>NC_138951.1:35532500-36732500 GCF_965226115.1 Aulonocara stuartgranti | reverse complement strand
TGTTTGTTGGAGCCACAGGTGTAAAAGCTGCTGGTCATGATATCGGTTTGGTAATCTGGTGAGAGGGAAACATGAAGCTGAAACCAGGAGATGTCCTTACTGAATCATGAGAGCTGAACAGGTGATGGAGAAACAGGTTTACCTTTTGGGTAAATGGCCTGGTAAATGGCCTGTATTTGTATAGCGCTTTACTAGTCCCTAAGGACCCCAAAGCGCTTTACAAAACCAGTCATCCACACACACATTCACACACTGGTGATGGCAAGCTACGTTGTAGCCACAGCCACCCTGGGGCGCACTGACAGAGGCGACATGGGTGACATGAATGAGTTGAAGGGAAGTTGTGAACTGTTTCTGAGAGACAAATAACACCAGGATCCTTTTTTACGTAGCTGACAGCTGGTAACTGTGCAGGGGCGGGTCTAGCAAAGTTTTGCCAGGGGGCCAGGTAGGGCATTAACAGGGAGAGGGGGGCACAAAAAAATACTTTTTTTCTTATTCTCATTTAAAATATCTAGCTTTTAAAAAAATATTATCTGAATCCTACAACAAACGATTGATAGACTGATACATATATACCATCAGAAAAGTGTACATCACTGTCACAACCAGTGTTGGTCAAGTTACTTGAAAAAAGTAATCAGTAACTAATTACTGATTACTTCCCCAAAAAAGTAATCCTGTTACTTTACTGATTACTTATTTTCAAAAGTAATTAAATACTTAGTTACTTTTTAAAAACACGATTTACAACCTGAATAGGTGATAAAGCGATAGATCTGTCAGCCCAATTCTACTTTTTCTACATAATCCATCATACAAAATGTAATCAAATGGAAAAGTCTCTTTTTTTAACTTGTTTTATCAGTTTTAATCTTTTAACTTTATGCATCAAGCAAAAATTTAATTATATGCAACATTCTCTGACTTGAAGAAATTAGTTTAACATTTAAACCTTTTTTCTGCACATTGCAGCAGATGAAATAAAATATTTTTTGTTTTTACACTCAGTCTTTCAAATAGATGCAAGTAAAACACAGCAGAAAATAAATAAAATCAAAGACTAGTGGTCCTGTTGCTCTGTTTTCATCTATACAGCAGGAGTGGCGTAGGCGGAGGTTTACCCTGGTGCAGGTGTGCCGCAGCGGTCAGTTGAAGAATCCGCGAGTTTCTCTGTGAATTTCCCATTACGTCGTTGCGCATTCGGTGCTTGCTTGGAAGTTTAGGGGTTTTTTTCGCTGTAAAAAGAAGTTTTCTTCCCACGCACGATGGACGCTAATGTTTTTGTCACTTTTTATGGAATCAAACTCAAAGTAAGGTCAGTACTTCCACGCTTTAAACGCTGCACGCTCATACTCTCTCCCGCACTCGATATATGATCCATTGTTGATCTGCACACAGCTGTTGTCACGAACGTTGCACTCGCTTACGTCACTGTCATGAGACATTCTCGCAAAAAAAAAATCATGGTTTTAGTAACGCAGTAACGCAGCGTTCCTACAGCAAATTAACGGTAATCTAATTACCGTTTTTGCAATAGTAATCCCTTACTTTACTCGTTACTTGGAAAAAGTAATCAGATTACAGTAACGCGTTACTTGTAATGCGTTACTGCCCATCTCTGGTCACAACAGCATTTGTTTTCATTCAAAGGCTTTATGATTTTTCCTATAATGGCGGGCCGGTCTCTAGTCAAAATGGTCAGGCCGATTTTTTGTCCCAGTCCAGCCCTGTATGCAGCTCATCTGCAGTCTGGTGTTACCTACATCTTCCTATTCGGAAGGCAGAATTTCCGAGTTCTGAGTACAATCGAAAGCACCACAACTGCAGTTTTTAAGTTACTAATCTAAAGTAACTTACCCAACACTGATCATTATACATCAGTAGGCCCAACTTCAGTAACCCTATAAAAGTCGCTGCTGTATAGTTTCCTGTCTTTGTTTATGTCAGAAGTGATAGCAAAGCTACACATTTTAATTTTTTCAGAAACCTCTCAGTCAGAACATGGTCTATTATGTTTGGGTGGAAACTAGCGAGCTAACTTCCTGCTAACTTTAAACTCCGTTAAATTTCATAAATTCTGTTTTCATGGATGCCTGGATGCTAAACTTCATTGTTACACCTGGTAGAGCAGCCACACCGATCATTTTATTAAAGTGAAAGAATTTAGATAGTTTTTAACTCCCAGTGATGCCGCAGTGTTTGTTTGACTTTGGGACCTGAAGCAGAGCTTGGACCCGGAAACAGCTATTGACAACAGATAAATATTTTGGAAGAACTTTAGAGACTTGGGGGATAATTCAAAGGCACACAGAAGCTGCACTAACAGCAAACTATGGTTCAATACCATGAATCCAAGTCCCCGATCCTCTCAGTGTCCCAAACAGAATCTTCTAACTCCACCAAGCAGCAAACACTCTCTCAGAACTCCACTGGGCCGTCCTAGGCACAGGAAAAGACACATTAGAAATCTTCAGCAAGTAAACTGAAGCAGATACTTACAGACTACCACAGTTACCCAACACTCAGGCGAAGACTAAAGGTCAGGTCCCAGCTTAAATAGCAAACAGCTGATTGCCAGATGGTCCACAGGTGCTTGATTGATTCAGGTGTCTCCACGAGGGGGCGGAGATCCCAGGAGGATCCCGCCCCTGTCAGGCAGGTAAACAAACCCACACACAAAGCAGCAAGCACACAAATGGAGAGAGAGAGAGAAACAGTGAAGACCCACAGGAGGACTGGAGGACCATGACAGCTGATTTTAAAAAGTGATATTTGTTACTGATTCATACTTTCTTTGCATAGGTGTGCTCGGTATAAAAATATGTTCCACGTTTCATCTTGTGATCATCAAAAACAAAACAAAACAATAATGAAATGCAACTATATATTAAGGCCATAATGAACTGAGGAAACATCATGCCAGATACAATGCGTATTTTGACCAATCAAGGGGCATTAGCAGTCTAAGCAATGCCTAACACAATGAGAGCGTGAAGGCCGCCACAAAGTAGCTGATTGCATTATAGGTTTACTGTGCAGCTGGCAGCTGTTTCCTGACAATATGATGATGGAAAACTCTTGCTGTGCCACTTCAAAATAGTCAATTAACGGAAATGAAATTGTGTGATGTCTGTTGCAGCACAGATGCTGAAGGCAAAGATGAAAAACTAGGACTGCTGAGGAAATTCTCTTACTGGTTTTCTACCATTAATTTGTGAGGCTTTTACAAATCTTCTAGCCTCTTTAGTCTTTAGTCTTCGTAATTGTAGTGTTTAATGTAGAAATGTGTCCTGTAAATCCTATGCACCGATATACAGTCTTTGGCATAGAGTTGCAGGGGCATGCGCTTTCACACACAGACAAACACTCTTGAACCTTGTCGGCCTTCATATAATGCAGCAAATAAAAAGAGTGTAATTGGCTGCATTACTTGCTTCCATGTTTTCATAGTCATTGTAGCAATTTGTACTCCATGCAGAATAGACAGAGCGGGTAAAGGTAACAGACAGAGGCATTCGACTTGAGGGACAAATGGGTATTTGTGTTTAATGGCATTTTTAGTGTGAAAATCAAGAAAAAAATTATATAATAATAATTTTCCCCCCTGGCAGTACCACACCATCGTTTGCTCTTTTAATAACAACTGAATCATGAAAAGAGTGAGTGTCACATCTATCACTATTAAACTTTGATAAAAGCAAAGGAAATTCATTTTAGCTAAAGTAGATAAATGATTTATATTGTAAGCATGTCCAAACATTTTGCAAGCAGCTATAACTTCAATACTGCTACAAATAAAATCTCTTGCATTGAATCTCTGTCTTTGTTTTTATGTAAAAGTTTAACCCAAATTAGACTAAAACCTGAGTAATGACCAAAAACCCATTCCCCCTGTTATTATTTTTTTCCATAGTTGTGTTGGTCTCAAGTGATTTTAGATTTTGCTCCATTAAACTAATTGGTGACTAAAACAGAGAGAGCTTGTGTCTGCCAAAGACCCCGTGGATCCCAAGGGCTCTCTTGAGCAGTGCAGTTGACATCGAATGCTGCTCAGTGGGTCTGGGGCTCCATCTGTGCCAGCTTCTCCCACTGGGTGCCTTGTACCCAACCAATCCCCCTCAGCCCCACCCCATCCGCAACCTCACTGCTGGAGTGCTATACATCTGCTTTCCCCCCTGACAGCCTGTTACACTGAGGAAGCGCATGATGGTGTGCTTAGAAACACTAACACAGACGAACAACTATACATACGGCAAATCAAGTCTCTAAGCTAATTTTCCAAATGATTTATACGTTGCACAGTGTAGCACATAATAAAGACACAGCCTTTACTGTGTCTGCAGTGGTTGTTTACAGCTCCGATGGTACTGTGGCAATAGGGGTACGTTGCACACTGATGCAGACAGGCTAACCCTTAGACACAGAGACATTAGGCAATAACTGCTATATTTATTTACTTATGTTTAATTCTGCATTGATGACCCCCACCTGCTTGCCTGCCTGCAGATGGGCACTGGAACTGGGTTTCAGGTTGCATTTGCAGATTAAGTGACCACTGTATGGAGTTAATTAAAAAGGGCAAGGTCACATGTTTTGGTCATAGCACATTGCTGTTCTGAGTGAGCTGCTAATACTGGCTGGGTGTGGTTTTAATATTTTTGGGAGGATTTCAGATTATGAACTTGAAACATGGAAGAAGCCATAGTTTTGTCAAGCATAGGATATTCTTTCTTGGAGACTAAAGCATCCATTAGGAAAATCATTGCTGTTAACCTAAACCTAACCTTTCCCTTTATGTTAAAGTCTTCACAAGGAGCTTTTTTGAATAATTTTAAGGTGCCTTGCTTTTTGTACATTAAAGGGAGTTCCTGTAGTAAAACTGTATAAACATATTATTGTCCGTATAACATTAGTGATACAAGTATGTAGTAATACACAAACAAACACACATGCACACAACATCTTGCAAGCGCACACATACAGCCTGTAAGATTTGGCAAGTGTACCACAAGAGTCTCTGATTAAATTTGGCATAAATCGCTGACTCCTCTGGAGTTAATTGGTATTTCCCAATCTTATTATATCGTCCTCCAATCTGTTTCTCATACTTTACAATACTTTATCACCAAAACCTGCATAGGGTTTACAAATATACAATTTAAATGGGCAGCTTTGTGACAATTTCTATTTTTTAAATAAGTGAGTCACTGCCTACTGAGACGCTACAGTGGCGTTTGCCAATTAAGCCAGATGTTCATGTTTGAATAAGGACTTACATAAGAGGCACTGAGCAAAGCCTGAAAGAGAAAGAGAAAAAGAGAAAGAGAACATTTCCTGGATGAGGTGGTGGTCTTGTTTCTCTTCGTTTGATGTCACAATTCCTGCCCTGATTGTATTCATTCTAGCCTCCCATTCTTTTGATATCTTCTTGGAGCCAGTTCCTAATTTTGACATTCGTTGTGCATTCCACCATCGCTGCATCATTCATTTCTCATCACAAGTCACTGTTTTCACAATACTTGTACACGTGTTTATGTCAAGTACATGTTTATCTCCACTAAACTAAGTTTAAGATTTTGTTTTGCATTCATAAAACTTTTGATTTTAGTTTAAAAAAATCTCACTGTAGATATGCTGATTATTTTTATATTTAAAAAACCCAGCAAGATTTCTTTCATATTGTTTGTCTAAGAGACAGGATCAAATCTCGTGATGTGTGATATTGCATATTTTGGTATGGATATGATAAGTAAATACAGGGCCAATATTGCTGATATAGATACCAATACTTTTAACTTATAAAGGTAGCTTATGTAGAGGAGAACAGTGTGTCAGGAATCATCACCAATTTGCAAGTTTTGAATACATTTTGATAACAACAAAATCACTGTGACGTTTATTTTCTACAATAGGTACAACAAGAAAACCAACTTATCAGCATTTCATGTATTTTCAAACTTTCTTGTGGAGACCTGAAATGTGAATGTGCCTGTAAAGCAGCTTCTGTTGTTTTAATGTAATACTGATTATAAATAAAACAGACATGACAGTCAAAACAAAAATGTTCAAAAATATTTAATTGTGCATGTTTAGGGTATGTTTTTTAATTAAAAGAAAATTCATTTAACGAAATTCAGTAGGCTACATACTCGGTTTAGAGGATAGAGACAGAGTATAAATCCGAGAGTGCTAGTATTGATCCAATACCAATGTTGGTATTGATACTACCGATATTTGGATCACTCCTTTCACCTCTAATCAAAAGATTGCAGAATTCTCCATGTATCCAATTTAAAGTTGGCCACTATCAAGATCCTCTTATTGTGCATCTCTCCCAGAGCTCTGGTATTTTTAGTTCAGTAACAGATTTTTCTATGTTGATGTCTGCAATTCAACCAGAGCCCTGAAATCCATAAATCAACAACTTTTGCGTCAAATTTAATTGGGGAAAAAACCTGTAGTGTCTAAGCCCAAGGCAGCAGCACATCAGGTCAGAAACAGCATGAGCATTTATTTATTTATTTAATTTACATTGACAGTAAATTCATCTCTGAGGGTCAGACTGTCAATGCAGATGCATGTTATGTAGTAACATCCAGTGGTATTTCAGGGAGAGCATTCACCACAAATGACCCAAACTATGATGCTCCCAGTCGTGCACATCCAACATAGCAGTCGCTCACCAGCCACCCCACTTGCTGGAGATGGTGATTTTATCCTTTTTCCCCCCAAATGAAATCCAAGTTGAAGAGTTGCTATTTTGACAAGGTGGAGGAGATAGCAGTTACAGATGTGTAGAAAAAAGATTTTTGGAAAGGGTTTAAAAACAGCAGAAGTGCTGGAAGCACTGGCAAGGTGGACAAGGAATGCATCTTAATGGGGACAGTGACCAAATATAAATTACACATGGCTCTTGCTTTTTATCAGCAAAGTCACAGAACTTTTTGATCGCACCACATAAATTGTTTTGCTGGGCATGGTGATCCTAATATGGGAGAATATTTTTCTATATTTTAAACCCTGTTCATTTTTGATCAAAGAATTGCCAAATCTGACTGACAGCAGGCAGATAAATCTCATCCTTGTCATCTGGACAGCAAGAACTTTTAATGTTGACATCAGTCATCATTAGTTACTTCAAAGCTTGGTTTTGTCTCAAGACATTTTATCATATGGGACAGCACCTGGGATTCAAAGCCTTCTTTCAAAGACCTATTTTATATGAGTGGAAATGATTGTGACAGGGCTCAACAGAAAATATGGAACTCCTCTGCTTCCAATGAGGAAGATATTAGGACAATATCAGGTGAAACAGTCATCAAAGGACATCTGAATTCATTTCCAGACCTAGGCAGCAGAAAAGAATTCTCATACTCCTCTCTTTGGCACAGAGAAGGATCATCGGGGCAGCTGGGAAACTCTGACAGCTGGGAACCTCCTCAGTCTCCAGCAGACCCCAGATGTCTCTTCCCGATCCTCTCTAGCTCTTCTTGTCTCTTTTTCTCATTCACCATCTCTGTCTCTGTCCCAAGTGCCGAAAAAAATTGGCAAGGAAGCGTTCCAGTTGTAAAATGGTTGTTTTCGCCAATTACTTCTCTCCCCTACCCCCGTCATCCCAGATGTAGCCAATCTTGTGTGAAGATGTCAGAATTATGCAGATGATATGAGCAAATCTGGATCGCTTTTATAGTGGGGAATTTGTTATTTCAACAATGTTTTGATTCTTTTCATTTGGATGAAAGATTAAAAGAAGATTCATAATTGTAAACTGTTATATTAATGGATTATGAGAACACACAACAACAAAAATCAACTTCTAGTTTTTTTCCCCTCATGCACTGATAAAATTAGATGTATGATTTTAAATGCAGTGTGCAAGAGGCCAATCAGAATTGTTAATAAGGCACTTAAGTTGGTGTGCAAAGGATCTTCAATGCCTGATAACTCGCCTACACTCAAAAGACTGGAATGTGTAGCTTGATCAGGTAAGTCATTCATTTATCTATCTATGTGTGTGTGTGTGTGTATGTGTTGAACCAGTTTGAACAATTACACAATAAATAAGCTGCCACACAATAAATGTGCATGACTTCATCTTTGCCATTTTCTATTTGTTACTGTCACCCCTCTGGAAAAATTGATTTCTCTCTGAATACTCCCTGAGCTTAGATGGCACTTTTCCTGCGGCGTCCATGGTGCTTTTCACCAGGAGAGATGGGTAACATCTGGTTGTCATTCTGCAGCGAGTGAGTGAGTTTACATCAAGGCCTAGGGCAACACGGTCCAAACTCAGCCTTTTTTTGCTGATGCTGTTTTCATGCGCCACATTGGCCAGCCTCACGATGCCCGTCATGTTACATTAACAGTTTATTTGTTTCACAAACAAATAAATGATTTATCAACAATTTCATATCTGAATTTGTTTAGACTTTATGAACAAATGTGTCATCTGTGTCTTAGCAAACTTTCACAAATCTTTAAAAAGAACAGTATTGATACTACTATTACTATTATGACCACATTATAATTATGAGTATAATAATTATTATTATTGGCTTTTGGTAATCATTTTGTGTTTTTCAAAACACCATATACTACCAAATGTTCAGTATTAAAATTAAATAAATTTCAATTAAATAACACAAAGTAAACTTAATTTTCTTTACTTTTACTTTCATTATAGTGAATTTCTCAGTACAGTAAGCATGTCAGAGGACCAGATCCTGTATGAGCTTTTTCAGATTGTTTTTCATGATTTTCTTTTTAAAGAATTTGCACCTGTAACCTTTCACTTGGAAACACTTGTGCTGTTTCTTCTTGGAACAATTGTTTAAGTTTTCTCCTGGTTAGAGGTGCAGGCAACTCTCACCACTTTCTCCACTTCACCTGGTGGTAGACATGTTTCCTTACATGGTTGGAGATGAGTGAATGACAGAATGTAAATTGTGTGCAGATTTCACTGTTGGATTCTGCGCACACTGTAGGATTGTGTAGTCTGTGATTACACAACAGTTATTTTCACTTACACATCTATTCCTGAAGATAAAAACAAAAGAAACTTGTGTGCATAATTTATAAATATAATGTTATTTCTGTGTATGTAGTTTATTTATTTTTTTATTGTCATAAGTTAAAAATGCTTCTGTGCACATATTAATAAACAAGGGCCAATGTTTATCTGACATGCACAGAGGTGCCACATTCCATCAGGCAAGCCAGCCAACTGCTCCAGGCCTCAGGGCACTAAGGGGTTGTCCAAGGGCTTACAAACTTTAAACCACAGCAGTTACAATGTGCAAAGTTTGCAGTGACAGTTGGAGGGACCTGACCTCTTTAAAGTGGCCCCACCTGACTCCAATCAATCCAAGTGGCACTATTTTTCTGTTTCGTTAAACCTAATAATTTAAGTCAATGGAAATTCAGAGGACTTATATGTCTGAAAGTGTAAAAAGAGAAGACAAAAAAAAGGAAGATGAGAAAAAGAAGAACAGGGGTGAGTGGAAAAGAATAATTGTTAAATATAATACTAAATAACTAAATAGCGCTAGTCTGTAATGTAAGTCCCATCAGCAACACATGAATTCTTTTGCTTACTTTGACTTTTAACATTAGTTCACCTTTCAGGACCTCTTTTAACCCAAGTAGTTAAAAGAGGTTAAAAGAGAAGTAAATGGAAGAAAAAGAAAATTTAAGCAACACAAATTATCGTGTGAAATTTAAAAAAAAAAGTCAAGAAATAAAGCGTAGGGAAGTAAAAAAATGAAAATAAAATTACATTAAAAAGATGTTGAAATGTGTATTTTTTGAATTACTGGTATATATTGTATTTAGTACTGTTAACAGGATTGTAACAGTACTAAATGTGTTTGTGTTATTTCACTAGAAATCTACTTAACAGAAGTAGTAGATTTCTAGTGAAATAACACAAACACACTGAGGGATCCCTTTTTTACTTTGTTTCAGCTTCAGGATGTCATCTGCAAGTCTTAACAGATGATTCCTGGATTTTATTGATGTGACCTCGAAGCCTTGACAGAAACTACCTGGTTATATGATAAGCATAATTAATGACATAGCCCATCACTAGGAGCTCTTGGTAAATGGTGGTGATTCTTAATGGTGGGTTACTGTTTTAAGAAATAATAAATTTGTTCCTGCTGTAGATTACAATTTTTTTTTAAAATCACCAGGCACCTGGAGTTCAGGTCTTCTTATATTGAATCAATGAAACATATTGCTTCTGGTTTAGTTTATTTCAATTAAAGTATTTTCTTCAAAACTGAAATAAAATATGTATTTTCCATCAGAGATTATAATGTGTGTATAAAAACAGTTGCATATGTGTGTCTATGTAGGGTCTCAGTCATCCAGGTCATGATGGTCTTACCAAGAAGAGTCTTGAACCCCAAATGAAATCCAGTTGCCTTCATCTCCAGTGCTCAAGACTGCATGTGCTTTATATCACACTTATATTTTGACTTCATAGCTTTTAAATGAAGTTCTTCATGATGTGAAGCCTACACATAATTACAATTGTACATGTACCTGCTTTTACATTACACTGCACTGAAGGAATAGTCAGATGTGATGTGATTACACTGGAAAGGTAATCTATGCAAAAGCCTAGTGTCAGACAGGCCATGGTGGGGAGCCGTCTTGCTGTGTAGGCTGTGGGAGGCTCTTCAAAGTGGAAGAAAATAGATCATTTCAATACAGTAACAAAGCTATGTTTCTAAAATTCTTCTTAGGTCTTATTTCTTATCTATACACACAGTGGTATTTTGTTCAACCTATAAAGTGGGTCTGGGTTTTACATTTGCATTTCCTCACTTTGATTTCTCATAATGGTGAGGGAAAAGATGAATGAATACTCTATTGGCCACAGCTGGATTTCACATGCTTTTTACTCTTAAAAACCAAGAATGAGAAAAAAGAACCCCCTCATGTCTCTGCATGAAATATAAATGTGTGCACAACATTTCATGGCATATGAGTAAGAGAAGACCATCCATCCATCCATCCATCCATCCATCCATCCATCCGTCCATCAATCCTGTGCCGGTTCTTGAGGTACAGGCAGCAGATGCCCAGACCTCAATCTCTCCGACTACCTCTTGCTGCTCTTTTAGTGGGACACCAAGGTGTACCCCCTCACAAATGTCAAGTTCATCATTGTCACTTTACCTCTGAGCCCAGACACCTACACAGGAAGCTCAGTCCCACTGCTTGGAACAGCAGTCTCATTCTTTCAGTCACTAACTGCATAGGTCATGATGCCACCATTGGTCAGTGTTTGAACATTAAATATACACTGTGCGCATAGCATAAGTTCTCTCTCCTAAATTGTCTGATGGCTTTGCGCAGTCATTTCAAGGCTGAGTTCAAATCTCACTCCATGACATCACCAAACTGCCACAACCCAGTTTTTGCTTCACGGTCAACAACAACACCCTACGGTGCAGCTGTTTTACCAATGGAGAAGCAGAGCTCGGTCTATTTGGACTCAGTGTCCCAGCCTCCCTTGGAATGCTGCCAAATGTCTGCCAGTGGTCGAGGCTGAAGAGCTCCTGGAGCACCCTCACTATACATTTTACAATGACAAACCTGTCCAGCACTCTCACGTACCACCTGATCCAACTGACAGCTCAGCTCCTCTCTTCACTCAAGTGTCTAAGATAGCCATGGATCTCCCGCAGATCTAATGACACCATTATAAAACTGCTCATCTCTTTGGATCTTCATATCCTGGCACCAATATGCGAGAAAAAAAGAAAACCCAACATCCACTTTCAATTTTAAGGTTTTGTGTATCAGGACAAAATAATGAAAAATGTGTACTTCCAACCAGGTTCTAAAATGATTAAAATACAAACTCGGATGCGGAATAACATCACATACCACTGTGTCAATGTTTATTTCTCCAAAACTAAGCAAAAATGCAAATGCAGATTGTAGATAAACTAAGTACATGACATAATTCAGTAGCTTTTAGAACCATCTTTGGTAGCAATAACTGGAGGTAATTGTTTTGTGTATGTCTTCCACATTAGTGTTGAGGAATTCTGGTACATTCTTTACACTGTGGCATTCGTTATTTGAGGTTGGGTTAAGGATCCATCACAGCGTTTCAGATTGGTTAAGTTCTGCAGTTTGTGACAGTACAATACCATGATTCCCTTTTTAAGCGATTCTACTATAGATCCTTTCTGAATATCTTTGGGACCAAGCTGTTGCACGACCTGTTGGACAGATGGCCTCACTTCTGAATCCTGTATATTTTGCTATTTAGAGGAGCTCAACGTTAACTGCACTTCAAAACAAAGCAATTTTTCACCCCATCCACTAACATGCTTGACAATTCATATGAGGTAGTTATGTGGCTATATACTGTGCTTTGTTTTCACCTAACATGGCACTGTGCATCATGGCCACGCTGGACTCATCTGTCCAAAGGACATTATACCAGACGTCTTGCGATTTGTTTAGGCACAGCTTTGAAGTCATGCTAACCCATGCCAGATTGGTGGGCAGCAACAATTACTTCTCTAGGTTTATTGCTGTTGTCTTTCCTTCTTTTCATTGTGTTAACACACAACTGAATGCTGCGGACCAGTAAACTGCCAAAACTTCTGCTTTTATAGAGATGGTCACATTTACCAACGATGAATAAATCAAGTGTGTTATATTAGCAGCAACTGGGTGGTACCTATCTTCCCAATTCTTCACATTAATGTGAATGTTTTTCTTTTTCACATGACCATATAGATCCTGGGATTACTCACGCATACAAACCGCTCCACCATCAAAATAAGGCAGCAGTTCACAGAATGAAAATTCTTCGCTTACCAGTGGTAAGTGGGCTATATCGCTACAGTTTTTCTAGCATGCTGACTTCAATGTTAAAACTTACACTGGACTACCTGTGATTGTTCCCTTGTACAACACAATTCATTTTCACTATCTTGAACTAGCACGTGCACACTGTTAAAGCAACATTCTCATTTTTCTTAACATTATATCATTAAATGTATACTGTTTAGATAAAAAGTGTAAGATAACACTGGCATATTACCACCCTATGAAACTGACATGAGAATATGCTTGCTAACTGTTGCAGATAAAGAGTAAAAAGTAACATTATCTGTTACAATATCATGCTATGTAGGTCAAAAGTTCATAAGTCAGCTAATAATCTGTTCTTTGTGGCTGGAAAGACAGTGTTCAGTGGGTATTCTGAGCTTCTTTCAGTAAAAAAAAGGTGGAGAAAATTAAAAAAAAAGACATTTCTATGTATGACTTGACTACCAACTGTAAATTTCTGACTGGGTTGACTGTGTAATAAGGTCACGTTGGGTGTCCTGGTTGTATCTGGAGAACTGGAGCTGTAAGGAGGCAGAGTAGTGGGTAAGGGAACGGGAATGCAGAAGATGTAGAATACGGAGAAACCTGTGAGTGTGGCATCAAAGTCAATCATGCTAAAGCTATACACTCCCTCAATCTGTCCGTCCATCTGCCTCCCTTGTGTGCCTCATCCCTCTCCCCTCTGTGTCTGTTTCTTAACTGACAGATCCTCTATTCTCACCTCATCTTTCATCCTCACAGACTAGTTTTTCTCAACCTTTGTTGATCTCACAAGTCTAACCTGAAGCAAAAGTGTTTTATTTGTGTGAAGCCATTAAGAATCTTCCACACTGCTACCTCATTACAGACAGAAGCAGCAAACCAGTCCTCTTTAATGTGCTTGAACTTCTGTAGCTCAGCTTGTTTCAGTAACTTCTTTTCTTTAGCCAAACTCTTGTCTGTATGCCGGTTGTCCATTCGCTCAACAGAACTTGTTCCGAACACCCACTGAGAATTTATCAATCCATCTCTTCTTCCCAGCTTTATCCTTCGAGTGATTGTTGGATGTTCACTGTGGGGGGTTATCGAGGCCAGTCAGCTCCTGGAGGGTGGTGATGATGAGATAGGTAGACTAAAGAAATCTTGCAGATCTTGTTGAGCTTTGCCTTGCCGCATTATGAAAAGAGATGAGGTAATGCTTAGGCTGAAAGGCACAATATAATTCCCCTACCGATTAACTAAACGTAAGAGGGAAAACTTGCTGATGTTATCAGCCTATTGATGATACAGGCACAACTAGCTGCCTGTTAGAAATATATGTTTTAAGTTAAGGTTTATTGGATTACCAAGTGTTGGATAAATCCTTATATGTATATAAGACAAATGGGTTTTAAATTTGACACACTGGTCAATTACTAATGGAAAAAATATTTCTTATATGGTAAATGGTAAATGGCCTGTATTTGTATAGCGCTTTACTAGTCCCTAAGGACCCCAAAGCGCTTTACACATCCAGTTATCCACCCATTCACACACACACACACACACATTCACACACTGGTGATGGCAAGCTACATTGTAGCCATAGCCACCCTGGGGCGCACTGACAGAGGCGACATGAGTGACATGAATGAGTTGAAGGGAAGTTGTGAACTGTTTCTGAGAGACAAATAACACCAGGATCCTTTTTTACGTAGCTGACAGCTGGTAACTGTGCAGGGGCGGGTCTAGCAAAGTTTTGCCAGGGGGCCAGGTAGGGCATTAACAGGGAGAGGGGGGCACAAAGAAATACTTTTTTCTTATTCTCATTTAAAATATCTAGCTTTTAAAAAATTATTATCTGAATCCTACAACAAACGATTGATAGACTGATACATATATACCATCAGAAAAGTGTACATCACTGTCACAACAGCATTTGTTTTCATTCAAAGGCTTTATGAGGCTCTAGTCAAAATGGTCAGGCCGATTTTTTGTCCCAGTCCAGCCCTGTATGCAGCTCATCTGCAGTCTGGTGTTACCTACATCTTCCTATTCGGAAGGCAGAATTTCCGAGTTCTGAGTACAATCGAAAGCACCACAACTGCAGTTTTCGTGTTGGAGCGCGCCTACATGACAATGACGCGCACATGACAATGACTAATATGTCATGGTACACGCTCAGGACAGGTTTCCAAAATGTTTCCACAATTTTATAAAATGCCATTAACAGCAAGGTTTGTGAACGTTTAAAAGAGAACATTCATAGAAATGCAAGATGTATCAAGTGTTACCAAGCCTCTTATTTGAGAGGACAAGAGAAAAAAACAGAAGCCGTCAAAATGGCAAAGTAAGCAGTTTTATACTGTAGCAGAAAACAGTAATCAATTGCTTTCTCCTGGATGGAAAACATTTAATGTGTATTGTATTCAATTAGAAAAGGGTGCTGATGATACATACATATATATATATATATATATAAAACTAGATCTGTAAATACATATATTATGCTAAACCAGCATTATGCAGTTGCAGCAGGAAGAAGATTTATGCCCCAGTGTTGCTCAGCCTTTTCATAAATGGCGCTGATAACCTTACCAGTTCAAAATCCCAGAAACCTGTCATATACAGTTGGAAGTTAAGATTTCTAAAGAGCTGCTACCTGAAAATTTATTCAGAGTCAGTGACTAAGCTTAAGAGCTGTGGCAAAAAGAGCAGGAGAACTGGAAGAGAGGAGTCAACAGGAGGGAGTGTCTGGAGGGGGTGGTGACTGTCTGCGGTGAAATCCAGGCTGAGAGAGTGGCAGGAGTCTGACGGAAGACAGAATTAGCAAAACTTGAAAAAGAAACTGGATTTTCAAAGGATTGCTGAAATGTGAGTAACCATGAAGTGGAATCTCTGTGTTGTAGCTGAAGCCTATATTTGCAATATTCAGCTGCTGGTCGCAAGATTTTTCACCCCTGGCTCCAGTTCTAAGGCATAAAAGAAACAGGCACACAAGAAGAAATGGAAAAAGAATGAAGTTTCTGGCTGGGAGGGAGAGGAGACAGTGGGTGGATACAAGTTCAGTTTGAAGAGCTGTCAAGTTTTCACTACATGTTACCGTGGTCAAAGTAAATTCAGTACTTGAATGGATTCATCAAGGAACAAAATAAAGGGATACTATTACTTTCCCAAAACTGTCCAGATGTTTGACGTTTGGAATAAAAAACTTCACTGTTTCTTGTCAAGTGATGGCAAAAAGATTTTGGGCAAAAGTTTGTAATGTGCCATGTTAATGCCATATTTAGAAGAAAAAACTACACTGCACACCTACACTAAAACCAATATCTATAATTTTTTTTCATCATGATTTCAGGTAATGAAGCCACCAAAAATTCATTTTCTTTTCTATTTTGTAGCTCCTTGATAAAAGAGGTGATGATTTTGTATGGTTTAATTGAAAGACTTGAAATTTAGTTTAGCTGAACTTATTACATTTGGATGCCTTTTTGTATCAAAGAGTCATTGGTTGCACTTGCACTTTTTTGACCTGGGTATTTTCAGCAGTCACCCTGGAATCTAGTGGGTACTTGTGGTTCTCCAACTCAATTTTAGGGAATCACAGATATTACAATATGTTCAACTGATATTTGATTGAGAAAAAACACACAAAACAACCCTATTTTAGCTCATAGGCAAACAGGTTATGCTCTTTGTCATTAACATAAGAGTACTTGGACTCGCTACTACAAAATGTTCATATATATTTTTAAACCTTTAGCAATGCACTCATAAAAAAATCTCTTCATTAAGAAGAGTGTGAAATTATGGAAAGTTGCAATATTCTCCTTAACTTACCCTTCCTGCTCATCTTTCATTATGTCTGTGATAGGAAGTCAGCCAAGTAACTGGGATGCTAGTTAACACATGGACAGCAGAGGCATTTAAAATATCCAATTCTTCATTTTGCAATGGAATGATATCAGTTAAAACACGGTGAGTTGGCATTTGGCATTGAAAGGAAATTTAGGAAATCATGGACTCGTGTCTGAACCAAAAACACTTGATACCACCTACGATGTAGAAGACAAAATACAGTCGGTGCTATGCAGCAGAAAGATGGGAGAGTGGTGTTGGGGAAGAGGCTGGAGTGTGTGAGTGTGCACTGAGCAAACAGGCACAGCCATGTAAAATGGGTGAGTCTATGTCTTGTCTGTGAGCGAAGGCAACAAATGGACAAACTTCAAGTGTGTGAGGGAGGTGTAGGTTGTCACAGATGGATGACTAAAAGGAAGGAACAGAAAACGGTGGATGAGAGGCGGGTGAGAAGTGAAATGGAAGAGCAGGCATTAATGGATGGATAAAATAAAAAATGTGTACCAGTTGGACAGCTGTCTTTCTCGTCTTTTTTCTTTAAGTCTGGGGACGTGATTACTTGAAGGGAGTTAAACACAAAATATGCAAACAAAATCAACGCAGTTTAAAAAACAGCATTTCAGTGTGACAAAAACTAAACTCTGAAAAACATTTGAAACCTCTGGCTGCCTTGCAGCTGCTCTAATCAAGATTTTATGCAAAATGCTGTGGCAAAGTGAGACTGAAGCAAATATTATTCACTAAATAGTCAAATGAAAACCCATGGTTTAACCTGGTTGATATTAGTGAATTTTTAGATTTTTGAGGTGGATCAGACATTGTTTTATGCAATAACGATGTAATAGATGAATGAAAATATTGCTTTTACAATCAGTCCAATAAAATAAGTCACAAGTATGCCCAGATGAGGGTGAACCTGTGAAACATATGGGATGTACCGTATGCATTATGTGTTGGGCAGTAGGAAATCACCTGAAAAGGCTGGCAACGTGTAAACATCATCATTAGATGTATAAAATTAGATGTATAAAAGTTTTAAAGACAGTAAGTTCTGTGACACCATTATTTAGTGTGTTAGATTTTAAATGCACACGTAACCTACAAATGTTCCTCAAATGTTATATTTCATAATATTAGTATCAGTTAAAAAATCCTATAGATGACAGCTAGAGATTACTTTGATCAATTTGATCCCATCAAAAGCAAAATGTGATGTTTCTAGATACCAGCTACACCACAGACATACGATGAAGATGTCTGGGGTCCAGGTTTTGAGTGTAAAAACAATAAATGTATTTGTACAAGCTTAATGCCTTCATGAAATAAAATGTAATAGTAGTAATACACACCTATTGCATGCATATGCATATGGAATACCTGTATTGACGGTATTGAGGGTTTTCAATGTCCCTTTCTACAGGTAGAAATGTTTACTATCAACTACATTCTTCATCCGTATGGCTAAATTTAGGCATCTAAAATTATTTGACCTACACTTAACTATGTATAGGGATTCATGACAATAACAATAAATTAAAGGAAAAGCTAGAAAAGAGCCCAACCCTCGAAGTCCCACACTTTGTATTACAATGTTATAACGACCATTTCCTATGTACTCTTCTCATCTTTGAAGTTTCATCTAGACCATGTACTCAGATATAATCTGAGACATTACCTACTTCACAGGATATCTTGCTTGACAAATTGATGTAAGAATATAAATGAATACTAGCAAAGATAATACAAGTGAAATTTGTGCTCGTGTCGTAGGGTTTTTCCATGCATTTCTAACCAGTATTAGATTATCACATGCAGTTACTCAGACTATGGGGTTTAAGGAAAATAAAACTGAGTATTTATGGTCCCAAAGAAGTGAGGAGCTTTTCAGCGGATGCCTTGTCTGCTGTGATATCTGTCAGCATGCTGAAAGGCTGCTATAAGCCATCCGCTCAGGTGGAGAATGCCAAATTCTTCCTGTCAGGGTAGTATAAATATTTCCTTTGTGTTTATTGTCCATTATGCAAGGACTGTAACATGTGTTGGTCTTTTTTTTCTCCTTGTTTTCTTCTCCTTTTTAAATTTTTATTTATTTATTTTTGGGGGGTGTTTCAGTGTGTTTGGTCAAGGGGATGCTCTGTAGTTACTCCACGTGTCTCCACGTTGTGCTCCACTGAAAAGATGAAAGCTGGTTTGCATGCAGCTTTTTTTTTGTTTTGTTTCCTATCTTTATGTGCAGGATATTACATTTGTCTGCAATATAGATTTAGTTATTGTTTTTAGTTTTTCTTTACTACTCCATAATTGTTAGGATACAATCACAGTTATGAAATGCAAATATTGATCTGCATCCCATAATTCATACCCCAACCTGACATCCTGCCAAAATTTAAGAGATATTACTTTCTGCCTTGGCATTTAATCAGAATTCTGACAGTTTACAGTAAGGATTTAATTCTCTCAAGTCAGGGTTGCTCAACTGTTTATGCCAATTTTGAGGTTGTAATTTATGATGACGTTTTCATTTATGACATATTGATGAAATAAGTCTAACTGGGCTTTTCGATATTAGTTGATTTCAGTTCATGTGCGATGACAAAGTAAATTAAAAAGCATTTTGCAACTTTTAGGAGTGAAGATTAATCCATTTAACATTAGACGTGGGATAGACATGCAGATCATGTCTGTACTGAGTCCGTCGGTCCATGACCGTTTCTAGATATCTATGTGACATACAAACTAGTTCCAGAATTTGGACATCCAACCGTGACTCAACCTGGACGTCAATATGATGTTCAATATTTGAACTTTGAACTTAAATGTATAAATATCAAAGTTGTTGTTATCAACATGATACATAGCAATACTGATTATGTATAAACAAACACGTTTTTTTATGTGTTAGCCTGTTGATTTATTCAATATATGTAGGTAATTCTTTTGTTATTTTAAATTTTCCTGCTTTTCTTAAACTGGTTTATTTATTTTAGTTAATCAACTCATTTGTTTGTTGATAGGTTTGTAGCTTGAACCTATTCGCTGGAACGTTAAGACAATATAATTACACTGCAAGCAAGACGCAAGTAGGCAAACTTCTTCATGGTACTCGTGCACGGGAGAGAACCAGACAAACGCCGTTCCTTCGCTTGACCCCAGTAGCTCTCGTCCGTCCTCCCGTAACACTTTCCTTTTATTGAGGTTACATGAATATGCATAGGTTCATTAACATACGACGTCTACATACAAACAAAGAGTACCTTGCCTGTGTGTGTGTGTGTGTGTGTGTGTGTGTGTGTGTGTGTGTGTGTGTGTGTGTGTGTGTGTGGCTGATCAAAGGGTCAAACATCCTTGGTCAGGAAGAGGGTAGCCTCCCCCTCACCCTAGATAGTTCATCCTAGATAACACGGTGAGGAAGTCCTGCAGTTCATCTAAACAAAGAGCACTTAGACTAGAACAGATGTAGCTACGTTAATCCTACCATAAAACAATAAGACACGGTATGACCTCTCATGCTCCCAAAGTGCTGTCTAATACACACAAAGTTTGCAGACTATCAAGGATCAAAACCTCTACCAATCTACAACTAATTACAAAACTCTAAGCATATATAAGTAAATATTTCTAAGCATAAATGACAATCAACAATACAAATCTAACATTTGTAATCAGGTTAACAATGTAATTTATTAACATGTGTTAAAGTATTAAAACCATTGAAATCAATCTTAAAATGTAAAATACTAAAGGTGAATATATTTACTAAAAATGATAATGATAATATGATAAATAATCCAAAGTATTCAGAATACGTTACTCTCATTGAGTAACGTAACGGAATACGTTACAAAATACATTTTGGGGCATGTAGTCTGTAATCTGTAATGGAATACATTTTAAAAGTAACCTTCCCAACAGATTATAAACCTTTTACTGTATGTTTAATTATGGTTCTAGCTTCTGACCTATTACCTATTTTTTTTTTCATGCTGTATACATGAATACAATTTTTGCTCCAAATATTTACTCAATCATTTTACACTCCACTGAATAAAAATGGGTTCCATGGTGGAGGAGGATGTTGTCAAAGACATGACTTAAACTTCCTGACATTACTTTCTGTCATTTTTGGAAAATGTGTGCAAAGCTGTTGGCCTCATCTATGCAACAATTTGCTTTATGGCAAGTCTCTTGTGGAGTAGCTTGCCAGCACAGCAGCATCATAAATTAAATTTAGCAAGCTAAACCTTGATTGCTCAAAGAGGAAGGAGAGAAGAGAGCAGTTTCTTAAATAAAATAAATGTATTTCCCTAACTTCTGACTGTGGTTGCTGTCCATGATGCTGCTCAAAAGAAGGAATGGTACTATTGTTGTTATTGATTATTATTAAGATCTATAGATAAACAATATATTGTTTTTGCACTTACAGTGTCTGTTTGAGTGAATGTGATGTTGGTTTTGTACAACGTGGCAGTAAGCCTTTTTTACTTTCTGAAAAGTAATACATGACTTCCTTCTCTTTGTTTTTTTAAATTATTTTTTTATGCCCCTGTCTCTGTCAGCCACGTTGAAGGAGGTTCATTGAATCAGAGGATTACCTTATCCCTGATCAGTACCTGGAAGACTAGGAACTAGGGAGCCTGGCCTTGAAATCCACATTACAGGAGGATGCAATGTTTTCAAACCTTGCATTGGAACCAGGAGAAATTAAAACAACAGCAACAATGATTTAAAAAAAAAGAAAAAGAAAAAACTAAAAAGATAAAGTGAAGCTAAGTAGACAGCTAATGTTAAATAACATAATGGAAGGGTTTGATTTTCATCATATTTTGTGCAGCGCAAGCAATGACTTCCAATCTTCTTAAAAATAATCACCAGGAAAAAAAATCTAAACAAATAAAAAAACAGTAGCCCAGTGGGAGAGATTCCTTCCATGTTAGTTACTTATGTTTAGAGAGATAGTACTCCATGCGCACAACACTGACATTATAGAGATAACAGTTTTGACTTTACATTAAATTAAATAAATATTATCAGATGTTTTTCACTTTAGGTAATCGCTCATAGACTGAAAATGTCCTTCCAGCTGTGATGGAGCTCAGAGTCTACCTAAAGACAGCTGTTGTGTAACAGTTGATTTAACTGTAAAACTTTAACTCTCTGTGTGACAGCTCAGCTGTCTGAGTTGCTCCTGACCATTCCTGCCTGTCACAACCCAGCAATTATTACTGCTATTATACCTCAGGCATAAATACGCACAAGCCTTTAATGTGAGGTTGCAGCCCTAAGAATGTTATGTAGAATGATAAATGCTGTATGAAGGGGCTGGGTTATGAGGTTGTCTACCGAGAGAGCTACCCTTACTTTACATGTTCAGTAACTGCCTGTCTTCTAAGAAAAAGGCAAAAATAAAGGCTGTCTCTTAGCCAGTAAGACAAATAAAAACACCCTTCATGTTCTTGCTCATATGAGACAGCTGAGACGGGAAGGACTGAGGTCCAGGGCTGTGTGGTGGTTCAAAGCCATTCTCTCTGTTCCTTTCACAGTCCTCCAGGTCTACTAGAGCATTCTAATCCAGGTAGCTTGTTACTGGTTCAAAAAATAGCAAGCTTTCCTGGGGGTTCTGGAGAGACTGCAGCTTATCATGGGAGAGCTTGTCATGGGATGAAAGGCATCCCATGACAAGCTCTCCAGTCTTTTGCAAAGCTGTGGAAAAATCCTTTAAAAACATGCTGGATTCCTTTGAAAAGGCATAAATGAAATTTATTTATTTTAGTTTAATTAAAATTTTATCAAACTATTCTAACAAATTATGGCAAGTTACTCACACTCTACAATGCAGTGGTAGAAAAAGACTAATTAGACCAATCAGTGGACAGATGATGACTAAGGACATTACACTGATAGATGATGAATATGTTCAGAAATGTTGGAGGTAGCACTCAAATCCAGAAAGAAGTGAAATATAGGAGTTCTTCCTCACATGTACAAGTTGTCCTTTAGATATGCACAGCTTAATAACAAAATGTACTTAAATTATGTCATTCTTTTAGATAATTGCCTCTGATTCCTAACACTATTTTATTACTTCCAGTAAGTTGAGGTTAAAGTCATAGTATATCCACCAAGACACCACTTGTGCGTGACATTTTTGCTATCTATTTATAGTATTTTGACCTTAACAAAACAGAAATGAAAATGCTGAGCTTCATGACTCGGAATCTGGTGACCTCAGTGCCCATTTACCTTGGAATCCCATTCATCCCCAAAAACATACCGGCAAAAATGCTTACAGGAAGTCTGTTTTTAGCAGGAAGCTGGCATGTCCTAATCTTGATTGAGGAGGTTTGTCCCAGGTGGGCTGAGGAGCTGTGGAGAATTGGTAGACTCAGCTGACATTACAGTCCACCCAGTCGCCAGCACCATTCACCCTTGCAACATTACATAAAGAATAAGATGATTTATGTCAAAAACCTGTACGAGTGACAGTTTGTCAAGAGGAGGGCAGGAAATTTTATTTTGAGCTTCTCAGCATCTGCAGTGAGGGATCCCTGTAGAGCACCATTAGTGCAATGTTGCATTGATCTTTTTTCTTGTCTCAGCTGGATATAATAGCACTGCCTTTCTTTTAACACCTTTGTCGAATTTGATAAAGATTTTTAAATGTTCTCACCAGTTGGAATAGCTAAGAACAGCTGTGCATTTCTCAGCTATTGTCATGGATTTTTCTGTGACGAGGATTAACTCATAATCCTAATTGTATGAGTGCAAGGTAGCATGCCAATATGCTCTACAGGATTTATCATTTTCTGCTACAGAGCAGCAGTCAAATCTATCCTTGTTCGATGTAGGAAGCATACACAGTATATAAAAGATTGATGTAGCTTCTGGTTCCAAAAGGGGCCATGACTCCTCCAGTAGCAATGAGAAGACAATTCCAATTCTATAATGGTCCGTCAGAAAACAACACTTGTCTTTGATCTCATCCATCCATTTCCTTAACCACTTACCCAGCTCAAGGTCAAGGATGGGCTGGGGGGCCTGTCCCAGCTTAGAGAGGGTGAAAGGCCGGCTACTACCTCGACAAGTTTCCAGTCCATCACAGAGACGACACAGAGAGACGAGAAACCACACACATTTTAATATTCACTTCCATTCAATATTTACGATCACCAATTACTATAACAATAATGTCCTTGGAATGTGGGAGGAAGCAGGAATACCCAAGAAAACCTATGCAGGCACAGGCAGAACATGTAAACTCCACAGTTTGCGTGCCACAGGGCACCAGTGCCAATTAAGTAAACTGTGTGCCACTAAAAGTCCTACTTACTAAATCAAATCATTTTCATATGATTCTTTTAACTATTTTACCCCAATATTTTTCTTATTATTGCCTGTTGAATTCCTCCCCAGTGGGAACCAAATCATTTGTAGAGATTTGGATAAAAAGAGGGGTGATGCACCACATACAATATGCCCTCCAAAAGGAAAAGCTCTCAATCTTTAATGTTGAAAGAAATGCCTTTATTTATTTATTTTTGCCAAAAGAACCAGCCTGGAGTCCAAAAATAAAAACAAAAAAGGGAAAAAAGAATACAGTGAAGGTGACACAACCTAAAGTATACATTAGCATTAATGTAAGTAAGTAATAAGAAATTTAAACACACACACCCAATATTATTCGTCGTTTTCCTCCATGGCTTTTATTGTAATGGATTTGGTTCCCACAAGTAGAGAGAGATTTTTGGCAGCATGTATTCACAACTGGAGAAGCATCAATAAAAATGGCAAATAACATTTAAAACCTCAAGAACGGAGGTCAACAGGATTTCCTGCAGACATTTTTTCTAAGTCTGAGCAGAAGAAATGTACTGCACGGGCCTGTTTATTTATTTATTCTTTTATTTGGTTGACAGCATGTTGTCTCGCCACATTTTGAGATTCATATTAAAAACTGAAGTCAGCATGCCAAAATCAAAACCCTGTTCATTTTGGCATGTTAAATATAGCATTTACCCATTATGCTTAAAGCCATCCCCTGGGGAAGAAGAAAACATGAAGCCAAATATATTGCACACATACATTTCTGCAATTTTAAATAAAAAGATGAGAGCTTTAATATACCCCCACGTGCCATTATTTTAAATGTGTTGATTCAGCTGCTTGTTAATGCAAAATATCTAATCAGATAATCACATGGCACCAATTCAATACATTTATAAATGTAGACATGGTCAACACAACCTGCTAAAGTTTAAACATGGCATAGTTATTGGTGGCCGACGGGGTAGTCTATTTTAGAAACTGTTGGTTTACTGGGATTTTCCTGCACAACAATCCTGTTATGGTCAGAAAAAAAGGAAATATCCAGTTAGCAGAAATTTCCTGGGTGAAAGATATCAGAAATCGAGGAGAAAAGCTAGACTATTAGGATGGGATACAATTAGGCTTAAAGCTTTCTTTTTTCATTAAAACATATAGTCAGGGTTGGATCAGGTGACCCTGAATCCTCCCTTAGTTATGTTGCAATAGGCCTATTCTGAGTGTTTCTTCATCACTTACCGTTTTTACTTACTATTCATTTAGTCATTAGTTGTTATTAAGCTCTCTTTCACGTGGGTCTATTGTCCTGTCACAATCCCCTCACTCTCAGCAGATTGCTGCCCACTCCTTGAGACTGGTTCTGCCAGAGGTTTTTTCCTGTTAAAAGAGAGTTTTTCCTTCCCACTGTTGCAAAGTTCTTGCTCATTGGGGTTGTCTAATTGTTGGGGTTTTCTATGGATTATTGTAGGGTCTTTACCTAGAATATTATGCGCAATGAAGTGCCTTTTGTTGTGATTTGGCCCTATATGAAGAAAACTGAACTGAATTGAACAGACTTATCTGAACTGATAAGAAGGCAACAATAATTCAAAGAGAGAATAGAGTCTCTGAACGCACAACTAGGGCTGGGCGATATGGCCTAAAATTCATATCGCGATATAATTTGAAGCATGTGCGGTAATGATATATTATTTTCTTCTGTATAATGTATTTTCCACACTATAAGGCGCACTTAAAATCCTTTAATTTTCTCAAAAATCAAGAGTGTGCCTTATGTATGAATTCTGGTTGTGCTTACTGACCTCGAACCGATTTTGGCGTGCAGAAATCTGTTAAAAAATGTTTTAGTACAACTTTGGTAAGCTGCACTGCTTGATGGATTGTCAGAGCATTACGGCTGCCGTAGTGTGGAGCTTCGCGGATTCAACATTAATGAATCAATGTTACGGAAGTGGAGGAAGCGCAGTTTTTGGCTTTCCCCATATTTCAAAAGTGCTTCATCTTTTTGCTATGACTGTCGCCCGGCATAATTTGCAGATGATAATGGTTTTAGCCGCTGCAATGCTTTCAACCAAAACAGGCGCAGCTTGATGACATCATCAACATGCGCTATCGCGATAGAGCGATATAGTCAAAATCTCTATCGTTGGCCAAATTTATATTGTTTCTATCGTATATTGTTTATATCGCCCACCACTACGCACAACACCTAGATCCTTGAAGCAGATGGGTTACAGTAGCAGCAGAAACCTTTGTTTTCCTGAAATCTTGATACACACTGAAAATGATGCTTAATAATTCTACATGGCCACGTAAGTAGTGATCACTATATGCACTGGTTCAGTGTCAAAACTTTTAACCAACTTTGATCATGGTTCAGCCCCCAATTTGCAATTTGGTTGGCACAGTGCCACCCACACCAAGTCAGTACAATAAATTGGATTCAAAGTGTAGCATGGGGTGCATCCTATGTGAATGCACTTTACAGTATGTAACTGATGAATGCACTTTTGATGTTCCCTCTGAATGAAAACCAGGACAGCAGCTGGAAGCCCTGTTTTTGCTTACTACACACAAGAGTGCTAGTAAAATACCTACATGCTCATCTGCTGTATTAGCACACCCGTGAAGCTCCTGCTGTGCTATACTTTTACCTAAATCAAGGGGAGATCCCCTGTGAATATTTTATGGAATGTAATTGAATGGAGCTGCGGCATCGCATTAAAATTAATGTCATGTTTGTGTCTGCTGCATATTTTCACCCAAATGATTGTAATGGAAATGATGATGTGGCTGAGCCTGCATATATAAATGAGATGCACTTCAGCTAAGTGTCTTGGATGCTAATAGGAAGATGTTTTATAGCATGAGACACATAAACATACACAGTAAAGCTAGTGAGGCGTGATGTCATGATACCTGAGAGGGGTATTTTCGAAAATAGTTTTTTGGCACTAAATGTTTTAATCAGAACACCAGCACTAGCCAATTTTCCATCCAGCATTAACACAACTGTTTATTTTCCATCTTCGTCATTCATTTCTTTAATGAAATGGAAGCTTAAATGACTAATAACTCACCTAATGAATGAATATACATTATATGTTTCCAATTTACTAATTATATTTCTGATTTAGAATCTCCACCTTGGCCCTGTATAGAAACATTTTAAATTAAGTGATTAATTTGCTGTCTGATTGCATTGCTCTCTGGATTGTAGTCATCACTTATGATGATCTTCAACATGAATGTTGAGACAGGTTGACACAGAGGTTTACGTTTGCAGAAATAAGAGCCTGAATGGTATTGCCGATCATGCTTTCTTTCGGCATAATTGTTAGATCATTTTGGTATATGCCGTGTTCAATTCCTTAATGATATCAGTTTCCAAGTCTAAATTTCCAGGCTTGTCATGTGACTACTAAACTAAATAGCCAAACATAAGAAAGCAGTTCCCACCCACCCCAATGCACAGTACATCACAGTGCTAATTGTCTTCCCTTGGAGACTCTCCCAAACTTTCTAGTAAAGTGGAGAGGCATGTTCAGTGATGACAACCATATGGCTCTTATCACTGAATGAATACACAGTAGCGCCTCATTAAACACAAACTCAACAGAGTCTTTTGTCACTGTTGCTAACAGGGGCTGTCTGTCTATATCATGGGTTGAGCTGGGCAGAGCTGTGCCGCTGAAGACCTCCCCATTGAAAAAAAGTGGTGTCATCTGACTTAGGCACATACATGTGGGCTGAAACATGTCAAAACAACTATGATTGTTATTTTTAGCAGCAGATTATACAGCATGTGTCCTTCGTATTTATTCCTCAAGTCTGGATTCCAGTAACACCAGCAGAATGTGAGTTCTTCAGCCCAAGAAGCTGAAGATATCTTTCATTGGTAATTGCCTTTTTTTTTTTTCAAAAGATGATCTAATCTAATTTTTTTGGGTAGTTTTAGCTTTGTTTTTCTTTTTTTTCTTTTTTTTTGCCCGTCCCGTTCGGCACTGTAGCAATCAGAATTATTGTCTGAAGGCCGAGAAAAATAACCAACAGATTTATTTTCCCAAGTGGATCATTACGGCTTTGCTATACTGGTCTGCTTGACAGATCTTAATTAATTATTTATTCCAATTTTTATTGTTTAACTTTTAAGTTATGACAATCGGAACAGACATAACTGGGAGATAGGAAGGGGAAAGACGTAGACAAAAGAAGTTCAAGAAAAGGAGAGGGAAAGAAAAACAGAGGGGAAGAGGGACAGAGAGAAAAGACACTAAAAATCCATTTGATCACCTGCTGGAAAAAAAAAGAAAAAAAAGAAGCAAAAAGAGAACAACACAGTAGGGAAACCACAGCAACAACCTAGATAAGTAAGAGTAGATAATAAATATTGAATGTTACTGAGCAGCACGCAAGACTGACAACGCACAGTATGTTGGACCACATCAGTCCAGCTCTGAGGTCCTTACACTGGCTGCCTATCCGTCAGAGGATAGACTTTAAAGTTCTGATGCTGGCCTATAAAGCTCTGAATGGTTTAGGACCAAAATACATCAATGACCTCCTGACCCAGTATGAACCTTCCAGATCCCTCAGGTCATCTGGATCCGGTCTTTTATCAGTTCCCAGAGTCAGAACCAGACACGGAGAAGCTGCATTCAGCTTTTATGCTCCTTATATCTGGAACAAACTCCCAGAAAGCCTCAGATCAGCTGAAACACTCAGTTTATTTAAATCCAGGTTGAAGACTCACCTGTTCTCAGCTGCATTTGAATAAAGCACCAAATCCACACTTTAAGCTTAAATTTCAAAACTTACATTTAACTACTGATTTTATCTACTGTTCTGATTTTATCTGTTTTGATTTTATATACTGTTTTGTTTGTTTGTTTGTTTGTTTGTTAATTAGTTAGTTAGTTTATTTGCTTGTTTTAATCAATTTTAAATCATGCTTTTTATTTGTTCTTGTTTCTAATGTCTCTGTAAAGCACTTTGAATCACCTTGTTGTTGAATTGTGCTATACAAATAAACTTGCCTTGCCTTGCCTATGTTTTGAGGCAGCAGCCAAGGAAGATAGTGTGTCTGTGAACACCTGTGTGCACCTGTGTGCGTGAGCATGCTTGTATTCAAAAGGTTTCTCCATGTAACTATCTAATAGTAGGTGTGGGTAGCCATCGCCCCGTCCCCCAGAACATGAAGCAGGCATGGAGGAGATCTAGGCCCCAGACATCTAAAGGCCCCCCAGAGCACGAGAGCCCACAGAGGACCACCGGAGGGGCGGCCGCACCACCTTCCTAGAAAAGAGCTGAGGAGAGCCCCAGACCTTATCTCACACGTTAAAACTAAATAAAAATTAAAATTATTCCTAAATGTTTAGAATAAATAATATGCCTTGTGTCATTTGTTTTGTTTAAAGACAACAATAAAGCTTCAAGGGTGCTATTTGCCATGTTTCTCAGCATTTGCATGTTTTATGAAACCCAGTTAAATGACCAAAGAACAAGTTGCACACATTACAAAAAGACATAAATTGTACACAGAAAAGGGTTTTATAGTGTATAGATATGATTAGGTTTAATTAGAAAATTAAACCATTCAAGTGCAAACAAACCTAAGCAAATTATTCCAAAGTCGTTCATTTTTCATCACTGACATGAGCACCACTAAATGGGATTGGGTAGATCTGGCACATGCTGGACAGTTTCAAGGTCTACGTGAGCAATGCAACCTCATCTTTCGTTTTTGAGTTGTTCACTCTGCTGTGAAAAAGAAGCTTTGGATGGATTCAAATATTTGAAACTAGATGATTGTATTATTTTTTAACAAGTCCAAAGCTTCTCAGTGGGCACATTTTGCCTATTCTCCACCGGTTTTTTGAAAAAAAAAAAAAGTTTTCATAATAGAATCAGTCACATCAGCTGACATCAAAACAAAGCATCAGGTAATCAGTGGCTCTCTTTTCCATGTGGGGAAAAATCTGATGCCCTGTGTTCAAGACCTTTTTAACTTCACCCGGTGTTGGCAGCTTAGGTAATTACAGCCTTCACAGCCTAACACTTCAGCTGGAGAATGCTGGAGAGAGGACAGGCTTCACAACTGATCTCATGTTCAAACTCCAGAAAACTGTTTATTGTCTTCAGTCTGCAGGAAAGATTTTTACCCAGTTGTTAACATTAGATGCTTTGTCAGATTACTGTTGATGAATATGTGGAAATAACCCTGAGAAATAAGACAAGTGACAGCAAGTGCATAGAGGAAAATTAAGATAACAGGAATAACTCCTGTGCTAAAATACATGCTGCTAAACCATTTGACTTCCCTCCTCCTAGTCCTCTACAAGATGATATATATATCATCATATCACAATATATGTGTTTCAGGCCATGTGCTGTGCTTAAGCATTGGTTACAAATGAGGCGTCAGGTGATGGGAACAGCAGGGACACCAGAGGGATGTACTACGAAGTGAGATTAATGAGTTAGCAAGCTATGTTGGGCTCAAAGTTGCATCATGGTGTAGGTGATTCACTTTTAATCGGGCTGAATCGGTATGGTAACTTATGTTGAACATACAACCTGGTCTACAGCAAACTCAGACTTTCAGTTTAAAATTGTTGAGACATGCAGTGTTTTACTAATTCTTGCAAGTGCAATACAGAGTCTCTGCTCAATGAATATGTTTGATATATTCAACTTGTTTCACTTTTCTAATAAAAGAGCTTTATACAAAATGCCTCAATCACCCCAACACTTTTTCTATGCTTAAATTTTTTCTATCTAACATTCACTCAGGTTTAGTATCTTGCCTAAGGATATTTGGCATGCTGACTGGAACAGCAGGAATCAAACTGCCAACCTTCTGATTAGTAGATGACCTGCTCTACCTCCTGAGCTACAACCACCCCATTGGTGTGAGTGGGGACTCTGGACAGAAAGTGATTTAAATGGCTCTGACTGCCAAAGGGGTAAAAGAAAAAAAAGGAAAAAAAGAGAATACTTGCTATTAATGTCAGTATGCGGCTTGTTTTGTTAACAGGTGTTCACTGAATAACACTTGAGGGTGCATTCACACCCACACCTACACACAAATGTACAACCTTTCACAAAATGGTTTGACATGTAGAAACAATTTGATTACCTGCATCCATGCCTCACACCAAGGTACAAGAATAGATGTGATCAGCAAGAAGCTGATAATTTAGAAGTTTGAGTGTCACTTAGTACTCTTTCCTACCAGAATCCCTCTAACCCCACTATCAGTGAGCACAATACTTCATAATGTAACCAGACCTTCTGGTTTAGTGTGCTGAACCTTTTATAGCTGTTACAGTAACCAGTGCTTATTATTCTTATTATTATAGGATCTCTACCTTACAATGTAAACCCTTCAGCTGACTGCTGTTGTGATTTGCTGCTGTATAATTAAAATTGAATTGAAATGACCTGAATTACCAATAAGGAATTACCTAGGTTAGGAACAAGTTGGTGTACTTTTCATTCAAGTGATGTATAATATGTAGTATAACACACATGCTGCAGCACATCAATAAACCAGTAAATAATAATTAAAAATATAAAATAAGAACCTTTAAAAATGTTTTCAGCTGCACGTGAGCATCAGGTTAAAATTATGTTTGTACATAAAATTATGTTTATGCTGAGCTCTCTCTCTCTTTGAATCGGTGACAAAGGACAGACCTGATGGACTCCATCACCTACCGGGAACACACACACACACACACACACACACTGGTTTAGCCACTGTAAAATATATCTATATTAGCTATTTTATTATCATTAATATTTTCAATCTATGGGGTCCCTCACTTGGAGTGTTTGGGCATCCAAGACCGTGAAAGGCTGCCAATTACAACTTGGAGTCATTGTTGTTGTTTGCTTTTTTTAATCTGCTTTTTAGTTTAAGTTTTTTTTTTTAAATCAGTCAGTCAGTCAGTTATCAAATTTATCTTCAGTCTCTAAAAATGAGGGACAGCGTAAGAAAAATGTTATTAGTAAAATGCAATACTACAGAGACCCCCTTGAATTAAAGCTAAAAGGGTGCACCTCAATTGCATCATGATTCTTTACTCAGAATTACGTGCCTCTCTTCCTAGCTTGGATATGCTGCATGTAGGCTACATGTAGGCTACATAATTTAGTGTAAGCTTATTTTTTATTGAATTCAGCTGGTTAAATCCACAAAGAGCACTGGTCAACATTTCACAACCTGTACACGGACTCTAGTGTAGCTGATTTCTAAATGATTGTTTTCTCCACACTGCACCATTGCTACCAGCCTGAGGTGCCACCCCTCCCTCTTCTTTTTCCTGTTTAAGTGGTGGCAAAGTGACCCATCGACAATGTAGGCAACAGAAAAAAAAAGTTTTAATTTCCTTTTTTCTGATTGAGTACCTTTTATTAGTATTAGAATTTAAGATACAGTAAAATCAAAATGTAGACAGTAAACAGATCAGTAAAAAAGGGTAAAGGGTGACTCGTGATTTTCCACAGTGCAGTACATATGCAGACATGTTGACTTTAATTAAAATTTGGTTAGATTAAACATGTTTTTCGTTTTGAAGATGTAGTATGTAGTAGAGTGTGTTCATTTTGTTTACCTGAGCGATAGCACACATTAGCATCTCTTCCAGGAAGGTAATCCAGCAGGGCAATATGAAAACAGCTATGTGCCAACACATTGCCACTGCATAATTTGCACCTGCATTTACATATTTTTTCACATGCTAACTTAAAATATGACTCACCTGCTGCCTTGCTAACTCTAAGTAGATGGGTTTGTCACTAATTTGAATAGAATGTCACAGTGCCTGTTCCCAGCACATTTTAAATCAATTTCTTTAAATATCTTTCCTATTTCAGTTTCTTTTACCTTTGTTTCCATTTGCTTTCACAGCCTTAGAAAAAAGGGCCATTGTTATCTTTGTCATTCATTTAGGGTGTACACTAACTCATTCTAGTTTTGCTGACTCGATCATCAACATTTATTATTTTTGTTTCATCAGCCCTGTTCCTCTTTTCACCTTACATTTTTAATTGATTCATTAGGAATGGATAAAATTAGTTATAACAGGTCTGTAACTGGTCCTCTGTCAAATTACTTTATACTTAAGACAGATTTCTACTTAACTTGCATTTGTGCTATCAAAAGTGACAGAGGCCTGTAGCTCCAACTATCCTATTATTGACGCTCTAATTTTTTCAGCTTGTAGAAAACTGTAAGTTTACTTAATTCTTCTAAGACAGTTTGTGAGAGATATTGTTAGACCCAAAGATTTCATTGTGTTATATCACTCTATTGCACTCTGACCCCTCAAACCAAATGCACTCATGCATATACTTTATGATATGCAAAGATTAAGAAGTTTCCAGCCTATTTCTTTGTTTTGTTTTGTTTTTTGAGCAGACAATTTTAGAATTATTAGTTAAGTGTAATGTAATGTCAATACCTGTAAGGGGAGTCGATCATTATCAATGGCATTAGGTGTACAATATTGCCAAAAAATAAATATAAATGAATTACAAACTATGATATGATATAAAATAATCAACTAATGGGAAATATAAATATTTTCCCGCCATGAAATACAACCAGCAATGTTAGTTTAGCTCAACTGTGGAAGATTACGCTCTCACAACTGTTGCTTTCATGTAAAAAAAAATTGCACCTTTGCTATTATTTAGTTTGCCAGTACTTTTTCATAGTTTAAAGGTCAGAGCCAGCATTTATTTTACTGCTAATAAAATGAGCTAGTACATAAAAATTAAGGTATGTATAACCAGATTTTAGTAGAATTGATACATGGATGTGAAAAGACTGGATGAGGATGAGTATACTGTAGACATTGTTTGAGAACCTTTACACACTTAAACTTCATGTAAGTTAAATAGGTCATGTTCTCAAAGTAAAATGCCTTATTGGCTCCTGCTACATAGTCCATGATGCAGCATTTTTTTTTATGAAAGCCTGTAAAATTTTGAGATGGGATGTGGCACATATCTTAAGGAACTCATACATGCATATCATCCTGACAGAGCACTTCTCAGACTCCAGGCTTACTTGTGGTTCCTGGAGTTTCTAAAATTAGAAGGGGATGCCGAGCCTGCAGTTATCAGGCTTCTAGCTTCCCACTTGGATGTAAGAGACAAATACAGACAGTTCCCTTGATGCACTTAGAATTTCTTTTCCACTATCCCTTATTTTTTCATATGCCACTGTTACATGTACATTAACTTTTGCCCTTGTTTCTCTAAATCACCATGTCAGCTGGCTGCTCCTTCCTGGGTTCTGCCAGAAGTCTTTTCCTATTAAAAAGTAGTTCTTCCTTCCCACTGTTACTAAGTGCTTGCTCACAAAGTATTACATGATTGACTGGGTTTTCTCTCAACTAAAGGTTCTTGACCTTTCAATATAAATCTCCTTAATTTAAGCCTAGCGTATCGTATGTGATAAATGTGTCTTTTTGTCTTCGTGAGTTTTTGAGACTTCTACATCATCAGCATGACTTTTTTTTTAACCCTCAAAAAATGAGATAAATTGCCCAACACATTTTAATGACTAAATTGCAAAAATATGGCTAATGTAGCAAATGTGATACAAATTAAAACTAATATGCAGATTAAAATTTGATATATTTTATATATATTTTGCCTAAAGGTTCAACAAACACTCCATTATCAAAAACGTAAAGATTTCTGGCAGTTATTTCATGGTTCAGGTTTTAAAGGGTTAGGGCATTTTTGTGAATTGACACTATTTAAATAAAACTTAACTGAATTAAACTTGTCAGGCTCTGAACATGGCAAAAAAGGGGGATTTGTACCATATGTTTACCATTGTGAAAGGGTTTTTCTTTTAACTAAACAATGATCTTTTCCTAATCATAATCCAATAAATTTAATGCCTGGGCACAGTGAACATGAAACAACAGCAAATCAAGACAATGTTTGTGTAAAAATAATATTAAACCACAGCTAAAAAAAAAAAACCCAAAAAACCTGAGAACTATGTTAATGGACAGTAGACTATAATGTACAATCTCTAGTAATGCTCTTCCAATAACTTGCTCCAGCTCTCATCTTTTTTTCTCTATCTGCACTTCTTTCCATCCTTTTCTGCTTCCTTCTTTGTCCACTCACTTCTCTGTGAGAAAGTATATCAAACAATAATTTGCACTTGTTGTGAACAACAGTGTATTTGTACGACTACATTTATTGCGACAACATAATTATGCTTGTGTTGTGAAACTGAGCCTGTTCTACTATAATTACGATGGAACATAAAATCAACAGAATAAATGAAATGTGTAATGTACTTTGTATCAACTCAAAATAAGATAAGATAAGATAAGATAAGATAAGATAAGATAGAACTTTATTAATCCCTCGGGTGGGTTCCTCTGGGAAATTCGATTTCCAAAAAAGCACAGCACCGACAGAAGTTACAGAGTTATACACACACACATATATATAAATACAGAGACAATATAAATAAAATATACAAAGGGGATAAATAGAATAAATAGGAATAAAAATAAAAATACAAGTGAATTGCACATTTCAAGTATTGAGTCTATTGCACTGTTGACTATTTACAAAAGTATTGCACAAAAGGTATTGCACAGTGAGGTGAAGAGGCACTACAGCTTAGTTGTTCCCTCCTTTGTCCTCCTGTTTCCCCTCCCTCTCCCCTCCAGAGAGGAGTTAAACAGTCTGATGGCGTGTGGGACAAAGGAGTTTTTAAGTCTGTTAGTTCTTGTCTTTGGGAGAAGCAACCTGTCACTGAACAGACTCTTCTGGTTGTTAATGGCCGTGTGCAGAGGATGCCTGGCATTGTCCATAATGTCCATCAGTTTCTTTAATGTCCTTTTCTCTGCCACTGTCACCAGAGTGTCCAGCTTCATGCCGACCACAGAGCTAGCCCTCCTGATCAGTTTCTCCAGCCTGGATGAGTCCTTCTTTGCTGTGCTGCTCCCCCAGCACACCACAGCATAGAAAAGTACTCCAGCAACCACCGACTGGTAAAACATCCTCAGGAGCTTCCTGCAGATGTTAAAAGACCTCAGCCTCCTGAGGAAGTACAGTCGGCTTTGGGCTTTTTTATACAGGTACTCTGTGTTGCATGACCAGTCCAGTTTATTGTCCACCCACAGCCCGAGGTACTTGTACTTGTTGACCACCTCCACCTCCTCCCCCTCTATCTGAACCGGCAGTGGACCTGCTCTAGACCTCCCGAAGTCCACAACCAGTTCCTTAGTCTTTGAGGTGTTGAGTTGCAGGTGGTTTGTGTGACTCCATGCGACAAAGTTCCTCACCAGACTTCTGTACTCCTCTTCCTGATCATCCCAGATACACCCCATGATGGCTGTGTCGTCTGCAAACTTCTGAATGTGGCATAATTCAGAGTTGTAGCAGAAGTCAGAGGTGTACAGGGTGAAGAGAAGAGGGGACAGCACAGTTCCCTGTGGTGCTCCTGTGCTGCTGACCACTGTGTCAGACGTGATGTCCTTCAGCCTGACGTACTGTGGTCTGTCGGTGAGGTAGTCGGAGATCCAAGCCACCAGGCAGGGGTCCACCTCCATCCTGTTCAGTTTTTCTTGAAGCATACAGGGCCGGATGGTATTAAAGGCACTGGAAAAGTCAAGAAACAGGATCCTGACCGTGCCTTTTCCCCCATCCAGGTGTGAGTGGGCTCTGTGTAGGAGGTACAGGATGGCATCCTCCACTCCGACACCCGCCTTGTATGCAAACTGTAGTGGGTCCTGGGCATGTTGTACCTGTGGTCGGAGGAGGTTGAGGAAGAGCCGCTCTAGAGTCTTCATAAGATGTGACGTCAGTGCCACCGGTCGGAAGTCATTCAGCTCATTGGGCCGGTTCTCAAATAGACAGGGTCAACTGATATTGATGCAAATCTTTGGTCTTGAGAAGTTGAAACTGACCATTTGTGCAGCCGCTGCATGATGAGCACTCCGGAGTTATTAGTAAAATAATGTCCGATGACACTGGTACTGACGGCTGAGGACTGCAACTGGAGTGCAAGTCCACTTGTAAAACTCTCCAGTTACTTCCTTCAAAGAGCCACAGATTAGGCTCTCAGTTTCATTTTATAGACATGATCAAAAAAGCTCACCTTGTTGAGACAAGATTATCCACTCAGCCCACCCACACACAAAAACAATGACACTGTGGCACACCCACAACCTCGAACTCCATCAGTTACTTTTTCTACAGTCTGCAAACACAACAAAACTTAATGTCATATCAAGAACTGGTCTTTATAACAAATGCTTTCTGTTGGCAAACATTCATTTTAGAGATTTGTGTAATTTCACAGATGACACATTGGAAGGACAAATAAATGCTTACTACTGCAAGTTTATCAAACATTTGGGAGCAGAGTGACTGTGGTTTGCTTGTTTGTTTGTCTTTCATAGTCCTATGAGTTTTGAGGGAATAAAACAGCAGGGTATGCAAAGCTCATGGCAGTCACACTGACAAAAAGCTGTTTTCATTCCCTCTGCAATCTTTGGTTACGCATGCAAAAATTCCATTGTGCAGTTCTTCATGGAAGGAAAAAACATTCATAACAAAGCATATGTTATGTCACCTTGAATAGTAGCAGGTGAACTTGATATATGATCTTTGTACAAGAGGTCAGCTTTCACTTCTGGCATTATTCATATTCTCTGATGCAAAACAACCTTCTGTGTTGCACAGCACATGCACAGGCAAGCTACAAGACATAAATATTCATAGAAAAGTGTCTACAAGATGTTAAAGCATACCTTTATTCAAAGTTGCAACAGACATCTAAATTTTACTTTTGCATAATTATTTTTTAAAAAGCCATAAAATAAGACAAACGGAAGAAACATTTTTTAAGGCTGAAAGGAATTGTTGATAAAGACATGCCGCGTAATTTATGTGCATTGCAGTGAAAAGGTATTTGTCCCCTTCCTAATTTCTTTTTTTGCATATTTGTCACTCTTATATGTGACAAACAAATGTTAATTGTTTGACAAAGACAACCCGAGTCAATACGAAATGCAGTTTTTAAGAGATGATTTCATTTGTGTGCCAGTTATTGCCTTTCTGCCACGGGTGGCACAAGCAGTTATTAGGTTTAGGGGGCAATTTCTTCACATAGGGCCAGGGAGGTTCTGGTAGAAATCATTTAAAAATATTTTGCATTTGCTTGGGTTATCTTTATCTAATATTAAATGTTGTTTGATTGTGTGAAATATTTGATTGTAACAAATATGCAAAGAATAAAAACCCTAAGGAATCAGGACAGGGCCAAATACTTTTTCTGTAAGTCCTGTACAGAAGGCACGTAGACTGGTTATTGTAAAAAGTAATGAGTCGGCAGATAGAGACAGTATACAGATAGGAAGGGTGTCATCTCAGTAGGAAACTGGACAGAAAATAAATTATGGAGCATGTGAGCCGATGACACAGAGCTTCCTTTCCTGCATACTGACCTTCAAAGAGTGGTTGTCGACTTGCTCGGATCAAACCGTACAGCACAAATCCCTCTGGATAGCCTAATGATCTAGCTAATCAGGTTAAGAAATGTTTTTAAATAAGCCCTTTAATTTATTCAAATATGCAGTGCACATTCCTCATTTCATTTGAAATAATGAGAGACAAGGAGAGAGGGGCAGAGACGTGGAGGGAGGGCTAGAGACAGTTTGAGAGAACAACAAAAGAAGAGGAAGAGAATGAATCACCGAGGACAAAATGTAATTTGTCAGCCTATTCAGAAAACCAGTGCCTGAAATGAGAATTAACAGAGAATGTAGAAGACTGCTTCTTAATTGGACTAGGCCACTCTTGACATTTTCAAGCCAAACTTAAGCGACGATGATAGAAGAGAATGTGTCATAACTACAAATTATTCTCAGTGAACTGAGAGCAGCTTTACAAGGTCTTTTTTATTCTTTCTCCATTATCTTTTATCTGCCCTGTAAAAAAATGCTGACAAGGCTCCTGGTTTTACTGATGGATCAGTAGAAAAACAGTCTCAAGGAGATTGTTTATTCTTATTTTCACTTTTATTAACTTTAAACATTTCAGAGAATATATAAAAATTGCCTGAATTAATAAGAAAGCTGATAAAAATGCTGGTTGGGTGCATTCATGAAAAGCAAGCAAGTGGAAAAGTATGACTCTAACTTTCTGTTGCTTGTGTTTCTGTTACCTGATAGGCGAGGCGGTGATTATCTCTTTCAACTGGTATTATCTGGCCCCAGTGTTTCCAGACTTTAAAAGTGTTGTTGGCACTTCATTTGTTCTGTCCTGCTGGGATTCACTTGCAATTTATCCTGCCATGCAGACATGTGAGTTACCTTTGTTAAACAGTGTATTTGACACAACAAATTACAACTTTTTGTGATCATTTTGAAGAATACTGTCTTTTGTTTCGGTTTGGTCCCATGACAGCTGATAGAGTCCAGCACTCCCTAAAACAGATAAGTAGAAAATGGACAGATGGATGGATATTAAGAAGTAATAGCTATTAACTGACAACTCAATAAAAATATATAATGGCAAAGTATAGCACCAAGGTCAATTACACATTTGGCATATTGATCTGGTGAGTTAAGTAGCAGAGGCAGGTGTTAATTGGTTTCAACTTCTTTGGTTTTTCTACATTAACAACAGCTTCACTAGAGTGGCAACAATGAGACGACTTGCAAAACAGAAAGGGCTTTGCTTGCAGAGGCCGCTGATGTTTTTTCCATCCTGATCTATTTTGACTATTTTTTTCTTTTACTAGTTTTGCATTTGGCTTGGGTCTGACTGTCACTATTGGCAGCATGAGGCAATACCTGGACCATAAAGAGGTTGGACAGGGAATCAAACTCTTCCAGAGTTGTCTGTCAGAGCACTCTCAAGACCAGGAAGGAGATTTTTAGGTAACAGAGTCTTCAGCTGCACATCTAGTACGTGGTGCAGATAATTGTCTAGATCCAAAAAGTCCAAAAAGTGTGCTGATTCAAATTCTAACAACAACAGCAATGACAAATTCCCTTGCTGGGCAATATGAATGCAGTGCAACAGGTAACATATCTGGCATTATACCAGATTGATGTGCCTGTCTGCCCGGGAGTCCTGAAGCCAGGTACGGGCACATTGTGGTCTAGAAAGTGTGAGTGTGGCATTGTCTTCCTGCAGTGCTGCAATGCTCCATGAAACACATCAACCTCTACTTGTGATGTTGCCTCTGGGGCTCAATTTTCTCACCAAGCTTGTCCATCTTATTGTCGAAACACCTCACATTCCCCATGATTATCGTCTGAATAGCTCCATCACTGACATCCCATTGTCTCCTTTGTAGCACCTCCAGATTCACAGGCCTTGCAGTAGAACTGACAGCACAAACAACCAACTGGCGAAGATTAGCTGTTCCCAAGAGAGGAACACTCGTGAAGTTGTAAAATTTGACTTTGCAAGACAAAAAAAGACATGAAAATAAATAAATGAATAATGAAAAAATAAATAAATAATGAAAAAAAAGATATTTCTACATTTTAGTATTTTGCATATTGCATCTAGGATTTTACACAAGAACTCGCAAAAGCACAAGAGGTCTACTCCGTATGTTTTAGAGGCTGTGAAAATCCTTTCATTGAGTGCATTAAAACTTTCTGCTGTGAACTTACAACTCAAGCATAAACCAAATGAGCTCCCAAATTAAAAGTCTTTTCTGCCTCACTTAATCTTTGCTAAATCTTTGCAAGTAATATGGATGATAAACTTTTGCCATGACATTACACATTTGACTACTCAAAGGAGCTATAATTACCAACAGCAGAAAAAGCACAGTCGTGTGAACAGTAAAGGAATGCATACAGAAAGTTCTCATATCCTTTCCTGCACACAAGTTGAGATATTTAGCTCTCATCATACATATTAACGTATTTTACATCCGTGAACTATGGAGTGGGCTTCTTGGCAACCCTGGAAATAATTTACTGCAAGATGCAAACCTTATTTCTCCTTAAAAGATTATTAGTTATGTGATTAATGTCATCCAATGAAAAAAATTATTATTATCATTTCCAAAGTTACATTTAATTAGGACATCATGTAAAATGAAAATCTAAACATTTCTTTAATATTACTTGATCCTTTTTATTGAAGTAGAATCCACATTTTTACTTCAAAACTTATTTACCAACTACGGTGGCCCCTAGAGACAAAGCACGTACAAACTCCAAAACACTTGCAAAATCCAAAACACATGCAAACTCCAAAACACTTGCAAACTCCAAAACACATGCAAATTCCAAAACACAACGGAAGTGCTCCAGGACGGTAGGGGCAGTGTTGAGCTCGATTTGCAAAATAAACAACATGTTTGTCTGTATGGGACAGTCTAGTCTCCGTCGCGCTTCCCAGGTTGCCTAGCAACCATGATACTAACCGCTGGAAACGTGTCATACAACTTGTTTTGACAGAAATGAAGGAGAACATATTTTGTTCATTTGTTTGTTTGTTTCTACAAGAGCTTTGCGTGATTTGATAAGTATTTTAGGCTGAGACCACAGGACAGTAAAACATGATTTTTGGGCTTCATTTCTGTACTGAACAGTCATTTAAGATTAGTTAGTAAATAAGAATTAGCTGATGTTGTTGATGAGACTAAAGTCATATCACTTTGGTAATGTAAATATAATATGGCCAATATTATATTTATTATATTAATCATTATTAGCTATTACAGCAGTGAACATGAACTCTGTGTCAAATACTGAGCCTCAGTACAGATTCAAGTTGCAGTTATTTATATGTCTTAACACCTTAAATCTTCACTCAAAGACAAGTATCTTTGACAATGCATATATAGGTGTATCATATATAGAATTAGAATAGAATAGAATTCAACTTTATTGTCATTGCACATGCACAGGTACAGGGCAACGAAATGCAGTTTGCGTCCATCCAGAAGTGCTTTAGTGATATAGATATATTACAATATATATTAGCAATAATATAGATATGTGAGTATATTACAGAAATGGGTCTATTATGGCATGTTATAATGTACACGGTATGAAGTATGTTGTGAATATTCTATAACTATAAGTATGTACAGGCTGTAGTGAGTACAAGCTATGTACAGGATATGAACAGGATATAAATATGAAAAACTATACAGAATATGAAATAAATAACTCCACAGAAATCTGAGATATACAGCTATACAGAAATGGGAACTATGCAAGTTGTAAACAGTTGTAGGGTTAAAAATTATCGAATGTACAGAATGATTATTTACACAGAGCTATACAGTAGTGCAGTTAAGATAAGTGAGATATAATTCCTACAGAGGCTATATAAAGTGCTAGTGGTTGTGAGTGGTGGTTCAGTCCATGTTATTATTGTGTGTTTGAGGGTACAGTTGTCCATTGTGGGTGTGTGTATGTTCAGTCCATGTGTTAATGTGGGTCAGATGTCAGGAGGCAGAGTTCAGGAGTCTGACAGCTGTGGGGAAGAAGCTGTTCCGGTACCTGGTGGTCTTAGTCCGGAGGCTCCTGTAGCGCCTCCCAGAGGGCAGGAGGGTGAAAAGTCCATGTGATGGGTGACTGGGGTCTTTGATGATTTTCCCAGCCCTTTTCAGACACCGCTTCCTGTAGATGTCTTTTATGGCAGGAAGTGGTGCTCCGGCGATGCGCTGGGCAATTTTCACGACCCTCTGCAACGCCTTCCGGTCCGAGGCAGAGCAGGTCCCATACCAGACTGTTATACAGTTGGTCAGGATGCTCTCGATGGTGCAACGATAGAAGTTCACCAGGATGTCTGAGGACAGGTGGTTCTTCCTCAGAGTCCTCAAGAAGAAGAGGCGCTGGTGAGCCTTCTTGACCAGCTTGGAGCAGTTGGTCGTCCAGGTGAGATCCTCGGAGATGTGGACTCCCAGGAACTTGAAGCTGCTCACACGCTCCACAGCCGTCCCCTTAATGTGGATGGGTGGATGTGGGTCAGCATTCCTCCTGTAGTCCACGATGAGCTCCTTGGTCTTCTCGGTGTTAAGCAGCAGGTTGTTTCTGTCGCACCACTCAGCCAGACGATCCACCTCCTCCCTGTAGGCGGCCTCATCGTTGTCACTGATGAGGCCAATCACTGTGGTGTCATCTGCAAACTTAATGATGGTGTTGGAACCATCAGCAGGTCTACAGTCGTGGGTGAAGAGGGAGTAGAGGAAAGGGCTCATCACACAGCCTTGTGGTACACCGGTGTTCATCATGATTGTAGATGAACAGTGGTTATCCAGCCGGACATGTAGGGGGCGGTTGGTCAGGAAGTCCAGTAACCATTTGCAGATGAGGGAACTGATGCCCAGGTCTGTCAGTTTCCTGATGAGTTGTGAGGGGTGGATTGTATTGAATGCTGAACTGAAGTCTATAAACAGCATTCTGACGTAGGTGTTGTTGTTGTCCAGGTGTGAGAGGACAGAGTGCAGTGCGATGGAGACTGCATCCTCTGTGCTCCTGTTCTGGTGGTATGCGAATTGGTGGGGGTCCAGGGTGGGGGGAGACAGGATTTGAAGTGTGCTAGGACCAGCTGCTCTAAGCACTTACGGTGTGTTCACACCGAACGCGATGGATGCGAATAGAGCGTCAGGTTTACATGTAAAGTCAATGGAAAGGCGCGATGACGCGCGATTGCGGGTCCCGCAAAAATTCGGAAGCAGATTTGCGTCGCGAAAACGCCAAAACGCGTGAAACGCGCGTCAGTGTAGCGCGTCTGGCGCGTTTGACTCGCGAATAAAACCACGCGCGTGAGTTTTTGTGTTGCATTTTTGTGCATACGCGCGTTTCGCGTCTACCGCTCGAGTTGGAAAAATCTGAACTCCAGCGTCAAATCGCGCCGCGACAACCAATCAGGAGCCTGGTGACGTGGCTGTTACCTAGGTCAAAGGGGCAGATCCAGCCAAAGCCTTTCATACTTCAATGGAGGGGAAGGCTAATCAATGCAGTAGCAAACAACTCGGAGCTGTACAACACCAGCTGCTTTCAGTACCGAGACAGGAATAAAAAGGACCGAGCTTGGAGGAAGATATGTGAAGAGATCGGGCAACCTGGTAAGTTCATTCATTTCTCTTTTGAAAGTTTTCACTGACCCGGGGAAGCCGCACAAAAGCTAGCAAGCCACCGCTATTTTCCCACTGACGTACAAATACCGTTCTGCTTTTATGCATGTTATCATTTAGGAATATATTTTATTGTTTATTAATAAACAGCACACAGTGGTCCCGCTGTTCATCCGTCACTGCTTTGCTTTTTCGCTGATTTTTTATTGCACAGTACAGCATTGCATTCTGCAGCCTGATTGACAAATCTCCTGCGCTTGCCAAATTTATCACGTTTGGTTTTGATAACCATCACGTCCAATAGAAAAAACAGCACAAAAACACCCATAACTATGAGCCTCATTCAGAAATAGACACCTGCACCGCGAGGGAAAAAGGCGCACGAAAGTGGCGGGCAGATGAAGACAAACCGCGGCATAATAATACTTTTACGTTTTGCAATCTACAAAGGTTTGCACTTTGAGAATCAATTGTGAGAACTGTGACCAGGGGCTAGTTATTCTGAGAACCCCTGCAATAAATGAGGGACCACTGTTTACTCTACGATTATTATATCGAACCTGTTAACATTTAATACTGTATTGATAGAACCAACTGATTCTGCAGCAGAGCATCCCCAGTCCCTGAGCTCCTGCTGCTGCACCCACAGATATGGACAGCAAGCACTGATACCTTTTTAGTCGGTGGGATTCCCTTGTGATCACCTTTACTAAATATCTACAACCAATCTGATTATATCCTGTTATTGTTTTTTTTTTTTCAATGTTGAAATTAAAATCTAGTAGCAGCCTTCTCATTTCTTTGTGTTTTGTGCTGTTTTACAGGCCCACAGAGGAGGACGGCTCCGAGGCAGATGAGGGACGGGTCCCAGGACGGTCCATCGGTGGTGGAGCTGGCCATCCTGGAGTCCCTGAAGAGGCCACACCAGTCTCCAATGGAGCATTTCCTCCTCAGCCTTGTTCCTGCTCTGGAGAGCAGCTGGTCCTTTTTATTCCTGTCTCTCTGTAAATTCTTATATTTTATATTTATGTTTAATGTTTTTCTGTTTGAGACTTTTAATATTATTTCAAATAAATGTTTATAATGACTAATGTCTCAGTTCTACTACACAGCAAATGTTGGCACACGACTTGACACATGTAGAATTTATTTCATATTATACTAATGACAAAATATACTGATACAGTGGGATGCAGAAGTTTGGGCAACCTTGTTAATAGACATTATTTTCCTGTATAAATTGTTGGTTGTTACAATAAAAAATGTCAGTTAAATATCATACAGGAGACACACAGTGATATTTGAGAAGTGAAAAGAAGTTTACTGGATTTACAGAAAGTGTGCAATAATTGTTTAAACAAAATCAAGCAGGTGCATCAATTTGGGCACCACAAAAAAGAAATGAAATGAATATTTAGTGTATATCAATGTGTGTGTCTCCTATATGATATATGGGGTGCCTTTGTCTGGATGTGCTTCCCATCCAGAGCTGCACAGCACAGAGGAAAGTTCCAGCGCTCCTGGAATCCCTCTGTGATGGAGCGCCAGTCTCCAGGTGAAGGCACAGCCATGAAGTCGTCCACTAGACAGTCCCAGATGGACGTCGCTGCCTTGGGGGTGATCTGGCTCACCGTGGACACACCGACTCTGAAACTGAACGCGATGGTCCTGAAGGAGTCCCCGGTGACAAGGAACCTGGACAAAATTGTTCAAAATCAGTATTATGTGTACTGCAGTTACAAAATACATTATTCAAATTCCAAAATACTTTTGTGATGTCAGATTTAAATCACAAAACATGAATCTTACATAAAACCTTTTGTAATTATAAGGATAATTACAAAATGTATATTAGATAATATCTAAAACAGTTGTGTTTTGTTTTAACTTTAACATATCATAATTTGATTGGTAGCAACTTTTGCCACTACAGTGAGCCAATCACTCACAATTCCTAAACATGTCAATCAGGTAGGAATGAAGTAAGACATTAATAGAAATAAAGAGTTGTATGTTGACATGTAGCCCTTTCCTTGCTTAAATCATTAATATTTTTGAAAAATTAATCTGTGATAAGACATAGCTTATCAAGATAGAACCATGTAACTAGAGATGAACCAAACTGTTCACAGTTTTATCTAACTCTGTTTTAATAAAGGCTGGTGACCCCTGCTATAGAGTCTGACAGCTGCAGGGATTATATACAAATATTCAACTATCCCAGAATTAAACCAGGTCTAAATAAAAAGGAGTGAGTATCACTACAAAGGTTAACTCAGTGGTCCTAATGCTACAGTTTGATATCAGCAAACACCGAGCGCATACATTGATGTGACACCACAGCCATGCTATCATGCAAACACTGATAACAGCATAAATCGAATTAAATCGGGACTTGATGAGAGCTTCTGAGTATCACTAGAAATATTATAAAGAGTTGTCTCTGTACCACAGTTTGCTTTCAGTAAACACCGACAGCATTCACTGTTAGCATAGCACATCCATGTTAGCAGTGTATAACTGGATGGATTAGCATATTAGCACAGATATCAATAAAGGACTACCGTATTAAATAGTTTTACTAACCTCAGGCAGACGGACAGGCGCTCTGCAGGTGGGATTGAGCGTCTGTAGTTGGTGTCTAGGCGGGCAATGCTGGGACCGACGAGGGAAAGCAGGTCCTCAAACTGGCCGACGGTGATAGCGCTGGAATCGGCCGTCATCCAGGCGCAGCTCCTGGAGCAAGTGGTGAAACTCACCAAACTGCTCATGCCTCTGGAGGACCTGATGGACCCAGGTACGGCGAGGACGTCTTTTACGCTGCTGCTCTGCTCTCCACAGTACATAGAGAAGGGAGACTCTCTCTTCAAGCGCTAGCTCGATAGCTGCCATCTTGCAAAGATACCGGTCTGGCACAACTCCCTCCCACATTCCTCCCACATTTCCGGTTCACGCGCGTCAAAATATCACGCGCGATGGATTTTTCTTGGACACGCGTTGAGACGCGAATGTACACGCGTCAAATTAGGGGCGTTTGGGGCATTTTATTCGCGTCCATCGCGTTAGGTGTGAACACACCGTTAGTGATGATGGGGGTGAGTGCTACTGGGCGGTAGTCATTGAGGCAAGATGGGTTGGAGTTTTTGGGTATCAGGACGATGGAGGTGGATTTGAAGCAGGCCGGTACCACAGCGTGGGCCAAGGACAGATTGAATATGTCTGTGAGCACTCCTGCAAGCTCCCCAAAACACGCTCTGAGAACACGCCCGGGGATGCCATCAGGACCTGCAGCCTTGTGGACATTGATCCTGCTCAGCATATACAGTATAAGAGACAAATGTTGTTCCTTCAGTATGTTGGCATTACTAAATTTGGCTCATTGCTTACATATATTTATAAAAAGAAAATGTACAAGCTGTGATAACTGTTTCTGATAAAATGAAGAGTAGACTGATATATGAAATATTCCTTTATTGGGTGAGAAAATCAGACCTTGTCATAACTGCTTTAAGTCAAACAGAATAGACATCAGAGCCTTAAACAGGCTGACTTCTGCTAAATGGGTCAAACTGGGCAGAAAGTATACAAACACATAACATCCTTATAGAATATGATGTAACACTAGATCAACTTACCTTAGAATATATAAAGCATATAAACAATTACAGCAGTATGATGCAACAAACACAGCAGTACTACCAATCCAAAATACTCAAAGCTTCATAGAACTGAAACAAACATTTATTTTTAGCTCCATTCTGCAGCTGATACATACCTTTAGGTTCAAGTGTGTAACTTGAAGGCCCCGAGTACTTTCTCCCACACTGAAAACACTGGGATGATAAAATTATTTGAACATTACCTAATAAGACTGATTCAGGACAGACAATTAGTTATGTTAAAGTTTCCTAGCAGTCCTTCACAAACAGGGAACAGTCTGTCTATTCTCTCCATCTGTCAGCTGCTGCTGGCTCTTCCTCCTCCTCTTCCTCACACACTGCTGAGTTTGTCCTGGTGGATCATCAGGGGTGCAAAGCCTCACAGATGATGTGCAGCAGTGTGTCCCTCAGTCTGTCCTCACTCTGGACACTTGCAGTTGTCACACATGGAAATCAAATGTGTGATAAGCTGCAGGATTCAAACACAAGTGTGACTTATAAATGAATGTTCATACTTTTATTACACAATCAGAGAGAAAGAAACAGAGAGGAAGTGCAGGACAGACAGACAGGTAACAGTCTCAGGTGTATACACTGCTACAAAACAGCACAAGAGAAGGAGGATTTAGTGTTTGTGTTATTACGAAACAAGAAGAGTTCCCAGATGGTACAGTGGACACATGTGTGACTCCTGTGATTAAAGCATCTTTCTTTCAGCTTAACGAGTGAACCGTCAGCTCGTTCAAACACACGTTAAAGTCCATTTGGCTCGACACCACCGAACAGAGGCAGCAATATAACATAGCTAACATTAACAGTGCAGTGAATCCTTCTTGTGCCGTGATATTCAGGACTGCAAACCAAGCAGCATCACTGACTTTCAGCTTGTTGTGTTTGTGGATATTTGACTGACTTTAATTATCCACAAAATCATCACATTCTCTGTAAGATTAAGGTCGAATATATATATATTTTAAAGTAAAGGCTTTAAAACCAAGTTAACGCTGAAAGTACAGACATCGCTAACGTCACATCACTTTCCCGACATGTGGCCAACAGTAATGTTTTAATGTTCTTCATTATAAAAACATTTGCGCATATATTCGGTACTTACTTCTGAAAGTTTACTCTTCCTCCGCTCCACTTCTGCCGTTTTTTTTTCGGCAAAATTATCCACACCACGCTATGAAGTCTGGAATATGTTGGGCCATGAAGGCTACACCGACCCATCCTTAAAATTCAGGGAAATTAAGAACGCATTTGAGGGCCGCATTTCGAGCAGCCTTTGAATTGGGACAGTCTTTGTCGTGTCACTGTGACGTAATCGGCCTTAAAATGCGGCCTTTAAGGCTGCAGACCCCAAATCCGGTCATTGGTACTTCCTGGCTTGTGTAGTTACTAGGTAACAAAAACTCAACACTGCCCCTAGCGTCCTGGAGCACTTCCGTTGTGTTTTGGAATTTGCATGTGTTTTGGAGTTTGCATGTGCTTTGGAGTTTGCAAGTGTTTTGGAATTTGCATGTGTTTTGGAGTTTGCAAGTGTTTTGGAGTTTGCATGTGTTTTGGAGTTTGTACGTGCTTTGTCTCTAGGGGCCACCGTAACCATCTTTTGATTCTGCCATAATTTTGTTTTTAGCAATTCCAAGTAAACTGTTTTTGTGTTGTATTTCTCTGATAAATTCAATCAAGATCATTTTGACCACAATATAAAATAACTGAAATAAACACACAACCAACCATCCCAGAGACATAATAGCTCCAGTGTATCCTGTTGGAGATCAGCACCCATTGGGAATGAGTTTAACTTACTCCTGTAATCTTAGAGAAAATAGTTCTTAAGCAATTATAATCCTTCTTAGAGGTAAATGGAATCAATGAAAAATTCCAATCTGGTTTTAAACCTCACCACAGCACCGAGACAGCCCTACTGAGTTTTTAATGACCTCCTTGTAACTGTTGATGCAAGGCGTCCTGTGGTTTTAGTTCTTTTAGACTTGTCCTCTGCATTCGATACAGTTGATCACGACATCCTCCTTTCAAAGCTTGAACATGTAGTTGGTCTTAAAGGCAAAGTACTTTCATGGTTCAAATCATACTTAACTGGGAGGACTTTCTCTGTCTCTATGGGGAATCATTCTTCCTCCTCCACACCCCTCTGCTGTGGTGTGCCCCAGGGGTCTGTGTTAAGTCCTATGCTGTTCTCCTTGTATCTGCTACCCCTGGGACAAATTTTCAGAAATCATAATATTTCTTTCCATTGTTATGCGGATGATATCCAAATCTATTTTCCTCTGGATTTGGATCTCCAGTCCCCGTTCACCCCTAATGAAAACAAAACAGAAATTATCATCTTTGACAGTTACATGCTCTTGAAACAGCTATCGGATACCTTGGGATCCTATGCCAGTCATCTTTTGTTTACTGTCAGAAACCTTGGAGTAGTGCTGGATAGTTCTCTCAAATTAGACAAGCAAGTGGCTGCAGTGGTGAAAACCAGAAGACATGACCATGTCACACCCACCCTCGCCAACCTTCATTGGCTCCCCGTCAAATACTGTATCGTTTTTAAAATCCTTTTATACACTGCACCCAGTTACTTAATCGACCTCCTTGACCTATACATCCCCCACGAGAGCACTCAGATTCTCTAACCAGGGGCTCTTAATGCAACCAATGTCTCGACAGAAGAGTAAAATGGCCATTTAAGGAGGGTTTTTTAGGGGCTAGGTTGTTCATCTTTAGATGTGTAGCTGGTGTAGAGTGTTAAACCTCTGGTCCCCTTCACGTTACCTTGCGACTGCTACAGTTTCTTTGTACAAGTTTCTTTTTGGTTGTTCATACCACCAACCTGTGCTGCCTCACTATCAGTATTTTTTAGTAAATAAATTCCTCCTTTGCCATTCCTGCCTCCAAGTGTACATCCTCCAATGAATCTGGGGGCACCTTACACCCTGGTTATGTCCCACACATGGACAATTGCATGAATAGGGTAGGGTCTGCCAAATTCATTAGCAAATTAGACCTTCTGAAAGGATATCAGTAGGTTCTCCTTTCCTGTCATGCATTTAAAATTTCTGCTTTCATTACTCCTGACCTCTTAGGGTGAGGAGTAATGATAGCGGAGATATAAGTAATGAGTAATGAAAACAGCAGTATTTCATTACTCCTGACCCTGAAAGGGGTCAGGACTAACGAAAGCTCCCTGACAGAGGGCAGGTGTGCCAATATCCAGGTCATTCTGGGTTTTTCCTATGCCAGAGACATGGTCGAAACTCCACTTCTGCACATGTGTGGTTATTACAGCGTGTTCTGCAAGATATCTTTTTATTGTGGATGCAGTGTTGGTCTGCCAAGTTCTGCCTCATTGGATATTGCTTGTGCCTATTGAGACAGAGGTATATGCCAGTGGTGCAAAGACTATACTTTTGTAGGAGGATGACCATTTATCCAATGTTCATTAAAAATGAGTCTCAAATTACTTTTAGCATTTTGAGGCATATGTTGATTCTAACTTTACCCCATTTGGGGTGTATATACTGCAATCTTCAAGTTATTGTCCTGAATGTCCAATAATAATCTTCTACACTTTTCCTTTTTGCTGCGAGACTTAAATTTTGATATCGACCATTTAAAAGGGACTCGTAATATTATGGGAGATCTGTCATTTTGTGCGGGTTCCCTGGTCCAATGATGCGATACAGTTTGTGTTATGAGTGGCAAACATAAATTTTTAAATTATTGAATATGTACTGTATCAATAAAATTATATCTTTGGATGCACTTTGTGAAAAGCAGAGTAGTGGCAAGATATGACTTAGATTAACCTCTCAGATAATAAATCCAAATATATATACAGCTAAATTACGAGTGCTCAAAACGCCACAAATTTAATGTGACCACCAAGTCAGGAAATATGAGCTACTATAACTAATTACATATTGGAATAGTTCATTACAGTTATTTAATGAGCATCAACATACCTTATTGGAACAGATGCCTTTAAATAGACAATCAAACCTCCATTTTAAATTTGGCTTGCTAAGAATAACTTGAAACGAAAGCTTAACATTCCTTAACCCACTTGTTTATGTGTTGTTTATCCAGCAAACTAGATTATACTATCACTTCAAATGCAAATAACTGGGCATGCTCATAGCTTGCCAAAGCACCAGGATTCTTTATAGGAAAAACAAGAAAGAAAAAACATGCCTCCTCTGAAATAATCTAAGTGAAATCACATGAAAATTGAGCATTCAAGCACTAAGTATTGAGTTTATTACCTTTTTTTTTCAGGAAAAACCTTAAGATCAAGATATAAGCTTCTGGAAAACTGCGATAAATTAAAGCATGCTCTTAAATTGGGTTAAACTGCAAAAAGTTATTCAGGTTTTTTGAAAAGTATTATTCTGTTTTTTTCTTCTAAATGAAAAACAAGTTAAAGTTTCAGCATATATAAAGCAGGGGGAAAGTGAGTTGTAGAACATGAGGTTCTCTAAGGAGTCATGACCAAGAGGTCATGTTGTGATGTGCGATGTAATATTCAACAAAGGCTGTAACAGCCAACTCGAATGACTAGCTTCATGACTTAGAATTTTAAATTATATGAAACATCTTCAAGTGATTATTGTCTTGGAAAAAAATGCGGGTTTAAAGACTTTTTCCCGATTCTATATAAGTGATCATAACAGAGCAGACAAATAAAATGAAAAGAGTATTAAAGAGAAAAAGGTACAATACAAAAAAGTACCCTTTTTGTATTGTACCTTTTTCTCTTTTTTTCAGTTTCATAAATTCGATTCTCTTATTATATCAGCAACCTAATCCTTCAATCCATATTTCATTGTTTTGGAGCAATCTTCATGAAGTCTTTGAGATAAAAGCAAAGATGAGGAAGTTTTGGCCTTTTAGAAGTTATGAAAACATCCCGCTTCAAGCTATCCTTGTATTTATACAAATGCCTCCTGGCGCCACCAGTGATGTGCTAAATACATACATCAAAAACAAGAAAAAAATAGGGCATCCTCTTAGAAAAAAAGGCTTGCACAAATCAAACCTTGCACAACATCAGCATTTGAAGCTCTGTGCTCACTGTGGATCCAGCCAAGAGTTCATTTGGCAAACTTGTAAACCCCAAATGAGACCCATTATGTGAGTTTCAAGTCTCCTTAGTAAGTAAGAAATATTCTTCCCTTAACTACCTGAATGAGTTTGTGAGTGCAGGCAGAAAATCCAGAAAACCTTCACCTAAACCTTACAAAACTTATTTTCTACTTCTCATTAATGCTTCAAATATAAAATGCATACAGAAAGTTTTCAGTCTTTTGGGTTTTCCACTATTTTTTTTAATCATTCAGACTAATCATTTACCCTCACCCTACCAACTGTTTTCCATTCAGACCATGTAGGTATATTTTTCTATAATATTTCAGAAGGTTTTTTGCAAATGTTTTGGTGTCCCAAGGTTACGCCAGTCAAAAGCAGCCTATTCCAACTGTGCAATTTTAATAAATTTAGGACACATGTTTACCAGATGATTAATGTTGATTCTTTCTCTGTTAAAATGGCTACCCATCATTTTAACTAGTCCTCTTGACTATCCCTCAACCTTCTTGATAGGGCTCCCGGGATACTCAAAACAGGTAGTCATTATAAAGAAGAAAGACTCATTTGCTACATTAATAATTTCAATGGGGAAACCTTCAGATTAGAAGTTATCAGAACTTTGTCTGACACAACACGTGCCCTGGTCCGAGCTGCAGTGACCTTGTTCAGAGTGAGAAAAACTTCATCTGCTGATGATGACTATCCAATGCTCAGTTGGAAACTTTACTTCACAGTCACATGCCATAATGCCCTGGGCATAACATGCCTTGTGCCCTATAACTACCTTTGTTTAGCTTGACCTTTTTTTAGTTGTTTCCTGTTCCTATACAACCATAGGGAAAACTTGGCTCACACTGACAGTTTCAGTTTCAATTTTATTTCTATAGCACATTTAAAAGTCTCAGTTACATCAAAGTGCTTCACAGACATTTGCGGGGTTACAGCAGTAAAGGACCAGGAAAATATAATTATCAGCAAAAGAAAATACAGTTATAAGATGGTGACGTGGCAACAAACATGAACCGGGGAAAAGTTAAAAAGTAAGTTGTTTGGAAGGCAAGCTTAAACAGGTGGGTTTTTAAACGTGATTTAAAGGATTGGGTGGATTCCGACGCACGGACATCAATCGGCAAGCTGTTCCAGAGTTTTGGTGCGGCAAAAGCAAAAGCACGGGTGGCTGTAGCTCAGGTGGCAGAGCAGGTCAGCCACTAATCAGAAGGTTGGTGGTTTGATCCCAGGCTGCCTCCTGGCTGCATGCCAAATATCCTTGGGCAAGATACTAACCCCACGTTTGCCTACTGGTGGTGGTCAGAGGGCCCGGTGGCGCCAGTGTCCGGCAGCCTTGCCTCTGTCAGTGCGCCCCAGGGCAGCTGTGGCTACAATGTAGCTTGCCATCACCAGTGTGTGAATGTGTGTGTGAATGAGTGAATGACTGAATGTAGTGTGAAGCGCTTTGGGGTCCTTAGGTACTAGAAAAGCGCTATACAAATGCAGGCCATTTAAATAGGCACCAGACATACCACCACCAATATAATTTAAAAGATTTCCCCTGACACAGTCTAGATCCAAATAAACATATACAGTGAAACACTGCAGTTATTTTAACACACCTCACATATATTTGACTACAAACACACCCCAGCTAAATAATATGCAAACTAATTAAATCAAATCAAACTGAAGATTAAGCCCACTCCCGCCCTCAACTCTCATCTGATGGTTTACCCCACTAACAGCGGATAATTGGGGAACTTCAATCAGGTGAACATCATTATGGAATGTGTGCACTCCATGAATCTTCAGGAAGCTGACCTTGAAAGAGAGAGTGTGGTTAGTGGACTTCAAAACAAAAGCATAACAAAATCAAAACTTCCTGTCAGACGTTGTGGGTGTGTGCTTCACCTTAGTGAGGGAGATGCTTCCCAGGACCTTCACAGAAACTTAAAATTGTTAAAAAAAAAAAAAAAGAAAGAAAGAAAAGAAAAAATGAAATCTGTAAAGTATAAATAAACTAAATAAAATGTCAAAGGCTAGGCCCATGGCTATTGGGCCTAGCCTTTGACTCCCTCTAATTAACTCAAGCTTATGAAGCTTAAGGCCCTCCCCCAGAAGAAACCATGCAAGCATGAATCAATTTTAGTATATGTATATACTAAAATTGATTAATTATATATGTATATTAGATGTATATTAGAATCAATGTTGTTCTAAATATTTTTACCCAAAACACAAGACAAAAAATATTTTATTTATCTCTTCTGAAGCTTTTACACAAAAATCACAAATAGAGAAGTTAATCACACTGATTAAAAGACTATTTTTAGTTTTTAAAAACTCCCCCTACTATAAAGAGGCTTGGAATTTACCGTTTTTTGTTCAACAGTCTGGATCTCCAAGATGGTGGCAACATGGAGCAGAGAAACCTTTAAACATTCTGGTAATACTGATAGTCTAACTTTGAAATAAATGGTTTTGAATGCATGGGCTCACTGCATACTTTTTATAGTATGAAAATAACTTAGGAAATGCTTAGAAGGATTAGGACTTAAAACAAAATAATCAAGGAATGGTCAACATCAGCATTAACCTTTCATTCACAACTAAAACATCAATTCTGTTTTGCCGGCGAGATGTAATGAAATAGAAATTGCTTTTCTAGCATGTTGTGGGCTATATGCAGCCTTAGTCCTCTAGAGGGCAGGGGTTACCCCATGACACAGGGTCCTTGGCAAAGGAAGTGAAGACTAGTGGGAACTAGTCAGGACAAAACCGTTTATTAATCTCATTCTTTACTTGGACCGTAATCAGCTTGCACCAGCAAACGCGTCATGGTTTAGGTGTGCTTATCACCAGAGGTGGGACCAAGTCATTGTTTTGCAAGTCTCAAGTCTTTATCCTCAAGTCTCAAGTCAAGTCTCAAGTAATGTCAGGCAAGTCAGAGTCGAGTCTCAAGTCACTGGTGTAAAAGTCCAAGTAAAGTCACAAGTCTGAAATTTTGAATTTCAAGTCCTTTCGAGTCTTTAAAAAAAAAACGAAAAAAACAATGTTGCAGTTATATGCTAAATGTAAATATTAGACCATGTAATTTTTAAATCTGTGTTTTTCTCAACACATGACAAAATAGTGAACGTAGAAAATATACACAAATTGTGAAATTGCACCTCTTTAAAATGCAGCTCAATTAAACCTAGCTCCAAGAATAATTTTCACCAACAGTTCTGAGATAAGCTGCATGTTATTCTTGGATGCGGTTGTAGGACCGGCTTTAAAATCGCATGACAAAAATATCATACACATTTTAAAAAAAAACTGCATCACCAACGTAGCCTGGACAACATTTGCTAGTTAGATGAAGTCAGCTATCTCATCCTAGCATATTTATATGCATATTTATAATTATACGCTTCTTGGAGTGAGTGCATACACTCGTGAAGTTTAGTAACTTCCAGTCACTGCAACAAGCCCAGGTACAGTTTACCGACGGATGGGTGCAGGACCTTGAAATGCACTGTGTAGAAAGTAAAGACCATCGTACCTATCATAAGTTTACCAGTCTCACAAATCGTCGTCATAAATACACATTCGTTAACCGTTTATTAATAGGACCTTTGAGCTCAATGGTAATTAATTAGCAGTGGAAATAATTTCTGGTTCGCGTTACAGAAATGTAGCAGTGACAATAATATTGTATGCTGTAATCGCACTGGGCAATTAGTGATACAAAACAACTGTTTTACCCTGTGAATAAAAGTATATGTTTTTGTCAATGTACCATAATAACAGAAGCGAAACGCAATATTGTGTCAGGACAATTCACTATTTATGCACAATAAATAAAGGAGCATAGCGCGACAATTTCTGTTCAGCGCCAGACTTGCTTGTAACCTATATCACCAATTATGTTATGAAAATGACGCATTAACTACAACAGCAGACTGACCTTTGTGGAAATGCTTGGAGCAGACTAACCTGTGAGCTGGAGGGTTCTGGGACGTTATATTTGGTCTTCGAATGGCTTCTTGACATTTTTGTGTTTCTTTTTATCGCTGTGTAACTGATTTCAATTGAAAGCCTGCGTGCGCTAGTACCTCTTGCCACGAGTTCCCAGAATCCTTTGCGGTTCTACCCGTGAATGACGTCACATTTTCAATCTCTATATAATATGCATGTTAAATTTTATATTTGGGGTAAAATATCAAGTCTTTTCAAGTAAACCGGTTCAAGTCCAATTCAAGTCCCAGGTCATTGGTATAAAAGTCCAAGTCAAGTCACAAGTCTTAGAACATTTTTTCAAGTCAAGTCTAAAGTCATAAAATTAATGACTCGAGTCTGACTCGAGTCCAAGTCATGTGACTCGAGTCCACACCTCTGCTTATCACACTTCTGGATTTTACCCATGGAACTGCATGTTGACACAACCTCTCCTCTTAGGGACTGTAAGTGGATGATACCAAAGTCATGACAGCAGAGCCACAAGATTCAGGACTCACAGATTCATAGCACAAGTCTTTCCAGAAAAACAAAATTTTTTTAACGTATTGAAATTACTGTACATGCTCAGGACTCTTTCTTCCTGACCTGGGTTTTAATTTCCTAACCTGTGTCAACTCTGCTCAAGGACCCCAAAACAAAGTTCTAAGCCATCCACCAGTGGTAACAAAACCAAAGCACCTGGCTGAAAATGGTGACTGAAAGTTTTCTTGTCATTTCAGCAGCAGTGAGGGAGCAGCTGTAGGTCAAGGAGAAGAATAGGTAGTCTACTGTCACAAGTTCGAAAATGTTGAGCAATGAAACAAACCAACAGAGAGTGCAATCAAACAATGAGTTTATTAAAACACACGCAGGAGAAGAAGTATGCAGCATCACATCAGCACACGTCTCCTGCTAAGAATACACTTGAAAATGATTTTGTAACATCAGGGTTAACGCCTCTTCTTGCGTCAATTACAGATCAAATACATCGATTACAGTAAATGGTACATCTTAGATGGCTAAAAACAGACACAGAAGTTCCTCTTTCTATAACACCGTCCATACATGGCAATAAATTTCAAGCATAGATGGTCTCTAAGGGCTTGTCCTTTTCTTAACTGGTCTTCTGTCATTATTGGTTGGTAGTTTGAACCCCAGCTCCTGCAGTATGCATGTCAAAATATCTTTGGGCAAGTTGCTGAGTCCCTGATGCATTCATCAGGGTTTGAGTGTGTTTAGTTATTAAAAAAGCGCATGCATAATAAGGCAAGAAAATGTTTTGAGTGCTCAAATAGAGTAGGAAGGTGCTATACAAGTTTCAGTCCATTTACTAGGAATTTGCATCTTTTCCCTGAATAAACTTACATAGTCAGGCACTAAGTACGTTTATTCAGAGAAAGGATGCAAGTAAGTAAGGTGCGTTTGGCTGGGCCTGTCTGCAAGTCACTTCTCCCAGCCAGACTAAAGGAAAGCCTCATGTGTGGTTTCCTGAATGATGAACAATAACAGTGCCAGACTACCTAATCCCATTTTATATTGGACTTTACATGGTATTTTTGAAACATGAGTTTGAACATCTGATGAAACCTGCCCAGTGTGTCCTGATGCCCTCGTGGGTAGTAGGAATGCTTGGATGGAAACCTTTTGGATTTCCAAAACTCAGCCAATTCATGGTTTTTATTGAACCCAAATATGTTTATTTACTTCTCTTGCCTTTACTTGGGAAGCTTTGAGTTTAACATCCAGGAAACAAAGGTTTAACAGGATGTAGCAGCTTGCCACAACTGATGAGCAAGGCAGCACCACACACCAAATGTGCCTTCTGTTGCTTCTTTTGAGCTGTCTCACACAGTGCTACTAACATGCCTAATAGCATGCTCAAGGGGAAAGTTGCACAAACACAGAGAGATTTACAAATCACACAATATACACGTACATGTCTACTACATACAGTAGGTGTGGATGTTTATAGATTTGAATACGGAACAAAAACCATACATTGAACAGTACCCCCCCCACCCCCTCCAAAAAACAAACAAACAAAAAAACAGAAAGAAAAAAAGCATGCAAAGTACAAACATCAGAGGCTACAGCTTTTCTCTGTTCCTTTCATTTGTTGTCATTATGAAACATTTTTCAGGACCGATTACTCTTCTTTTCATGAAAAATGGAAAAAAAAAGAATTGATGTGATTTTTCTGTAAGACGTCAGTTTTTTGTGTTAGACATTACACCTATTTATTTGTTTGTTTTGGAACATTTTACAGGTTGGGTCATAAAAATTTGGGTCATTACCATCTTTGTAATTGGACAAACTAGCATAATTTTAAATATAAGGATTATAAGGACTTGTACCTTGTTGTTAATCCTTTGTTCACATTAATGAACACATGTCAGGATTGTAGACTGACATCATCAAGAGTGCTATAGACTTTGCTAGTTGTTACATTTGTTAAACCCCTGAATAAAAGCTGAAAGTTTGAACTTCAGTTAAATCTTGTTTTTTTTTTGTTGTTGTTTTTTAATCTATTGTGGTCATATACTAAGTCATTGGTCACATTCTTACAGATCTAACTGCATAATATTGTACAGATATAAAACTTATTTATTGGACTCTAACCTTTCTAATCAACTTTTTTTGTCAGTAAAGCAGGTGGTCACTGAACATCAGCAGTTTTATAAATTTTAAAACTAGCTCTAGCACCAACAATCATGTAAATGTTATAGTATGTAAATGCATGGCTAAATTAGCAGTCATCCTTTCCAATTGTGATTAGCAGAAATAAATGTTAGTATGCTCAACATGTCTGTGAGCTGGATGCGCAAATACAGCAGAAAACACTGGTTCCCCCTGCTGTCAGCCAGGAACAGAAGTCTGAGGTTGCAGTGGGTATAGGCTCACCAAAACTAGGCATTTAAAAATTGGAAGAATGTAGCTTGGTCTGAGGAAATTCAATTTCTGCTTGAATGGTGCAGATGGTAGAGACAGAATTTGATGTTAACAACAGGGATCCATGGACTGAACCTGCTTTGTGTTAACAGTGCAGACTGCTGCTGGTGGTGTAGTGATGTGGGACAATGTTCCCTCTAATTTTTCATGTGTCTGAGCGAAAACACAAACTCCCTGAGCGGTCCCTTGGACTACTGTGAGCAACATTAGACGTGTGCTCTGTCGTCACGCAAGCATCGAATCCATCCAAGTTACATAGTTTAATAAAATAATCAAATTACAGCATTTACATTTATGTTAGACTACTTTTAATTAAGTGCTTCAGCCCACTTACAATGAAAATTTCAAAAAATCTTGTTCATGACCTGTGTAGTATGTTAACACTATTGGAAGTAAATGTCCAATTTTGAAAACACAACTTTCTTTTTTTTTTTTTAATAAAGCTCTGACTTGTATTATGAGTATGAGTCTGTGGTCTGGGAGAGAGTCCTGTAACTCTGTCTGCAAATTACAGTATATAATGACCAATGTTGGACAATTAATTATATAGTTACTTTCGCAGCTGTTTACCTAAAAATGCAGCCAAGGCAGTTTTTTTTTTAATATATAAACATTTCAAACTATTTACAGACAGTGTTCTGACGGTTACTTTTAAAATGTATTCCACTACATATTACAGAATACATGCCCCAAAATGTATTCTGTAACGTATTCCGTTACGTTACTCAATGAGAGTAACGTATTCTGAATACTTTGGATTACTTAATATATTATCATGCTGTTTACAACTACGTTAATGTACTACACTCTAAAAAGTAATTCATCAGGCCTTTTACCACCACTTGATTAAATCCATGGCTGCAACATAAAAATTCTAATTTATTGATTAAGATAGACCTTCTAAGTTGCAAACTTTATTTTTTTGGGTTGTGTTGAATTAATAATGTTGGTAATTACATTAAATTAATTTTATATGTCATTTGAAATTAAATCCCAATGTTAGTGGGTTCAAAATAAAATTCAAGTTGTAATTACTTAAAGAAATTGAATACATAACTTATTTTTTTCCACTGTAACTTCTGATTTCAAATTCCCTCCCCTACTGACTTAACTAGCCCGGGCAAATTCACACATGTTGCGTTTCATTTCATTTACAAATAACAGTTCTACCAAAGCAAAGCATTTGTGCTAGTCACCTGTAGTGGATTTGTGTATGATGTGATGCTCATACAGATAAGGAAATACTTTGCACTACCACATGTAGCTAATGCTAGCCATTCTAAACTTTAGCACAGCAGAGGATAAGACTTATAAAGTTTCATTTGACAAAAGTCTTCAGCTAGAGAGTGCAACTGTGGCTTGGAAAAGCATGATTAAAGTTTTGCTACACAGTGCAATCTAATTTCGATCATAGGCTGATTTTGTTTTTCTTTTTACCAAAATTAGAAGCCTTAAACTGTGAATAGTTTTGTCAGAGGGATAACCTAGAGGCTTCTTTTTTCCATCTGGCTCACCTATTTTATATCTTTATAAAACTTGCATGACCCATACATAATATTACATTGATTTTGGTTAGTATTGTGATACAGCTTAAAGTAAGTATTGTTCTTGATCTTAAGAGCTGTAGCTATCTTTGTTTTGTTTTTTGTTTTTTTAAATCAGACTGTGTGAAATATTGTTAATGTCATTCCAATAGCATTATTCTGGCATGGGCTATGTGAATCTACTTAACATTAAGACTTTATGTAAGCAGTTAGTATAGTGTGATAATCTAGGGTCATTAGTGCTTTGTTAAGTTGGGACACATTTTTTACAAAATGGGCTGGGAGTGAACAATGTGCAAATTCGAAACCTCTGCAAAAACAGGGTTGCTAAAGCATTAGAGATTACACCACGGTTATGGTGGGGAAGTCTCCCTTGTCTTCACCAAGATTGTTTTTGTTCCCTCAAAACTTGGGGTAGCCTTAGATCACATCTATCCTCTTTAAATAATGTATTAGAGCATTCATTAATGCAGTATAGCTAATAGTCTGCAAGGTTTAATTCTTCTCTTTCTGTGGTCTACAGATAAAGGAGGAGTTCAAGAGAATAACCACTGTAAGCCTTGAATAGCTACACTTGACCATTGCACCCCAAAACTGATGGATGTCATTTTATCAAGGGGAGGAGCTAAGGGAGTGAGAATCAGGCAGATCAAGGACATGCTTCTTGAGGTAGGACAACTATTTAGACTTTGGGTAGCTTTGAAATGCACTTTGTTGGCAGTCACCCATGTATTTTATACTCATACTTTATTTTTTCTTAAATAGCACAATACAATTGAAACACGCAGAGAAGTAGCCATCTGCTGCCTTATCACCTTCCTTGGAGAGAAGGAAGAGGACCTTTTCATGGAGTTCGGTATAAGTAATTCAGCATTGTGTGTGTGTGTGTGTGTGTGTGTGTGTGTGTGTGTTCCATTGATCATCTGAATTCGTTTCAGTAAGTATAAAAGTCTAATCTATAATTCACTAACCTATTAATTCCTTAACTTAAGGTTGGCCTTAAGTTAACACCGAAGAACTTAAGGCCAACCTTGAAAGGCAGGTGATGAAAACTGCCATCATCAGTGACCGGTGCACCCCTGGATCTAACCATAAGACTGCAACCATTGTGGTGGAGGAAACAAAAATCATGGAGAGCCAGAATTTCCCAAGGCGCTGTGTTTTGCTCATGGGCATAATATATGCTCTCAATCTGAGCTAATGCAAGGATCTGAAATATACTTTTGAAGTTGTTCAGAAGCTGTTCCTTGACCTTGATGGAACCATCATTATGTTAAAGATGTTGACCCTGTTTCAAAAATTGTTAACTGTTTTGAATCCTGTATGTGTAACATTGATCTTAAAGGTGTTTGCTGCATTGTGTCATAGAAAGATGCAAGATCTTGTAAAGTTTGGTAGGTATTGAAAGTTAACATTTACTGAACACTTGCATGGAAGTAGGGGAGACCGGGGATAGTTGTAACATTTTTGACATTTCTGTCTGTAAATTGGAGCTCTTTTAAGGTAGTGGATTCGAAATGTAATGCAAAGTATTTACATGTCTCTGCTATTAAATAGTGCAGCTATTTTCTCTGCAGCACAATTACCCATTGCATGGTATGGCCTCAAACACAAAGAGTGAAATGTTACAATTAACCCCATAGTCTGGGTTAGTTGTAACATATCCTGGGGTGAAATGTAACACAATGAAATAAGGGTACTAACAAAACATTAACATGTAATCTTTGTTTATTCAACACATGAATGCACTTAGAGCCATTTATGTAGCTATGTGTGTGTGTGACAGAATGCAGAAATCTAGCTTTTGAACATATTCCAACCCCCCAAAAAAGACAAATTATGGAATTTTGTGCAACTGAATATTTCATTAATTTTGGTTGGTCTTCCTTGAGTTTGGCCTCATTGGCTCAGTGGGCATTATAACCTACAACTCTTGCACCAATTTTGAACATAATAATGAAGCTGAAAAAATGTAGTTGTTCACCAGCATCGCAATTCCATTACTTTTTATCATGGCTTACCTTGGTGTGGTTTTCAAAGTGCTTCAGAAAGATGAGGAAATCTGTTTCTTGCACCCATCCTGATTTATTTCCACTACCAGTACTTCCTACTGGTCCATCTCTGACACAGTGGTCTGCATAATGTATGTGTGGGAACACAAACAGTGGAGGAATTGTGTTGCCAATGGCATTAACCGCATATACAAAAGCGACCAGTGAACCTCTCTCTGCTGATGTCGTTGCCCCAACTTGTTTAATATAAGTTAAAGTAATAGTGTGGTAAGTTGTAACATCTGCATTATTGTTACAACTAACCCAGACTGTTGCTGTTACAACTGACCCAGACTCCTATAGCCATGAACTAGCTAACATTACAGCCAATGGCTAAAACATTAGCACTAAAGACCTACACAGAATATATCCCCATAGACATACAAATAACATAATTTAAGTTTGATGAGTTTAACTGCAAAGCAGATAATGCTATTACAAATTGAAATAAAGTAGAAAAACGTACTTTTTGGCATACAAATTACTTTTTTTCGTGTTAAATTGTCTGTGTTTGACAAAATGTGCTGATTTTTCACATGTGATAGCAGAACTGAATTGGGCATGCACAGGATGAGTCACATCATTTGAAACTTAGCCCTGATTGGAGAAATTGGAAGTGTTACAACTGACCCACGTTACAACTATCCCCGGTCTCCCCTATTACTGTAACAAAATGTTTTCTAAGTTTTTTTTACCAATTGAACACATTTGTTTCTGTGGTGTTAAATACATAAAGGCATATACTATAACTTGGCTGAGATGGTATAAATCTAAATTTCTGGTTTATTTTCACTTTTTAAATACAAAGTGTTGAACTGCCTACAGTTAAAAAATAAAGTTTTTTGATAAAAAAAAATGTTGAATGAATTCCTTTCTTAAAAGCTATTACAATAAAAAATAAGAGAAAGCTAAAATGATGATAATAATGATGAAAATCAGCAACTTAATATTTTAAATAATGAACTTTAAAAAATTGTTTTTGTAATTGCTGTAATTAATTACATAACACTTAAAAATCATTTTAAATAATGTGGAAAAAGTAATTGGAGGAAGATAATTTTTATGAGTAAACAACTTAAAAATATGTTTTTAAGCTACCAAATATTACATAAATGGTAATTAAAATCACCTTTGATTATGGAGGAAAAGTTAATTCCCCTAACTCAATATAGTTTGTTGGTTCAATCTAATTTCAACATAAGTTATCGTAACTCAAAAAGAGTAATGGAAACTGTTGCGTTAATTTTTTTTGTTGAGCTTAAACAATAGTTTTTAGAGTGTATTGCTATGATATTTATTACTTTTACTGAAGGTCCGCGGCTCCGAATCATAGTAAAGGGACCTCTGGCTAATACATCGGGTTCCGTGTCGGGCTCGTAGCTGAAAACTAGCTTTACTTTGTTGTCTGGGTCAACTTTGCTACCGAGAGACAGAGAGAGGCGTTGAAAGGCTGCTCCAATGGAACTTATTGTTTTCGGAGGAAAACACGAACACGGTGTACAGTCGAGTCTTAATAGCATACTTACAACTGGGCTCGTCAGGCACTCTTCTTGGCTGCAGTGGTTATTATTTATTATTATTATTTACATGCTTCCAGCTCCCGTTTTTCCTCGATGACAGCTCGTACTTTTCCTTTTTCTCCCTCCTCTTGCTCACAGACACATAACGGGTATGGCAGTCCATTCTCCCTGCAGCACGGACTACACTGTCCATGAGGCTACGTTCTTTAGGGCTATGTCTGTAGCATTCTGTCTATTAGCTTAGCGCAACAACAACAACAAAAAGGCGCTCCCTCACCCAGGAAACACGCAGAGAGAGAGCGTCACCCTGTAACCATGGCAACCGTAGTGCTGCCGCCTGGAACGAAAGAACGTAGCTGTCAAACAAAACCCAAACAGTCCTGACCCGCCACGATATGAAACAGGAAAGTACTGCCGTGTAATCCATTTATTTCAACAAAGTAACTGTATTCTAAATACCACCTTTTTAAACGGTAACTGTAACGGAATACAGTTACTCATATTTTGTATTTTAAATACGTAACGACGGTACATGTATTCCGTTACTCCCCAACACTGTTTACAGAACAATCAGCTGTTCTGCATCAAATCTGATGCCACACAAATTATTTGTGCCACTCCTTATAAAACGCAGTTTTTACCGTTTCTTCCTGCAGTAAATATAAACAACGATAGTATTCAGGAAGAAAACCAAACATTCCATATATTTTAATCATAACAGTGGTTTTACGTGTCCTATCAACACAATTTAAAAACTTGTATAAAGTCCACACTTTTTCCGTCAGTTGTTCCGTCTGTCCCGTCTCCAATGGTTGTACACGTCGTCATTAACGTGGTTTCACTCCACATCAGCCATGGCGCTTTGCTAGCTAAAACACCAGTGTCGCCACATAAGGGCGCTGTCATAGCCTGTCAGCGTCATTGATTAGCTGCGTATATACGAATGTGAATTATTGGCTGGACTATGGGATAAGGTGGCATCGTTCTAATCCCATACAGGAGCAGCCAGTCACCTCCTAACTAACACTGCAAAAAAGAATTGTTAAAGTATTAATTTTAATCTCAATTCCGGTTTGATTTTTTATTTATTTTTTGTGCTTAACGCAGATTTTCTGTGCGCAGAGACGTGCCAGCAGTGCGCAATTGCGCACGCGCGCAGCTTAAAGGGAACATTGGTGTGGGAGATATTGTCTTGGCACACACTAGGTGCCTTAATTCAAATCAGTAAAAGTTTTACTGTAACAGCCTATCGAAACATTGTAATTACTTGTGTCTTCTGACTGTATAGCGATCAAGTACCGCAAAGCAACATGCAGTGTTCCTACTGCTTTCATTAACATGACGGGAAATTGATGGTTAGAGGTGATTAGATGATTGGTGGATATATGAACTTGTCCAAAAATGTCTTTGTTTCTTTTTAGACACACTATAAAAATGAACCTTTGCAAGTCAGCCACACATTTAATGTGTAAATATAATCCATCATAAAATCTTTGCCAAATCAAACATGAAGGTGATCTGTAAGATCTCTATACCCCTCAGTTGTGGCCCAGGTCAACAGCAATGGCAATCAGGTCTATTGACTGGCAGGCTGCTGGGCAAGACTGCAAGGGTTGGTGTGACAGAAGACAGTGCCAGGGATAAGGTGAGATGGAGACATTGAACTTTAAAGGGAGCGTTAGAAGAGGTTTTTACTGTTCTGTGAATCATTTAACCCTTTAAGACCTACCATAGAACCAAGTCCGCCAGAGCTTATATTATATTTTTACATGCTGTGGAGCCATTTTTGGGAGCATTTCAAGTTGCTATACATCAATACAACCATTATAGCCCAAACTTTAATAATATGTCTGCATTAGGTGCATAGTAATTACATAAATTGCAAAAAAGTGCAATAAACTACAAAAAAATTGAAAATCGTTTTTGTTTTTTTAACATATATTTCTTGTTAGAGAAATTTAAGAGGCTTATCCCTCAAAACTGTAAATACAAAAAAGTTGCACAAACTAGTTTCCCACCACAGGAAATTTATTTTAAGTGTCTTCATAGTTTTATTTTTGAAATACACCAATTTTTATATACTGCAGGAAAAACGGAAATAAATATTATAGTGCAAATTTGCAAAATAACAGCATATGCATCAAAATAAACTATTTCCAGCAGTGCAATATGAGTCTTAAGCATCCCAGAAACGACACAGAAAGTCATGAAGTCAAACATAACTTTTAAAAACACAAGTATAAGCTCATGAGGCCACGATGGTTAAAAAAACTACATTTCCGCAAAATGACGTCACTTCCGGTTTCGGGCAGGTCATGCGGTCATGTGATAGTTCGCGCTGATTGACGTAGGAAGTGTTACAAACAGCTGATCGGATCGGCGAAGCGTGTTTCTGGAATATCATGTTTTTGTTGCTGCAAGTGATTTTTATGCAGTTTTTGCAAAGCTATATGTGGAAGGAAACTGTGACCTAGGACAAGCTGATGGCATAAGATGTAAGTACAACTCCTCCAGTTTCATATGCAAAAAAAAATTATTGCGCTAGCTTACGTGGTTGCAGAGCTACCAGGATTTAAAAATAGTTACGCAAAACAGAGCGTGCCCACTCCGATCGGCTGTAAAGGGTTAAGCATAAGAAAACCTTTTAAGACAAGGGATTAATCCATGTTGGGCCCATGTGTTACAACTTTGCACATTGTTACTGTGCAAAAACACAACATTTTTGTCCATTTCTTTTGCACATAGTGTGTTCTATGAGAAATGCAAAAGATACAGTTTGAGGGCATGACATTCCATTTTTGCATCAAAAAGGCGATTTCCAAAGAGCTGGGAACTTAGTGTAGTTTGGCATGGAGTGTAATATGTGTCCTTAAAAAATCTGCAGAAAATAGACATGTGGAGGACAAAAAAAGTAGCAAGCCTGAAAAGGTTATCTAAGGCAGATAAAAAGTATCAGAAAGTCTTCAAAAAATGGGGACAGAAATCTGGAGCTTCAGCTAATCCATCTACAGTTTCCAAAGTTTAGTTGGAAATAGTCTCAGTGGAAGGTTGCTGTGAAGAAGGTGGAGAAAATAGGGAGAAAAAGCTGAGGTATGGTAAATTACACAAGTTGTCTGAAAATCAGCAACAACAGGTCTTATAGAGCAAGAAAAAGGCCCAATATCTTTACACAGTACTGTAGCCATATATAAATAATTATGGACAAAATCAGTCCATTCCAAATGCATAGTAGTTCAAGTAAATTAGAACAGGCATGAGTGTGTTTACAGAATCTCTTCTATTTCTAAACTGTCCATAGTGCACTGAAAGCTTTCTTGAACATGTACATGTAAATATGCAGTGTCTGTGAAGGTTCTCAGTCAACCAGGTCATCGTAGTCAAAGGAGCTTGCAAAGAAAAGCGTCTGGACTTCTTTAAGTTGCTTGAAGACGTTTCACCTCTCATCCGAGAAGCTTCTTCAGTTCTAAGGTCAAATGGTGGAGAGTCCCAGATATAAACCTAGTGGGAGTGACCCCCCACAGAGGGACAAAAGGACCCCCTGATGATCCTCTAATCGCCTGAGCCAAGGTGGGAAACTGGGCGTGGGTCCCAATCAGCCAGAGTTTCGGGTGTGTTCATTGTGAAACCTGGCCCCACCTTATCATGCGAATTCGTAAATATGCAGTGAAAAAAATAGCATTAGTGAGTCTTTCCATTTGGACAATGAATGAATATTTTCACTACCATTCACATTTTTTATATAGGTTAAATAATGTCACAGCAAGTCAAAGAGGGTATACACCAGAGGTGGGACCAAGTCATTGTTTTGCAAGTCTCAAGTCAAGTCTCAAGTAATGTCAGGCAAGTCAGAGTCGAGTCTCAAGTCACTGGTGTAAAAGTCCGAGTAAAGTCACAAGTCTGAAATTTTGAATTTCAAGTCCTTTCGAGTCTTTAAAAAAAAAAAGAACGAAAAAAGCACGTTGCAGTTATGCTAAATGTAAATATTAGACCATGTAATTTTTAAATCTGTGTTTTTCTCAACACATGACAAAATAGTGAACTTAGAAAATATACACAAATTGTGAAATTGCACCTCTTTAAAATGCAGCTCAATTAAACCTAGCTCCAAGAATAATTTTCACCGACAGTTCTGAGATAAGCCGCATGTTATTCTTGGATGTGGTTGTAGGACCGGCTTTAAAATCACATGACAAAAATATCATACATATTAAAAAAACTGCATCACCAACGTAGCCTGGACAACATTTGCTAGTTAGATGAAGTCAGCTATCTCATCGTAGCATATTTATATGCATATTTATAATTATACGCTTCTTGGAGTGAGTGCATACACTCGTGAAGTTTAGTAACTTCCGGTCACTGCAACAAGCCCAGGTACAGTTTACCGACGGATGGGTGCAGGACCTTGAAATGCACCGTGTAGAACGAAAGACCATCGTACCTATCATAAGTTTACCAGTCTCACAAATTGTCTTCATAAATACACATTCGTTAACCGTTTATTAATAGGACCTTTGAGCTCAAGGGTAATTAATTAGTAGTGGAAATAATTTCTGGTACGCGTTACAGAAATGTAGCAGTGACAATAGTACTGTACGCTGTAATCGCACTGGACAATTAGTGATACTGTAATGGGCTAAGTTTCCATTCAGCTTAAACACTCCCAAGAAAATCTCCAGGACTCAGACGATTGGATTCCAGAAGTTTTTACTGGGCACTTTTGTGAAACTGTAAACACAATACAATGAAATATACTGTAAACACAATACAATGAAATATATGAAATGTATTATAGATGCAATAAGCTCAAAGCATCTGGCTAATTATCACAGCTTGACAGCCTAGCCGCATAGCTTATATGAGACGCAATAAAGTTAACCGAATAACAGACAACGGTTCAAAACGCTTCACCGCTTAATTGTACAAAATGAATTATACTCACAGACTATGCCTTAGCGAAGAGAAAAGGATTAATCCTGTAACGGCGGAGCTGGCGGTTGAATGAGCCCACACGCTAATATCCCGAGTCACACAGTAGATTCACTTCCTGACTCTCAGCGTAAACTGCTCTCGTGTTGTCATGGTTACGAAAATACACACACCGCTCTAAGCTACGATAGCGAGATAAAGAGAACACAAAGAACACATTTCTGGGGGCATAACACTCCCCGCTTGGGGTCTTTAAGAGCCCACATCAATTGGCAGAGTCAGACTTTGGAGAAAGAAGCAGAACTACTTCTGTAATGGGACGAGAGAATCCTCTTCTATTTCCATCTTTAACGACCTCCACTTCGACTCTCCGGACCAGACCGTCCTTCCCTGGAAAGGCTTTCGTGATGATGCCCATGGGCCACTCATTTCTCTCTGCCCGATCATCCTTTAAGAGAACTACGTCCCCTTCTTGAAGATTCGGCTGTTTCCCTTGCCACTTGTGTCGAAGTTGCAGTGTTTTGAGGTATTCACGCCTCCATCTGTTCCAAAACATGTCTGCCAGGCCCTGAACTTGTTTCCACTCCTCCCTGAAGAGATCTGCTTCCTCGAACTTGCCTGACGGCAAAGGAGGCGCGGAGCCTGTTTTGAGAGTCAGGAGCATGGCTGGTGTGAGGATGCAGGGCGACTCGGGGTCGGATGACACTGGAATGATCGGCCTTGCGTTCATAATTGCTGCTACCTCGGCCATAAGCGTGGTCAGAACCTCGTGCGTCAGGCGAGACTTTCTCTGTTCAAGCAGCATGCAGTCCAAGATACGGCGGGCAATGCCGATCATCCTCTCCCATGCGCCACCCATATGGGATGCATGGGGTGGGTTAAACACCCAGGTGCAGCTCTGTTTACTGAGGTACTTCTCCACCCTGTCGAACCCTGAGTTTTCCTTGTCCATCCCCAGCTCACGGGAAGCGCCGACGAAGTTAGTTCCGCAGTCCGAGCGTATCTGCTTCGCGGGGCCCCTGACCGCAAAGAATCTCCTCAAGGCGTTAATAAAGCTGCTGGAACTCATGGCTTCGATCACCTCAATGTGCACTGCCCTGGAACACATACACGAGAACATCACCGCCCATCGCTTGGAGTTCGAAACTCCTCCTCTTGTGCGGCGTGAAACGATGCCCCACGGTCCAAAGACATCGACACCTATGTAGGTGAAGGGAGGTGCTACTTGTAACCGTTCTGCCGGCAGGGCTGCCATCCGTTGATGTTCGGCCTTCCCTCGCAGCTTCTTACAAGTGATGCATCCGTAGAGCAGACTGCTGATACAGCGTTTGGCTCCCACGAGCCAAAAACCTGCGGCCCGAACGGCACCTTCAGTAAGATGTCTCCCCTGGTGTTTTACTGCTTCGTGATAGTGGGACACAAGCAGAGTTGCGAGGTGATGCCGGCCAGGAATGATGATGGGATGAGTCTCGTTCATGCCTAAGCCTGACTGCTCGATCCGACCTCCTACCCTGAGTAGTCGATCCTGGTCCATAATGGGATGCAATCTCCACAAGCTGCTGGAAGATGGTATGTCGACTCCAGAACCGATACACTTGAGCTCTTCCACGTAGCACTCACCCTGGACACTCTTTACGATGCACACTTTGGCTTTCAGCAGCTCCTCTTCTGTAGGACGACAGATGTGCCAGCCTCGACATTCGCCCTGCGTCGAGCGAGCGAAGGAGCTAGCTACGTGGATCAAATGTGCAATGGCTGCATGGAGTGTGCTGAACTTGGAGAAGCGTTCAAAGCGTTGAGGGCGTACCACGCCTTTAGCAACATGGGTGAGTTTCGTTGTCACCTGTGGACGCACTTCGGCATCGATGTCGGGGTCGACAAGATTGTACGTCTCTTGAAGCTCGGATGGATGCCCTGATGCGTCACAAAGAAAGGCTGGTCCTTTGAGCCATGGTGTACTGCTGAGCAGGGCTGATGCTACAGCTCTTGACCCAACGTCAGCTGGGTTAAGATGCGTTGGAACGTACTTCCACTGGCCGGGACAGGGTGACTGAAGGATACGTTGGACCCTATTGTGTACGTAGACATAAAATCTCCTTGACTGGTTATGGATGTATCCCAGTACGACCTTACTGTCTGTGTAGTAGGTGATGTTGTCATACGTTGTGTCCATCTCTGCGACTATCATCTCGGCGATCTCGACGGCGAGCACAGCAGCACAAAGTTCAAGTCTAGGGACAGTTAGGCTAGGTTGGGGAGCCAACTTCGATTTCCCAAAGACAAACCCAATCTCAGTTTGTCCCTGCTTGCCAGTTACCCTGATGTAGGCTACGGCCGCTATTGCTCTGACGGATGCGTCGGCAAAGACGCAGAGTTCTCTCCTTAGGGCTCCTGTGGTGGAGAGGGACGTATAAGGCCGTGGTATTTGGAGCCCCTCCAGGTCTTGAAGAGACTGTTTCCATCTAGTCCACTCGGTCTCCATGTCTTTGGGAAGGGGTGCGTCCCAATCTTCCGCTTGCAAGGTGAGTTCTCTTAGGATCCGTCTTCCATCAACTGTGATGGGTGCTAGAAACCCTAGGGGGTCGTATAGACTGTTCACGGTCGAGAGTACCCCTCTGCGGGTGAACGGCTTCTGATCGATCTCGATCTGGAACGTGAAAGTGTCCGTGCGCATGTTCCAGAACAGTCCCAGGCTACGCTGGATAGGCAGATCATCGATGGAGAGATCCAGGCCATTGAAATCCTGAGAGCGATCCTGGGAGGGGAATGCTCTGATGACCGCGGAACAATTTGATGCAACCTTGTGCAGCCTGAGGTTGGAAGCCGCGAGCATCTTCTGCGCTCGCTGGAGAACTGCGATGCCTTCTTCCTCTGTACTGAAAGACTTTAAGGCATCGTCAACGTAGAAATCGCGGTCGACGAATCTCCTAGCATCGCTGCCGTAGTCGGCCTCTGCTGCCTTAGCCGCCCGCCGCAGGCAATACACTGCGACGGCAGGCGAGGGGCTGTTACCAAAGAGATGCACCCGCATCCTGTAATCCACGACATCAGAGGTAGGGTCATTGTCTCTATACCACAGGAAGCGGAGAAAATCCCGGTGGTCTTCTTTCACGATGAAGCAGTGGAACATGTGCTCGATGTCGGCGGTGATCGCAACCTGTTCCTTCCTAAACCTCATAAGAACACCTAGTAGGCTGTTATTAAGATCGGGACCACTGAGTAAGACATCGTTGAGCGATACTCCCTCATAGGATGCACTGCTGTCGAAGACCACGCGGATCTTGTCCGGCTTCCGGGGGTGGTACACGCCGAACAGGGGCAAGTACCAACGCTCCTGACCGGGTTGCAAGGGAGGGGCAGCTTCTGCGTGCGCCTTCTTGAGCGTCTTCTCCATAAACTCTAGGAAGTCGGCTTTCATCCGTGGTCGTTTTTCCAGTGAGCGCTGAAGTGAGACGAGGCGTTCGAGAGCCTGTTTCCTGTTGTTAGGGAGTCGCTGCCTCGGTGACCTAAACGGCAAAGGTGCGACCCAACTGTTGGAGCTGTCTTGGCAACACTCGGCTTCCATTATCCTTAGAAACTCCAAATCTTCCCTGGATGGAGCAAGTTTGTGGTCGTTGGGAGTGCGAGCGAAGACGGTTTGCCCCAAATTGTCTCCGATTAGCGTCGTCGGGGTTCGCGCTGGATGTTGTTGATAGTCACGTGCTTGTTCAAACACCTCTGTTACTTTCATCTGGTTGTTACATGGCTGGAGATGGCTTGTACGACCGTTCCCTAGAACGGCTGTTTTGTAGCTTCTCACCTCCGGTGGTCTGTGAGCACCTCCGAGGCACACGTCTCCGACGATGACCCATCCCAGGTCAAGCCTTTGGGCGAAGGGAGCATCTCCTGGGCCGCTTATTTGCTCTCGGACCTTGTGGACCCGTAAGATATCTCTGCCCAGTAAGAGAAGAATGCTGGCGTCTGGGTCCGGAGGTGGTATCTTGTCAGCGATGCGTTTTAGGTGGGTATGATGATAGGCCACACCGGGGGTGGGAATCTCCGCGCGGATGTTGGGAATTTGGTTACACTCGAGGAGTGTAGGCAGAGAGATACTCAGTTTCTCGTCCAACGGCTCTACGGTGTAGCCGCTGGCTCTCCTTCCTGATGTCTCCGTACGTCCCGCGCAGGTCTTTAGTGTGTATGAGTACGAGCGCCCGGGGATCTTGAAGGCTTCGAAGAACTCTGACCGCGCGAGGGAGCGATTACTCTGCTCATCCAATATAGCGTACATTCTCTTGGCTTCCTCTCTTCGTCCGTTTGGGAACACCCTGACGAGACAGATCTTAGCACACGCTCTAGCACTCAGACCTTCCCCACATACCTGTGTGCACGTTGCGTTGACCTCCTGGTTATCAGCTTTGTCCTCCTCCCCGCTATCCTCTGAGATGGAGGGGAACGATTTAGATTTCCAGGTAGGTGGGTGAGGGTGGAGGGCTGTCACGTGGGCAGCGCTACCACACTCGGTGCATGTTATCTTGGCTGTGCAGTTCTTTGCAAAGTGTTCTGTTGACGAGCAACAGCGAAAGCAGACGTAGTGTTCTTTCAGAAGCTGTTTGCGATCATCTAAGCTCTTCTCGCGGAAACCTCTGCATTTCCTCAGAGGATGGGGTTTTTTGTGCAGGGGGCAATGTTTATTCGGGTCAATACGTTCCCTGCTTTCCTTAGACTCGAACTTGGCAGTGCCTGAGACTTGTGTTTTGTGGGTGTGAACGGACGTCTTCGTGGGCCTCTCCCATTTATTCATTCTCTCGTTTGGGGGGCTTGGCGTGAAGAGGTTGAAACTTGGGTCCGTACGTGCTTTCGCCTCGGTGCGGATGAAGTTCACCAACACGGAGAAAGGTGGGAAGCTGACGAAATGTTCTTGTTTGTATCTCGTCCCGTGGTATAGCCACTTTTCTTGTATGCTGTATGGAAGTTTCTCGATGATGGGCTTAATTCCTCTGGAGGTATCCAAGTACGACATGCCCGCGAGGTAGCCATCTTCTTTAGCGGCTTGTAGCTCTGACAACAGGTCGGCTAGATCCCGGAGTCTCCGTGGATCTTTTGTCGTGAGCTTTGGGAAGCTTTCTAGTTTGCTGAACAGAGCTTGTTCGACGGCTTCTGGGGAGCCATATAGTTCGTCGAGGCGCCCCCATGCTGAGCACAGTCCAATAGTTGGATTCCTGATGTTGACCGTTTTTATTCTTCTTACCTGCTCTGTTGACTCCTTTCCCAGGTGTCTGGTTAGGAGGTCGAGTTCTTCTGCAGCAGACAGGTCTAGATTGGCAATGGCGTTCTGGAATGATGTTTTCCAGGCCCAATAGTTTATTGGCTGGTCGTCATATGCGGTGAGACCTGAAGTCACCAAGTGGTTACGAGCGAGATATTTGATAAGGTCAGTGGTTGTAGAATGGTCGTAATCACCTCCGTAGAGTGTCCCGTGGATGGGCTGATGCGTGGGAAACGTAGAATCTCGTTTGAGGTTCTGCTGTAGGAGTGGAGTTGGAGGGGGGTAGAAGGGTGACTTGGAGCTCTGTCGTGTTGGTGCGTCGCTTCTCCAAGGGCCCTGAAGAGCTTGGTGTGGCGTAATAGCAGCAGGAGCGGCAGCTTGGGTCTGAGCCGCGTTATGCGGGTGAGTGACTGGCTGAGAAGGGGGAAGGTTATTTTCTGTAGCCGATAGACCCTTGGCGCTCAGGCTGGCCTGTTCGGAGACAAAGGCGGCTACGCGCTGGTCTTTGACAGACTGGCGGACCAGGCTGTTAACTTCGCTGCGTACTTCGAGACCCATATCCTGCAGACCAGCTACTAGGGAGTTCGCCTCAGCAACGGCGGCATCCCTTTCTTTTTCATCGATTAGTGCGTCGAGGCTGGCTTGAATACGTGCTTGCTCCACTTTAAGCTCGATTTCTCTTTTTGAATGTGCCGCTCTAGCTTGCGCGGCTTCAGCCTTTGCTTTTGCCATGGCAATGGCTATGCTGATTTTTGAGCCAGACGATGTACCAGATGAGCGACTGCTCCTTGAGCGCACACACTCTGACTGGTTGTCTCCATTTCCTTTGTCAGCATTGCTACGTTGTGACATTGCGTGTCGTTGGGTCTCCAGTATCGGGAGATGTCGGCTGCGGCGAAGTTTTCCGAGGCTATATTGGAGGCTGCTTATCTCTCGATAATGAGTAGCTCCGTACAGCGGCGATCCTCGTATCCCTATTAGCTGCGTTGCAGTCTTTTCACTGTAATGGGCTAAGTTTCCATTCAGCTTAAACACTCCCAAGAAAATCTCCAGGACTCAGACGATTGGATTCCAGAAGTTTTTACTGGGCACTTTTGTGAAACTGTAAACACAATACAATGAAATATACTGTAAACACAATACAATGAAATATATGAAATGTATTATAGATGCAATAAGCTCAAAGCATCTGGCTAATTATCACAGCTTGACAGCCTAGCCGCATAGCTTATATGAGACGCAATAAAGTTAACCGAATAACAGACAACGGTTCAAAACGCTTCACCGCTTAATTGTACAAAATGAATTATACTCACAGACTATGCCTTAGCGAAGAGAAAAGGATTAATCCTGTAACGGCGGAGCTGGCGGTTGAATGAGCCCACACGCTAATATCCCGAGTCACACAGTAGATTCACTTCCTGACTCTCAGCGTAAACTGCTCTCGTGTTGTCATGGTTACGAAAATACACACACCGCTCTAAGCTACGATAGCGAGATAAAGAGAACACAAAGAACACATTTCTGGGGGCATAACAGATACAAAAAACCTGTTTTATCCTGTGAATAAAAGTATATGTTTTTGTCAATGTACTATGTACAGAAGCGAAACGCAGTATTGTGTCAGGACAATTCACTATTTATGCACAATAAATAAAGGAGCATAGCGCGACAATTTCTGTTCAGCGCCAGACTTGCTTGTAACCTATATCACCAATTATGTTAAGAAAAATGAGGTATTAACTACTACAAAACTCTGACCTTTGTGGGAATGCTTGGAGCAGACTAACCTGTGAGCTGGAGTGTTCTGGGACGTTATATTTGGTCTTTGAATGGCTGCAATCCAGGCCATCCGTCGCGTCTTTGTTACTTCGGAAACATGGCTTGAACAATTTCTCTTCAACGACGTAATCCGATAACAACCGATCTCTTTACCCGTCGGCTTCCCGTGGCTGTCATGTGACCGGCTATTGCAGTTAATAATACAACAGCTTCTTGACATTTTTGTGTTTCTTTTTATCGCTGTGTGGCTGATTTCAATTGAAAGCCTGCGTGCGCTAGTACCTCTTGCCACGAGTTCCCAGAATCCTTTGCGGTTTTACCCCTGAATGACGTCACATTTTCAATCTCTATATAATATGCATGTTAAATTTTATATTTGGGGTGAAATATCAAGTCTTTTCAAGTAAACCGGTTCAAGTCCAATTCAAGTCCCAGGTCATTGGTGTAAAAGTCCAAGTCAAGTTACAAGTCTTAGAACATTTTTTCAAGTCAAGTCTAAAGACATAAAATTAATGACTCGAGTCTGACTCGAGTCCAAGTCATGTGACTCGAGTCCACACCTCTGGTATACACTTATACTGTCAACAGTGGTGTAAGAATGCAATTACTCCTCTGTTGAATATGGCTCTGTGTAGTTAGAAAGTGAGCAGATGAAGGTGAGTAGTCGGAATAGTTGCTGATATGTCGACTACTTTTCCAAGCAGTACATAATTTGACCAATTTAAGTATTACATTTGACACTGTTGTACAAAAGGTGGTGTACAAAAAGGACAGTAAAACAGTTACTGTTTACTCATCTACAAATAGTAATTTTAATTAGAAATGTCATTATTACATTAAAAAAAGGTGCCTATTAAATAAATTTGCCCTTGGAAAATCATTTTTTTTCCTGTTCAGGGTTTAATACAGTATCTAAAAGTTTAAAGGCTTCAGTCTTCAAAGGAGTTTGTGTTTTGTCTGTTTTAACCTCATAAATACAGTATTTGTTCTCTTTATACATTCAAGCCAGTGTCATAACTCTTACTTGCTGACCATAATCTGCATGTTTTTTATTTTGCTTTTCCAAAATTTAGCATACAGTTTTACTCTGTTGTATGCTGCTTTTCAGCAGTTGATTAAAATATACCCTAAACTCTCCAGTTGCTCATGATCTATTGTAGTGTGCCATTTGTTGATATTATTTGCTCTTGTTTGTCACTGCAATGACCCTTACTCAGCTTGTTTGATCACAGCTGGTCCCCTGTTGATGTATGTGCAATAAGAAAGATAGACCTGCTTAGATGAACACTCACCTGTCCTCTCATTTCAGCCTGCTGATTCATTTTTGGATGCTAGGATCCCCTGTGGTTAGAGGCTATTGCGGCCAAGGTTTGTTGCAGCTCTAAAGAAGAGTAACCTGGCACAATCGCTCTTATTAAAACATCAGCTGCACTCACTGCTGGAATGCGATGCCTGAATCTCTCAGCATTCATGTCCCTAGCGTTTTCACGTTTCAAGTTAAAGCATCAAAAAAACAAACTCCTGTTAATGAGATGATGAAGCACAACATAGTTCTGTGAAAATATAATGAGGAACCAAGTCTAATAGGTTAGGGCCAATATGTCAATTTAGGACCACAAATTCTGTTCACTCCACAAATACCATTCTCTCTGGGAATAATGGATTCATTGTGTACACTTTGCTTCTTTGTTTCAGCCAACGATAGAAGTCAGTGCATAAATGCTGCACATTAAATGGAGCATCCAATTATACTAGGCTAATGGCAAACATTTAAAATAATGAATAGCTTATAGGGACCCATAAACAGAGTTCCTGATGATTAAATAATGAGTTCATGTTGAATAAATGAATAGTTCTGTCGTACATCATCTGTTTATCAGTTCTTCATGTCTTAGTAGATTGGAAACTTGTGATTCAAACAAAAATGTGGTTCGTGTGGTTTATCAAAGACTGAGATTGTCATGAGACATTGAGCTTTGGTATGATTCATGGTTTAGAAATATCAACTGTTGAGTCTCAGCTTCTTTTAAAATGAGGAGTTTTGAAATGAGGGCCCTTTGTATAATTTAGTTATTCTCTGGGCTATTTTGGCCCACTGCTTCCCTTGCAGGGCCACTGAGGCTGTATTGTGGGCAGAACAATGTGATGACAGTGCTGTCCTTTGGGAACATCTAATTAGTTCCACTAGGGGAGCAAAGCAGCACCACAACGTGCCCTGATATTTGGCTTGTGCACTCAGCGGAAAGATAGCCAGAGGGTTCACTTTAATTGCAAAAATGCCACCAGAATGTGAGTGTGCAACTTCACCTGTCCCTGATCATGAGACCACAAGGGAGAGCCCATTTGTACACGTGCGTCAAAACACACAACGTCAGTGTGGAAATGTGTGAACTTCAGTCTATATAAAACACGCACCTGAGTGTGGACGTGCCTGTGTAAGCTTCTGCTTCGTCCTCTCAGACAAATCAGAATTTACTTATTGATTGCCATAATGCACCAGAACAAAAGCAGGATTTTATTCTACTAAAATTCAGTTCTTGTTCTCAAGGGGCACTGTAGATGTGTTTTTAGTTTTAATATTTCAAGTAAATACTTTGTTTGGTGCTACAACAAATCAGTACTACAACAGGTGGCAAAAAAGTATTTAGAAGCAGTTTTAAATAGGTTATGTTCTAGGTGGCATTGCAGTTAGCTTAAATTTCATGCAAATAACCCTGAAGCAGAAGTGAAGGAAGATATGTATTCACTCCTGTATTTGGTCTTTTCTTTACGTCACTTGTGATTTCCCATGCTGCAAAACGGCCCAATAATTTTCTTATCTGCTTTCTTTGAGCCAATCAGCCTGTGCCCCATGTACTTTGTACCTTTAATCTTGATGATCTTGATCGAGTATCAGTCTGTTGCATCAGTCTTCATCACTCTGCCTTTTAGACTCTAATTTATGCTATGTGCCATTTCCCCATCTCCAACTCATTCTGCTCATGCAGACATCCTTACACAAGTCTTCACCTGTTTCACCTCTACCACCATCAGCATCTAGACTGCAGACTGAGTCATGTCCTGACCACTGGACTCTGCTCTACTATGCAACTTCGTCAGCATCTAATGCCCAAATAAACATTTATCTCCTTTTGGAAGTAATATTAAGTTATGCATTTTTATGTTTATGCAACTAAACTGTATACCAGCAAAGATTTTTATTTAAAAAAAAATCTTTGATTTGGTCCCTATTTATGTGATAGCATCACACAGTTGCTGCAGATTTGTCAGCTGCACATTAATGCTGTGAACCTCTATGCCACCATATCCCAAAGGTGCAATATTGGATTACAATTGGCTGACCAAGGGGGCATCTGAGTACAGTAAAGTTTAAGATGATGTAAGCTTTGTGACATTATTTGTTATTCTGCTGGAGTAGCCATCCAAAATGGTTACACTGTGGTCATGGACAGGTGGATATGGGATGGATGGCAGGCAGTGTTGGGAAGTAACGGAATACATGTACCGGCGTTACATATTTACAGTTACAGTTACTGTTTAAAAAGGTGGTATTCAGAATACAGTTACTTTGTTGAATTAAATGGATTACACAGTGATCTTTTCCTGTTTCATATGTTAGGCTATGCCCTCTCTATTTTTGGTAATTCCACGCCAGTGGAACCCCAAACAAAACACGCATTAAGATCTTCTAAAGCCTGTGTCTAATCTCGCGGCCCATGACACCTCCACTTGCGGCCTGCATAATGACGTGAAGAAATATTTTTAAAAATTATTACTCAAAAAATTATTTAATATGAAGGCAATAGGCAGAGTGTTACAGGCATAGCCCTAACAGTAGCATCCCCAAGCTTCTACCTTTCTACCTATAAAACCCGGAGAGCAGCCAAATGGCTGGTAGGCTTTTAGCTAATCTTTAGCTTCAGCCAAGTGGAAGCTAAATTGGCTAGTCATTCATATGTATATTAGGTTGTTACCTGGGAATTCTGGAGGGAGGGGAGTGGGGGTGTGTGATTGAGGGGGTGGGGGAGCTGCTAAAAGCTGTGCACTTCCTTTTGTGTTTCATCTTGATGCATTCTCAATCATCCAGGGAAATAAATCTCCAAAAGTCACCAACTTGGAGTGTTTCAGTTTGCCATCTCAGGGAGAAATCAACACACATGGGTGTATGTCCTTTGTTGCTGAGATTTATTGATAAAAACAGTACAAAAAACCAACCATTTGTACACATATTTACAAATGGCCTGCTGAGTGGTGCATGGAGCATGTTCATTGGTTCATGGACCTCCCTGAACTAATGGCATTTATTGCAATTGTCATCTTGCGGGGGGTTAACAGGGTTCCATCTCTAAATGACTGCTGGTCAGCAAACCTGGGAAACCCACAGATTATTGGAACTATGGCACGAAACCGCTTCCAAGACATCACGCTAAAGCGTAGGTGTTGCATGGTTTTTGTACTGGTTTTATCGATAAATCTCAGCAACAAAGGACATACACCCATGTGTGTTGATTTCTCCCTAAGATGGCAAACTGAAACACTCCAAGTTGGTGACTTTTGGAGATTTATTTCCCTGGATGATTGAGAATGCATCAAGATGAAACACAAAAGGAAGTGCACAGCTTTTAGCAGCTCCCCCACCCCCTCAATCACACACCCCCACTCCCCTCCCTCCAGAATTCCCAGGTAACAACCTAATATACCGTTAGCTTCATAGCATAATTGCCTAAGTCATTTGACTAAGTCAATGACTTAGGCACTTATGCTATGAAGCTAACGATACATATGAATGACTAGCCAATTTAGCTTCCACTTGGCTGAAGCTAAAGCTTAGCTAAAAGCCTACCAGCCATTTGGCTGCTCTCCGGGTTTTATAGGTAGAAAAGCCAAATGGCTGCTCTCTGGGAGTTTAAGTCTAAAGAATGTAGCCTCATGGGCAGTGTAGTCTGTGCTGCAGGGAGAATGGACTGCCATACCCATTATGTGGGTGTACACTGTACACTGTGTTTGTGTTTTCCTCTGAAACAATAAGTTCCGTTGGAGAAGCCTTTCAATGCCTTTCAACGCCTCTCTCTGTCTCTCGTTAGCAAAGTTGACCCAGACAACAAAGTACAACTAGTTTTCGGCTACGAGCCCGACACGAACCCGACATATTAGGCAGAGGCCATTACTACGGTTCGGAGCCGCGGACCTGTTTTATATAGACCCGGAATATTTTTCTATACGAGATCGCTGCAAAAAGTGCAGCCTTACGTAATGTCCACCCTACTGTTACTCATTTTATATTAGGATTTAAAAATCTAGTTGGTATTGGTATGGCGAGTAGCTTTCAGTAATAGTAATACATCACACAGGAATAGTTCAATCATGTAGTTGTAAAAATCATGATAATATATTAAGTAATCCAAAGTATTCAGAATACGTTACTATCATTGCGTAACGTAACAGAATAAGTTACAAAGTACATTTTGGGGCATGTATTCTGTAATCTGTAGTGGAATACATTTTAAAAGTAACCGTCGGAACACTGATGGTAGGCTGTGGCAGTTAAGTCTGACAAAAATTTAGGTGTAGAAAAAAGTGCTCCTATCAATGAGTGTGAATGGGTGAATGTGCAAGTTGTATAAAAGCACTTTGAGTGCTCAGAGGAGAAAAGTATTATATAAGAACAAGTCCATTTACCATTTACTATTTATGTGGTGCTCAGCTGGTAATAAGACGCCCGAGTTATGTCAAGGAAATACCTCTCCACACATTACACCACCAGCAGGAGCCTTCTGAACTATTAACACAAGACTGGATGGATCCATGTTTTCATGCTGTTAACACAAAGTTCTGACCCTACCATCCATATGTCTTAGCAGAAATCAAGACTCATCAAACCAGGCAATGTTTTCCAAATCTTCCAATGTCCAATTTTTGGTGAACCTGTGTGAATTGTACCCTCAGTTTCCTGTTCTTAGCAGACAGAAGTGAAACCGGTGACATAGGAGCGGTTGCTGACTTTCCCAGTGACATCTGTTTTTGAAGATTCCCATGTGAGTTTAAAAACTTCATGTATCAAAGACTATGTTAAGCTCAGGTACATCAAGTTGCCAACATCACAAGAGGAAAATGTATGTTAGTCCTTTAAATGTGTGTGTTAAATGTGTATGCGTCGGTGTGCACTCTGATATCAGGAGCTGAACATCCTTCCACTGCATGAATAAAAGATGTTTCAAAAGTCTTGAGAGTAGTGAATTATTGAGGAAGCAGTAACGAGGCAGATGCCGGGGCCAGGTGTGGGGTGCATGGAAAAGTGTGTGTGTGAGAGAAAGAGAGGAAGGATTAGAGGGAGAGAAAGACAGAGTGAGAGAGCAGGAGTGTTTGGATCAGGTTGACTCGGTCAAAGTCAACTTTGGGCAAACATGGCCTTTAGAAAAACATGTTCTTACAAGAAAACTTTTTTAATCTTATTATAAGCACTATATAAGATTTAATCTTATATAGTGCTGCAACAGACTGATCAGCCACAGCAAAACCTCCTGTGAAATATTACAAAATAATTCCAACAAAACAGTTCAGCCATGTTGCTCTTGTAGCACAGACTCACAAATTTTGCAGAAGCTGGCAGCAGATCCTTTGGGTTTAGTGTGGATCTGACTTGTTCCAGGGCATCGCAAGTATTGGAACAGTTCTAACAGTGTGACATGAATCATGTCAGCTATACCAGATGCATGCAACCGCTAGTGCATTGGAATACATGACAGAACTTGTGACCAAACTTGGATTCTAAATATGACAGAAAAGAAAGCAAGTACCATGCAGTCACATAGAATAAACACACATTCACAAATGGAGGACAGATAGAAACAATTCAATGGCTACACTAGTTTAAAAAAATGGCAATTAATATTAAAAAATATGAACAGTGCTCAAACAGAGGAAGAAAGTCTCAACTCAAATCAACAAAAAAATCTTTTGAAAGTTCTGTCAAATGTAACCATAAACAGAATGTGATGATTCACAGATGAATTGTAACATGCCAAACTCATGGTAGTATTAAACCATCTGGATAGATGGTAAAAGGATGGTGTAATATCTGCGATATTTCAGCAGGCAGTCACAGGATCAAATATAAAATCTGTCCAAACAGAAAAAGGACAAAAACAGTCGAAGATGATTGATAGATGTGATACATCCAAATTAAAAAATGTACATACTGATTCATGGGGAGGAGGCAATAGCCTAGCACATGTGCAGATTGTGTACTTATTCAAAAGACAACTGCACCAGTTCTCAAAATGTCAGGTTATCCTTTTTCAACATGTATTCTTCCTGTTTATTCCCTGCAGGGGTGCCAGTTTCACGTCTGCTTTGCTGCATTTTGTTTTGGTGTAATAGAAGCATGCCACTCTGGCACTGAAACACAATTGTGACAAATTTTTTAGAAGGTTTTGGCATGGTTAGATAGTGCTCTCCTGCACAGACCTTACTTGTTTCATAGTCAAATGGAAAACCAAAGGGTGCTAATGCTGGACTACAGTCAATACTGTGATAAACCCAGGAAATAATAGCACTGCTGTAAAGAGAAATGATTGAATGGGGGAGAAGTGAGACTAAATATGAGTTGTATTGTCTAGTGTCTCTGTAGGCTGTTAGGGTTCAGTAAAAGCCCAAAATCAGCAGGAAGAAAGGTTGCTTTCCCATGAGACAACATGAAATGCCTCCGAATATTTATTTGTGCCTACAGGGGAATGATCTGGCAGCTGTCAAACAGCTCACCTGAAGGAGTCAGGTCAGTATGAGTTCAGCCATTCTCACAAAGCCCCTCCATTCTCAAGAGGCGGATTAGCTCTTCAAGGGGGAATAACTTGGGATCATCTGGCATTTGTTGTGTGTAAGGATTTACATTTTTAGCGGGTATTTACCCACCTAATTGTTTTTTTAATTGGCTCTCTGAATTGGTCAGAGACCCTATCATTAAAAATGATTATTTAGAGCATTTTTAAATGAGAAACACAGAGAGCAACAAGAGGAGGAGCAGTTTTTTTCCTCAAAAGTTTTAGTGCTACCTAATGAAAGTGGATGCAATGTAGATTTCTGATTTAACTCACAACAGGTCATGATTAGAAGATAAGAAGAACACAATTCTGGATTTTTAAAGACTTTTAAAAACCTTTTTCTTCTCTTTTTTAATACCTTTTTTGTATTTTTGTTTGTTTGTTTGTTTGTTTTCCCATCCAAGCCTTTCTCCTTAAGGAATGACCCTTGTGGCAAAATACAACCACAGTAAAAAAATAAAAAAATAAAAAAATAAAATAAAAAAACAAGCAAAAACTCATGTTTTATGTATTCATAATAGAAAATAAACTGGTCCTTACCAGATGTATAAGTTAGCTAAATACAACCTATGTACTATAAAACATGCTAGGGAGGAAAGACACCAGTAATCTTAAAGAAGCAACTGTTGCTCCTTGTTATATGAAGCACTATAAGGTCATTTCCAAACAATTTGAAGCCCATTATTCTGTAGAAAGTGAGAAAAAACAAGTGGAAAACATTCAAGACAGTTGCCAATGTTGCAGGAGTGGATGTCCCAGCAAATTAATCGTTAGGTCAGACAGTTTGACTCTCAGGGATATTGCAAAATTCCCAAGAGCTATATCTCAGACTTTACTGGTCTCAGTTAGCTCGCTGAATGTTAAAAGTCATGACAGTACAATTAGGAAAAGACTGAAGGTTAGGGGGTAGGGGTGGGGTAGGTATAAATATGACAATAACTCTTGTAACTCTTTATTTGTTTAATATTGTGAGAATTAGAATTAATACATCCAGAACTAAGAAAAACACAGAGCCCAAAATACAACTTCAAGTTCACACTTTATTCGTCACATACACAATCATACAAGTTCAATTCAATTCATTTTTATTCATATAGCGCCAAATCCCAGCAACAGTTGCCTCAAGGTGCTTTATATTGTACAGTAAATCGTACAATAATAGATACAGAGAAAAACCCAACAATCATATGAGCCCCTATGAACAAGTACTTTGGCAACAGTGGGAAGGAAAAACTCCCTTTTAACAAGAAGAAACCTCTGACAGAACCAGGCTCAGGGAGCCATCTGCTGTGTTGTGGTGAGAGAAGGACAACAGGATGAAGACATGCTGTGGAAGAGAGACAGAGATTACAAGTACAACATGCAGTGAAAGGCAGGCTGCAGACATGGCCGAGCCAAAAAGAAATCAGTGAAAGTACACACATCAGGGACAAGAGGAGAAAAAAAAAGAACTCTACTCAAACTGGACTGGAAAACACATGAATATTTACATCTACACCATGTAAAAGGACCTGACATGGTGTAGGGTAAGGAGTGACCCGGTGCAGACAGCAGCCATCTTGTCCTGCAGTCGTTTCCAGTACTGGACAGACCCACCATCTGCACCGTGTGGTAGCAAGCATCGGAGGCGTTTGGGATTGGGGGAGGGTGGGTGAGTGCTTACAGGAGGCACAGGCAAACATACAAGAAACAGGCAAAGACACAACAGGGCTCAACTAAAAGACAGGAATATACATACACACACAACACACAAGGATAATGAAACACATGAAATAAAAGTAAAAGCAAAGCACAAGTGATTTAAACTCACCAAAATAAAGTAGTAACTTGGCACTTGAGGGAACCACCAAAAACAAAGGAATCATTCTCGAAGGACTCTAACCATGATACTAAACCACAAAATGACACTTGAATATAAGAATAAGCCTATAGACCAAACAGAATGCTAAATTATAATTCAAAGTCCAAAAACACTCAGTGAGCTAAGACCCAGGACCACGGCAGGTGGAACATGTGCATCCACAAGGGTTACCTGTATAAAACATTTAACAGTGTCACAAACCAGTGGAGAGGTATGTATATACAAATGTTGAAATGTCCACTGATTAAGGAATACCGCATGTAAAGTAAAGTACTTTCCTGAAAGCATTATACTGCCCATGGGGTTTGTTTGTATTTCACAGTGATGCACAGTCAATGCCTGGAAGAGATTAAACTCAAATAGCCCAAAACACACAAAGCACAAAAAAAAAGCAAATAAATAAAATAAATAAAACCACCAAAGGTTTCTTTCATAAAAAGACAGCTAACAGAATCCACAATTTTAGCCTCCAGTAGGCTAAAGAAAGTTCACAAAGGCTGTTGCTAGTCTGAAATGCACTGGGATGTCATGGTTGGGAAAAAAATAGAGTTTCTCTAACAACCCTGCTACAGAAGGGGTGACAATGTTGTTCCATTCTATTTCTCCACTAGTTAATATCTGACACAGTATTGCAATCTTAATTGATTTTTTATTATAGTTTTTCTGTATTTCATATGTGATTTAAATATCTCCTCTAAACATCACTGTTACTCTAATTCATCAGCAATTGCAAGAAATACTAATAATAAAAGAACTTCACAACAGAAAGCTGACTGTTGAGGATCCAGAAGCATCATATTCATCATTGCCATGAAACCATTCACAATCTTCATGACACTGGCTCTAAACTCAGCACAAACCTTTCAGCACCCTGGGACATCTGCATGTACACCCTGAAGACAAGACCTCACCACAGAGAAAGATCAGAGTTGTTTATGACATGTCTTGCAATAGCTGCAGGGGATGCTATACCAAGCATTTTCTGATCTGATGTCAGTGTCTGGAGGATGACATCATTTGCCTGTTTATCCCCAAATCTGGTTTTATATTGTGACAGCCATGCAGGTAGGGCTTGCATGGCTATAATAAGAGAAATATTGTGGTTTGTGTTCAAATTTTGGGTGAGAACACTGGGTGATTATAAATAAAATAAAAAAAAGATGGCCTACACCGGCCTTCTCATTATATGAGCTATGCTAGTCTGCACATTGTTGTGCCAACTATCTCTTTTCAATGAACTTTGTTGAAGACCAAGAGGATCCCACGTGATAAAGACATTCCTCAAACATGACTATATGCTTCACCACACAGAGAAAGATTTCTTCATGAATACCTAAATGAAAATGGCAAAGAATCCAAATTAATTACTGGCCTCTAACTCCCCAGTTTCCAGTCTTTTAGACGGCAAACTTAGACTGAGCTGCCTACAGAACCAAAGGATCTTATCCTGATGTTTCAGTGGATCGACAGGATACTGCCAAAGCTCCCATGTCCACGTCCACTTTTCTTCTTTGCACAGACCAACGATATTTTAGAGTTTTCATTTGACAAATACAGAAAGGTGTCTGACAAGTATGTGCAGTGACACACAAAAAAAAAAAAAATACCCACATCATAAAAGATTTTATGACACTGGACAAGATTAAGTCTAGAAATGCCAGCTAGTATACATCACACTTATCACTGCATTAATTCAACAATCATAACTTTAACAGCATTCCCAGAATGGTTATCAGGTTGTCTCTATCTCAAACTCACTTGAACTCACCCCTGCGGTTGGCTCATAAACCCATGCCCACTTCAGTATAACTATTTGCCAGCTCAGCTCCTTTGAAAGGCACACATCATCAATATTACTTATTCCCTTTTGATGTGCTCCACTAAAATAATTCTGCTTTGATCACTGAAACACTGTTATTGTATTTATGCTGCTGCTTGAAGCCTCTGGGTTAAAATCCTTCTGATGTGGTGAGAAAGCACCAGTCTATCAAATTACTAAATATATGTCACAATTTGAGCCAGAAGATTTGAACTGACATCTATGGACTGGTGGCAAATAGAAGGAAAACCCTGAACTTCTAAGGCCTGCATCACGGGATCAGACGGTTATGTTATGTTTATGGGGGTGTTTTCTGTTTTGGCTTGGGTGTTCCTGGCCCTTAGAGGAAAGGGGTACTGTCTCTCTCTGACAACTGTTGTACTTCACAGCATAAACATACAATATAAAATAAAAGGAAGTATAAACATGTGTCATGTACCATAGTAATATTTCAGTGAGACCGCAACTAGTCTATAGCAATTGGGAATAAAAACATCTCTAAGTTAAATTTTTTTTTTTTTTTAAAAATCACAGTGCAGAGAAAACACAGCTGTTTTGTGTCAGATAAGCTACAACAATTTTCACAAACTAGCCTCTTTTAAACACCTTAATAACAAAATCATTCATTTTAATTGCGATTTAGAAGCCAATTACCAGATGCCAATTATCTACGGTCATTAATGATTTAACTTAAACCATGGACACTCTAATGTGCTAAAAGGCTGGACGGCTTCCAAAACATGTCTTATCAAGGCTCTATGAAATTGATTAACCCTGTCCTTACTAATTCTAGCTTTTTCCCGTGAGGGAGAGCAGCTTTTCCTCCTCGCTGGGTATTGTGCTGCAGTTGCAGAATCCACAACAGCTGACCTAAACAACAAAGCAAAAAAAAGAAAAAAAGCTTATGGATTCTACGACTATCGTTAAATAAATCACTGATGTTTTATATGCACATTGAACTGCATATTCACAGTTAAACTGCTACAGGTCACAGAATCTGATGAGCCATGGAATATGGTTTGAAGTCAGCCATGGGCTGACAGATGGTAGATATTTAAACAGCACTCATTCATCCCTCAAATAATGTGTTTTGAAGTGGTTCTGTTCTGATTTGAAGTTAAGCTGTCTCAAAATGTTTGTTAACAACTAAATGATAAGTTATCAGACATATACATGCATTTGTATAAGTCTGTATCAAAACACTTGTTTACATTTTTTGTTAAAGGATTCATGACAGGATCCAGAGCTTAAGGAAAATAGATATTTTAGTACCCAGATCCAAAATGGAATCCAGCTCTCTCATGAGACAGATATTTTTAGTTGTAATGAGCAGAGATGGGCAACGCGTTACTGTAATCCGATTACTCTTTTCAAGTAACGAGTAAAGTATGGGATTACTATTGCAAAAATGGTAATTAGATTACTGTTACTTTCCCGTAGGAACGCTGCGTTACTGCGTTACTAAAACCGTGATTTTCTTGCGAGAGTGTCTCATGACAGTGACGTAAGCGAGTGCACCGTTCGTGACAACAGCCGTGTGCAGATCAGTGGATCATATATCGAGTGCGGGAGAGAGTATGAGCATGCAGCGTTTAAAGCGTGGAAGTACTAACCTTACTTTGAGTTTGATTCCATAAAAAGTGACAAAAACATTAGTGTCCGTTGTGCGTGGGAAGAAAACTTCTTTTTACAGCGAAAAAAACCCCCTAAACTTCCAAGCAAGCACCGAGTGCGCTACGACGTAATGGGAAACTCACAGAGAAACTCGCGGATTCTTCCACTGACCGCTGCGGCGCACCTGCACCAGGGTAAACCTCCGCCTACCCTACTCCTGCTTTACAGGTGAAAATAGAGCAAAAGGACCGCTAGTCTTTTGACTTTATTTATTTTATGCTGTGTTTTACTTCCATCTATTTGAAAGACTGAGTGTAAACACACACAAAAAAAATATTTTATTTGCTGAAATGTGCAGAAAATAGGTTTAAATATTAAACAAATTTCTTCCAGTCAGAGAATGTTGCATATAATTACATTTTTGCTTGATGCATGAAGTTAAAAGATTAAAACTAATAAAAAAAGTTTTAAAAAGGGACTTTTCCATTTGATTACATTTTGTATGATGGATTATGCAGAAAAAGTAGAATTGGGCTGAAAGATCTATCGCTTTATCACCTATTCAGGTTGTAAATCGTGTTTTTAAAAAGTAACTAAGTAACTAAGTAATTAATTACTTTGAAAATAAGTAATCAGTAAAGTAATGGGATTACTTTTTTGGGGAAGTAATCAGTAATTAGTTACTGATTACTTTTTCAAGTAACTGCACCAACACTGGTAATGAGTGAGGTAGAAGATAGTGATTAGAGAGTCGCACAAGTCATATAACAGCTGTTGTCTCCATGCAAAAAAGTAAGCATTCAGAGCAGCTTCCCCTTCAAGTGCTACTCTTACAGGGACTCTAATCGACAGCTGTACATTTTTTTTAGCTCATTTAGGACTTTGCTGAAGAAATAGCCTCTGAACTTGAGTCTAAGAACCCTTCTCTTAAAAGGAAAATGCTCATGAAAAGGAAAATGTCCTTAACAGAGATTTGCATTTACTCATCCTTTCCCAGTGCATAAATGTAAATTAAGTGTTGAAGAATTACGTGGAAAACTTTGACTAGAGCATTTAGAACTTTTGTACTTTGCTTATTGTCCTCCTCTGTGCAGACATAATGGAGAAGAAATATGTTTAATTTCCAACTGATGAAGAAAAAACAATCAGAAAATACTGTGTGTGCATAAACACTAATACACCTTTTAATCTACAGCGTGGCACTCTTGTAGCCAGACCTTTGACTTGACACTCTGCTGTGTTGATTAATTCTAATTTTAAGACAATGATGAGTCTTCCACCAAATCAATGTGTCAGTGTTAATTGGAGTTTCTCGGCTTTCGTGTTAATTCGCTCCCTCTGGCTCTAATTGGGTGCTGACAGACAAAGTGTATCTGTCGCTCAGGCACTGGGTTGATGTTGGTTTGTTGTGGTTGTTTGTAAAGAGAGTAACAGCAGTGGTGAGACTGCATCTTGATATTGATGAGACTTGAATCCCCTCTTGCTTTAGCAAGCAAGATCTTATCATAATGGCAAGTGGACGTTATTGTTACCAGCCAAACTCTTACCAACTACATGACCCTGTTTTTTTCTGGATCATTATAGTGATGTCTGAGATTGTGTTTTACCATTCCTCATTAAAGTGGCATTTGCATGTTTCTGTCGCTAGTCATTAAAATAAAGCACAGATCCACAATGCTCTGTTCTTCCTCTGGACAATGGCTGCAACTCGCTAGCTGCTGACACTCACTTCCACACTCACCTCCTTATCCTCTTTTCTTCTTGCTTCTATAAGCACACAGTTTTTCTCTATGAGTACGATCTGTCTTTTCTTCCTTCTTGTCCTGCCACATCCTATATGTTGAACTGACTATGGAAGCTTCCCCTCAAAGACCTGAAATATCAGGAGGTCTAGTTGGCATTTTTTTCGTGTGTCTGTGTGTCAGGTGTTTCTCATGTTCTCCCTCTGCTTTGGCAAAAAAAAGCTCTAAGTGTGACAGACTGTGCTTTTGTTGTACAGTATACTGCACTGACACCAGGCCTGTGTCAGCAGGGTTTCCCACCACCTTCTGGATAACAACAAGCCCACAACTAGGGTGTGGGAGCTATCTTGCATGACTTTATCTGTGGTGACAGTTAATCGGAATCAAGTTGGGTATTGCAGCACTCTCAACAGCGCAGCTTGGTGTTTTGGCCTCAAGGACAGCTACTAGATTTCTTATTGTTCAAAGTTTGAAAAATATACTGGTGATGTTGGACATATACATTAAAAAGCCTTTAAATATTGAAGTGCTACAAGTATAAGTACCCATCAGAAAGTCTCATATTTTGTACAAAGAGCAAGCTGATTAATGCATTAAGAACAATTAGTTTTTCAGTGTGCCCATTCAGATATTCATAATTTTCTTTTACTTCTAATCTGTTCCTGATAGTCCGAGGTACAGCAGCATTGACTTCCCCCATTTGGAGACAAACAGGTGCAGCCTGAAAGCAGCTTTCATGCAACCTTTAGGAGTGCTGATAACAGAATTATGAGACTAATCAAGAAGATCATACTTCATTCCCATCTGAACAGTGTGCAACAAATAAAATCTTATCAGTCTGACCTTTGTAACAGCAGGCAGAAGAGAAATTAAATTCTCAGCTCCTGAGTGGACAATTACAGAGGCTGTAAAGATGCTTGTTCATCAGATACAGGGGGAAATATTCAAATTTGACATTTGAATCAGGATGTCTTACATTGGCAGAGAAGTGTCCAGCTTTGGTGTGGTGATGCATGGAATGCTAAATGACCAACCAGCAGACTACACTCAAACTACAAACATGCCAGCTTGATTACAAAGCTCATCAGTTAGCAGTAGACACAAGTAGACACAAACATCAAATTGGGACCTCCCCATGCTGCAGAAAATTTTTGAGTTGTAATCATTTCTTCAAGCTGGCATAGAACTGTCTGGTAGTCACTTGAACTTGAATCATTGAATCTCCTCTGCAATGTAAGTAAATATCTATGCTCAGGTTCTGTGACTGTTTCTAGATTTGATAAAGTGTCTGACGTATGTAGTTGTTTTCTGTCTTCTTCCCTCCTTCTTCTCTTTCTCTGTTCTTTTCTAATTCTCTCCCAGTCTTCCCCTTCTCTCTCTGTGATGGCTCTTTTAGAGTCAGAGACAAACCTAGACACTCCCTGGAGGCAGCACGTCTGCCCTTTGAAGATAGAGAGATGCACTATGGGTAGTCCTCTAAATACTATAAACACCAGATCCTACACTGATGCAAGGTGCACTGAGCACTTTATGATATATGGCAACACTATAACAACACCACAAGTAATTACCATCTCTAGAAAATTATACCCCTGCCAATATAACAATGTAATTATGGGAAGGTAGTGTGGGCTTTTGTTAACTTAAGTATGGAGCATGACAAAAAGAAAGTTAATGAGCGTTTGTGTTTCTCCTGACTGATTTCTTTGGCTGACTAAATCTTAAAATGCTGGCACCCAGAAAGCAATCAAGATAGCATCTGATTGTAATCACTCATACATTATGATAACATACGCAATCACGTTGACAAGAAGTGTGTAATTTACACCTCCACATTAAAACATGACTAGCTAGCTCAATGCTTTGTTTAGACTAACACAGGTACTAGGTAATCTAGTAAGCATCACACCGTAATTGCAAGTAGATATTGTCTTGGCAGCAAATGAGTCCACTATTAGCTACTGATAAAAACTGAGCAAGCCCAACCAACCTTTTAAAATATTTAGGATGAAACCATGACCACACTGCAAACTTACCCAAGAAGTTGGCTTTGTTTTTCTTTGAACTGTAGCTTTTCGTAACAGTTGTACTAAAAACAAAACTGTATTGACAGCCTACCAAAAATACCACTGATTTTTTCTTAAAATCCAACACATAGCACCATTAGTATTAAAAAGCATGCTGGAGCCCAGCATTTTATCTCAAGGTGCATAGGCCCCACACTTTTCTTTGCTCCTTTGGACACATTAAAAGTTTGCAGAAGCATTTTCTGAATGGACAAACAAGACTGGATGCAGCACAGGCTTCAGGGAAAAGGCCTTACTCCAGCAGTGACATTTTGGACACATTCTACGACTAAGACCAAACACCTATAAAAAAAAGTTTTCCTGCCTCACCTGATATACAACATACTTTCACTGCAGCTAGGGAAGCTTAAAAGAATGCCCAAAGATTGCTATAAGCTTAGAGTGGACCTCTGTGTATACAGTAGATATACACACACCATTGGTTTGGGTGTTGTTGTTATGAAGTGCAATGGAGCAAAAAGGCCTTATCTAGCCCTTAGGTGTGAGTTAACGCCTGACAACTACAGAGGGGGAAATGACTTGAAGCACCTGCACACAATGTCAATATTGAAAATGGGAAACTTGTTCTAAGGGTAATAAACTGTAGCATTGTATCAAACTATGGGAATGCTTGATATGATCAATGCAATGTCTATGGATGCTTCAAGGTCTTTCTTATTACTTTTAATAGATCTTATTTTGATAAGCAACTTAATAATCAGACTGGGTAGGTGTGCTATTATGGAGAATTGACCATGATATGGATCTATACTTAATGAGTTTTACAGACTTACTCATTTGTCATGTCTAGTAATAAAAAATAAAAGTTGGATAAGAATCTGAAGTTCAGAACTAGTAGAATGGTGGCAAAGAAGTAATTAAATTTAAAACTGTTTTGAAAAATATAGAAAAATGAAAGTCAGGATCCTTTAATTACAGCGATCTTTAGAAAAAAAAACAGACTTATATGATAATTACATTTTGAAGTTTTTACATTACTGAAAGAATAGCTTCAGGACATATGCTTTTTGAAATAGAGCGGGCCGATAACTTTTTTTAGGGATTATTTAAAGGTGATTTGAAATTGTGATAATTTGTCTTCTGCATACCCAGGATGTCAAATTCATCATATTAACGGTGCTAATCTTGCACGCAGCTTGAGATGGGCACATCTAATGACTCCAGATTTTAACGACAGTGAACAGACGTGTGTGTTTACTCATCTGATTGCACGGTGAGTAGTGACCTCCACAGTTCTACTGTCATGCAGATAAGACTGGCAGAGTGGAGGAAAGGAGAACGGAACGAAGGAAGCAGAGTAAGTGAGTCTGTCAAGTACAGATGTGGAGGAGTTGACGTGTGAAGAAGAAGAAGGGGGTGGATGGCAAGCATAGTCAATGGACAAACACTTCTTCAAGTAGCTCTGTCCTGCAGATCCAGTCAATGAGTAGATGTCATGTTAAAGGAGAATTCCAAGTTTCTTTCGATCTGCTGTATTTCCAATTAATTTGGCTGACTCTCAACGTCTAAATACTTTTTTCTTCATTCATCACCTCTGTTGAAGAGATTTGTAGGTGGAAAAACTGAGGTTACACAAATGTAGTGCAAGTGAAGGCTGACTGGGACATGGTCAAAGACATATATGCACAATGGTTAGTCACAGAAATGGGGAATACACCACAGTGACATAAAATTGAATTCTCCATTAACTCATAAAGATATGCAATAAGAGGCAGGTGTTTGAGGAACTGAAGGGTTTGGACGCTTGACATTAAAATGAAGATAAAAGGTTTGAATAGGGAATCTGAATAAGAATTTAGCAGCAGGCAGCACAATACTAATGTGTAACAGAGCGATGAAATCTTGTAGAGTCTTGCAAAATTACTTGAAATGTAAAGTTCTGAAGTGTTCATTCGTCCCCTTCTGCCGTCTTCGCATCAAGTTGTAGTTTTTTGGCTAATGTATAAAAGAAGATAAAACTATGCACGTTCAGTCTGAACCAATGGATTATGCAGCTGTATAGTACTCAAGGCTGATAATATGTACAGCTCAATATAATGAAGTTTGCTTTGTAGAGCCTTGTGCTGCTGGTGGCCTAGCCAGGGTGTACCTGCTCTTGTCCCATGACATCTGGGTAAGGCTTCAGCATGTCTGGATGAAAATAAATTATGTATGTGGATGACAATTTCTATTATTTTGCCTCTAGATTTTAAATCAAATAATAAGCATGTCCCCAAAGTGCAGAATTTAAGAATTCAGTTCAAAGGTTTTAACAAAACCGTTGTAAAGGTAACTCAAAAGTCATTTAGACAAAGTGCCTGATGTGTAGAAACCATGGACATTACCAAACCCTACATTCCCTCTCTTTAGAGGATCTGTCAGGTCTTTGTTGTGTGTGTGTGTGTGTGTGTGTGTGTGTGTGTGTGTGTGTGTGTGTGTCTCTCTCTGTTTTAATTTTTGTTTCAGTAACTAAACAGCATAATTATTGATTACTGATGACTGATGTCACCACTGAAAAATATCAAAGAACATTTCTTTTCCTCGTAAAAATCTGTTGTTGCTTTTTTGCTGCATTCTTTCTGTCATTATCCATCTGATCAAATTTGAAACATTTAGCTTATTCGGCAATAGCATTATCAATAAACAAAGGTGCCTATTGCACCTGTACATGTCCATACCTCCATTGCCTCAAACAAATAATGTGGTAATCAAGTTCATCTTGATTTCATCTCTTCAGATTTTTTTTCTTGGACCAGTTAAGACTTTTAGATTTTTATTCTGGCAAAATCTGGCCTTCTTTTTCTTGAATGCAAACCGGTTGTATTTACAGCGCTTATTGTAAGACCTTGACATTTATGTGCCTATATCCTTAAGACGATGTTCTAGTACAGCTCAATAAGTTTATTTTGCTTTTTCAGCCTAATTATGGGCTCCTTCTCTTGCATTGACAGCCAATCATATGCAAATTCAGCATCGGAATCAGCTCCGGGTCTTTTATACGCTTAATTTGTCATTGACAAATAAACATGCCTGACCTAGCTACACTCAACAAAAATATAAACGCAACACCTTTGTTACTGCTCCCATTCCCCATGGGATGGACGTATAGACCTAAAATTCATTCCAGATACACAATATAACCATCCCTCCCAAACAGTGGTCACAAATCAGTCCAAATGTGTGGTAGTGGGCACATCTGCTATATTGAGATAATCCATCCCACCTCACAGGTGTGCCACATCAGGATGCTGATCTGACATCATGAGTAGTGCACAGGTGTACCTCAGACTGCCCACAACAAAAGGCCACCCTGGAATGTGCAGTTTTTTGCGCTATTGGGGGTCTGGGGACCCAGAACCGGTCAGTATCTGGTGTGACCACCATTTGCCTCATGCAGTGCAACACATGGAGTCTATCAGATTGTCAATTGTGGCCTGTGGAAAGTTGGTCCACTCCACTTCAATGGCTGTGCGAGGTTGTTGGATATTTGTGGGAACTGGTGCACGCTGTCGTATACGCCGGTCAAGCACATCCCGAACATGCTCAATGGGTGACATGTCCGGTGAGTATGCTGGCCATGCAAGAACTGGGACATTCTCAGCTGCCATCTGCCCTGAACAATGTGAACCATGATTCATCTGTGAAGCGCACACCTCTCCAACGTGCCAGACGCCATCGAATGTGAGCATTTGCCCACACAAGTCTGTTACGGCGACGAGCTCGAGTCAGGTCAGGACCCCGATGAGGACGACGGGCATGCAGTTGAGCGTCTCTGAGACGGTTTCTGACAGTTTGTGCAGAAATTGTTTGGTTGTGCAAACCAATTGTTCCAGCAGCTGTCTGGGTGGCTGGTCTCAGACGATCTTGGAGGTGAACCTGCTGGATGTGGAGGTCCTGGGCTGGTGTGGTTACACGAGGTCTGCGGTTGTCAGGCCGGCTGGATGTGCTGCCATATTCTCTGAAACGCCTGTCGAGACGGCTTATGGTTGAGAAATGAACATTCAATGCACGGGCGACAGATCTGGTTGACATTCCTGCTGTCAGCATGCCAATTGCACGCTCCCTCATTGCTTGTGGCATCTGTGGCATTTTGCTGTGGGACAAAACTGCACATTCCAGGGTGGCCTTTTGTTGTGGGCAGTCTGAGGTACACCTGTGCACTACTCATGATGTCAGATCAGCATCCTGATGTGGCACACCTGTGAGGTGGGATGGATTATCTCAATATAGCAGATGTGCCCACTACCACACATTTGGACTGATTTGTGACCACTGTTTGGGAGGGATGGTTATATTGTGTATCTGGAATGAATTTTAGGTCTCTACGTCCATCCCATGGGGAATGGGAGCAGTAACAAAGGTGTTGCGTTTATATTTTTGTTGAGTGTATATGCTGAATTGTGACTTACTAGTCAAGTAAACCATTACAATTCTTTCTGAACTGGCAAATGCAAAGCATTAAACTAACTGTACCAACCTGTAAAAGATCTTTGCTGCATTTAGTGGGATATCATCTTTTCATTACATATCTGCTGACATTTTTCACATCTGCACTCCTTCATAACCAACCCTACAATAACCATAGTCCCTTTGGTACCATCAGTGTCATCATCCTTCAGTCATCTCAACCACATACTTGCACATCCCCATCTGACCCATAAGCATCAGAGCATCCCTGTGGCCCTTACTCAGCTTCAGTCTCAACTACTCCTACACAGTCTGAGTGCTCTACTCTACCCTGCATGAGGGGGAAGCCAAGCCACCTATCTGCTGTTCTGCACACAATTTGAGATGACAGGTTAAGTGGCTTACCTACCCCTGGGTCTGCTAATATAACGAAACAGGACCAACATCTCAGATGGTCTTGTGTCTTACATGTGGGACTTGAGTGGCAAAGAGTCAGAGTGGTGATAGTGGTGGAAAGATGTTAGGGTGAGAATGGGGAAACGAACCCAACATATACTAAAGACATTGGACTGTAGTGGGGTAATTGTTACTAACCACTATTTTTTTTAAATGTATTCTGTTTTTGCCCTCTCTTCCTATCTCTTTTGCTAGGGAAAAAAATGGTCATCAGTAAACCTCTTAACACTAAATCACTTCCATAGCCATGGGAACATGTGGAGTGCCGTTTTGTGCGACTGGCACTATGAGTTGAGTGTGTATGTATGTGAGTATGTGTGCCAGAGCATTGGCACATCTATTACTACTACTGTTTTCTGTTCCTTGCCAATTGTCACTATTTATTTGGTTATTTAACCATCCACTGTTTCTCTGTCTGGAAATTGAGAGCACTGGGAGCTGATGTTTTCAACCACTTTTAAAGTTCTCTCCCATTGGGGCTGTCTCAATACAATGTATACTGCCCAGCTTTCATCTTGCTTACTCCTTCTATGTGTTGGACTGCCTCTTTGCACAACCTGCATCTCGGGTTCTGTCTGTTGAACCCTCTATTCATCTATTACTTAAAGTCAGTTCTGTTGCTGCCTCAAAAATGTTGTGCTTTCCTTCAGGCCATCCTTTTCTAGAAATGCTGAAATTCTAGATGTCAGCTGCTTATGCGTCAGTGATGTCTGCAATGGAGGGGCTTAGTCTTCCACAATATTTTTTCTTCTCTTCCTCATCACCTTCTGTCTTGTACTGTCTGTCCATCCAGGACTGTAGGCCTGACACTCAATATTTCTCACCATGTGACATTTTGTTTCTTGCTGAGTCTCAGGGTGTTAGGCAGAACCATCCATGCATTGTGCTAAGGAGATGGTTTCCTGTCTTAACATCAGAGGCATCAATCACTTCTTGTGGCCAGTGTAGTATTTCAGCTGGTTTTCTGATAAATGGATAAATGGTAGTGCTTACAGCCATGTGGCAAAAAAACCACCCTCTTTTAATCCTAAGGTTTGATGTATCAGGACAGAAGAAGGAGAAGAAGGAAAAATCTGGTTCCCACAACTAAAAATGATATAAGTACAGCCTCAGATTATTAAAATGATATATCACATCACGTCATTTACCAAAAATTACACTGCACACATGAACAGTAGGGCAAATGAAAAGTGAAACTTAGACAGGGAGGTGCAGTGGATAGGGTGCTAATATTCAATATTTCAGTGAAGCAGCTAACTGCTTATTTCTGCTCATTCCTTTCATTTTTTATGATATTGACAAGTGTCAACTCCTGTTAAGTACTTTTGATGTGAAGCTGGAGCAGAATAAAATGTCTTCACTACCAGTAACATAATTAATAGTAGAATTGTTGCTAAAGAGACACATTTGATAATACTGATAATATATAAATACTCAAACAGTTTGTAGGCCATAGACTCAGTCATGCGATAACTCATCGCGCTCTAGATAAAGACATAACAGACATATAGGTAAATCCATAATATGTAGTATAGTATATTATCAGATCAGGTCGGCATGAAGCTGGACACTCTGGTGACAGTGGCAGAGAAAAGGACATTAAAGAAACTGATTCACATTATGGACAATGCTGGGCATCATCTGCACACGGCCATTAACAACCAGAAGAGTCTGTTCAGTGACAGGTTGCTTCTCCCCAAGACAAGAACTAACAGACTTAAAAACTCCTTTGTCCCACACGCCATCAGACTGTTTAACTCCTCTCTGGAGGGGAGAGGGAGGGGAAACAGGAGGACAAAGGAGGGGGGAACAACTAAGCTGTAGTGCCTCTTCACCTCACTGTACAATACCTTGTGCAATACTTTTTGTAAATAGTCAACAGTGCAATAGACCTCAATACTTGAAATGTGCAATTCACTTGTATTTTTATTTTTATTCCTATTTATTCTATTTATCCCCTTTGTATATTTTATTTATATTTGTCTCTGTATTTATATATGTGTGTGTATGTGTGTGTGTGTATATATATATTGTGGCGTGTTGGGGGAGCGGCTAGTTCTCTCCCATCATGCCTTGGGACGTGTGCTGCTGTTTGGATGTTCTTGTTTTGTTGTTTATGGTTACACTACTTTTAACTGTTATCCTGAATGTTGTGTTTGTACTGTGGTTCAAAGGCACTTAAAGTTGTTGTTTTATAGAATGAATGCAACCATGGGTGAGTTCTGTTATGCTGTTGATGACCCTCGAAGCACAGTGTAGCGTCAGTGTGTGTTGTAATAAAGAGCTCCCCCTACCAGCTTGGGGTTGAATAACAATCTCTCTCTGTGAGCTTCTTTGTAAAGTTTCCTCTGCATGCCACATTGGTGTCAGAAGTGGGATTCCAAGAGCATGGCCACTATGCTGAAAGAGGAAGAGGAGCTGAGGAAGATTGAGGAGCTTATCACTCACCTGGAAGCAGTGAATGGAGCACAATTGAAGAAGCGGGGAGATCCCCGGGCAGCAGCAAGCCAGCCAGGGGAAGACCTGTGGGGCTTACCAGATGGAGCCTCACACCCCCGCCCACTGGGGAGCTGTCGGAGCCGCCAAGGCATGCTGCAGGCTCCAAGACCACGAGCGACCAGCCAGCCTCCACTCATGGTGATGCCTGGGAGCAGCACACCCTCATTGTTGGCAGCCGAGGGGGACAACGCCAACTGTCTCCAGGACCAAGTGCAGCCGCCGCTGCCATCAGGGGCTCCTGTCCGGGGGAGCATGAAGCTGCCACGCTATAATGGGGAGGCACCTCCAGAGACCTACCTTATCCAGGTACAGCTGGCTGCTCAGCTAAATGGTTGGTCAACAGAGGAGACAGCTGTCCAAGTTGCCCTCGCCTTGGAAGGCAGGGCCCTGCAGATCCTCACAGATCTTCAGCCAGAAGAGCGTTTAAGTTGGCCTGCTGTTGCCAGAGCAATGCAGAGCAGGTTTGGCCTCCGTACACATGCAGATGATGCCCGAGATAAACTTGCTAACCGCCCACGGAGACAAGAGGAGAGTCTGGGTGCCTATGCTGCTGACCTACGTCTTTATGCACGTAGAGGGTACCCTGCTTTTGATGCTGCAGCACAAGAAGAGCTTGCTCTCCAGGCTTTTGTCCGGGGTCTCCAGCCAAAAAGACTAGAAGAGCACATCCGTCTGCATGCACCAGAAACCCTGGCGGCAGCTCTAACTGAGGCCGAAAGAGTGGAGCATGTGCTCAGCCCAGGTGCACGCAGCCCTGGCATAAGTCACCAAGTGCGCCAAACGGACTACGAAAGGAGCGACCAGGCGGAGGAGGCCCGCCAAACCACCAACACACCACCCTGGCGATCTCGGCGAGGGAATAGGCGGGCCTCCCCTTCACCAGCAGTACCGCAACTGTCTGCAGAGACCAAGCAAGCTGTCGAGGACCTATACCAGAGGAGCTGTGAGGGTCTCCAGGCTGATCAGCGACGGCAGCTGCGAGAGATACTCGACTTGTTTGCCGGCATCTTTGCAGCCAAGGATGAGGACTGCATGCAAACCAGCCTGGTACAACACGACATTGACACTGGGGCTGCACGGCCCATCTGCCTCCGCCCTCGTCGCCTTCCCCTTGCCAAGCGTGCCGCAGCAGAGCAGAAGATCAGGGAAATGGCAGAGGCGGGCATCATCGAACCCTCAAACAGCCCCTGGGCAGCCCCGGCTGTACTGGTTCGGAAAAAGGATGGTACCTGGCGGTTTTGTGTCGACTATCGTCTACTCAACAGCATCACACGCTGTTTTCTCTGTGGTGGGGTTGGGTGGACTGTCCCGGGCTCTGTGGGGCCGGGCGGCGCTGCTGCACTGGGCCCGGTCTGGATGGGCCTGGGCCCCCTTTCCCTGGCGGGTCGCGGAGTATGGGGGTGCCTACTGGGGTCAGCGGGGGAGCTGGCCCCAGGGAGGGGTCACTTGCCCCTCCCTTCCTTCCCTCCCCATCTCCAGCTGCCTCCCTCTTCCCGCTCCACCACAACCACCCACACATGCAGGGCCTTGGAGTAGGGGTATGTCACCAGGGTGCAGAGGAGGCTACCCCCCCCTCTGTCCCCTTCTGGCTGCCTCTGCCTCAATTTTATCCCACAACTTAGACATTCACATTACTCACACTCTCATTACACATACATATAGGATCTTGGGGGTGGGCACGATACACGGAGTCCAAAGTACCATCAGGGTGTACACCCCACCCCTGGCATCGTTGCCCACCTCTCAATTTTAAATACACGTAGACATTGAGGGCTAGCAGGAGGGACCATGCGCTTACCTGCTGCTCTCTGGCAGGTAGCTCCAAGCCCTCCTGGGTTTTAAATGCACCTTAGAACACACATGCATCAGCATTACAATGAGCGGGTGGAGGGAGGTTTGGAGTCTTCTCTCACCCCCATTCTCTGCGACCTGCTGGAGCAGGGGGGCTAGGACTAGGAGGAGGAGTTGGCCGTCCGACTGCGGTCTGGAGTGTGGAGCCTTCCTGCTGCTGCGGAGTCGGGGCGGTCTGCCTCCCCCCACCGCAGGGAAAAGGGAAACACCACCTGGGTCTGGGTGCAGTTCCCCCCTCCAGGGGCGGGGGCACCTAGACCCGGTTTGTAGAGTACGCTTGGGGAGTGTGATCGTGTGTACAACGTCTCTTTATGTCTGTCTCCACGTTGGTTGAGTGTGGAGTAAGTGCATATGAGAGCATGAGGGTGGGAATGGATGTTTGTATCTGTGTGTGCCTGTATGTCTGTGTCTATATGTCAGGTTGAGTGTCAGGCGCCACCTCTCTGGGGACATCTCAGGCCCTCCAAGGTTTGGAGGCCTATCTCCCCCTACCACCACTTCCCCTGCCAGTGGCGGACCCCCTCAGACATCGGTGCGTTGGTGGTTCTTTGTGTCCGGGGATGGGCGTCCAGGTACACACCGGCTCACTCCTTGGCGGCCGCTTATCGGGGCCCGGAGCCTGGGGCTCGCTCGGGCCACTTCGGAGGTGGGGTGCCCCCGGCCTCTCGGCCTGGGGCTCGGTCACTCAGGCGCAGCTGGCTGCCGGCGGAGCTCACAGGCGCGTCACTGCAACTCCCCCTGGCTTCTGCTCCGCGGCTGCTGAGTGAGCCCTCATCTGGGACTCTCCTCAGCTCTTACCGGGACAGTGGCACAGCTGCCCCTCTGTTGGTCTTCCTTGGTCTCTTGTGTTCTGGGGGCCTCTGGATGTCTGGAGTTTTGATCTCCTCCACACCTGCTTCATGCCCTGGAGGACGGGGCTGTGGCCCCCCCACACCCTCTAGCAGATTATTACATGAAGGAACCTTTTAAAAAACAAAAAACAAGCGCGTCCATGCTCACAGGTGTACACACGGGTGATCACACCCACAAACTACACCCTTTTTGGCTCCTACCTCAAAGCACACTGTGTTCTGTTGATCTTATGTGCTGCACAATAATGTTTAACATTTAGTATTTACTGTCATATTCCCATATATCATTGTGATGTTGTTTATTCTATTACTCTTGTTCTCTTCTGCTTGCTTTCTTTTTTCTTTCTCAGCAGGTGATCCAGGTGATTGATATATGCATTTTTTTTTCTCTGCCCGTTCTGTTGGTTTTTGTCTTTCGCCCTTCTCCCCCGTCCCTCTTCTCAGCTGTTTCTCTTTCCCTCTTTCTTTCTCCCCTTCTTTCCCCCAGTCAAGTCTGTCCCGTATTCAGTAAGTGAAAATAAAATAAACAATAAAAGGTGAATCAAATGGACCATTACGGCAAGGCTGGGATGGTCAGTTTGGTAAAGTAAATCCGTTGGGCATCTTTCTTTGCCTTTAGACAACAATTCTGATGGCAAAAGAGCCAAACGGGACAGGCCAAAAAAAACCAAACAAACAAAAAAAAAAAAACAGCATCACACGCAAGGACTCCTACCCATTGCCCCGGATTGACGATGCCCTCGACGACATTGCTGGGTCCTGCTGGTTCAGTTCCCTCGATTTGCGCAGTGGCTACTGGCAGGTGGAGCTGACGCCAGAGGCCCGCCCAAAGACTGCTTTCTCCATTGGCCAGGGACTGTGGCAGTTTAAGATAAGATAAGATAACCTTTATTAGTCCCACACGTGGGAAATTTGTTTTGTCACAGCAGGAAGTGGACAGTGCAAAAGTTATGAGGCAAAAATTAGAATACAATAAGAATAAATACAGTACACAACTGTACAGAATAGAATAAAATAAAATACTATATACAGTAGAATAAAATAAAATAAATATACAATAAGATAAAAATAGAATACAAATACAAATACTATATACAACTGAGTAAAAATACAACGATGACAGAAAGGATTATTGCACTTAGTATTATTGCATATGTATGGATGTGTGTGCTTCAATTAAGGTGTAAGGTGATGCCCTTCGGCCTCTGCAATGCCCCAGCCACATTCGAGCGCCTAATGGAGAGGGTTCTGGCTAACATCCCCCGCGACCGCTGTGTAGTCTACCTGGATGACCTCCTCGTCCACGCGACAGACTTCGAGAAAGCCTTGGCTAACCTGACTGCTGTTTTCCACGCTATCTGCCAGGCTGGCCTTCGCCTCCACCCCAAAAAGTGCCATCTCTTCCGAAAGGAGACGACCTTCTTGGGTCACGTTGTGAGCGGAGCAGGGGTTTCCACTGACCCTGCGAAGGTGGCCGCTGTGAAAGACTGGCCCATTCCGGGCAACATTGCTGAGTTGCGGAGTTTCCTTGGCCTGGCATCATACTACCGGCGTTTCGTCAAGGACTTTGCTACCATTGCAAGCCCCCTGCACTGGCTCACACAGAAGGGCCGGGAGTTCCATTGGAGTGAGGACAGTGCCGTGGCATTTGATCGGCTCCAATCTGCACTGGTTGAGGCACCGGTGCTAGCCTACCCAGACCTGCAGCTCCCTTTTGTCATGGACACCGATGCCAGCAACACAGGGGTGGGGGCTGTACTGTCGCAGGAAGGCCCTGAGGGGGAGCGGGTCATCTCCTACTACAGCCATTCCCTCAGCAGACCGGAGAGGAACTATTGTGTCACCCGTCGAGAGCTGCTGGCCATCATCCTGGGTCTCCACCATTTCAGACCCTACCTCTACGGGAAGAAGTTCCTCCTGCGCACAGACCATGCGTCCCTCACTTGGCTGCTCAGCTTTAACGAACCGGAGGGACAGCTAGCCCGGTGGTTGGAGACGTTGCAAGATTACCACTTTGAGGTCCGTCACCGGGCGGGACGTCTCCACACCAATGCAGATGCCCTCTCCCGACGCCCTTGTGAGGAAAAACAGTGCAGGTACTGCCAACGCTTGGAGGACCGGGAGGGCATGACTTCAGTGATCGCGTCACCACAGGGTGGCCCTGAGAATGACTCTGTTCCAGGTGGGCATTGTAGCAGTCTTCAGGTCCAGTCCGCCGCGGGGGATACTGAGGGTCTGGAGGCCATGGATCCCCAACAGCTGCAACACAACCAGAACCAGGACCCTGCCCTTTCCCAGGTTCAGTGTTGGATTGGAGCCGGTCAGAGACCATCATGGCCAGAGGTATCTGCACTGGACCTCGAGACCAAGGCTCTCTACTCCCAATGAGCCAACCTCACAAACCGAAACGGCCTCCTCTATCGCCGCTGGCAGGCTCCCGGGGGTCACCGTGAGGTCTTCCAGCTCGTGGTACCTCAACAGTTGCGGTCCAGGGTGCTCCAGCTGGTTCATGGTGCAGCGGGGGCAGGACACTTTGGAGTTACCAAGACTCTGCGGCGACTCCGGTCTCGGTTCTACTGGCCCGGGTGTCGCCAGGATGTAGAGCTCCATGTCCATCAGTGTGATGCCTGCACGGCTCAGAAAGGGCCTTCCCAACGCTCTCATGCCCCCTTGCAGCAGTATCAGGTGGGGGCTCCCATGGAGCGGGTTGGTGTGGACATCCTGGGACCCTTCCCCACCACTGACCAGGGGAACCGCTACGTCCTGGTTGCCATGGACTACTTCACTAAGTGGCCTGAGGCCTATGCAGTCCCTGACCAGAGTGCTGTTACCACTGCTGAGCGTCTGGTCAACGAGATGTTCTGCCGGTTCGGGGTACCAGAGGAACTGCACAGCGACCAGGGCCGGAATTTTGAGGCTGCGGTGTTCAAGGAGGTCTGTCAGCGGCTGGGTATCAGGAAGACCCGGACGACGCCACTGCACCAAAGCGATGGGTTGGTGGAACGCTTCAACCGCACCCTGGCCACCCAGCTTGCTATCCTGACCTCCCACCAGCAGCGTGACTGGGATCAACACCTTCCCCTGGTCCTAATGGCCTACCGTTCTGCAGTCCAGGAGTCTACTAAGTGCACTCCAGCGGCCTTGATGTTCGGTCATGAGCTTCGTACCCCAGTGGACTTGGTGTTTGGATCTCCCCCCGGGCCGGAAGTGTGCGGGGACCCCGGGTTGGACTACCTCCACAACCTCCTCGCCCGGCTCTGAGAGGTGCATCAGTTGACCAGGCAGGCTCTCCGAGATGCAGGTTCCCGGCAGAAGCGAGCTTATGATACCCGCTGCAAGGGGGAAGGACTTTCGCCCGGTCAGCATGTGTGGGTCTACAGCCCGGAGAGGAAGAAAGGGCTTTCTCCCAAACTGATGAGCCAGTGGGTTCGACCCTGCACTGTTCTTGAGAGGCTGTCCGACGTGGTCTACAGGGTGCGGCTGGTCAAACGGAACAGGGTGGTCGTACTCCATCGCGATCGCCTGGCACCCTATCAGCCCTTGAGTCCATCCAGGGAGACGTCAGGGTCCCAGCTTCAACTGCAGGCCCCCAACCTGGCCTCGGAGGCAGCTGGGGGACCCACGGAACGTCCTCAACGAAGCCGTCGCCTTCCCCAACACCTCAGAGACTTTGCTATGGACATGCCGGTTGCTGGGGACAGCTAACCACTCAGGTGGGGGCTGTGTGGCGTGTTGGGGGAGCGGCTAGTTCTCTCCCATCATGCCTTGGGACGTGTGCTGCTGTTTGGATGTTCTTGTTTTGTTGTTTATGGTTACACTACTTTTAACTGTTATCCTGAATGTTGTGTTTGTACTGTGGTTCAAAGGCACTTACAGTTGTTGTTTTATAGAATGAATGCAACCATGGGTGAGTTCTGTTATGCTGTTGATGACCCTCGAAGCACAGTGTAGCGTCAGTGTGTGTTGTAATAAAGAGCTCCCCCTACCAGCTTGGGGTTGAATAACAATCTCTCTCTGTGAGCTTCTTTGTAAAGTTTCCTCTGCATGCCACAATATATAATATTCTGTAACTCTGTAACTTCTGTCGGTGTTGTGCTTTTTTGGAAATCGAATTTCCCAGAGGAACCCACCCGAGGGATTAATAAAGTTCTCTCTTATCTTATCTCTTATCTTATTAAGGACTACAGAAATTAGCATCAACATATAAGTGAATTTGTCTTTAATCCCTATGATTATCTCTTAACCCTTTAAAGCCAGTCGTAGCACTGCAACCACGTAAGCTAACGCAATAATTTATTTTTATTTTATTTTTATTATGCCATCAGCTTGTCCTAGGTCACGGTTTCCTTCCACATATAGCTTTGCAAAAACTGCATAAAAAGCACTTGCAGCAACAAAAACATGACATTCCAGAAACAGCTTTGCCGATCCGATCAGCTGTTTCTAACACTTCCTACGTCCATCAGCGCGAACTATCGCATTTCCGCCATGACCTGCCCGAAACCGGAAGTGACGTTGTCACAGTCTGGCGAAGGCAGACTGTATGAATTGAGAAAAGGACCCAAAACGCAGACTCCAAGGAACAGGGAACAGAACTTGAAATGTTAACAAAAGGCGAGCCGTTTAATATGGCTGGTAGAAAAGGTACAAACAAAGGGCAAGGCAAACTGAAGCAAAATTAACACAAACCTAAACTGGGGAATCTAAACAAACAATAAGAAAAACCTAGACAAGGAAATTGGAAGCATGGCATGGCATCGGAAACATGGCGTGGACAACAGACGACCTGACAATCACACACTGAAAACAGAGGACTTAAATACACAGGAGGTGATTAGGGGAAGTGGAGACACATGAGGAAACAGCTGACTAGGATAAACATAATGATGCACAGGCAAGAGTAAAACTAACCGCATGAGCACAGAACACAAGACCCCTTTTCAAAATAAAACAGGAAACATGCAGACGTAGACACGACAACCAGAACTTGACAACGTAAGACACAGACATGAAACGCATGAAGAGCAGGGGAGATTTAACATGGTTGGAAACGGAGGGGGAAATAATAAGAACTAGAAACACTTAGGCATGATAATACAAACTTGATAACATAAGACACGCAGCATGAAACACGAAGGGTGAGGGGAAGCTTAAATACAAGAAAACACAAGGAGTCTAATAACCAAATGAACTTAGATAACCTAATGAACAAAATAAACTCAAACTTAAAACACTGGGTCAAAAGACCCAGGACCATGACAGACGTAATTTTGCGAAAATTAAGTTTTTTACCATTAGGGCCTTATAAGGCTATACTTGTGTTTTTAAAAGTTATGTTTGGCTTTATGACTTTCTGTGTCGTTTCTGGGATGCTTAGGACTCATATTGCACTGCTGGAAATAGTTTATTTTTTTATGCATATGCTGTTTTTTTTTTGCAAATTTGCATTATAATATTTATTTTCATTTTTCCTGCAGTATATAACAATTGGTGTATTTCAAAAATAAAACTATGAAGACACTTAAAATAAATTTCCTGTGGTGGGAAACTATTTTGTGCAACTTTTCTGTATTAACAGTTTTGAGGGATAAGCCTCTTAAATTTCTCTAACTAGAAATATATGTTAAAAAAACGATTTTCAAATTTTTTGTTGTTTATTGCACTATTTTGCAATTTATGTAATTACTATGCACTTCATGCATACATATTATTAAAATTTAATAATTTAATAATGGTTGTATTGATGTATATCAACTTGAAATGCTCCCAGAAATGGCACTACAACATGTAAAAATATAATATAAGCTCTGGCGGACTTGGTTCTATGGTAGGTCTTAAAAGGTTAATTGTCTTGATTCACATGCTAAATAGGTATCATTATGAAAGGTAGGAAAACCTGCTGTTGATGGGCAGCTCCAGGGAGAGCATGGACATCTCCAAAACTTGTAGCTCGTAGCAGAGCATCTGGTAGGTGTGGGCCTTGATATGGATGAACGATTCCAAAGTAAAGCCTGGGGTAGTCCTAAACATAATTCAAAGCACGATAGTTTCAGATTGAAAAATGACTTAAAATTAAGAAAGAAATCAAATCATGACCAACTGTGAGTGCAGCAAAAACAGTGCATTGACGAGGACATGACTTTGATCTTTATCCATGGTGCACTAACTCTCTGTAATCAGCCACTGACTATAAAAATTGACACTTGAGCACTTGATGGCTTGCGATGCTCCCAACAGCTTTTTTTGCTTGCGATAGCTCTCGACCACAGGCAAAACAGTAAAACAAACACATAGATGAAGCATTTGTCTGCAGCCCCTCCTGGATTGTGTGACAGGCAGCAGTGGTGGGGAGATTCCATCAACGTGACAGGCTGCTGCTTGCAGGAGAGGAGTTAATTGCTGTGGGACTGAAGCAGCCTTCCACATCCATCAACAAACCTCCTTTCTGCTCCATGGGGTTGGAGGTTGGGTGAAGCAGCGAGAGAAGGGTACCAGAAACGGCTATAGAGGGCAGGAAGATGTGGAAAATGTCTGATTTCCTTTGACATCTTCAGCAAATAACCTTCAAAAGAAAAGACTGCAGCTGAACCTCTGTCCATTTTGAGCAAGCTGGAATTTCTGTCTGTGTTAAGTATTAAGCAGAAGAAGCACGTAAGAAGATAATTACGTGGAAATTATAGAATGGCACCTACAATTACAGCCATTGAGTCAACAAGTAACATCATATTTTATAAAAATAAATAAATACAGTCCACCGTACAAATAGCACTGAAGCATGGCTTTTCTATTTTGGTTTGTATCTGGCATCTTCTCATTTTCAATGGAATTTATTTTAAATTTACAGCATATTGTAGGAAAGAAAATATTAGCAGTGGGTCATCCAGAAAGACCTCAACCACCATTACAAAAGTCCCTGCAAAAAAGAATTGACAAAAAAAGCAGAGATCCGGTGAAAAGACCTGAAGCAAACTGAAATCCAACTCCAAAAATCCGAATCCAACCTGATGTGCGGGATGTATCATGAGTTAGTTATTGTAGTTACTGCTCCATATGGGGTCACAACAAATACTGTCTGGTCATATTCTTTATGACCTGACAGATAGGTCATATTGTTTTTCTCCCCTAATAAATGACAACATTGTCATTATGTTTGCTCAAGTTAACTCAGACTGGCTTTTCTTTTTTTTTTTTAAAAAAATCACAATAACTTTTGCAGAGCCAAGTGCTGCTAAAGGGTTTTGTCATGTTAGAAGGAGTAATTTCTCTGCACTCTGTCAGTCTTCACTCAGAGAATCATTGTGTTTCATTAAGTCCCCTCCCTCCCACACACACACACACATATACATGAAGATACATCATCAAGTTTTTTCCATGATGGCTGTCCTGAAAAATAGCCCGTCCCAAAGTCTTAAAATACTGTATATATCTATTTGTTCACTGGGCTGTTGATAAATGTTGAACTTTCAAAACACATTTTGCAGCTACTTCCTCTTCTTTTAAGTGTTCCACTCAGTCAACTCTGACCTAATGATTTTCATAGATAGTAATTTAGCAATTTTAAGGAAAGAGGAGCTGGAAGAGTTAAAACAACGACACACACACACACACACACACAGAGATAGAGAGAGAGAGAGAGAGAGAGAGAGAGAGATATTTTATAGGACTCCTAGCAGTCCAATTATATTATTTTCCATTATTTACCTCTTTACAAAGAATGCAGTCCACTTGCTGACTATTTTGTTTCTGAAGTTTATAACAGTGAGAAAGTATGGAGTCAGTATAAATCTAACACAGTCTATAAAATTATATCAATAAGCTAAGACAAAACAAAGTCAATATGTGCATAAAGGAAAAGTTAATGCCATATCAATGTCCTATTGAGTAGCACTCCAGTATAGCTTGTAGAATCAGAGAATATGAGGACAGAGTCTAACTACATCGCAGTATTTTTATGGAGATCTTTCAAAATAAAGAGTGTCAGTATTTGTATGAACAGTAGTTGCTTGGCTGTATTGCAAATGAGCTTTCAAGGGGCTTTATCTGCAAAATTGTAATAAAGTATTTATAATAAGGCTATTTTTAATGTGAATGACTGAGAATTATTCTCTTTCAGTGTGTTTAACTGGACTGGTTCTAGGAAAGGCTGTCCGTAACAGCCACCACTAAAGATTTTTACATTCTTGGAAAGGCAATGACGAAGGAACTGTGTACTGTGTTTTTTCTCTGTCGATAGATAGATAGATAGACAGATAGATATGATTTTCTACATTTTAGACTATTGATGTCAAACTATGATATGATATACTAGGTGTTACATTAATAGATTATCAAATTAAACTTGCTGAGTCTTTACCTTAAAAAAAGACCATCTCCCATCGTCTTTTCATGTCCTCTATTTTTTACATCATTTTCCATTTCAGAGAATAAAATTATCACACGTTAATGTTTTTTTCTTTCCTAGGAAAGCCACTGTAGCCTTAACCAGAACACAAACTGTGTTCCAAATCACAAAGAAACTCTTTGTGTCATACATACTTATACTGAGCTGTTTGAAATATTGAATTTGAAATGACCTGTCACTTGAAAAAAGTACTCTGATTATTCTCACTCCACTTCTGTAGTACAAGCTAAATGCAACAATACTGCACTGTGCCTATGAACCATGAACACATCACAGGGATGAGATGCATGTGGGATCATGTGGTGACTTAATTGTCTCTGTGGCGTCAGCTAAAAGGACCACCAGACTGCACCACATGAAAATGGAAATCTCTTGAAAGCATTTTGTCATTTGCAGCCAGATTTGAATACTCATTAATTGAAAGGCTGAAGGTGATGAAACACTGTTCCAGATTGTTCCGGCCCAGTTTAATCACTGATTTAGTCCTTCAAAGTGTCCTTTTACTATCATTTGCATTGTATCAGTTAAAATGTGGGCCCACCAATGGTGGTAAAAATGCTTGACAATAGGTTGACTATAGTCACTGTAGAACTTTGGATAGACCGAACCTGATCACCCAAACCTTTTAGCTACACTCTAAATAAGCTCAATGCAGAAATGCATTGCTACCAAAAGAATTACCAGACAGCTAGCTCTCACCCATTTACCACAAGATTAGCACAATGGATACTTTTTAACTTTCTACTCATACATGTGTTTTCTCATGCAATGAAAAAGATCATATTTTATACCACCATAATGCATAAAAAAGCCACTGACAGCACACAGAAGGACAAAATAGATAGGCAGCACTGTGCAGAAGCTTAGTTATACACACTGATCAGGGAAAATCGATTTTATTGTAATTTATTCTGTTGCATGAGGGTAATCACATTTGCTTACACCTGTTGATACTGTTGGAAGGATTATGATGTGGACAAACATAAAATTACACTGCCCAAAAAGTTAAGGGAACACTTAGGCATCACAGTATAGTAAAGTCAATTAAACTGCAGGGATCTCAATCTTTCAAGCTAGGAAGCATACATGATTGTGAACCCATTTCACCTGCTTTGGTGCAAATGAAAGTGACAACAGGTGGGCTGGAAAGGCAACAACAAAACAGGTTCCAGAAATGAAATGACTTTGCAGGTGGTGGCCACAGACCATTGCTCTCTCCTAATCCTTCCTGAGTGATTTTTCTCTAGCTTTGCTTTTTCCTAATATCTTTGTCACTGTGGGTGGCATGAGATACCTGCAGTCCGTGCACAGGTTGTGCAGCTTCTCCAGGAGCACATCCATATGTGCCATGACAAGAAGTTCTGATATGTCTCTCAGCATAATTTCAAGTATGTGGAGGAGACACCAGGAGATATGGAGAGAACTATAGAAGGGCACCAACCCACCAGCAGAAACAAAATGACCTCTAGTGACCTACTGGAAACAAACTCCACGAGGGTGGCATGAAATCCCAACAGCCTTGAGTATGATGTGTGTTTAAAGAATAGCACTGAGTAGCTCAACTGGCATTTACCAGAGAACACCAGAAACTGCAGGTCTACCACTGATGCCCTATTTTTCTTCACAGAAAAGAGCAGGTTCACACTGAGGACGTGTGACAGATGGAGATGCTGTGGCAACCATTATGCCTGCAAAAATCAGTCAGCAAGAATAAGTACAAAACCATTCCTTTTTTGCAGAGTTAAATTTGGGGTTGGCTCTCCAGTACCACTACATTGCTTTCATTTGGACCAAAGCAACTGAAGTTGATTCATGTTTAGTTTCCCTGTTTTATATTAAAAGTATTTCATACCTTGCATGTTGCTGCTATTTTAGTTTTCTGTCTCAGTCTTGTTTCCTGCCTTTGTAATCATCCACACTCTTTCTTAGTTTGCCTTTTCTCCTCCTTTTTTCGAATTCCTGTGAATCTTGGATTGTATTATGCATAACAGCAAGAATTGTCTAAAGATAAAGTTTCACATTTTGTTAATGTGTGATGAGATGATTGTGATACCTCGCATTATCATTAAAACCCCAAGCAGGTGGTGGAAAAAGAAAAAGCGATACACAGCTTTAAAGGTGTCTTAAGCTGTAATTAAATTCCTCAGATAAGCAGAAAAACAAAATTGTGTTGATTCTTCTGATTTGGTTATTAATTAAATGTCTTGTTGTCTCAAATTATCTCAGTAACATGTTACAGCCTATATAGTTAAAGCCAATTCTTTTATGACACATGGAGAATTTAGCTCAGTCTCCTTACTTTCACTCCTTTCCTCTAAGCCAAGATAAGCGTCAAGCTTCTGTAGCATCCATATCTTGGGCCATCGCTGCTGTGCTGATGTAGACACTAAATAAACTGGTAGCTTTTAGCAGATGTAATCACAAAGATGTAGCTGACCTGATGGAGAAAGATAGCCAGAGGCTGCTGGCGGGATGGGATGCACTGCCGACTTGCATTTTGCTTGAAGTTCATATAATACTGAATTTCTGCCATCTCCACTGTTCTCTTTTAGAACCTCAACTTTCCTGTGTTTTTACAGTATAGGTATGTATTTTTTCCCAACTACAAATATTACTTCAGTTAAATGGAAGATCTCTAATAATTGCTCAGAGACTTGGAGAACACAAGAAAATGAATAAACTGTATAAATCTAATTGTATGACACGTATGCACAATAAACATGCACCCACCTTTTCCGCCATGCAAAGGCTAAGATGCATGTTACTCGGGGCTCATATGGTGGAGGAAAGATGAAAAATACTGTAAGAAAGAAAAAAAACCCAGCCAATTCTATGGAACTCACATTATTCATATATATGCTCAAGGGAGCCAAAATCTAATATATAATATACCCCAAAACCACCACAGCACTAAGACCAGCCTGAACCATTTGCATAAATTAGGATACATCCATGTTTTTTTCCAATCGTCTTCTTTTTCCAGATTGTAGCTCTAGTTTTCTGTTCTTTGCTGACTGGAGTAACACCCAATGGGGTCTTCGGCCGCTGTAGCCCATCTGCTTTAAGATTCAATATGTTGCAACTTCAGATATCTTTCTTGTTACAACCAGCATACCTTGGTTGTAATAAGTGGCTATTTAAATAATATTACCTTCCTAACAGCTTAAAGCAAACTAGGTATTCTTTTCTGACTTCTGGCATCAACAATACATTTTTGCTCACCGGATGTTTTCTCTTTTTCAGACTTTTCAACTTCTGATCTATGTTGTAGAAAAATAGATGAGAGGGTTCTGAAACCCTCAGTCCAGATGCTTCCAGATGCAAGCTGTTTATGACTAACCAACTGAACACAAGCAAGCAAAGGAAGAATGATAGAAAAGATAGAAGTAGCTATACCGAGTGATAGCAACATTTAGTAGAAGGAACACAAAAAACTCGAGAAATACCAAGGGCTGAGAGAAAAGCTAGAGAAAATGTGCAGGCTGAAGGCAACAGCGTTCCCTATGGTTATTGGAGTACTCAGGACAGTTGCCCCCAAACTGGGTGAGCAGCTCCATCAAATCCCAGGAACAACATCCAAGATCTCTGTCCAGCAGTCCTAGGAACAATAAAGATACTGTGCAGGGCCCTCAAACTCGCAGGCCTCTAGTAGAGGACCCGACCTTGAAAGATAAAGACCACCCGCAGGGGCAAGAAGGAAATTTATACATAAAAACAAACAAAAATAAAATATAACTAAAAGCTCTGTTGGTTAACCTGGGAAGGAGGACACAAATAGCCCTGAGGCGTTCTAGCAGGGCTACTTTTGGAGCCTCAGGCTTTACAAGTAATTACCAAATACCTAACTAATTTAGAGTAAATCATTTAGCACTTAATTTACTTACTGTTAGCATCTGAAAATGTACATATATTCATAGGGAGATGTCACGACCTGACCAAACCAAAGTTAATCTGTCCACAAAAACCTCTGCTTTAGTCCTTTTATTGTGGATACATTTTCAAGAAGACAAACAGGAGCACAAAGTCTTGAACACTTTGAACCAAGACATAAAAATGAGCTAAAGGCAGCAACATACATCGCCTGTCACACATTGATTAGTTCTTGTGACCATCATGGCGAATTAATTCGATCTATTTGTGATAAAGTAATCAAAATGCAATTAACCAAATGCACAGTGTAATAAACTGTGCAATTGCTACATACATGGATGCTCAGAAAACTGAAGTAAGATTTTTCTCCATTTAATATACTTATATTCATATTTGTTGTTTTTGGTAGTTTTGCTAGTAGCCTGGTTAATCTGCTTTAGATGACAATGATCAATTTATATTTTACATACCATTTTTAAATGGCATGCTCTCTTACACATGGTGTTTTCTGTGGTTTTGGTTTTAAACTGCTTTTTCGCCTTGCTCGTTACTCAGTCTTACTCAGACCAGCAGCTAAGCCCAGTCTCATTTAGCATTTTTAAACCTGAGTGGGTGTGTTTTCTGTAAATTTTTAATTTCTTAAAATCAGTGCAGTCCTTCAAATTTAAAAATGTATAAGCCTTCAAGAGAAAACAAATACCTAGTCTATTTGAAAACAAACAAACAAAATCCTCCTAATAAATTTCAGTACAGGTAATTATAACTTAATCCTTATATTCATTTCATGCCTGCGTAGTATAGTTGTACTAATTCACTGCTTGGAGAGTCCCCATGATCTTTCAAAGACCATCAGGTGCCTTTCACTCCATGAATCTGGGTAAATATGGTAGGAAATCATGCAGCTCTAGATATAGTGTAAGTGTTAGTTTAACAGTTTTAAGATCCCCCAAAATCACAATTTCCGACATTATTGAATCTAAAACTCATCAAATCTCATATGATATAATTTTAAAAGTCATCAAATTTCAAGCTTAAAGACATTTTTTAATGCTCTCTAATGTCAAAACAGGCCAAAACGTTACCCAAACAATATGTAAGGGTAAAGGCACTTAAGACATTACCTTTCTCTTCTTGGTATGCCACCCAGAGAATGTCAGTGGCCCCTATCTTGCCCACCTGTACGACAAACTTTTGCAGGCACCAGTGGAAAAACAAAGTATTTCAAAAAACATCTTCAGTAATTTGCTTAACTCTGCTTAAAGGTTTTCCTGGAAATACGCGGTGCTAAATATAACTAAATAGCAGATGATATAACAGTGAAAAGAGTAATTGTATTTGCTCTTGGACTATTCAGCCACTCTATCATCTAGGATAAAAACGGCAATAACAAAAAGGCAAATTCTACACTAATAAATCAGTCCTTAAAACCACCCCAAAATTTAAAAGGCTTGTTATAATACTGACACAAGATTCCCAAAATCCCCAATCCCCAGCCCCAACCACTCCTCCCTGCTTTCCCCCAAGAACTCCAAAGATAACATTCATTGACTCACTTACTCCATTATAACCCACTTAATATTCCATGCAAACCTGGCATTTTGTTTGATTGAGAATCTGTCCATTGGCACTAATTGGTCTGTAAACATTTGAGCAGACACTCACTGAGTGTATTGCATAACGTTAAAGGTAGCTAGCTGTTTCATACACCGGGCCCTACCCGCCCACCTCCTCTGCTCTGCCACTCTCTTTTCACAGGCCTGGCTCTTTAATGTATTTAATTGTCAGAGTAAAAATGTTAATTGCATTTCATTATGTATAATTTATGTAGTTTCAGCCGAGGGATTCTTTAATATCCAGCCAATTTGAATGGCATCAGTGGGACCAGCTGCTGATTGTGTGGGCATGCTCAGAGTTGATCTGTCAGTTAGAATGGAGGCATGATCGACAGGTTGTGTTTTTCATACCTTTCTCCATTTATAACTCACGTCAGATGAATGTGTCAGCACGTGTTGGCCAAAGGAATCTCCATGAAGCTCTGTTAACACATGGTTTTATGCAGTTTGTTGTCACTCTTAGCTAAAGCAATGGATTGTACAGTACTTATCAGTGCTTATACTTATTCTAAATATTTAATTATTCCAATAAAATGAGACGAATAATTCTTGTCTCATGTTTCACTGAAATATTCAATTTAAGTCTAACTTTTGAGAGCCACAAAACACTGATGATTTTCAATCCAAACCAGGTGCCAAAAGTTGAAACTGTGTACAGTTTTGCACTTTTTACATTTATTTTTATTCACATTTTTTGCAGGGTCTCAATCATCTCTACATTTTATTAATTGTGCATGCTTTCCACTTCTGATTGCTCCTGTCACTCCCAAATCTCTCATTGCTCATTTGTCCACAAACTATCCTCTCCAGATCCAGTGATCTGACCGAGTATGCACTTCCTTTCCATTTTTCAATTAAGCACTAACTCCATCTCTTCTTTTATCCCTTGCAGACTGCATTTTAAGCCCAACCGTCCAGGGCTGTCTTCTTGCATTCTTCCTGTTTCATCTTTGTTTGGCTCCACTGAGTGTTGCAAACCTGTACTTCAAAGCAAGTCAGTGTGCTTCAGGCCTTACTTTAAACATAATCACTAATCAGTATAGAACCTTTAAATGTAACTGGTCTGTTTCAATACCATCACAAGTCATAAAAAAGGACATCAGTTCCACTTTTGTCAAGGCTTCAGGCCGAGAGACTGATGAGCACTAGAGAAAATGTGTATTCCCTGAGTAGTTGCTATAGGCTGCTGGCTGCTATCACTTGGTGAAATCACTCAGGAGGGTGTTGCTCAAAAAAATCCCTTGCGATTGCTTTGATCCCCAGAGGTTAGGCATGGTAACCTATAGTTTGCGTGAATGAAACTGGCTAATACTACCTCTTTTAAAACCACTTTACCATCACACTCTTGTCCTTTCAAGGAATAAAAATGGAAGTAATGTTCATAACTCACACATTTTTCCTTCTCCCTGCAAACAAACTGACATCAGCCAACTGTAGTCTAAGTGCGCCGGAAGAAAAAGTCACATTTAAATGTTTTTTGTCTTTCTATCTGTCCGTCTGAAGAACCTTTGCAACAAATTGACAACATAATTGTAACTGCAATGTGATTACTGACTTTAGTAAAGTAAGTGGTTACATAAATATAGCATGTGCGATTGAGACACTTCCTAAGAAAAAAATAAAATAAAATAAAATAATTATGACAATAATAATAATAATGATAATAATAATAATAATCTACCTGTTAATGAGTGGACTTGTGTCATTTGTGCACAAACCATAACACAGACAACCAAATAAATAGTACATGAAATCAAAAGGAGCGCTAATGTTTTTACTTAAAGATTTAGTGCTTGATATGCTGAACTTGTCAGCATATCATGAGTTCCAATTAACATTATTTATATTTACTTTAAATGGTTCTTAGAATAATTTCAGGGTGGACAGGTGTTTATTTATCTCAGTAAATCAATAAATTGATCAATCTGGTACTCAACAGAGTACAAACTTTATCTTAGTAAATACATTCCAGGACAAATATTTACACATGCATGATTACTGAACATAGACTGTATTGCTGAAACGGTGTACTCAGTACTTAACGGATTTTACCAAAGAAAATGGTAGCTGTTATTTATATGAGTCAATCAATTGCCTCTTACTCTCCTAACAGCACAGGGATGGCCATGCACAGCATTTTAATCTATTATTGGACATTAATTACTATTCTAAGCTATACATACAGGTCCTTTCAGTCTATCAATCTAGTGTGTTTCAGTTTTAAAAGTGACTTTTAGTACACTGTATGCACAGGGAGGGAGTCTACGTGAGAAGGGAGTCAAGTGATCAGATAATAAAACCATTACACGTCAAATATATCTGACAGTATGGCAACAATGAGCAGAAATTCACAAAGAATGCTGGACTGTAATTTGAAATATAGAGTGGTAAGGGGCTGCGACATGGGAGTGGGGGTGGGGGCTGGGCTCTGCTCTGCTCTTCATCCTCTTCAAAGGGGCTGTGATACTCCAAAAATATCTCCCCGGCAGCTAATCAGAGAGACACAGGCAGCAACGGCAGATATGTTTGTTGTTGTTAGGCTCTTTTGGCTTCAGCGAGCAGGACCATGATGCACTGGGGGAAAGGGTCTGGACATGTCTGAGCGCTTTGATCAATAGAGTTCCAGTCCCTGTGAAATGCAGCCTGGCCAGAGCACCAAAGAGTTTTATGTGTACTGATCTGATTACAGTAAGGCAATGGAGTATAGAGTGTCAGTATGCAATGTTATAACAAGATCTGCAAATAAATGTAACAGGATGAAGTTTGAGTGGCATTAATTGGTGAGGAGGATGAAAGCCTGTGACAATGCATTCACACAGCTATCAGTTTGGTTGATGAGCTGCTAAAGTCTGTGTTACCGAGGGAGGATCACTACCATTAATAAGTAGTTTATTAGCTCTGGTACTGCAATCATTGGCAAATTCACCGTAATTATCCCTGTACCAATCTGTTATGCACTCTTTGCTCTCTCTCTGGTGGCTTCATCTACTCAAATCTGCATGTCAAGCTTTCAGAAGTTACATTAATTTCATAGTGCTCTGCTGGCTCAACCAAATGTAATATGACTTGTTTTTAAAGAAACAGTAATCTCTGTGACACTGGCATTGCTCCTATTGAATGACAGTTGTGGCCAAGTAACATTTCTTTGTGTTTTGTAAGATGCCATGAGTCAATACACCACGTGAAATGGACCTGTGGAAACAACACTGCCTTAAACATATTGGCTTGAACATGTTATTTCAGTCACAGCAGAGATCAACTTAAGCCACATCATTCAATAAGTTGATCGAATGCATACTCAGAATAAAGCCTTAGATGTGTGTGTATCACTGGTTTCGTTGGAGAGAGAAAAAAAAAAAGTTATCTCTGATGTAAATGCTTCTAATACACTTTAGTCTTGTTAGCTGTAAGCATGGAAGTTGTGCAACAGATTGTAGTAATGTTTGTTAGCACTGTTTAGTGATAATTTATATCCCTCATTCTTTCTGGTAATATGTTTCATCTTGCAAACTGCTTTTTACTGCTTTATTTTTTGTTCTTTGTATTTTCCCTGTCTTTCTCAAATGACAGAGTGAAAGAACAGTATTTTTGTTTATTTATTTTTATTTATGTAATTTCTTTTTTCCAATTACGCATTAACGCAACTTTTACTTCTGGATTGTGTTTTCTTTATCAAATAAAGAAATCATAGGCAAGATATTGCAAGAATCTATCTATCTATCTATCTATCTATCTATCTATCTATCTATCTATCTATCTATCTATCTATCTATCTATCTATCTATCTATCTTCTGAGAAATTCAAACACAGAACTTGAAACTTGAAGCTTCTTTTCTGTAGAGAAATTAAATGACGATTCTTGTCATTTCTGTAGAGGAATTAAAAAGAGAGGAAAATCTCAGTATCCTTGAGTGAAACCTGAGTTGAGTTGGTTACATTGATAAACTAGATTGCAGCACATTTAGCATAATTTCCTGTATCTGACATTCAGTTTTTGGTTATTTATTATTGCCAAAATAATCCAGATTTTGCACCAGTTTTTCAGAAAATATGAAATTAAATAAGAAGAACTAGAAAAGGCTAAGAAAATGTAACAAAATCAACAAGGCCACAAAATAAGTGTCAACCTGATCCTATAACTGTCTCTTCTTATACCCATTACTTCTAATTTTCTTTTCCATGACCCTTCTATTCCCCTCTTTCAGGTTGAATGACGCTTCTAAATTGCTTCACTGTAAGAGCATCCTTGGGCCACAAACAAAGGTGAGGGTGTGTGTAGAGTGACATAGAGAGAGCACTTAATACTCTGCATCCTGAGCTGGATGCACATCCTGAATCCATTAGGGCGAACAGGCTGACTGACTCTTGGAGGAAACCTAAATGTGGCACTGACTTGCCCTTACGCTTTCAGCCTGCTTGGCCTTGGGCCGAATCGTACTGCAAGTGGGTGAAAACAAGAGAAAACCACTCCAGAGAAGTACAAGCCCCTGGGTTGCTTGGCTCCTTCGTGTGTAGTTTGAGATAGCCAAAGGGTGACAGTGGTCAGACATTGTGGAGACACATAACAAAATCTCAGCACACTGGTTAAGTTTATTTATAGTCCTACTGCATAATAAATGACTACTGCATTGCAATACACACACACACACACACACACACACACACACACACACACACACACACATACGCAAAATATATTTATTCATGCATTGGCAAAAATCTTGTAAATCATAGTTTTGACAGACAAAAAGAATAAAAATGAGAGTCTCTGTGGCCACATTAAACACACATTGGTGATTTTTCATTACTGTGCCTTATTAAACCTATTCTCAGGGACTCGTGGTTATAAAAAATGAGACTTTTCTGTCTTACTAAACTGATTCCAACAGAGCTTCCCCCTTACTGACAATGCTTTAAAGGAGGGGTTTCAAACTCAGTTTTACTAAGGACCATATTGGGAAAATTAGCATTACATAAAGGGCCGTACACAGAGGTTTGTGACATTCTTTAATTTAATTTGCAATAGCGGTGTATTATCACATTGCAATTGAAAAGAACTGAGTAATAAAGACATGGGCAGTACATTATGGGCCCCAGCAGCCTAAATGTATTGCAGCATAACTGAGGGGTGGTTCATCCTCACCTGATGCAGCATTAATTATGTTTACCATCTTCAAATTGAAGGCCCATTGAAGCTCCATATAAGGGAGAATGTCAAAGACAGGCTGCAACGTGGGTATCCCAAAAAAGAGACACCACAAGAAGACTATTCCCTCATCCTGTCAGCACAGCACAGGATCCATAGGCAGGCTTCCACAAAGTTGCAGTCAAGATTTGTAGGACGATATGGCCTACGGCTCGTTACCTAGACAGTCCAGAACAGCCAATCTTCAGTGTTATAGGGCTGAAAGGAGCCTGTCATGAATGCAGCATCAGGGACATTTGCGCTGGTGTTTGCAACATGTGCACTGGAGCCTGAAGATCTGTAGGAACATTATGTTCAGTGATGAGTCCAGATTCTGCTTGGATGGAAAGGTCAAAGTGTGCAAAAGATGTGGACAATCCTTATGCTGTTTGTTGTCTTTTCCAGATGTGCCACAGTATCTAGCATTGTACACAGTGAGGATGTAACACTATTTACAAAATAATCAACTTCTGTCTGCGTATCTGCTCTGCATTTTATTAGCACATAGCACATGAAGAAGATAACAGTGAAGTATTCACTTTAGTTTCAGCACTTTCTGAAAAAAATCTGTTGTAATGAAATTTATTTCATTGGGTAATCTAATATTATAAATTTAAATTTATCAAAAAATGGCCAAGCAAATAAGGATTTTCAGGAAAGGCTGTTAAATGTTTAGTTGCTTTTCCATTTATATTTTGTGCGAAGCTAGAATATGAACCAGTCTGAAAGTAGCACCTGTTTTTCACACGTTTTATTTTGTACACTTTTTATGCCAAAGGGATTTGTGTCTTCTTCCAGATTTAAATCTGGGATCTTTTGCTTACTTTGCAACTTTGAATTGATTCCAAAAGTGAATTAAATGCAGTGATAAAGTCAGTATCAAATGGATGATAGAATTACCTACAATAATGATTTTGTATGAACTGATCACTAAATCTAATAAAAAGCACAAGTAAAAATGGAAAGACATTGGGTAGATTAAGGTCCTTGTGTTTGAAAGACCCAGCTCCTACAAGAAGTGGTGGTAGAGGTGATTTCTCGAGCCCTGCAGGGATCGCCCCCTCTTGAACATGGTATCTCAGATTTTGGCTACCTATCTTCTCCTGATCCATCAAAAGTGACAGTCTTTGTACCAATGCTGATTACTGCTGTTGATATTGCTGTGAAACACATTTGCAAGATCTTTTGGTCCATCCTCACAGAGCCCCCGTGAGTTGACTCTTCATATACCTGCTAGTATATCCCTGATGACAGTAAAGATACCCTTTATCTGGCTGTACACCAACAGCCAGTCTTCAAATAGCATAACTTTGTTTCCCAGTGCCCTTTCTACTCCTAGTTAACCTAAGATAATATGTTCTGTACAGGATGACCCTCTCTGCCATAGAACAAGCTGCCTTGTCTCACTCTATCAGAGGTGGCACAGTCCTTTCCATCATTACAGAAATCAAAGATGACAACTTTGCACAAGTGCTGCTCACTAAAATTGTTTATGTGACAGTGAAACACGTTTGCCACATGTTTTAGCCCGAGAGCATCAGTGAGCCAGCTCATCACACAGCTGCTGCTCAACTACTGATGACAGTTCAGGATGTATTAAATGCTGCTGAAACTGAGGAAAAAAAACACCAGTAAGTCCTGGAAAAGGATGTGGTCCCGCAAGGCCAGGGAGGAGCACCCCACTGGTTTGCCTGTTGCCTGTTGGAAGTGACTTACAACCTGGAAAATGCCACCAAGCCCTCAAGGTGTTCCTTTCTCTAGTTTAGTTATATGATTACTTTTACTTATGTGTAAATTATGCAGAATCCAGATTATGATTTAAAAATTTAACCATCTGTTGCAATGCTTGAAATGCATTGGCTAAAATGACAGACTATATGGGGATGGCTAAAACACAGTGTTCATTTAATGCTGTAGTTGTCAAACCAGTGGGTGGTACTCATTGAGAGCTTAGAGCCACTGCAGGGGAGGGCTGGGTTAGCCGTGGAGGAATATGGAATGAAAATACATTGGATCAATGCAGAGAAAATGAACCAAAAAGGGGTTCTTGAACAGTTTCACTAAAATGTGATGAGATTTGTGTGTTTGTCTTTTCTTCTGGCATGCCAGGAAAAAAGCTCGAGAACCACAGATTTTTAAATAGTGATTTAAAAATATAAATGTTAAATAGTATTCAGAATTGAGAGAACTGAATGGAACTAAGAATCCAGGCAGTATCCCTTAATCTAATTTCCAAATCAAATCTGTTCTTCTACTTTGTGGTCTATTACAAGCTAAGAATCTATTAGTTGGCTTTAGCCTGCTAAAAATACTAGCGTAGCTACTGTAATGAGACTGAGTCAGAGTCTGTATTTTCAACCAGAGGCAAATTACAGTCGACTCTTTGGTCAGACAGACAGAAGCAAACTTTCTGTCTTAGCTAATTGTAATCATCTCAATTAATTGCCAGCATATACGATGTCCCACATTGGCGGGGTGAGTGATTATGTCGTAAGTGGGTCTGCCCTGTGGTGCACCACGCATCCAATCTTTCTCCATCTAATTATATGGGGAGTTATCATGTCCCTAATGACTTTGCGTGTTGTCTATTCCTTAAGAAGCTCAAGATAAAGGCGAGGACAAAATGATGTAAAGCGCATTATCGTTGGCAATGGACTCCTGGCGGCATTACTTTAAATAGAGCTTGAGTCTCTTTGTAACCAGGCTCTTTTGTGAGATATGAGAACAGCACTAATGAGTGCCCACACTCTTGATTTGGAGTATGCCCAGCTCAGTTTCAGCACAACAGGGAAAAGGCAGTTTAACAAACTAGGAAAGAAAAACTCCCTTTTTCTAGGTAATGAGATTGAGAGGAATTTATGAATGCTGACATATTGAAGTTATAAATTACAAACTAAAGCAGAGGTTTGTGGTTAAGCACAGTATTTCACAGAGCTAGGAAAAAATGTGGCTGCCATTGATAATAGGTGTTGAAAGTGCGTGTTTGTTTTATGGGTAAGTTTTAAATCAGAAATATCACTGTGAGAGACCAGCAATCTTTAGCTCATACTCAATGAGTCCATGACGTGTGGACAGTGTAAAAGTTATCAGGATTCTTAGATTGTTATTTCAGACCTTTTTTTTTTTCAGTTAACCAACCTTTACAATTATATTCAAGTTAAAGTCTGAAATATTTTAGGCTATGGATGTACTTCAAACTCTGGCAAGATAAAAGAATGTATGCCTTTCTTAAATTCCCAGACTCTGGTGCCTTTTCTTTATGTAAGTAAGTGAAGTGCCACCATGCGACACTACACAGTCTCATTAGCATTGATTAAAAGCTAAGCTGCTTTGTCATATCCTTCTGCTGTATTTATTTTTGTTAATACATCAGATAGTGGACAAGTCCTTACACTAAGATATCTGTAAAGTCACATTTGTGGTGGATAACTTTGGGGCACAGTTAGTTTAATTTTATTCTCTATATCACAGTCCTCAAAACAAAAAGCAACATATTTGCTGACCTAATAACTTGTGTTAATTTATAAATATATGTCACATTATGGTCTTTCCCTTGCTTTTTTTTTCATACAGTATATCTAAGAACATACTTGTTCACAAACGCTTATTTTGCTTCTCTCTTGCCTGTTATGTTATGCTTTATAGACAAGCCTTCTTTCTTGTCTTGGACTCAGTGCTGCTCAAATAATCACCAATTACCTTATGTGTGCACCAGTGGGTGATATGAAATAAGCGGTTTTAACAATGTTTTGAATGCTTTACTGCTTTTAATTCTAGTATTTTTTTTCTGTTGGTTATAATCAGTGTTGGGTAAGTTACTTTAAAATAGTAACTTAGTTACATTACTAGTTACTTCTCTCAAAAGTAACTCAGTTACTTCAAGTTACTCGTTACTTTCAAAGTAACTAGTTACTAGGGAAAGTAACTTTGGTTTTACTCAGAATTCTCTTGTTAATGTGTTTCTTCCATAACTTTGCCAGTCTTCTAGCTTGCTTACTTGCCACAAGTGCACTGTGCCACCTACCAATAGAAAGGAAAAGATAATGTGCATATTTCCACGAGAGAAATCCCACGCCTGGACCGTCATTGACTGCTGCCATGATTCTAGCCTACGTCACAGCGTCATGTGTGCCTTTTACATCCAACACAAAAACTGCAGTCGTGGTGCTTTCGATTGTACTCAGAACTCAGAAATTCTGCCTTCTGAATAGGAAGATGTAGGTAACACCAGACTGCAGATAAGTGCGCATGCGCCAACCAGCGTGCAGCCTGTTACAGTCGCTCCTGCTTTTCTCTTAGTTTAGCTCTTTTTTCTTACGTATTCTTTTTTTTTTCTGACTTGTATTTTCCTCCGTTTTCTATCTCTTACTCAATCATGTGGATTGAGAGAGTTTTTGTTCTTCTGGTGGCCGTGGAACTGTTACTTTTATCATGGAACGGGACCGCGGCACATCTCCTACACGCACGGACTGTTTACTCCAGAGATCAGCTGATCGCCCTGATGCCGGCCGGCTCGCTGGCCAGGCCCGCAGAAGTGCCCGCAGAAGTACCAGCTGAAATTTGGAGGAAAACACATCGGGGATGCAGAGGTCAAGGACAGAAGAGAAGAAAAAAGGTGACGGTGAGACAGCGGAGGCTCGAAGCGAGGAGGAGGTTTAAACCGTGTCTGCCGTCTATCGTGATGGGAAATGTGCGATCGTTGGCAAGTAAAATCGACGAGCTCTCAGCACTGGTACGGAGTCAGAGGGAATACCGAGAGTGTAGCCTGATGTGTTTCACCGAATCATGGCTGCACCAGGTCATTCCCGATGAGAATGCTTCCGTGGAAGGCTTCCACACTGTTCGGGCGGACAGGGACAGCATCGCTAGCGGTAAGCGTAAAGGAGGTGGGCTTGCTGTTTTAGTTAACAACCGGTGGTGTAACCCTGCCAACATAACAATCAAAGAAAGGATTTGTTGCCCGGACACTGAACTGTGTGCTGTTGGACTCAGGCCGTATTATTTACCCAGGGAATTCTCTCACGCCATCTTGGTGGCTGTTTATGTTCCCCCCTCTGCTAACCCCACAGCTGCATGTGACACTATCCACTCTGCCATAGCTCGGCTACAGACTCAGCACCCGAGTGCCTTTATTGTGATCTCGGGTGACTTCAACCATGTATCACTGGACAATACACTACCAACATTCAAACAATATGTGGACTGTCCCACCAGGGGAGAGAAAACTTTAGACTTACTGTATGCTAACGTCAAGGATGCATACAGCTCCTCCTCCCTCCCCCCACTTGGTAGGTCAGATCATAACCTGATTCACCTCACCCCCCGCTATGTGCCAATTGTGAGGAGGGAACCTGTGACCACCAGGACTGTTAGGAGGTGGTCAGAGGAGGCAATAGCGGAACTACAGGGCTGTTTCGAGGTGACCGACTGGGAAACACTCTGTGAGCCTCACGCCGAGGACATCAATGGGCTTACTGAGTGTATCACAGACTACATAACTTTCTGCACCGACTCCATTGTGCCTTTCCACATCATGAAGACCCTGGAAAGGCTCATCCTGGACCAGCTGCGACCCATAGTAAGACCACATCTGGATCCCCTTCAGTTCGCTTATCAGCCTCGTCTCGGAACAGAGGACGCCATCATCTACCTGCTCAATCGTGTCTACACCCATCTGGACCAGCCGGCGAGCACTGTGAGGGTCATGTTTTTTGACTTTTCCAGTGCTTTCAACACCATCAGGCCGACCCTCCTGGGTGATAAGTTAGCAGCGATGCAGGTGGATGCTTCTCTGGTGTCCTGGATTGTTGATTACCTGACAGGAAGACCACAATATGTACGTCTCCCACAGTGTGTGTCTGACAAGGTGATTAGCAACACAGGGGCACCACAGGGGACTGTCCTCTCCCCCTTCCTCTTCACCCTCTACACCACAGACTTCAGCCACTGCACAGAGACCTGCCATCTTCAGAAGTTTTCTGATGACTCTGCGGTGGTTGGATGCATCAGCAGGGATGATGAGACAGAGTACCGGGCTGTGGTCGACTCCTTTGTCACGTGGTGTGAGCAGAATCATCTGCAGCTCAACGTGGCAAAGACCAAGGAACTGATCGTGGACTTCAGGAAGACCAGGAAACACTTGACCCCTGTTTCAATCCAGGGGGTCAGTGTTGACATTGTGGAGGACTATAAATACCTTGGAGTACACATTGACAATAAACTGGACTGGGCTAAAAACACCACAGCACTTTACAGGAAGGGCCAGAGTCGTCTCTATTTTTTGAGGCGACTGAGGTCCTTCAACATCTGCCAGAAAATGCTGAGGATTTTCTATGAGTCTGTGGTGGCCAGTGCGATCCTCTATGCTGTTGCATGCTGGGGGAGCAGGCTGAGGGTCGCAGATGCCAACAGACTTAATAAACTGATCCGTAAGGCCAGCAATGTTGTGGGGATGGAGCTGGACTCCCTCAAGGTGGTGTCGGAGAGGCGGATGCTGTCCAAGATAAAGACAATGTTGGATAACACCTCCCACCCACTCCATGACATGTTGGTCAGTCACAGGAGCTCGTTCAGTGAGAGACTGAGATTACCGAAAAGCACCACTGAACGACACAGGAAATCATTCCTGCCTGTGGCCATCTCCCTGTACAACGCATCCACTTAACACACTGTTTGCTGCTACAACTACACATGTTTCTTTTCCAAATATTTATTTATAAGTGACTTATGTATGTATGTATGTATATATATGTATATATTGTACTATTCTTAGTTAGCGTATTGTCTGTCTTGTCTTAATGTTGGTTTAAAATGGAGCACTGTAACAAAAAATAATTTCCCCCAGGGATCAATAAAGTATTCTGATTCTGATTCTGATTCTGATTCAGATGAGCTGCATACAGAGCTGGACTGGGACAGAAAATTGGCCCGAGCATTTTGACTAGAGACTGGCCCACCATTATAGGAAAAATCATAAAACCTTTGAATGAAAACAAACACTGTTGTGACAGTGATGTACACTGTTTTGATGGTATATATGCATCAATCTATCAATCGTTTGTTGTAAGATTCAGATAATTATTTTTTAAAAGCTAGACATTTTAAATGAGAATAAGAAAGAAAAGTATTTCTTTGTGCCCCCCATTCCCTGTTAATGCCCTACCTGGCCCCCTGGCAACACTTTGCTAGATCCGCACCTGCACAGTCACCAGCTGTCAGCTACTTAGAAAAGGATCCTGGGGTTATTTGTCTCTCAGAAACTGTTCATAACTTCCCTTCAACTCATTCATGTCACCTAAAAGGTAAACCTGTTTCTCCATCACCTGTTCAGCTCTGATGATCCAGTAAGGACATCTCCTGGTTTCATCTTCATGTTCCCCTCTCACCAGATAACCAAACCGACATCATGACCAGCAGCTTTTTTGCAGCTGTGGCTCCAGCAAACATCAGCTGATACTAGAAATTAATATTAAATCAATTCTAACAACAGCGATAAACAAACAAGAGAGCCGATCAGCTGATCATTGATCAGTTTTCATGATTGAAGTAGAAACGGGAGAGGGAGGGGAGAGAATGAAAGAAGAAGAGGCAGCTGTGCAGCAAAGACACAGAATAAATCCAGCTTTGTGCCTTTTTCATTGTAGCTGAATTACGGGACAAACTGTTCCTTTTCACCTCAATAAGAAACGCATAATATTTTCTCTGAATACCAGGCGGGACGGTTGGCAACTCTAATAACTTATGAACAAAATAAAGTTCAACATCATTAACTTCATAGCACCCACCCATGACGGAGTATAGAAACTCCGTCATGCTAGCTAGCTCGCAGTACGGAAAAAGTCAGAATAACGAAAATAAACTCCACCTAAACTTGGTTTATATCTGACCCAGATAGACTGCAGGGCATAACTTCTTACCTGAAGTTCAGTTCACACTTGGACCAGCGGCCGCCTCGGGTCTCTTTTCCTTCTGCATCCCCTTTCCTTCATCCACCTGCTGGCCTCCACCACTTGCTAATGTTACTGAATCTGTGGAAGCTCCGCGATAGCTACCACACGAACTAACGACCCTATCTAAATCCCAGTAACGACTAACGCGTTCCTGATTTTGGCATAATAACTAGTTACCGTGCTCGTTACCACAATAATAACGTAGTTACTGTAACGCGTTACTTAATAACGCGTTAGTCCCAACACTGGTTATAATTCTAGTATTGGATACTGGGTTTTGGATTTTATAGAGGGTGTTTTGTTTGTGTAATTATTACTTGCCAGCTTGTTTATTTAGGGTTTGTTTGTATAATAAAACTCTTCTTGGTTGATGAGATCTACTCCTCTGCCACAAATGTAATGCAGTATGAATGTATATGTAAGCTTTATTTTCCTTCACTTTCATCAATAATATTGCACAACTTTTACACACACCTCATTTTGCTAGGAAAATGGGAAATAGTTGAAGCCATTTAATAATGCATTTGCAGACATGCTCATCAGTGTGCATCCTGTTCCTTCTTACACAAAGGAGCAGATACCATCCTGCCGATGGGTTAAGGGCCTTCTACGGCATGTCCAGTGCTCCTAGAATAGATAGAATAGAATAGAATAGAATAGCCTTTATTGTCATTGTACAGAGTACAACGAAATTGGAGTGCCACTCCCTTGGTGCAAGTTTCAATAATAAATATAAATGTAAAATATAAAAAGTACAAAAAAAACAATCGTAAGTACTCAAACAATACTATGTACAATATATACAGGATAGCAGCATTAATATAATGACAGTATGATGCCTGTCTCCTGGAATCTGCACCATGCCCTTGAGACTATGTTGGGAGACACATATTGATGTGTCATCCTGGAGGAGTTGGACAACTTGTGCAACCAATTTAGGGACCAGGTATCACTTCCTGCTGTCAGTAGTGACACTGACCCTACCCAAATCCAAAATGAACAAACAGTCAGAAAACAGGAGGAGGGAAAACTGTCATTGGCACATGCAGGCACAGCTGCACGTACATGTTTTTGTACTTCATAGGTCAGCATTAAGTGGCTCAGCAAAGAAATATCATTACTATAAAAATTAACAGGTACAAAGCCAAACTTTGAAGGGCCCTCAGAAAGTTTGGCATCTTGGAGAAAAAATATCAAGAAAAGAGGGGTGGCTCATGACTTTTGCCCAGTACTGTAGATTTAATTGTTATTTACATATCTGAACAGATCTGAATTTCTGTATCTAGTTTCTGTATCAAAGAACATGCAAAAAGTTCAAAGATTTGTTTACTGTAAGCTATGAAGGATTCATTCATTATAGAATGTCTACTTCCAAAAACGGCAATAAAGCTTTGTGGATGGGTGTTTAATAAATAGTTATCTGAATCTTACAAAGTTTTTTATCTGACATAAAATGTATAGAAATCATAAATATACCAACAAGACAGTGTACATCACTGTCACCACAGCGTTTGTTTTCATTCAAAGGCTTTACGGCTTTAATACCTGGTGGGCCGGTCTCTAATCAAAATGCCCGGGCTGATTTTTTGTTTGTGAGTGTACACTTTATCCAAAATCGTTGTGACGGTTTACTCATCTTTGCCAGTGGAGGGCTGTAGCTCAGGCGGTAGAGCAGCTCACCTACTGATCGGTAGGTTAGTGGTTCGATCCTTTGCTCCTCCAGTCTGCAGGTCAAGAGTATGAATGTAGTTAGGAAGCACTCAGTTTAGTGAAAGTGTGTGATTAGGTGAATATAGCATGTTATATAGAGCACTTTGAGTAATCTGGGAGAGTAGAAAAGCAGATCTGGGCCACCAAAGGGCTGTCATTCTTTGCAGTATGTGGGCACATTGTGTTGGCCAGAGCCAGGCCATTTTGCTTTGTGGGCAGGAGTTGGAAGCTGGAAAAATGGGCAACTATAAGGATTTGATGGCTGCACAACTGGGTCAGAGCATCTCCAAAATTGCTGTTCTTTTAGGGTATTTCCAGTCTGCAGTGGTCAGTATCTGTCAAAACTGGTCCAAAGAAAGCACAATGGTGAACCAGCGACAGGCTCACGGATTCACATGGGGAGTGAAGGATGGCCTGTGTGGTCTAATCCATCAGATGATCTACTGCAGCTTAAGCTGGCAAAAAAAAATTAATGCTGGTTCTGATAGTAAGATATCAGAATGAACATGTTTGAACCCATGGTTTGTCTGTTTGTTATATCAGGAAGTGTAACTTAAATTCTTGCATTAGGGGTTTAACTACTCTAATTTGAAAAAAAAAGTTTGATATATTGATAGCTGATTTCAATGAAGTTGACTCAAAATGCAAATTATTATGACTGGAGACATCTGAAACATAAAAAGAAAATTACAATGTGGGCTATTTATGCAGTGTAAAGTTTTGCTATCCTTACATGCCCTCTTACCTTAGTGGACTATACATCCAATTTGATGCCTCCTGAATTGTTAATCAGCTAGTGGAATTTTAAGGGCTGCCTTTCTGCTGTTTTGCCAGAGGCAACAATGTGAAACACTAAATATCAATAAATAGATAAATAAAAGTAAGTCTGAATGATTCATTTGGGATGACATCGATTTGGTGTGCCATGCAATGTAATTAAAGACCTTAGTTTAGGATTTATACAGGAGTACAATACTGTGGTAAAGTCTTGAGCCACCCTTTCTTTTTTTTCAATTTTCATAGAAAGGTGCTATAAGAACCATTTAATTCACCATTTTAATATCTCATTTTATTAAAACAGACGGTATTTTCAGTGATTTATTAAAACATGAGCAAACATAAATGAAAATACAGAGTCTGCACAATTATTTTGCACTGTACAATAAATATTTGGTATGACCACCTTTATTCTTCAAGTTATAGATGCCTTCAAGTTGTCAAGCTTTCTTGTAATTTCTTTAAAGAGTCTTCAGGAAAAGTTCTAAAGGCTTCTTCCAGCATATTCCAAACCTCTTCTTTGGATGTTGGGATGTTGGGATTATTGCAGGGTGAATGCTATACTATACTATTTTTTGTGGCAATCACCATACAAACAATATTGACAACATCTTCAAAACAACTGGAGTGGAATTTCAAAACTTTGGTGTGTTTTACAGACAGCTTTGGACACTTACTGTTCTACCGCTCTTCTCTATAAACACTGATGATAATTCAAACCAAAAGTTCCAGATTTGGAGTCATCACTCTATAAAACCCGTTGCCATTGATCTTCGGCCCAGTTCTTGTATTATTTGGCATACTTCATCAGAAGGTGAAGGCAACTGTGGTCCCCAGGGTATTAGAAGCACCCTGGGGTCCTCAACTGGGGCAGTGAGCCTGGTTAATAACCAGGTTATTGATCTGTAGATTCCATAGATTTAAATAAAAAATGAGAAATATAAGTTGTACCAGCCATCGCATTTGTTTTCAATCAACTGGCTCCTTTCGATGTGGACGAGCAGCAGCTCTACTCTGAGCACCTCCCAGATGGCCAAACTCCTCACCCTATCTGTAAAGGGGAGGCCAGCCACCCTTTGGAGAAAGGGTGGCTCTCCACTTATGCGCTATTGAAAAATTTAAAGTTGTTTATCATATAACAGGTTTAAAAATAAACACTTTATGTTTAACCCATATGGAAAAGAAATAGGAAAAACTTATAAAAGACTTACATCAGCTTTAGCTTGCTTCATATAGTGAACCATATAAGGCTTATACGATTTACTCATGAAAGTGGCCACTTTCTCATTATTTTCATATATTGTTTTACGAGGTATCCAAAACATACAAGTTTCATTTATATAATTTTTCAAGGGATCTTATATCTGTTTTCACTCTTGTATGCTTTTCATACAAGTTTCACACAAGACAGATACAAACCTTATAAGATTTATATACATCTTTTCCATATGGGAAGATTAGGCCCATGATGGGTAATCTATTAAAAATACTAGAATACATGTGAAATCAAACCATGATACATGAGACATGTTATTTACCTGCCTAAAATCATATTGCATTTGAATGTCAGACTTATATTAAGACCATGTAGATTTAGAAATTTTTTTCACACCTCAAGATTACATTTATGATTAACGTGCACACCTGAAAATTGAGCAGAAAATTTAACATCTGCATTATAATATCCTAAGACTGTTCACCTTCCTAAAATCATAAAACACGTACATGATTCCTTAAAATTCACTACATCTAAAAAAAAAAAAACATTCACCCCATAAGGACATCAAATAAACAAATAAAAAACTACGCAGAAGTCTCCATCAGTTGGAGAGCACATTTTTGTGCCATAAGGGCTAAATTAGGCTCAATATGCAACAGGTCAGGTGGAGCTGTGTGCACTGGCTGATACCTTATCATGCTCTGTCAGCAAGTCTCTACTGTCCCTGGGATTAATTGTGTCTGTCCACTTGAGACAGGGATGTCACGCTAGTGTGTGCTCAGAAATCCCCACTGCAATATCAACTGGAATAGAGAGAGAAACAGTTGTTTTCTTTCCACTGTATGACTGTGCTGTGCCAAGTGCACATGAACCAATGTCTATGTAGTTTCCATCCAGTATGTAGTTTACCACATCCAGTGTTGGGATCATTATTAAAAAAAAAAAAGAATTACATTTTATTCGTTACTTTTTTGAAACGGTGAAAAACAGCAAACTGCCTCTCTGGACATAATTTTCAGTTAACAATATAAATTTTAGCCTGAAGTCCAACATGCTGAAATGGAAACTACTGCAGCACAAACTTGAGTGGTAATCACAGCCTTTGTTACCCGTTAAAGTCTGGCTGCTGGGCTGGGGTTGGCATACACTCAGTTTTAATGGTTGTTTGCTAGTGTTGTGTTAGCATTCTGTCTGTGCAGAAGATGTCTGGAAAATGCCATTGTGTTAGCAGTTGTTTGCATTGTAGATACACATTGACGTTTAATCTTGTCCTTTAGTGCAAAACATGATAGTAAACATGAAACAAGAAAGTAATGCCTATATCTTTGTATAAAAACTGCATTTCAGGCAAAAATTACTTGTCTATCAATGTTGACTGACAGGTAAATACTATAAAAGTTCAAAATGGCTGGAAGCTGTCTGCTCGACTTCCGCTATCAAGTCGCTGAATTTGATCTATGGCTATACTTTATGGGGTTAGTGTCCATTCTAATCCAGTTATCTAACAAATATTGGTTGCTTTGATGCTAGTTGCGCTAACAACCGCCCAAGAAGTTTCTTCTGGTTTTGGTGTTAATTTTATTAGTATTTGGTAATGATTTAGCACACCAGCCTCTCATCTAAGTATGTATCACACGGGCAAGATTAATGCTTTAAAAAACTTCATCTTTTTTAAAAAACCTTTTTAACTGGGACATCCATAACTGTGTGAATGTAGGAAGATGCTTCATGTCATCAGCCTGTTGCATAGCTGTGTAATTCACCATTATAGTGTTGACTAATACAGAGCACTACTGAACTGCAAGAAAATTAGTCTCTAAGCTGTTGTCTTAGATTTTGCAACACTCCAGTCCTCCAACCTTTGTAAAAAAAAAAAAATCTCTACATAATAGCCCTGGGGATGTCAATAGCCGGGGAGGGTGCACAGTCTCGCCTGTTAGCTGCATGCACTGGCCTTTTGTTTGCCAGCTTTTCCTAGTACTCAGTTGAGGCAATTATTCGCTCCACTTGGCAAATTTGTCCTCCTTTCACCATCTGAGTCGACAGATGATTTAAAAGGCACCTACAGAACCTCTGAAAGCCAAAGCATTCCTGACTGAGGCTTTAATTTGTCCAATTAGGCAGCTAATGAGCTAATTTAGAGCTCAAGTGAACCTCAATAAAGATGAGTGCAGCCGGCCAGGAAGTTCTGGTTACAGGACTTGACTAACAGGAATGGTTTCTATTTTTTGAGATAAAATGGTTTTATTATTCACTTTTCCTAGCAAATGACTATTGATATGTTCCTGCAAGGCCATGAAATTTGCATGTTACAATGTTAAATTTAAAATTTAAATTTAAATTTAAAAAGTACTTTATAATAACAAAACAAAATAAGTAATAATCCCAATGCTAGGAATAAATGTAAAAAAAATAAAGTAAAAATGACTGAAAAGGTTTTGGTGAATTCAAATTATAAAATCGTTTCTCTTTAAAATGGTTTATTACCATGAAATAAAATGCCCAAAAACTATAAAATGATTAAAATCCCAGCATGTATTTTAATGCAAAAATAAATAAAAGGGTGAAGTTGTTTTACAGCAGTGCTGGTTTAAAGTCTGTAAGCTGTGTTTTACAAAACAGGGTCTCTCTGGAGTCCTCAAATACTGCCTATTGTGTTTCTTTCTCTTTCACATCAGCCATACTTGGGTAGTTGATGGATGCTGCTGTATATTAGGTTCTGGTGATAGCGCGTCCATCAAATTCCAACTTCCGCAGAGGATGCTTCAGTGTCCTAGCAGCTTTCTGCTTCCTCCTGTTATGCTGTTACAAACTGTCGGGGGAAATAAATCCAGGATTTTTTTCCCATCTTTTCTGATACATATGAATCTAATCGGAAGTCTATTTTATTACTGTATTGAAATTCTGATTACAACAATTTAGCACATATTATTGTAGTTAACCACCTGGTTGGTAGTCTTTAAATAGATAAACTAATTGTCATGAATTGGAACTATAAACATTTATCTTACTAAACCATAATGACTTAGCATCATTTAGCATTTATGTATTAAAAAAATTATGCCAGTAGAAATGAATTTCTGGCAACATTGTAAAAGATATGATGCTAAACTTTAGACCAGTTTTATCTCAGATGCTTCATCTGAGCTCTGGCTTATTTGGCCTTTTAAGATAGTGATGAGAATCTGTCAGCTATGGAGTAAAATTTATCCAGTACGGTGCTAACAGGTATACGCTTCAATTCACTTCAGGTTTATGTAGCACCAAAACATAACAACAATCGCCTTAGAAATGTTATATTGTATACACAGTACAGTAGTTTCTTAAACAGAAAAATTCATTCATGTGTGAAACAATAATGTAGCAACATTTTTATTTGGGTTTTCCTTTAGGTACATTTTTATTTTAATGTAATATCTCTCAAAGAAAACAAAATGTCTACCATTATGCAAATCAAGCTGCTCCATGTGCCCAAAATAAATTGCTGTTCTGTTCACATCAGTTGTTGGGAAAATATTTCAAAAGACAGCACATTCATTACATGTCTTACTTTACATTTCAGCAAACCTTTCCACGGTACTAAATTGAATGTTCTGTCAAATCAATAAAGCCATCTAGAAAAAACAACATAACAAAAAAACAAGTTTAATAATCACATCTTGGTTCAAGACTGATGATTTCATGTTAACACTCTTAGTTTTTCTAAGAATATTTTCCTGAATGTGCAATAACCCTTGTTTTCAGTCTAGTCTAGTCTAATTTTTGGCGTATATGTGAGGCTGATGTTGGAATTATCTTACACGTGGAGGTCAGAATTTTTTTTTTTATCTGTGCTTCTCCTTTATTGTGAACTAAATGTCAGTTTATGCTGGCACCGCTGAACTAAATTTGTACTACATTTTTTTAAGAAGCTGTCTCTTTAGTTTGTAAGCTTTGAGAGGTCCAATGCTAAATCTCTGGAATCGCTCTTGAATTCTTAATAAATGTGTAATGTATAGTGTAATGTACATATTGTTAAAAATCCTCACTTGCCCTGTGGGCAGCCTTTATCCTTAAAGCTCAGGTCCTCTTCCAGAGGCCTGAGAGCTTGATGGTCCCTTTGCAGGATCTTTGCTGTTCCCAGCAATCTTGGATGTCGTTACTTGGACGTACTGGAGCCACTCACTCACTTGAAAAACTGCACCAAGCGCTTTCACAGGGACAACTGTTGCCTTCACCCTCCACATCTTCTTTACATCTATCACTACGTTCTTTTCCCTCTGCTTGTCCACCAATACTGTCCAGTTGGTTAGCCATGACAAGTTTGTCCATTTGTATCTGGAAGTCCTATAAAATCATAGCTCGGTTATAGGAATCCCTATTTTGACCTTGGGAATTCCAGGACATACTGTATCAGCACAGATGTTCCTGTATACAATGCCGACCACTTGGTTATTAGGTTCCTTGTATGCCCTGCCTGCTAGCATCTTGCACCCTGCTGTTATGTGCTGGATTGTCTCAGTGGCATCTTTTGCACAGCCTGCACCTGAGGTCTTGGCTAGTGCGGTAGATCCCAGCCTCTATCGATCTCGTGCTTAGAGAGTGTTTCTGTTATGCCATGATTAGTGAACTGTGGCACTAATGAGCCATTGGTAGCATTTTTCAGTATGTGTCACGTCTTCTATCTGCTAGTGGTACATGCTGGGCACTGAAGGTCCTTCCCTTATGTTTCCTGTTCTTTTCAGGGTTTTGGGGTCTTACAATCACTAGTCCTCGACTTCCTTCCTTCGAGTGTGCACCATACAGTCTCAGTGCTGGACTTTAAGGGTTCTGCACAGTATCTTAGCTTATCCTAAGTCTCCACTCCTCTGGCCAGAGAGACCTCTGATCGTGTGCCTGGAATCTACTCTACTACTAAAATGCTACTGTTATCACTGTGACCACTTTGAACTTTACTTTCCACATCTGCTCCAGTTTTCCTTGCCCCTGGTGTTTTCTTGTGCTGCTTCCTGGTGTTGCTGTCTGCTGGGATTGCCTCATCTATCACAACTGTGATTTTCTGCACCATGTCACTATGTGTGGTTGGTTGGCCAGTAATTGCTTGTATGTTTGGAACTTGAAATCCAATAGGATCATAGCCCTGTTGTTCTAAACCACCTTCGGTTATATCTCCCTACTGAGAAATTAATGTTAATGTTATTCAAGTGTTAAGGTTACACAGGCACCATTTATTTGTTGTTATCATCTGCTTCACTCAGCACTGTCTTGTTTTTTTCACTTTCTTTTCTTTGATATCTCCCAGAGGTATAACTTCTCTTCATTTTCATTAGGTAGCTGTCATTCTCAACATTAAGATTGTTTAAGTTGAATCATATATTTCACTAGCAATGGAAGGGATTAGAATCAGGTGGGGGGCCCCCTTGTAGGGGGACCTTTCCACTGTAGTATTTGTACATTAGTACGGCTTTAAGTTAAAGTTTGCCAGCCATGTCTGGTGGCAAGAGGTATCCATAAATATATACACAGTGGTCACCTGTTCACACATCAACACTAGTTGTAGATCAGCTACAGCAGCAGAAGGCCACACTGCATGCCAATTCGGTCAGCTTTCATGAACACTCCAAAATTGAATAATCTTGGAAAATGCTGCCTGGTCCGATGAGTCTCATCTGCTGTATTCGGATGTTAAGATGTTTGAAGTGGCATAACCTACCCGAGTATTGCTGATGACTATGGCCGTCCCCTCATGAACACAGTGTAACTATCCTCTGATGGCTACTTCAAACAGGATAATCATCTCAAACTGGTTTCTTCAATGTAAAAGTGAGTTCACTGTACCGAGATGGTCTCCACATCACCAGATATCATCCATCTTGATTCTTGTAGTTTAGATGTGCTGATGTCATGGAGTTCTGACTGTACTTGACATATACAAACTCCTGATGTAACTCCCAAGAGATTTGTATCCTGTGAAAAGACATACATCCCTTGGGGGTTGCATTAGGAGGAGCATCTGACATAAAACTCTGCCAGCTCCAGCATGTACTTCCTGTGGCAACCCCTTGTGAATAAGAGAGCAGTTGAAAGTAGCCTTAATACTTTTTATCACAAAGCCCACAAATCCAAATACCAACAGTCTGTGGTTACTGTACAAATACAATTTACGCAGTTCTGCTTGAGCAGACCTTCAATAAAATAATGTATTTGAGGTACTTGACAAACTTTACCTATGAACATGAGGGGCAGTTGTAGTGTCAGGCCAATTTCACTGTTTTGCTGGAAAAAACAACTTCACTGGAGGTGACTCTATGTCTTTATATCTGGTATCTCATAGGTCTCTGTGACAAGGTTAAAATAAAGAACCATTTCCCTCCTGGATTTAATGTGCAAAGCATTAGCAGCACAAAATCACCCTACAAATTCATGACTTCATAATGCATACTCACAGCTATCCACCGTGGTCTCACTCTTTACTATGTACATGCACTTTCTCAAATGCCAGGTGTAGGTAGAGGTAGGTTTCATGGTCAAAAACACATAGCTGTTTGCACACACATAAAATAAATAGTGAAGTAGAAGAAATTTTCTGACAGGTATCAAGTATATAATTCTAATCTTCCAATCAGTAGCTGCTATCACCATGAGCTAGGGTGTCAATGATAAATCATGATAAATTAATACAAACAAACAAACAAAAACCTTCTCATGATATAAAACAATTAGCCACAGAGCCATCTTTGCCATTTACTGTCATTCATTAAACACATTTTCTTGTTTCCCAGTTTGTGGCTGTAAAAACAAGACAGATGGGACAATGCCATTGGGGTCTTTTTTGTTGCTATTATTTTTCTAAAGTTTCAAGTCGGGAATTAGAAAATTAGTAGAAAAGCTAGAGAAGCACAGGTCTGCACTGAAAGGCATGGGAAACTGACACCCGCATTTAAAGAAGGCCTTTTTAAAGAGATTCCAGAGATAAATGATTGTGTCCATACGTGGCTCAAGAGTTGGGAGTTCGCCTTGTAATCGGAAGGTTGCCGGTTCGAGCCCCGCCTTGGACAGTCTCGGTCGTTGTGTCCTTGGGCAAGACACTTCACCCGTTGCCTACTGGTGGTGGTCAGAGGGCCCGGTGGCGCCAGTGTCCGGCAGCCTCGCCTCTGTCAGTGCGTCCCAGGTTGGCTGTGGCTACAATGTAGCTTGCCATCACCAAATCAAATCAAATCAAATCACTTTTATTGTCACATCACATGTGCAGGTACATTGGTACAGCACATGTGAGTGAAATTCTTGTGTGCGAGCTTCACAAGCAACAGAGTTGTGCAAAATACAATAATGTAAACAAGCAAAATACAAGAATGGCTACATCTGAAACTAATAAATATATGTACAATATATAATATTATATGCATTTCTGGATGTGTATACTAAATATTTTTCTACGTGTGTGTGTGTGTGTGTGTGTACACATATTTTACAAATTAAATAGAGTAAACAATGAATAGAATATATAAAATAAATAAAATAAAATATACAGAGTGAGACATGTGCAAAACAGTGGCATTACTGTACAGTATGGAGTGCATAATGTTAAAGTTCCAGTAGTGAAGCTGAGGTGTCTATGAAGTGTTCAGCAGTCTGATGGCCTGATGGAAAAAGTTGTCTCTCAGTCTGCTGGTACGGGACCGGATGCTGCAGAACCTCCTTCCTGATGGAAGTAGTCTGAACAGTTTATGGCTGGGGTGACTGGAGTCCTTGATGATCCTCCCCGCTTTCCTCAGGCACCGCTTCCTGTAGATGTCTTGGAGGGAGGGAAGCTCACCTCCAATTATCCGTTCAGAGCACTGCACTACTCGCTGGAGAGCTTTGCAGTTGTAGGCGGTGCTGTTGCCATACCAGGTGGTGATGCATCCAGTGAGGATGCTCTCAATGGCACAGTGATAGAAGGTCCTGAGGATGCGGGGGCTCATGCCGAATCTTTTCAGTCTCCTGAGAAAGAAGAGGCGCTGCTGCGCCTTCTTCACTGTTTTGTTTGTGTGTACTGACCACGTAAGATCCTCAGCCAGGTGTACGCCAAGGAACCGGAAGCTGCTCACTCTCTCCACAGCAGCGCCGCTGATGGTGATGGGGGTGTGTACTGCTCTGCACCTCCGGAAGTCCACTATCAACTCCTTTGTCTTTGCGACGTTGAGGGTGAGATGGTTGTCTTGACACCAGTGGGTCAGGGCGCTGACCTCCTCCCTGTAAGCTGTCTCATCACTGTTGGTGATAAGACCCACCAATGTAGCGTCGTCCGCAAACTTCACAATGATGTTGGAGTTGTTAGTGGCCGTGCAGTCGTAGGTGTAGAGTGAGTACAGGAGAGGGCTCAGTACACACCCCTGTGGAGCACCAGTGTTCAGTGTGATGGGGGATGAGGTGATGCTGCCCAGTCTGACCACTTGGCGTCTGTCAGACAGGAAGCTAAGGATCCAGCTGCAGAGGGAGCTGCTCAGTCCTAGATCCTGCAGTTTCCTATCCAGCTTCGAGGGAACGATGGTATTGAATGCTGAGCTGTAATCTACAAACAGCATTCTCACATACGTGTGTGAATGGGTGGATGACTGGATATGTAAAGCGCTTTGCGGTCCTTAGGGACTAGAAAAGCGCTATATAAATACAGGCCATTTACCATTTAGTGTAAAACCCCACACTGTGGAATAAACCCAGCAAACAAACCCCAATGACATCTTCCTGGTCAGCACAGGTCACAACAGCAAAAGGTTTGAATTCAGTTAACTCAGTGGGATTGGAATTGAGCCCCAGAGCAAGAGTTTGTGAACTCCATCCATCCATTCACTTCCGCTTATCCTTTTCTGGGTCGCAGGGGGCGCTGGAGCCTATCCCAGCTGTCATAAGGCGAGAGGCGGGGTACACCCTGGACAGGTCGCCAGTCTGTCGCAGGGCCAACAAACAGTTTGTGAACTCATTTTACTTTTTATTTCTCAATCTCAGTTTGGAACTAGTCTTCAACTATGACTTCACATTGAGAAAAGATTTCCAGTTGTAGAAATGTTTAGAAATGTTTGCTGAGAAGCTGTTGGAATAACTGTTGAAAGAACTTGTGTATAGAAGTTGACCCGATCAGTGTCTTCCAGTCTCTAATAAGAATGATAATTATGGGAAGGTATAATTGCTATATAGAGAAAAAGCCATTGTGGGCAATTCTCTGGGCAAGTGATAATTCCCAAAGCTACATACAGCAACAGGAATGCTGTTAGGCCCTTGGGGTCCTTTCTTTCACACCAAAGGGAATACCCTTAGGCCATTTTCGCATCACATTCAAAACATCATACACTAAAGCTTTGAAGTAGCCTACAGCTGAAACCTTGTCAATACAAATCGAGTGGGATGCACTCTGGCATTTGCCGTTTCATTTTACCCTCAGCTCAATATACTTGACATGCCATAGCGAGGGAAATATTTTGAAATCTTATACTATGAGATTCCAGTCTTTACAGTGATGACCCAATTTTCATTTGCAGCTTGTCCACTGTGTCAGTTCAAAATTAAAAGAAGCAAGCAAAGACTAATTAGTGTGTTTGAAGGACGAAAGTTCAGAAGTAGTTTGGAAGTTGTTAAGTTGACCACCACTAATTATATTGTAAATATAATTGGACCTATAGCAAGAATCCAGTGTTTAAAAAATGGTTTCTGTGGTTAAATTTTGTCATTTTTTTCCCTGCTGTTACAGCTCTCTGTGTCTGTATGTGTCTGAGTGTGCGAGTATGACAGACAGATCAGTGTCCAGCAACTTGCTATTATAGTTGCAGAAGTGTAGAAAATCACCTATTTGGGAGATTTTTTTAAACCAGGAAAATTTAGGTTTCTTAGCAAATGAAGGAAGCAATTACATGAAGGATGAACAAACAGGTGGAGATAACATATGCTGTTGTATTGGTGTGATTAAAAGAACTAGGAACATGCAACTAGCTTAGCAGGTACTCCAAACTAGCTTGTTAGGTTTACATTTTGTCAGACAAGGAATTTATTTATTTATTTATTTATTTTATTTGTCGCATGGCTTAAAATTGTACAGAATACAGTGTCTGCAAAACTCTAAGGCCACTATTCAAACATGATGAAAATCTCTGTCGGTGTCTGTATTCAGCTTTCTAGTTTACATGTTCTCCCTGCATGGGAAATGGATCGTTTCTTGGATAGTCCTTCCACAGTCTGAAGAAATTAGGTTAATTAGTAATTCTAAATTGGTCTGGGTTGGTGGGTGGACAACGTGTACAAAATTAAGAACTGAATGAATGGATGGTTGAAATAGTCAGTAAGACTGGAAAAAAGGACTTTACACATGTAAGGAGGCGGACCTCTAATTTAGCCAAATTATATAACCGAATTCATGAAATATACTGTCTCCAAAAAAAAAGCACCATCTTTAATATTGAAAATTTCTGTACTCCATAGAATGCAAGAGATTAGGGGAAATTATATCTATTAACCTCTAAATAAAAATCATTATATATTTCTGCGTTGCATGCTTTTACTTCTGCTTGAAAATGAGAGTAACTGCTCTGTTTTTGTGTCTGATAATAATGCTTCAAAACTGGTTTCAGAGTTAGATTTTTCCACCGCAGGTAAATGTAGCAACATTCAACATATCACCTTGAGTTTATTAATGCAGTAGTATGTTCACTTTAAGTCCCAGCAGGTGCAGGAAAAAGTGCAGGCTGCTCTCTTGCTTGTGTATGGGTTGTGTGTTCACTTAGCCCTGTGAAGCTCAGAAGATTCAAAGGCGAACAACATACTGTATCATTTACACCAGCAATATCAGTTTGATTCTGTGTCTGTTTGCAACTGCGGTCTCTGGTCATTGTGCAGCACTTTGTAAGACACATGTTCTGTTTTCTGATGTAAATACAATTGTCTTGACTTGTCCTCAGCCAACAAAGCTGGTTTCTCACAGTTCAGGTCTCCCAGGTGCCAACATGTATCACACAAACACCACTTTGACCATGACCTCCAGCTGAAAGCATAGTGTTCCACTTTTTCTAAAACTCCTCACCTCTGTGCTGAGAGGAGGGCATAAAAACAAGGCTATAGCTGTATTCTGAAATTGTGTTCATAGCCAAATAAGTCAAAATACAATCAAATACCCTTTCCTGTTTTGCTCACACATCCACCACCTCACATGCAGTATCCTGTGCTATCATCAAAATGTTGACACTTTTCAACCCTTTGTAATACACACTCTGACAAAGCAAGGAGGGAATTAGGGGCAAGTTGCCCACAGCCATCTCACCTCTGCCTGGCCTCATCACAGGAGGAGGGAGCTGGAAGCCCCAGGGCTGGCAGTGGGCCAGGCCAATACGGGTTGGCCATGTGGCAAGTCATCCCGTAGGAGAGTGGATGACCTTCATGTGGGTTCAAAGATTGTTGAGACCACAGGAGTGGTTATAAGCTGAGTAGGTGAATCGATATGCTATATACTCCAGTATGGGCTGATACCACTCCCAGTTTTGAGAACTTTTTGTGATGCTGCTACAATGTGCAGTGTGGTTATTTAAGACAAGTGCAATTTATCTGAAAGTGACTTTAAAAGTGCTACAGTTTCATTCAAAATAACACGATTTATTTAACTGTGCTCAGTACACAGTGAACAAATGAGACAATTGGTATATAATACTTTCTACTTCTATTGGAAATTCTCTAGAGTATTCGAACACAGGAAAACTCATTAAATACTACAAAGTATTTTACCAGTCTCCTCCTCTTCAAGGTTGCCTATATAGGTATAAGAGGATTAGAGGACCAGAAGGTTCTTATTAGTATAGATCAGAACTGAAATGAGTAAATAAAAATACATGTTTTCCATTATGTTTTTCCTCTTTCCTCCTCTCCTCTGTGTTTCCAGAAGCTTCATGTAAATAGTGGTGGGAACTGTTGTGATGAGATCCGATGTGACAAGAGTGTAAATGCATCGCTTTGAATCATTTTCAAAAGGGTTTTATCTGCCTTGGGGTAATAACCTTTACATTGCTGTCCCAGAGGTAACTATCCACCTCTGTGTCGACTGAAAGTTATACTGTGCTAGAAAAAATGCACCCTTCATTGCTAATGCAAATAGTGTTGAGTGAGTCTTTCATCTTGCACTTGTTTTTCATTAGTACAAAAGTGGCTTTAAATTTTGAAATACATTTTTGAAAAGCATTATCTTTAATTCTACCTTTAATGTTCACAACTCCAAAACTTACAGACCATCACAGGCTTTATCTGTGCAGGGAGGAATTTCTAGAAAATTAAACTGTACAGCTCTGCTATCACTTCCAACATAAATGAAGACAGGAAACTAAACAGTAGTGACGTTTGTAGGTTTACTGAAGTTGGACTAGCTGGTATATAATGTTGTAGTGAGTGGTGGCTACTTACACAGCTATGGTTAGCATAATATAAACACAGTGAAGCTGGAGGACGGATGCTAACTTTTTTCCACTTGATAAAAGTTAATGTGGGTTCCCATGGTTAGGGACAAACACAGTCGCATGGCAGAATGCTGTAAACGGACCAAACTTCAGTCAGGAGAACAACTGAGATAATCCATCCACAATAGAAGATTAGTCATTAATTTACTGCTGCATGAGCTGGGCTGTAGTTACATCGTAACGTTTTAAAAACTGAACTTTAAAACCTACTGCCAATGAATAGTGATCATAAAAACTAAGAGAGGCCGACAGTGATCACTGACTTTTTTAGGGGCTTGTTCAGATTAAAAAGAACAAGAGACAAAGCATTAAAGCATGTTAAAAACACAACAGCCTTAATAAACGCAGAGTAGCTTAGACCTGGAAGCATTACTTAACAACTGGATAAATGGATAGCTCCAATTACTTATTTGTATGCTTTCATTTCAGGGTGCAATCAGACATTATACTGCATAATTATTCAATAAAAAACTGGAAAAATTAGGGTGTTCTAAAACGTTTGACTGGTAGTCTTTCCTTTTTGGAAACACAAATATAAGTCGTCTCAAACACTGATAGACTGGTCAAAGCCAGATAACCAAACACCAATAAGTTTAACTTGCCTATTGTTATGCGATGCTTATGGACAACTCTTAGACTGCCTTGTCTCCAAACTCAAAGGGATTCATCCTTACATTATTGTGCTCCTGAATAACAACCATTTCTGTTGAAAGGTAACATGCATGCCCATGACCACATGTCCGTACTTTTGTGGCTATCTGACAACAGAAAAACAAGAAGATATCTCAATAACAAAGCCTGCAGTGCATGCACAGCTATTTAGAGTCACAGAACCTGAAGACTGTGTAGACATAGTAATCATTTCTTGCCAAGTTTGTCAGAATCATTTATCCATTTATTCACATCTGAAGGAGCCACTGAACTGCTAATAAATTATTCAGATTAGTGTGGACATGACCTAAAATGTCTAAGATTCAATTAAATTTGTTAAGCTAAAACCATTCAGTGAGGCAGTGGAAGTTTTTTAATGAATTGCCCGGCACCATGGAGGGATGTGTCAATGAATTAGAATGCAGGTGGTGAACCTCAATGATCTTTACAGGTCTTCATAATATAAGGGTTTATACCATACATGCAAAACTACATTTACAATGAAAACAGTCATCCCGCTGGAATATCTTTCTCCAAATATTTATACAGACCCTTATCCCAAAAAATTCTAAAATATAAATAAATACATCATATAATGATCTGCAAATCCTCAAAGGCTCTCTTTGAAACTGATGCCAGCAACACATTTAAAAAGTTTTGAGATATATAATGTTAAAAACTGGAAAAATGGTATTGAACAACCATGATCTTTGGGAACTCAGTGGGCAACACAGTTGATCCCTTCATCCACAAATGCAGGTTAATACTTTGTAAAGCAATGAAAAAGCCAGATTTAAAAAAAAAAAAGGCTATAAACAACACTCAGAAATGCAGCACTGCTTTCTAGGGCTAACTTGTTTGTTGAAAAACATGTTATCTGGGCCAAAGAGAGAAGGAATGAACTGGATTGGTCTTTGTATCTGTTGTTTAAGAGCCTATGTGTGATACAGTAGCTGGGATAGATGCATCCAGACACTATGGCTAACCTGTACATAAGTGAGGTCATTCATGGCATTTCATCATTTTGAACCATCATATGCTACAATCTGTCACTCTGTTGGCCCTGCACCAGATTGTTGACCTGTCCAGGGTGTACCAATTGCGTAATGGTAGTTAGCATATAGCTCCAGCCCCTCAGCGACCCTGATAAGGAAAAAGGAAAGAAAATGGTTGAATGGATGGTTATGTTATATTAAGTTATTTTTAAAGGAATGTCTTGCTTATTCCAATAAGAAAACTATAAACCATTTTCTGTACATATTATAGAAAATGCTCCCCAACAGCTTTGAATTATAAATTTGCATTGCCAAAAAAAACCATGTGAGACAGGAGCAACAAGTCTAGGGCCTTGTTGAGCAGGGTCTGTTTAAAAGCTCCTGTTTTGTCCAATGTCAGCTGTGTCTCCCCATAACGCTCAATGTATCCATTGCCATCAGTGCATTGACGTGGCAGCTTCAGCAAAATTAGCCTCAGAAACATCAGGATCCAAAAGGATGCGTGAAAGGGCTTGTTGCAGATTTGCCAGCAGAAGACTCTGTTTCATATTATATTCGGAATTTATTTTATCAATTGTGGATTTTGACAACACATTGAGTGGCATGCCCTTTGTTTATTGATCTGTTTATGATTTCATTACCCAGTCAACTCAATATTTCTTATTAATTGTGTTTTTTTATGGGTAAAATAGGTATTTTTGTTTTGTAACTCTTGTGAATGAATTTTGCAGATTTCCCTATATATTTTTTTTTCTTTTTAGAATACTCTTGGCAATGGAAAGTTTTTCCAGCTGATCATGATTCTGCTTGCAAGGTTTTAATCCTGGAGAAGCTACAGAGGAGATGACAGGTTTTCAGTGTCGGAGCTATAAGTCAGTGCCTTAAGTTAATGCACAATGACACACTTTTATAGATGTGCTTCTGCACAGCAGCACAGTGGAATTTGAAGCTCTAATTGAAGGCATTTAACAAAAATATTGCAAGAACTGTTTAGGCAATGACCCCTGCATTTTCCTTTAATAGCTATACACATTACCATATGTGTATGAAAACAGTTTTTATAAACCATATATTTTAATATATGGGAATATGAACACTTAACAATAAAGTAGGAATAAGAAAGAGATGCATGCCAGTTAAACATTCTGTGATATTTTATGTTATTTACCCTTCAAATGTAAGTATAAGTAAGCAAGTGTAGCTGTTTATGGGAGCTGTCCCATTACCAGGTGTGAAATGTCTATGCCTGTAAGACTTCCTGAAAGAAGTCCAATATGGATCAATGAGTCAATGAAGCTCACCCCCGACAGATGAGAGTGATATTCAAGTGAGCTGTTAAGGACATCTTGAACCTTTCTGCCAATAAGGACTGCTGATTTTGCTACTGTTAGCCATTGACACTGGAGCTTTTTTTGAAGTGGATCTAGCATTGTCAGTCTTGGAAAATTAGTTCATAACCCCTCATAAAACTGTAAGCAAACAGTTTACCAGAGGGGAAGCGTAACTATTTCAGACTAATGTGAGCTGGCATAATCTTAGCTTATAACCAGCTATTGTTATAAATGGCTCAATGTCAGCTGTCTGAAGATGGCTCACAATAACTAACTGCAACAATATGAGGGATACATAGGCACGTTTATCCTTTTTTGTTATTATTTTAGAGCATTGACTTTTTTGTTCAGGGGTTCGAGTTTTTCCTATCCACTATCACCAACTACTAGCTTATAAGGGGTCATCTGATTGTTGTTGTTTTTTCTTTTTTCCACTATTATTGTGATATAAAATACCTTGGGGCAGCCATTGTTTTGGATTTGGCACTAAATAAATAATATTGAAATGAACTGGCTGCAATCTAATATGAAGGTGGTTTTGAGTTTCCTGAGTTACCATATGCTAAGACTTTATTAAGCACATTGATGGCATCCCATGAAAAATTAAATTTTCAAATTTTGCATTTGGACATTTGATATGTTGTCTTTGTACTTTTTCAAACTGAATAGAAATATAACTAATTTGCAAACAATTGTATCTTTTTTACATTTTACACCACAATGAAACTTAGAAATGGGCATATATAGATTTTTTTTTTCGACATTTACTTAAGTCAGCATAGAAAAACAGAGTGAGGCATACGGACAGTAAAGAGTCACTGGAAAATCAAGCCACCATATTGTTTAGCTGAGTGATAAATTGTGTATCTCTTGTGGATTTCAACAGTTGGACGTTTATTAGTGAAGTCAAGTGAGGAAGAAACACATATCCATACAGGGCAAAGGACATCTCTGAAGCTTGACAGCTAGCAAGTAGAAATAGGAACACACCCCTCCAGCTCCGTTTACAACTGTGGTTATTGCGCGCAGTGTGTGCCCACTCCTCTTTGCACTTGCCATTAGTACATTTTCCAACCCAGTTAGCAAGGACCTCAGAGCTCAGCACTAGGGTAAAAAGCAGCACTCACTACTCAATCTCTGATTTCAGCTGAGTAGAGCTGAGTAACCACTTCAATGTTAGAAATATTCTAAAAGATTTGAACAGATTTGGCAGATCTGAATCAGATTTGGCTGTCTTCTACCAAGGGCAAGGTCTGCAAACTTAGGAATTCTTCAGATTTTAAATGTCAACTAATGCCATTGCGCAAAATGTCAATATTAGGTAGTAGCAACAAATACCTAAATCTAAAGTCTCCAGAAAGAAAATGATGTCTTTAATTATAGCAATAGCCTTCACAGATTACTGTCCGGCAAAGTAAGAAAGTATAAATATTTAACAATCATGGTGTATGAGCTGTCCACCAAGGATTCCCAATGAATATGCTTCAAACAGTGGCTTTGATCCACTTTATGGAGTGTGTGTGTGTGTGTGTGTGTATGTGTGTGTGTGTGTGTGTATTTGCTTGTTTGTGATTGTACTTATTTATTTATTTAGTTGAAGGCAGGTGTGGAGGATGGGTGGGTGTGCTGCAAGATGAGATTCTTGAGGCATCAAGAAAGGTTTTTGATGTGGAGATTCCTCACCGGGTGGTGTATATAAAAAAGTCCAGTGCTCCTGAAATATCACAAATTCTTGTCTTAAATTTCAAACCCCTGTCACTGAGGTGCTTCAGGAGAAATAGAAATGTTTTTGTTTTTATTATTAATTTGGTGCCTAAACTCAAGCAAACAGCTAAAGAAAGAAAAAGCAAACTAGTTTTGTGTGAAACTAAACATTTTAATGTTCTACTTATATGTCCTATAAAACTATTACAAGGGTTTTTAAAATCATTGTAACAGTTATACAAATCTAAATGTCTGTCAGTTTTGGCCGGCGGTCATAGGTTCTGTCCAATAATATGACGCGAGACTGGAATAAAAGACATCCATGGATTGGCACTTTATTAAAGAAGGAGCATGATAACAGCACAAAACACTAACCACAACTAAACAAAATGGCTTCCTTTTATACTCTACCTTTTCAGGTGAGTATCCGGAATAGCCCAAGTATGGGGGTTAACTAATCAACATGAAACATAACCCTCCACCCAAACAAACATACCATAACATTAAAGCACATCACAAACATATACATATTTCCAACACATACTATAAACAAACCAATAACATAAGCTTCACTCATTTCTATCTAAATTAAAACCCTCTTTAACCACACTCCCTAACCTGGCACACTGGTCTGCTCCAAGAGCTCTTAAACAGGTGATTGAGCCGCTTTCACTCTTTTGCTCCACATCCTGCAAGAAGCAACCAGGACAGGTGAGTACCTTTACAAGTTCTCATTTCACATATGTTTAGGTTATTGATAAATGATTAACTGCAAGCAGCTCTAACTTTGGCTCTTCTCCGACACAGGTAGGACAGCCAGTCCCACTGTCTCTTTTCTGTTACAAGCTGTCAATTTAATCGTATGTCAAATAACCTAATAAAAGACTCCATAAGAACTAATGTGTTTTCTTTATTACCGCATTTTAAATTCCCAATCCAACAATTTATTATTAACAATACCAACCAGGTAATGGAACCCCTGGTCTCCATTACAATGTCTATATATAGATTTAAAAAGAAGCCTCTGTTAAATATATAGATCTCTCTTTCTATCTATGCATTGCAGAAATTATATAACAGTACTTACCAAATCTATTTTTCCTTCAGAGTTGAAATACATATTCTTAGAATGAATTATTGAATGACTACAGCTTTAGTTATTTTTTGTTCTGATTTCTGAATGGATGGGTTTGTGGATGACACAGTAAATCAAACATACAAAAACACAGACCACAGAAGTTATGATTCGTGGGACACGTGACAAGCTGCATATATGCATTACATGGGCAAGCTGCAGAGAGCCTTACTGACAGTGCACTTCAGCAAAAGGCTAAGTGACTCAGCATATGAAGTCATTGTCATAAAAGTTCTTGAGCTTCGTGTGTGTCTGTGGAGGTGTGTGTGAGACTGAGTCTGAATGTCTCTGTCGTAGTGCAGAGGCAGGTATTGATGGCTATTAATTAAACATGTGTCATTCGCTGTGATAAAAACATTAGTCCAAAATTAAAATGGACACAACGTTGCCACTGAGTCATCTGATGATGTGTGTATGTGCAGAACACAGGGTGTACATAGCGCGTACGTATGCATGTTCAGGCAACTGCGGTTTGGAGGTAGGCGGCACATTCATTCAACAAAATGAATAGCTCTCGGACTAAATTAAATTTCAGCTGGAATTAAATGATTGGAAGTGGTCTCTGTGTGTGCTACCGGATCGCTGTGGGAGGGCAATATTGCTAAAAGGCTTTTAGAGGATTAATTTAATGTTTTTTTTTCTCCTCCTTCTTCTCCATCTCTCACAGCTTTTTTTCTAATTTATTTATTCCTCATCCAGGTGCTCATAAACCACAGCGTTCCTTTTCTGTTGACATTTAGTAGTTAAAAAAATGGCGATGAGCCTACAGGGTGCGTCTAACGAGGTGGGCTTAGTTTTATGTCTGTTGTTTTTCCGGGGGAGGCATATGAGAATGCAGTACACATGCTGCTACTTTGTCATGTTAGGACTAACAGTGGGGGGCATGCTGGGGAAGTTGCTTTGGTGGATAGGGCACTTTGGCAGGTTTGGAACAGCTTTGTGAGTCAAATAGCATCGTCACTGGATTAAGTCCCCCAAACTCTCTCTTTTTTAAAGGTATATAGGGATAGAAAAATCACTAAACGAATAAATACTGTGGCAAACAGAGATGGGCAGTAACGCGTTACAGTAATCCGATTACTTTTTTCAAGTAACGAGTAAAGTATGGGATTACTATTACAAAAACGGTAATTAGATTACCGTTACTTTCCCGTAGGAACGCTGCGTTACTGCGTTACTAAAACCGTGATTTTTTTGCAAGAATGTCTCATGACAGTGACGTAAGCGAGTGCGACGTTCGTGACAACAGCTGTGCGCAGATTAACAATGGATCACATATCGAGTGCGGGAGAGAGTATGAGCATGCAGCGTTTAAAGCGTGGAAGTACTGACCTTACTTTGAGTTTGATTCCATAAAAAGTGACAAAAACATTAGCGTCCGTTGTGCGTGGGAAGAAAACTTCTTTTTACACCGAAAAAAACCCCCTAAACAAGCACCGAGTGCGCAACGACGTAATGGGAAATTTACAGAGAAACTCGCAGATTCTTCAACTGACCGCTGCGGCACACCTGCACCAGGGTAAACCTCCGCCTACACCACTCCTGCTTTACAGGTGAAAATAGAGCAACAGGACCGCTGAGTCTTTGACTTTATTTATTTTCTGCTGTGTTTCACTTGCATCTAGTTGAAAGAGTGAGTGTAAACACAAAAAATATTTTATTTTATGTGCTGGAATGTGCAGAAAAAAGGTTTAAATGTTAAACTAATTTCTTCAAGTCAGAGAATGGTGCATATAATAAAATTTTTACTTGATGCATAAAGTTAAAAGATTAAAACTGATAAAACAAGTTTAAAAAAAGGAGACTTTTCCATTTGATTACATTTTGTATGATGGATTATGCAGAAAAAGTAGAACTGGGCTGAAAGATCTATCGCTTTATCACCTATTCAGGTTGTAAATCGTGTTTTTTTTAAAAGTAACTAAGTAATTAATTACTTTTGAAAATAAGTAATCAGTAAAGTAACGGGATTACTTTTTTGGGGAAGTAATTGGTAATTAGTTAATGATTACTTTTTTCAAGTAACTTGACCAACACTGGTGGCAAATATCCTTTTTTGCCTTTCTAGCTGCAGGAGATACAGTATAGAGTCTGAACACATGTCAGTGTCAGCTAGCTAAGCTAGCCATCAATACAGTACAAATGGGAAAAATCACAAATCCTGATCAATCGTCCTGTGAATTTTTCAATATAATTGCTCCACTTTAAAGGAGCTTTGCACACCTGAGAGAAATGCTTCTTGTAGTCTTCAATTTCTTTTATTTTGATAAATGCATGAAATGCATCTGCAGTCTATTTTGAATTTTTATCCCTGCAGTCAGATCAGATGCATGTTATGGCTCATAACACTAAACAAATGTGCATGACCCATCAGTCAATCAATCAAGCAAACAATCCATTCCCCCAGTACACTAATCAATTAACCACGCAGCCAATCGCATATGGTTATGCACAGGCTGATGAAGCTCACACAAAAACATCAGTGCCACTCTCACTTTAAATTAGCAGGCGAGAGACAGGCAATGTTAAGATGAATGGATTCCAGTTTGCTGGGGCTTGTTTTGATGACCCATGTTCAGTTAAATTATTGCAGTAATGACGCCACAATGGTGATGAATCACTCCTGTTACTATTTCATTAGCTGTGTCAACAATCACCCACTGCAAACGGACTGAGTGATTATACCGACCTTTGATGAGATCTGCAAATGTAAAACTTTAGTTTTTCTTAAAAATTAAGAAAATACCATACATGAAATTTAACTATATTGTTTTCTTTATCAGTTATTTGATGAACATGATAAATAAACAAGATGATAAATTTGAAACAGTCTCAATAGCATGTTGTACTGTTAATTTCATGCAGGACACTTAAGTTAACATATTATATTTAATTAACTGCAGCTGTATTTTGTCAGAAGTCATTCACTTTTTTCCCCCCACTGTTGTGCATTGCAGATAACGTTGTTGTCATTTCATATGGGATTTTCTGGGATATATATAAATGGACAAATAAACTATTAAAGCACCTCATCTTTATCAGACAGTCACTTTAATTGGAGGCACTTGGAAAAGTTTGGATGTAGCACAGTGATTAGCGACAGTCTCGTCAGCTAGAAGGGGAAGAGCAATCAAAGATAATTGCTTTGAATCATTGTGATGTTTTAATTGTGCACCTGCATTTCTCAGTTGCTAGCTTTACGTTCGAGCTAAGTGTTTTTTTGTATTATTTCTATGGGTGGGATTTATGGATCTGTCTTTTTTTTTTCCCGGGGGGCGGGGGGTCATCCAAAGGTTCAGTATCATGCTGAAGAACACACATTTGATGTTCTAGTACTGATGCTGTAGTTAGAGTTTATTTTAACCATAAAGCAGCACTTGGTTACATTAAAGCCCCCAAACAACAGTTGCAAAAAACAAAGTTGTTTTCTACTCTTAAGTTTGTGGAAAGGTGGCTGTCAAGAAGCCATTCCTAAGAGAGGGACACAAGGACAAAAGGCTGAGGTATGTAAATTGCAGAACAACTGGACTAAAAATTGGATTCACCATAAACGTGAGTGTAAATGGTTGTCTTTCTTTTCTAACTGATGCCACTGGGAGAAATACAGGGGAACTGAATAGGTAGTTAAGAAATTGGGTGTAAATATATATCATAAATACAACTTATTGTGGGGTTTTTTGTGCCTCACTGAATAACTCAATATACTATAATTGTCATGTAAATAAAGTCTTTTGCAATCTTAATTCTAAGCACAGCACATCTCCATCTGAAGTTCCATGGAAATGAGCATCCCACAGAGTTTGAATTTGAATTTCTAATTGTAGGTTCCCGAGTGTAATTTAATGGAATTATCATTTTGCAGACATGCTTTGCATCAACAGATTAAAAGCTACTCATACAATGTCTGATGATAAAGTGAATTCGTAGCTTTTGTGCAAAACGGCAATCACCACTTCATCAGCAGTGAAGGTTTTTTTGTCTGTGCAAATACTAGCGCACATGTTTTTAAAAGGAGATGTTGTTAATGTGTCATTTTTTGGTAAAGCTAACAAGAGACATGCAAATGCACACTGACATGCAGGCCACATAAAATCCAATTGTTGACATTTTGGCAGGAAAATCACAGAGTGATATTCACATAATACTTTAATGGGGTTTTTTTTTTGTTGTTTGTTCTTTATCCCCTCATTAAAAATAATTTCGTTTGTTTGTCTGGTTCTATATATGCATGTTATAATAGTGTCTATGTATACATAAAATAACAAAAGAATTAGTGTTACTGAGACTAAATTAAAAGGAAAAAAACTAAATGAAGTACTTTTGCAATCAGAACTGTGGCACTCAAGGTCCTAATATGCGAAGGTCTTTGAACTTGTCAGAAAGCGGCACATACTGACTTTACACATGAAGAGTATGATGATTTTGTTTTTCGGCCAGAGAGAGGAAAAGACTTCAAAATCTGACCTTCGCATTTCATCCTGCAAATTTCTATGTTCTTTCAAGGAAGCATGAATCTAATTTAGACCTGCGAGCTTTGCAGCTTCTTCCTTTAATCTTCAATGCTGAAATTCATGGGAGGGGTGTAACAGACAGAAGGAAGGAGGCAAGTAGGGAAAGACATAGAGACAGAGATAAAGAAGGAAGAATGAAAGAGGATAAAAAGCTAAGAAGGAAGTGAGATGCCTCCAGCTCTTGTTTTTAAGCTGCAGAAATTAAAATATGTACACGAATTACAGAATAGAGGCATGCATCGCATTGACTTTGTGCATGTAATGACCAAGAAAACTGAGAGGAGTAAATCGGGATGCCAGACACTTAACGCATCCAAATACCATTTTCCCAAAAAAGATAGTAAGAGAAACAGTGTTAGAGGCTTTTGCTTACGTAGGCTGCTGCGCCCTTTGCACATTACTCCGTCATGTTATCGGTAAGCATATGTTAAGAAGACCATGACAGCTGTAGAGAGGGACCAGCATGCACTTGATATCATCTCTGTGATACCCACTGTCAAAAGCAGAAATGTATTTAAGTATAATATAGTGGGAGTGGAAGCGATGGTGAGAGACGAAAGCAAGAAGGATCGGGCGCAAAGCATAAGAAATGCCTTCGTTGCAGAGTGTAATGCACCACAGACAAATAGTGCCACTTTATCGCCTGGAGGAGTAAAAGGAGCTTTTAAATTCATGCTCGCTCTCTAGGAGGCAGCAGTGACTGATGTGGCACAGAGACACAGGGCATTGTTGTTTAACTGTGTGCTGCACTGCAAAGAGTGTCAGTAAGGAATAGGAAACATTTTTATGTAACCTAGTGACATCAACAAGCCAAGGACACAAATTTATCAAAATTATCTTTTGACTTATAAAATTAGTGTTCAGACCAAAATAAAAAGGAGGTGAACGCTGTTAAACCAAACTGACTTTTGCCTGTATTATCCAAATGTTCCAGTCTTTAGTAGCTAGTGTTGTCTAAAGACCATGACTATTAATGCAAAGATAAACATAGAGCTACAAAAGGTGTGTTTCCACCTGATAACCACATCATAGTCACACAACTTGCAATTAAAAAATATTACAACAAATGTGTGAACTCAAAAACATGCAAACTGTTGACTGCATCAATTTAGAAGATTGATATATTAATTACATAAGGAAAATAACCACTTCAGCCTCTTTCACAACCAATGATGGGAATAACAGGGATAAAAGTAATGGCATTACCAACGTCATTATTTTTTTCAGTAACGAATAATCTAACTAATTACTATTCCTATCATTACAACGCGGTTACCATTACTAACAAGAAAATGCAGTGCGGTCATGTTACTTTTTTACAACAAACAGATGGTAGAAGCTGTCTTCAGCTTACCGCATCTCATATCAGTTGCACGGAAGTAGCTGTAAGGAATCTGGGTGCTACAGCTTTAAACAGCTGTGCGCACTCCTGTGGGCGGCAATCACAATCACTTTTTGGCACAACACCTGGAGCTAAGGGGCAAAACAATGGCATGAGTGCTGCTGTTTGACTGAGGAACAATAAAGTAGTCGTGGTAAGCCAATCACAAGGTGACTTCGAGATGACAAAGCAACAAGGTGATATATGCCAGTTTTTAATTGTGTTGATAGGCCACGCAAAACCATGATGTAGACGTAAATACCTGCAAATAACTTTGTTATTTGCAAAACTTCTGCATATGATTTTAAAATTGGTATTTAAAGTTATGAAATATGATTCAATAAACATGTTTGTGACTGTTACAATAAGAAATATAACTTTTTCTACTCGGATTTTATGTTTTATGTCTGATTTTAGATGAATTGTGTTAATACAGTATGTCAAAATTAAAACATAACTGTAAATTCAGACATGTGAGGTTGTGCTGAAAAGAATGATACCAAACAAGGCTTAGGTCCTTAGGGACTAGTAAAGCGCTATACAAATACAGGCCATTTACCATTTACCAAGGCAAAGTAAATAGTTTGTAAAGGTGAAATGTAGAGGTCCACAAAAGTGGTTTAAAATGGCCAATTATACCTCTATAATTATAGAGGGTTAAACGGTTTTTTTAAAGTAACGCAATAGTTACTTTTCAAGTAACTAATTACTTTTAGAATCTTGTAACTCAGTTACTAACTCAGTTACTTTTTGAAGAAGTAACTATAAGTAATTACTTTTTCAAAGTAACTTGCCCAACACTGATCACAACCAATGGCTCAAATAATTTTCCACACTTTTGTTAGTATCTAACCACTCAAGGACAACATCAAATACACTACATGAATTGAACTCTTAAAAATATTTATCTGCTGATCAGCTTTTAATTAGTGCAAAATACATCATCATATCAAATTATATTCATCACAAGATAACAATCTTGATATAAATACATAAACCTTCAATGAATCAACGCAACACAAAATACCTACGTAAATGTGTCTGTGCTGTTCCCCAATATTCTTTGCACTCACAGGGGCACCCCAGACAGAGCAGTGTCAGTGACATTTTTAAAAAACAACAACAACATGTTTCCCACTTGACTCCAAAATGTTCTTTACATGAAAGACTTTTCATGAATGTGCAAAACAGAAAAACTGTAGAAACTTTCAAAATGTGTGCAAGAACACACATACTTACATACTTACTCCTGCATTGAGTTGACAGCGATACTGCTACTCACAGAGCTGATACCTGAAGACTCATTTCTTTATATTAGTTGCCAATGAATGCAAGGTGAAGAATGTCAGTTTGTATTTATATGGTTTATATTTTCCTAATGAGCATTTATGCAGATCTAAGCTTGAAATTGTTTCATCATCTTCTTAAGCACCATGGACAGCGTCCTCTCAACAGCTTCCAGAAAAGCATGTAGAAACCGATCACACTTGAGAGCTGAGACTTTTTTAATTAATAGAGTTAGTGGGTCTATTTTGGTCACAATACGTTTGCCATAGAGGTAACTTACATTTATTACCTATGCGACCTCTAAATGATTATGCAAGGGAAAAAAAAAACAACCTGCCCCAACACCACCTTACCTCATGCCTCGCATTCCTCGCATATTTTTTCTTAGTGTCACTTTTCCCATCTCTTATGTTCCCTTCCCTCTCTGGCTCTCCACCTCCTGCTCATTCATGATTGACATGTCTATCAACATGACAGAGCTGTGACAGGCAACCCCCTGAAGTGCACCTCCCATACTCCCTCTGCACACACACACACACACACACACACACACACACACACACACACACACACACACACACACACACACACACACACATACACCACTCCCCATATTTCCCAACCCAATCCTACCCTTTCTTCATCTCTCTGCCTTTCTCATTGATGCCTGATTCAAAAACACAGAGAGAGATGTGAGGTGATGGCCAGAGGGATATCAGGCAGAACAGGATGTGTGAAGCAGAAAGGCTAACTTGAATTAGGCTAATGCCACATAACAGATGAAAACAGGAAAATAAGTTGGCCCATTTCTGCAAACAACATGCAAAAAGTAGTTTATATTACAATCTTTTACACATATGTTTCACATTCATTCTGATCCTGGATCATTTAACTTGCTGTGACACCAAAAAATGTAGTTATTTCAGGTCAAAGATTGGTACAGGATCTGATTCTGTGTCCTGTGTTTCATTTTGTCAAAACTTGGAGAAAATACTAAATTGTCTATACTAAAGAAGATACTAAATTTTGTTTTTTATTTCAGTGTAAATGTCTGTATTAAAACCCAACTTACACTGTAGCATGGCTAACATATTCCTTTAAAAACTACTGGTAAGAAGACACAATGTACAAGAGATTGAATTCCATGATTGTGGGAGAGTTCTTAATTGTTCTAAGACAGAAAATCATTAAGAGGCCTTCTGTAAGTTCACAGAGACATAGACAGACAACTATGACAGACAGACAGATCCATAGAGGGAGGGTCAAGTTGGGTCTCTGGAGAGGACAGGAATTCTGGATTGAAGCTACGTCTCAACTCCCCACCCTCTCCTCAAGCCTTTATGTTTTGCTTGCAAACACTGCTGACCTTACAACACACAGTAGACATCTAGTTTGCCACTGGGCCCACTGAAGACATGTTTTGACTGCCCTTGTCACACACACACACAAAAACCCCACAGTGTCAAGTTTGAGCATTAAAGTCCAAAGTATATACTGGGTAACACTGCTATAGCTCAGTGATTAAAGCATAGTGAAAACATTGTCAGGGTTAGAAGTTCAATTCCCACTTGACTTGGCTTTGCTTTAAAAAATGCACTCGTAGTACTCGTACTGTGAAGTTCATGGATAAAAGCACCCCTTGTGGTAAGTAAACTACTGAATGTTTTTTGTGAACAATTATTGATAACTTGAACATCATTATAATTTGATTTGCTGTTTAGCGCACTACCGACTGTCAACAATAACATTTAAAATGAAGTAGATAAAATACCAGCAAACATGGCATCTTTTTTTCACTCCACTACACATCTTCAAATGCAGTCAGGTTTTCTGTGGCATGTTAAATCACTTTTACAGAAGTGATTGATATTTTAGTATTAACTCCATGCAGACTTATTGACAGATCAAGATAGCTTGAGGCACCCACAGTGAAAGATTACCCTTTTGCTTATAGTATTTCCTCAGCGCAAGTTGCCAAAATGATGTGTTCACTCTGTTTCAATGACATTATATAATTTTCCTCTGGATAGACCTTATATGATTTTGTTAAATCCCCAAAGTTTGATGTAATTTGTGCATTTGTGTTGTTTGATGACATATCAATGAGAATCTTTCATCTTAACATATACACATTGCTGTGAAAAAGTATCTGCACCCTTTCCACACACACACACACACACACACACACACACACACACACACACACACACACACACACACACACGCCTTAATAATGTCTGTTTAAACATTTTGCTGTGATTATTTAAATTTTGGCTTAAAATAAAATACCTTCCTCTGCTGGTATGGCGGCTTACTGCAAGTTACTGCAACTTCTGCATGTATCTCCAATGCATGGACGCCGTGGACAGTCTATTACATATTTTGCCATGATAATGGTTTGAAGATCGATGGAAAGTGGAAATGAGACCGACATGATGATGGGAGAAGATAACATAAAACCAGAGGGGAGGAAGAAAATTTATACACCTTGTTTAGTTCAACATACTTTTTTGTAAGACGATGTATAGTGCTTGTTAATTAATGCAAACTTTATGTCTTTGGTTTGTGACCTGGGTGTTTTAGTCAATCTCCTTGAGGCCAGACTGAAATGAACTACTGTAAATGACAGAAATACTGAAAAAACTGCTGTTTTCTAAGAGTATTTTATTTTATAGATTTATTTATTTTCATTTTTATTTTTTAGAAAATATGCAAATTAAACCATCATATTTGCATTTCTGGACACCATGCATTGCAAAAGTCGAATGCATGGTGGGATGGTGGTTGTAACTCCATGAAAAATCGCTCCATAAACAAAATTGAAGTTGCATAGTTTTTTTTTCACTCAGGAAAAATAAATCTTTACTGAGGTTCTCATAATTGTTGCACAAAAGGGATATTATCTACTATGGTGGCCTATGGTCAGAATGAATAAAATGCTTGCTTACAATTACCATTAAGGGACACCATACTACTGAAAATACGTCTTTGCATTATAAACTATTTTTCCTTCTCTTTTTAATAACAACATACAAATGTTCATTAATTTATTTATATATATATATAAATAATATATGTATGTACATATATATATATATATATATATATATACGTACATATATATATGTGCGTGTGTGTGTGTGTGTGTGTGTGTGTGCGTTTGTTTTTCTAAGGTTAGAAAACTTTGCAGTAGGTTCTTTCCCGACACATACAGTATATTAAATGGGACATTGCCGGCCATTTCTTCCAAAATCGCCACTGTCCATCTGGCCACTTGTCTGCCAACCTCCCACCACACAGACAGAACTTCTCTTTAAAACAATATGGCAGTCATAATCAAAGCCTGAGGTTGGCCTCACTTACACATGATTAATTAATTGGACAAGCATGCCAGATGTGATCAGGTCAACCACGATCGCTGGGTAACATGTAAATGAGTCTCCGGATTGGCCGAGCACCTACGCTGTCAAAAAGTTGGCAGGTGTTGGCGCACTTTGGAGGGATGCTCAACCTGTTCATGATAAGCATTGTTGACATCACCCACTGCCACATTCCCTATATAAATATTACATGAGCCGTGGCTGATATTTGTAAGATATATTGTCCCTCACTGCTGAGGGGCATTCTCTGGATGCCAAATATATTTCATTTGAACAGATGGAAATTGCAAAGGAGAGATGGAGTGAGCATAAGAGTGGAAATGGAGAGAAAGGCACAGGAAGAGAAAGATGATGGAGGAAGTTGTATGTGTGTGAGCATTTTTTATGCATGCTTGCACGTGTGTGCAGGACAGATCAGAAATACTTGAGTAAACAGGGGTGGACCTGTAGAGAAGCCTGAAACGTCCCGTTGCTAGAGTGGGGGCAGCTTGCTTGCTGGCTATCGCAACTTATAGAGTACTGTCAGCAAGGATTGGAAACAAGCAGTTACGTTTCTTCTCAACCTTCTGTTTCAAATTGGTGGAAATTTTCATTTCTGGGAGCTGGTATAGCTCATCATATGCCACAAGACATATTGGTGTGTCATTGTGTGCCTTTCTCCCTGCTTTCAGTCTTTTCTCCACTGTCGTATCCCAATAAAGGTTGGGTTAGGCGATGCACTCATCTTCCCTCAGAAGATACAAGTATTCTGTATGTTTTCTCACCAACACTGTACTGTTAATACCGAGTATATCTCTGTGGCAGATAGCCAGCAGGCGGTCAGTTTGAGCAGGGCAGGGCAGACAGGGAGCACAATTTATCTGTCGCTACACTCAGGTCTGGAGTGCTAAGTATTACTTCTTTCTTCTCTCGGCTCCAGGTTTGGTTGTGCAGCAGGAGTTATCTAAAGAGGTCAGGCAGTTTTCTTCTTTTGGCTAAGTTCCAGAAAATTACATAAAATGTCTTGACCTCCAACCAAAAGATTTTTAATCAGGCAAATAAATTCTAAATTAACTCCTGTTTGGTGTCAGACATAACTCGGATTTTCCTCTATTGTACCCAGAATGTCTTAACACAGGGATAAGATTGTGCAGTAATATCTAACTGAAATTCTTCACATACATTTCCATGTACCACTTGCTGAAGTTTCAGAATAAAAGCATCATTGCCACATTAGGTATTTAGGCAAGATACCAGCTGGATATTGGAGTCATATCAGAGTTTAAAGTGCATGCGGTGCACTGAAACAAAACACATCACGGACAGAGAGTAAATAAATGAACATGTTTTCTCCACCTGACCTCTGTTTAGAAATGATAGAAAATCATATTGCTGCTGTAAAAGCGTATAGCGTGTCGGATGCTTTTGGCTGACATGCTCCCAGGGTTATCCAAAGTGACAGCCTACATAATGGGATATTGCCACTCTGAGTCTCATTCAAAAAAAACTATTACTTCCTCTCCTGCAGCCCACCTCTGCATCTCTCTCCAGCCATAAGACCTTAATGTTTCAAACTAAACCAGCTGAGGAAAAAATATCTGTTAATGAAAATCCTGCAGCCTGTGTATCTGTGCAATCCCACTGCAGGGTCTTTGACAAAGGCTTTTAAAAAGAAATTAACAAACCTGCTTAGCAATGTAAAAAGACCAAGAGACAGTGCAATATCCTGAAGGTACACTTTATAGTTTAATCTGCATTAGAGGCCAGTGTGTAATTCATAAGTAGAATCAGCTCAGGCGCAATCAGAGGCAAGGTGTCAAATCACAGGGCCAATTTTAAAAAAAACATGTGCCGGTGATAGGACGGTATTATGCACGCTTCTTATTTCTGCACATCCAACAAATTGATTGAGGAAAATTTCAGCTACAAGTTATAGATGTCAGTGTAGAGGGATGAGTCAAGATCGTTTGGGGTGTTGTTGCAGAAATAATGACACAGGTGGATATCAACGTAAATCATGTGGCAACGGGGCTTTGCAGCTGCCTTACCTTCCCTGTTGATTTTTAAACACTATAGAGATTTACTCTTTATGTTCCCACCAACTGAAAGTAGCTTTACTTATGTTTGCTTTACAGAAGACCAGAGATGCGATAATGTGCAACATAGTAGTTTGTTGACTTCATAGCTGTAATAGCAATTGCAATTGCAAGAACAAGTGAAGAATATTACTTGAGCTTAGTAGCACACTTTCTTATCAATGTAACACAGCAAAAGGCATCATATTTTAGACCTCTGCATCGTTTTTAACCCAAAAATGCACAACAATTCTGGATGTAGCAAAAAGGAAAAGTCATATATTTATTTATATGGGTTCGATAAGCACTCCACTTTCAAACAATTTTAATTTTCTTGCAATTATTTTGTGGTTCAGGCTTTACAGAGTGAAAGTAAACTGCCTGGATCGCTTACTTGTATTAGAATAATAACTTGGTAGGTTGGTTTATTTGTTATTTATTGGTTGGGGCCACTCTCCCTCTTTGTCTCCTTTGCCTCTACTAAAAAGGAATATAGCCATTAGTTTGTGTATTTTGCTTTTGCTTCATAATTATAACTATGATATTACTTACATAATACCAATCCAACTTTTAACTGCACAGTGAAGTGTACTCCAGGATTGGTCAGAACATCATGACTTTCCATTGTCACTGAGATTATACTTGAAATGGCAATGGAAGGTCATGATGTTCTGACCAATTGTGCAGTTTGCTTTGAAGGTTTATCAGAATCAGAATCAGAATACTTTATTGATCCCTGGGGGAAATTATTTTTTGTTACAGTGCTCCATTTTAAACCAACATTAAGACAAGACAGACAATACGCTAACTAAGAATAGTACAATATATACATATATATACATACATACATACATACATAAGTCACTTATAAATAAATAGTTGGAAAAGAAACATGTGTAGCTGTAGCAGCAAACAGTGTGTTAAGTGGATGCGTTGTACAGGGAGATGGCCACAGGCAGGAAAGATTTCCTGTGTCGTTCAGTGGTGCTTTTCGGTAATCTCAGTCTCTCACTGAACGTGCTCCTGTGACTGACCAACATGTCATGGAGTGGGTGGGAGGTGTTATCCAACATTGTCTTTATCTTGGACAGCATCCGCCTCTCCGACACCACCTTGAGGGAGTCCAGCTCCATCCCCACAACATTGCTGGCCTTACGGATCAGTTTATTAAGTCTGTTGGCATCAATAACTGGCAAACTATTGATTTTCCATTAATATTTATTCTTATTTTTTGATTGGTAGTCAGAATTAAAGCTCAAACAATACAAACATAGGCTAGCGGCGCCTAATAAGTCTGTTTTAATACATCAAAATATCGTCCCTGTGATTTGTTTCCTGTTTATCTACTCACATGTGAACACTCTTACAATTGCAGCCAGTGATGTTTAAACTCCTTGAATCGCCAAGAACAGTAACATCTTCTCAAAAGTCCTCCAAAGTAATTCTGCTATCAAAACCTTGAGATAGAGCAATGCAAGTTGGCAGCCTTTTGGCAGTCACATAGAAATACTTTGTGGTGAGAGCCTCTAACGAACAAAAAGAGAGAGGTAGATTCCAATGGCACAATTTAACTGCAAACATTGGACCCAGAATTGCGAGTGCAGACCATCCCTGCCTTATAATGGACATCCATTTCTTTCTTATTGTCTTCCCTTCTCATTCACATGACATCAGAAGGTAACTTTAGATTTTTTGCTTTGTATTCTACTTTGTGCCACTGCCAGAGCAGCAACATTACAATATTGCAATCTCCTTGCAAACGAGGGAATGATTCTGGACTTTGTTTCTCCTAATATCAATTAACACAGATTGGTGAATTAAACATCCTGTCATGCTTTGCATTCATGTAAAACCTGCAAATGTCTGTGATTGGATAGGCATGAGTTATTTTGTAGACAGAATGCCATTACCAAGAAGCCATTCACTTTTGATTGCCTGGTAATCATTCGATACTTTGAATATAGGAAGTGCTTCAGTGATAAGAGCCAAATATAAATTTTTCATTACATGCAATCTCTCAGCAGTGCGCTCTCCCTTCTCTGCTGGCTCTCTTTAATAACACATATCCTTCTCTTTTCATCTGAGGTGGTCTGGCTCTGTAGCCTCTTAGTGACACCAGTGCAACGTTAATACCTTCCTTGTATTGCGGCAGAAAAACTGCATCTATGCTGAAACGAAGTGTAAACAATGTGGCAACTACCCACAAACACATACACATATACGCACACACACACACACACACACACACACACACACACAATTCCCTTTGCATGTCTTGCAAAAAAGCCTTTCCTGTCTCTTAATAAACACACATAGAGGCACCGATATTCATAGCATTCAGGGAGCTGCTAACACTCGGGTGTTCAGAGCCGATAAGCTCTGTACTGTCTGTGGCTCGTTTCCCTAACCTCCTCTTTCTTCTCATCTGTCTCTTCTCTGGGGTACTGTCTGGAGGCAGGCTGTGGTTACAAGGCCCAAAGGAGTAACGAATCAGAGCAATGAATACCTAAATATCTGGAGAGATTAGCAGACAAAAGCAGAGTCGATCCTGGATCGCAAGCAAGGGGATGAAGGAGCTTGGGGAGATTCCTATCACTCTGCCACATGTTGAAAGACAGGTAGGGAGGGAAAGTGAGACCGTCAACATGTTAGAGCGTAAGCCCAGGTTGAGGGATAAGCTGTTTGTACAGACACCAGACAGGGATTTCATTACTCGCTCATTTAGTCATGCTGTATTTACAGGGTCAGTGCCATGTAACTCCTGATGTGCAGGAGTACCATGCCAAGGAAGTAACACAACAGGCACTAGGCTGGCGGCTGCTGTGACCACAATCTCATATCCCAGGGTGTTAGCTTGGTGAGGTGTGATCATACAGTGTTGGCGCCTGACGTTCAAAAGCAGCTCTGTGAAAAGCCTCGGTAATTACAGTGGAGGCTATGTGAATGGGAAGCCAGTGTGTCTGCAGCAGAAAGACTCCTTTAGCTCATCTCTTATGGATGAAAGGGAAGCTGAGGATGGGTAGGACAAAAACAGTTTGCAATAAGTCTTTTCATTCTCTATTTATTTGTCATGTAAAAAAAAATAACATAAGGTTGGGAAGAAGAATTTCCTGAGCATTATTACTTCTTTTTTTTTCTTTTCTTTTTTTTTTTTTAGAATATTATAATCATCATTGAAGTCTGTCAACTAGAACAGAATAGGGATTCAGAGTAGTGCTGCTACACTGAGGTTGCTGGCATGTCCAGCTGTGAGGATACTCTGGGGCAAGCCCAAGAGACACTGGGTGTCTTGCAGCTGGCTTGGGAACCCCTCTGTGTCCCCGAGGAGAGCTGGTGGAGTTATTTGGGGAGAGGGAGGTATGGCCACGCTGAGTAGCAGAAAATGGATGAATGGATAATCACAAAGATAAGAGTTGATTCTAAATGGCACAGGCAGAATTTAGAAATATTAAAATTCAAAATAATAAAAAAGCTGAGCTTTAACTATATCGAAAAACAAAGAGCACGACAGAAACAGTCTGTCACAGAAAAAATGATTTCTTACGTGTTTTTTTTTTTATTTCTGTATGTTGTTCAGTTTTTGTTAAAATTGACGACATAACATAATAAACAATGTTAACGTTTTCATTTTGCTGTATTTTATTATAGTAACTGCTAACAGCTGGCTGGTTGGCTTTCAAAGTAAATGCTGTTTCAATGGGAGAGGACTCTATAAAGGATGCAACACATTTTTTTCTCACTTAATATAATACACTGGTTACAAATAATATAATAATATTGCTAATATAAAAAATACTATCATTGAGTTTTTCTGAACATAACCAAAAAAGTATCACCAGGTAAACACGCTTTTTATCCTGATGAAATCATTTATTACTTTCTAATTGTGTAATCTGAATCAATGCATCACCTGAATGCCTAAATAAGAAAGTACTACCCCTTAATCTGCACTCTGTTTGATTTTGGTGACAGTTAAGTATTGTTTATTGACTGAAAGCTAAAGTGTGTCAGCTGTCTTTAATGAGTATTGAAAGCAACGATCTGTTATCTGCTAGGTAAATAAAATAGATATGACAAGACCTGATTATTCAGTATTTTGTATGTGAGGAGAATGGCTTTAAATTAAATTCTGAAGAGCAAATGAAGAGATGCTAATATGGGAGAAATATGGTCTCACTTTGTAGTCCCAGTTAGTACTCTTATTGCAGCATTTCAGGGAGTTTTAGTGCGACCTGTTAATAGGAAATTACAGTAGTTTAATTAGAAATAATAAATGCATTAACTAATTTTTCAGCATCACTCTGAGACACACTAACAGAACTAAGAGAACCAACACAGGATTTCGTAAGAAGAACATTATAGCAACAGTCAAGCATGGTGGTGGTTATATGATGGTTTGGGTCTGCTTTGCTGCTTCAGGACCTGGATGACTTCCTGTAACTGATGTAACCACGAATTCTGGATTAGATCCTGAAGGAGAATGGCCTCTCATCAATTTGTCCACTGAAGCTCAACTGCTCTTGAGCTGTGTGGGAGGACAATGATGTCCTCCCACAAAATAACATAAACAAAATGAAGGTTTTAAATTAGATCCAGATGTTTTGGCATGACCTTAAATAGGCCGTTCATGTTTGAATTTCCCACAATGTGGCTGAATTAAACTATTCTGCAAAGAAGAGTGGGCCAAAATTCCTCCACAGTAATGTGACGAGTCATTTCCAGTTATTGCAAATATCTTGACTGCAGTTCTTGCTGCCAAGGGTGGCACAACCAGTGATTAGGGCAACTGCTATTTCAGACAGCACCAGGCAGCTTTTTCCCCCTTAACAAACAAAATCATCATTTAAAAATTACATTTTGCATTTACTCAGGTTATCTATCTAATAATAACATTTGTTGGATGATTTGAAAGATGTCAGTATCACAAAAAAAAAAGAAAGAAATCAGGAAGTGTTGAAATAGCTTTCACAGTATTGTGTAGGTTTCCTTCTGTTCTGTTATTGTCTTTAGTTTTTTGACATCAGCATTACTTATTCATATTTAGATTGATCATTCTATACTCTGTGCGTATCAAGGTGTGTATATAAGGATGATTGGTTGTCAGTGTATCAGTGAGTGGTGATCTGTCAGAAGTTTACCCTCCATCTCAGCTGGGACAAGCGCTAGAAAATGGGTGGATGAAAAATGTGAACATGAAGATGTTGGATAGCTTTTTTTTAAGGGGTGAAAATACTGGGAACCACATCTCCATGTGAAGATTGCATTTGAACATGAAATTATCTGAAATTCTAAGACCTTTTTTCCTATTAATCATAGTTTCAGGTAGCAGTGTTCAAACAGCTGACATGAAGTATCACGTCTGTCTCCGACGCTCAAACAGGTAGAGACACACATGCCAGAAAACATACTTAATTGTATTCTATTCTTTGATGGGTTGTTACACTCAATCAATTTAGCATACTCTAATGTAAAGCTCGTTCCATTTCCAGTGTGCATTCATGCTCCGTCAGCATCACCCACACTTCGCAAAATAAAACCTACATGTCATGTTGAGGTATTCGGGCCTAAAGTACATATGTGCACACTGCCTTACTGGCCACTGTTGCCTAGCAACCAAAACCATGCACATTTTTTTGTGATGTCTTGGAGTTATTTGCATTATTTATTTGGACATCTTGGTTTTGTTTACATATAAGAGGCACACACACCTGTCCTGTTTTTCTCAAAATAAAGAAAAAAACAGATGTAAAGCAAACCCAAGTAATGTGATTGTTAGTATTTATTGACTTAATTATTGATTAACAGGCAGATTTCGACAAACATTATTTCATAGCAACTTTCCTATGGTTTAAAGCAGCAGAGGAATTTATATTATGAAATATCATGACTGCTGTCCCTCAGTTTGTTTTGTTTGGTTTGTCTATTTCAAGTAACCCTTCAGAAGAAATTTTCCCTTTTTTTCACTTCAGGGATGTTAAATAGAATGTCATCATTATCCCACAGGATTCAAGCTTCTGGTTAGATCAGGTTGCACTATTTGCATTAACATCCACTCAGCTGATAAGGTTGTGTATTGTATATACTGGTTAAAGAAATCAGACCAAACTATACTGGATCACACTGCTTCAGCACACCTACGAAGCCAAAAACAGTTTTTATGCACATGAATGGTGCAGTTTGTATTTATTTATTTATTACTGTTTTGAAAACTTTATTTTCATTTTACTTTTGACTTTACCTCTCTTTCACTGTTTACATAGCACAAAACTGCGGGGTGAAATACAAGGGCAACATTAATACCTGCTACTGACTCGCTTTATATTTTTATTTTCATGTCCTGTTGAACTCTGTTAGACTAGTCTGGATATTCAAAAGTGCACCTGGCAGTGTGTCAATATGTATATAAACATGAAGTCTCACGATGAGCCCTCATCTGGGACTCTCGTCAGCTCTTTCCGGGACAGTGGCGCGGCTGCCCCTCTGTTGGTCTTCCTTGGTCTCTTGTGTTCTGGGGGCCTCTGGATGTCTGGAGTTTTGATCTCCTCCATACCTGCTTCATGCCCTGGAGGACGGGGCTGTGACCCCCCCACACCCTCTAGCAGATTATTACATGAAGGAACCTTTTAAAAAAACAAGCGCGTCCATGCTCACAGGTGTACACACGGGTGATCACACCCACAAACTACACCCTTTTTGGCTCCTACCTCAAAGCACACTGTGTTCTGTTGATCTTATGTGCTGCACAATAATGTTTAACATTTAGTATTTACTGTCATATTCCCATATATCATTGTGATGTTGTTTATTCTATTACTCTTGTTCTCTTCTGCTTGTTTTCTTTTTTCTTTCTCAGCAGGTGATCCAGGTGATTGATATATGCATTTTTTTTTATTTTTTTTTCCTGCTCATTCTGTTGGTTTTTGTTTTTTGCCCTTCTCCCCCGTCCCTCTTCTCAGCTGTTTCTCTTTCCCTCTTTCTTTCTCCCCTTCTTTCCCCCAGTCAAGTCTGTCCCGTATTCAGTAAGTGAAAATAAAAGAAACAATAAAAGGTGAATCAAATGGACCATTACGGCAAGGCTGGGATGGTCAATTTGGTAAAGTAAATCCGTTGGGCATCTTTCTTTGCCTTTAGACAACAATTCTGATGGCAAAAGAGCCAAACGGAACAGGCAAAAAAAAAAAAAAAAAGAAGAAGTCTACACTTCCTGAACTCAGCATATGATGCCATAGAGGTAAGAGAATGAATTGGTATGGGGATAATAGTGGTCTTCAAAACAACAACAGTCCTGTTCATGTCATGTCTAAATTTCTTTGCTTAAAAAATATTTCAAGAATTTTCAGATGCCTTTCTGTCCACTTATGCAGGCCTATTTCATGTCTAGATGGAAAGCTTAAAGTGGAATGTCAACCTTACGAAGTCTCAGGCACAGATGCCGCATTAGAGTGATGACTCTCCATTTGCTGTTACAGTTTAATAAGCAAGTATCCAAATCTCGATCCGATAAGACCTTTGATCAGAATAAATCAGGTGTATTAAATTGTAAAAAGACTGAAAAATAATTGATATCTTTTACCTTTCTTGCTCTTGTTGATGTTATTTTTTTTTGTCAGCTCATTCATCTCAACAGCCATACAGCCATTTGAATATGTGTGCTATTTTGGAAGCATGAAACAGGATAAGAGAGCAAGCAAGAGCAGAAGTGCACTGTGGACAAATAACTGCCCAGCTAGACAGGCAACATACAGCAATTTACTAGTTAAGTAACCTTGAAACAGCTATCGCTGAAACACATGTGGTGGTTTTACTGGACTGGGTTTTGCCAGGGAGCGAGCAAATAAGAACACCAACCATTTACATTATGTATGTGTCCAACTGCTTATGTTAATGGTGTGAAACATCTCATTTAAATGTGGGAGAGAATTGGGTTTTAACAAAGTTATAATTTACTACAATGTGTTTTATTACAAATGGCAATGGTGGCAATCTATGCTTTGTCACAGACAAGAGTTTACCACACGCAAGTAGGCATTTAATATTGGCCCAAGGACACTGACAGAACAAGATCTGGGATGGACACATTCATTGCAGTTTAGATGAAACCTGTGATTTTCCAAAACATCAAGTGACAAATGACAAATGACCTGTGTTGTGCAACATGTTGAGTCCTTTTGTTCATCTGTTTTTGTTAAATTGTACAAATACACAGACAGCACAACAGCCTTCAAGCATCTCTAGCAGTGTATTGAGGTCATCCCACCCCTAAGGGTAACTGTCTGGGTGGGTTCTGTTAAATATTCTACCCTCAGGGAACACATAACACAAGCTGCATTTTGCCAATATTAGCTTTGCAGGCTAATCATTATTTCATGACACCATCAGTATGTATTTGCATCATCTGAAGTTTGAGGATGCTCAGTTTAGCCTAAAGTAATCTCTCAGATTCTTTTAGAAATCTCCTAGATGTTTTTTTTTTAAAGATTATTTTGCACTTGCTTGATAGCTTTCATAGTTAACATAGAGAGGGGAAGGAAAAAGGGCATGCAACAAGAATTACTGACCAGAATAAAAATGGAGCCATAGCATTTGTCGCACTATGATGTCCAAAATGAAAACAAACTAACTAAATGTCCCAGATTTTGTCACCACAATAACACTGATTTAAAGCAGTGTTACACATCAGACAGAAGTGCATCCCAGTAATAGCAATTTCCTGCAACCTGTGGCCTAGGTTGTTCCAGGTGACTGTCTAAACATTTTTTAGAAGGTGTTTCATTGAAATACCACCAATACTACCATCTGAAAGATACTGATAGAAGCCATCCTTGTCCTGGACCATTTGAAGTTTTGCTTTTACTCAGTTTATCATTGGAACTCATTCATGTAACTACAGCTTGTAATCATGGCTTCCACAAATGACCTAGGAAGTGGTTATAAAGCACTGGCAGCAACACAGTGGGTGCTGTTTTTCTAATGCAGGACGGATGGATTTTTACAATGGCTCATGTTGTGCAACAAACAAGAAGCATGAGCAAAAAGCTCTTATCCCAGCTTTTGATAGATTGACATTAGACTGGCATTACATGGTGCTAAGCCCTGCATATATGCCTGTGGAGACATAAAAATGTCCAGGAGCCTGTCCAATATTTCAGCCAGCAAGCACAAGGCATAACCTGGCGACAGGAAGCACCTGGGGGCCAACCTCATACCCGCAATCCACAGAGCCAGCACAGAAGCCTCAGCATCACATGATTCCAAACAATATAGCCTCCCCTTTGTTGCTTACTGATTATATTTGGGATTTGCCTTCTTATTCTTTTTCAGCTGGCAGGGAACCTAATGGAGGGAATACATACGCATGAGCTGGAGGACTCACTGACAGCCTCCTCGGAGTTGAATAAACTGCTATGTCCCTTCTACATTCACCAACATTGAAGACAGTATCAGTCCAGCTCGTTTTTTTGTTTCCTAAAAGGAAACTCTCAGTCTTACTAACACCAGTAATTCAGTCCAGCTCTGCAGAAAGAGGAACCAGTGATTTTAAATAGAGGCCTCCTTAGCTGCAAGAAGCAGAGTGATGTCCAGTCTTAAATAATGCATTTTAGTGTGAGGGGGAGCAGCTGGATTTCATGTTTTAAAATGTGCATGTGCGAATGACCGAATGTAAGGCATCATTCAGAGGCCACTTATGTGTAAGCACGTCCCAGTAAGCCTTGTGTTAAATTGTATGGAAAGTATTGATGAAGTGCGCCCAGAGGGACGGTAGTCCTGTCATATCAATAATTTAACCATCCTGTATTATTCTCTTTTCTACCTCACCAGCTCTGTGTTTAGGAATGCAGGCATCCTCGGACCCTATAATCATTCAAGTCTCCGCCACCAGACAAACAATAAATTAAAGAGTCATACTAACATAACATCTATTGTGATTTTGAGGAAGGGTTTAATTCCAACCCAGTAAACATGAAGATTGATTTTGAAATGACAGGGGAAAGAAGAAAAACAAGAAAAAATATAAACAAGTTGGTTAAATTATTGTGCATTGCAATTTCTTCCTATATTTTTTTTTAATTCCACAGACTCTGGGTTTCTGGACATCTCCCTGTTGACAACAACATAGCCATTATGTTTTTCATTTTCTGAAGTGGAAAATAACATTTCCATTAAGCTCAACATAAGGCAGTGGTTAAAAAAATGTATTATACATACATAAGAAACTGCTATTTCAAATGTTGCACACTTTGTTTTCTGCAAAGCATTCAGCTGGTATTATCTTTTAATAGTTTGTTGATCCTACAAATACGAGATAATTGAAGCAATTTAACCCCCTCATATCTTCAAGAACCACTACTGCGTGTAGCCAAAGAAATCTTTAAAAACGCAGTTTTTTAGCACCTAATTCTTGGGAATACTTTTTTTTTTTTTTTTTACCAGTGTATATCTTGTCAGATTGTGCCCACTGTGAGGTCCTGTTGGTCTTGTGCTTTATGTGTCAGACTGTACTGAAATCCACTGACAAGGCACAGGATGTACCTGTGTTTCTGCACCAAAGCTATATATGCAGATAAGAGTACTGGCACTTTCCACTTTTGAAAATCTGCCATTTTAGATTTGGTGTTTGATTATTTCATAAACAAAACCTTGTATTTATTTAGGCTATTTATTTATTAATTTAAACCACACTAATAACTACAGCTCATAACTGAGCACATTTTATTGCTCATTAGCCGACAGTCAAATCTGTATTTAATGGTGACTGATACAGAAGTAGAATTAAAGTTATTAAAGTGTTTGCTAGGTTTACAGAAATACAAATATGTGTTAACAGGAAGTTTGCTCGCTACGGCAACCTAAAACACCGGAAGCATGCCAGTCCTCTGTGTGGAACAGCAAAAGAAACAAATAGAGCAGGTTTAAAGTGAGAGTTTATATGCAAATAAACAATCTCTAATACTGCATGTTATGGTCTCTGTTGTCTTCCAGGTGGCTTCTCTCTTTTTCTCCCTCTTGTTGCTCTCTACACTCCTTCCTCTGTCTGTGTGAATGTGGACATGGGTGTCACTAACAGTTCTTTTGCAGTGGTGGGTGTGGTCTCAGGAGATCCAGCCGGAGCACTAGTCTTCCATCTTCAGTTATTACAGTACTTAAGCTCAGCTTCCACCTTCTCTCCTCACCCTACACTTGTGGTAGTGTAACTCGGGCCACTTGTTACTCTGCTACTACTTTCGTGGTTGCTTTCATAGCTTTGTACTTACTTTTCAGTCTCCTACATCTTCTCGGGAATCCTGTTGGAAAGTGTGCCAAAATACTTTCCTGCTAACCTCCCTACTGCATCACAGCAGTCTCTGCATTTTCTCGCAGAGAAACATGTAATGTGCATGTAATGCTTGTATTTTAGGATAAATTTCTGGTGAATCAATCAATTGTCACCAATAATGGAAGAGAAGCCTACATTGGTAAAAATGTTTCTCTAATTTGAAGTGTTACACCCCTGTGTGTGAATATGATCAGTGGATCATCATGCAGAAGTTAAATTGAGCCGTTGAGCACTTCTTCACTATTGGCTGTTTTTGTCATCCATACAATATTTCGAATACGATTAAAATAATGCAAGATCCAGGACTGGGTTTTTTTTATGTATTTAGTCAGTTTTTTAGAGTGAAAGGAACTATAAGACACCCTAAGCAGATCCACTAACTTAATAGGAGAGAAATGTTCACTAATGAGCTAAACGAGAAGCTAATACCAGATGTGAGAGGGGAATTTGGGTGGATGCTGTGGTTGGTGGAGGATGCAGTAGTGCATACATCCACTTCATTAAGCTTATGGAAATCTGTGGTGATTAAAGTGCATTATGAGCAATCCCAGGTGGACTTTGCTGAGCTTTAATTCTGAACCAGTCTATGTCCTTGTTCCAACCACCTTCAAATCACATTGTCTGATAAAACAGAAGTGTCTGACAATGACACACTTCACAGGAATTCATAGTCCGTGTATATCAGATCACATCTCGCTGCTTATTCAAACAGCTATCTCTCAGTTTCTCGACTAGCGAGCAACATCGGCCTGTTGGAGAAGGATGCCGAGGCTATGTGTGTGGCAAGATTTAGATTGCTGCAGGCGAAGAGGGACCCTTTGCTACAACATGGCAGCCCATCACGACTGTTCAGGGATGCCTCTCACACTCTCCCCTCCAGCTTTTCGATGCAGCGTGCCAAGCTTGATGACCTTGAGCCCGGCGAGGGACTGGGGTGCCAGGTGACAAGGCTCGTTTGCCAGGTTTTAAACATGCCCCCATCACAGCAGTGCCTGGCAGACGGGCGTCAGTGCTCAGCCTTCACCAGTACCACACACACACATGCACTCTGGTAGTCATTACCTGAATTTAAAGCAAACTGGAGGCTGTATAATGGTCTCCACCCCCTACAGGAACGCCAACTAATTAGTCCCCTTACTATATTCGAGCATGCTGAGTGCATGCCAGTACACTGTCATCATCATAAATAAATGAAAAGATAAGCAGATAAAAGAGTTGTTACACCACACTGACAGGAATTGTTGCACTGTGGCTGACATGTTGACAGATGATACAAAAAACTTCAAGCAGTTAAACATAACACAGTTTTTTTTTTGTAATTATTGTGATAAAAATATTATTTTACTATAATCCAAATTCAGTACTACAAAATGAATACAACAGCTTTAATTGTGGGCATAATATGTGATTATGCCTGTAATTAAATCTTTATACTTCATGTAAAAAAAAACAAAAGGCCATAATAGAATGCAATTTGTGTTATGATCGTTATAAACATATGAAACACAGGAAAATATAAAGTCTATGCAATATTAGTGCTATTGACAAAAAGTAAATTAGCTCTAAAATAAGTTTTCCATTGTGCACCTGCTGTGTATACCTAATGTAGATACAATCACTGGCCACTTTAGGTACACCCATTCAAATGCTTATTAATATAAAAATCTATTCAGTGACATGGTAGCAACTCAGTGCATGCGGGCTCTGTGGGGCCGGGAGGCGCTGCTGCACTGGGCCCCGGTCTGGATGGGCCTGGGCCCCCTTTCCCTGGCGGGTCGCGGAGTATGGGGGTGCCTACTGGGGTCAGCGGGGGAGCTGGCCCCAGGGAGGGGTCACTTGCCCCTCCCTTCCTTCCCTCCCCATCTCCAGCTGCCTCCCTCTTCCCGCTCCACCACAACCACCCACACATGCAGGGCCTTGGAGTAGGGGTATGTCACCAGGGTGCAGAGGAGGCTACCCCCCCCCCCCCCTCTGTCCCCTTCTGGCTGCCTCTGCCTCAATTTTATCCCACAACTTAGACATTCACATTACTCACACTCTCATTACACATACATATAGGATCTTGGGGGTGGGCACGATACACGGAGTCCAAAGTACCATCAGGGTGTACACCCCACCCCTGGCATCGTTGCCCACCTCTCAATTTTAAATACACGTAGACATTGAGGGCTAGCAGGAGGGACCATGCGCTTACCTGCTGCTCTCTGGCAGGTAGCTCCATGCCCTCCTGGGTTTTAATTGCACCTTAGAACACACATGCATCAACACTACAATGAGCGGGTGGAGGGAGGTTTGGAGTCTTCTCTCACCCCCATTCTCTGCGACCTGCTGGAGCGGGGGGGCTAGGAGGAGGAGTTGGCCGTCCGACTGCGGTCTGGAGTGTGGAGCCTTCCTGCTGCTGCGGAGTCGGGGCGGTCTGCCTCCCCCCACCGCAGGGAAAAGGGAAACACCACCTGGGTCTGGGTGCAGTTCCCCCCTCCAGGGGCGGGGGCACCTAGACCCGGTTTGTAGAGTACGCTTGGAGAGTGTGATCGTGTGTACAACGTCTCGTTATGTCTGTCTCCACATTGGTTGAGTGTGGAGTAAGTGCATTTGAGAGCATGAGGGTGGGAATGGATGTTTGTATCTGTGTGTGCCTGTATGTCTGTGTCTATATGTCAGGTTGGGTGTCAGGCGCCACCTCTCTGGGGACATCTCAGGCCCTCCAAGGTTTGGAGGCCTATCTCCCCCTACCACCACTTCCCCTGCCAGTGGCGGACCCCCTCAGACATCGGTGCGTTGGTGGTTCTTTGTGTCCGGGGATGGGCGTCCAGGTACACACCGGCTCACTCCTTGGCGGCCGCTTATCGGGGCCCGGAGCCTGGGGCTCGCTCGGGCCACTTCGGAGGTGGGGTGCCCCTGGCCTCTCGGCCTGGGGCTCGGTCACTCAGGCGCGGCTGGCTGCTGGCGGAGCTCACGGGCGCGTCACTGCAACTCCCCCTGGCTTCTGCTCCGCGGCTGCTGAGTGAGCCCTCATCTGGGACTCTCCTCAGCTCTTTCTGGGACAGTGGCGCAGCTGCCCCTCTGTTGGTCTTCCTTGGTCTCTTGTGTTCTGGGGGCCTCTGGATGTCTGGAGTTTTGATCTCCTCCATACCTGCTTCATGCCCTGGAGGACGGGGCTGTGGCCCCCCCACACCCTCTAGCAGATTATTACATGAAGGAACCTTTTAAAAAACAAAAAACAAGCGCGTCCATGCTCACAGGTGTACACACGGGTGATCACACCCACAAACTACACCCTTTTTGGCTCCTACCTCAAAGCACACTGTGTTCTGTTGATCTTATGTGCTGCACAATAATGTTTAATATTTAGTATTTACTGTCATATTCCCATATATCATTGTGATGTTGTTTATTCTATTACTCTTGTTCTCTTCTGCTTGTTTTCTTTTTTCTTTCTCAGCAGGTGACCCAGGTGATTGATATATGCATTTTTTTCTTCTCTGCTCATTCTGTTGGTTTTTGTCTTTTGCCCTTCTCCCCCGTCCCTCTTCTCAGCTGTTTCTCTTTCCCTCTTTCTTTCTCCCCTTCTTTCCCCCAGTCAAGTCTGTCCCGTATTCAGTAAGTGAAAATAAAAGAAACAATAAAAGGTGAATCAAATGGACCATTACGGCAAGGCTGGGATGGTCAATTTGGTAAAGTAAATCCGTTGGGCATCTTTCTTTGCCTTTAGACAATAATTCTGATGGCAAAAGAGCCAAACGGAACAGGCAAAAAAAAAAAAAAAAAAAAAAAAAAAAAGCAACTCAGTGCATATATGTATATAGTCATGTTGAAGACAACCTGCTGAAGGTCAAATTGAGCATCAGAAGGGGGAAGAAAGTTTCTGGTGTCAGACAGATTGTTCTGAATATTTAAGGAGTTTCTGGTCTGCTTGGACTTTCCCACACAACCATCTCTAGGGTTTTCTGAGAACTGTCCAAAAAAGAGAAAATATCCGGTTACCTCGACTGGCCAGGCTGCTCCAAGAAAAGAGGAAGGCAATATTAACTCAAATAAGCACTCATTACAGTATGTAGAAGAGCATCTCCGAATGCATGGCAGGTGGAACATTAACAGAATCTGTTCTACAGAAGCTGAAGTCCTGTTTGCTAAACACCAGAAACTGGAGCTACAATTCAAAAGGGCTTAGAAGAATAGAACAATAGAAACCTGACCCGGAGTGGGCACTCCACACTTTTCCAGCTGAGGACCATTGCCTCAGATGTGGAGGTGCTGATTCTCATTTCCACCGCTTCACACTCGGCAGGCGAACGTTCCAGTGCGAGGTCATCACCCGAAGAAGCCAACAGAACCACATCATCCGTGAAAAGCAGAGATGAGATCCCCTCTGCGAATCACTACCTTATTGTGGTGGAGGAGTTTGTGCATTCCAGGGATCCCATGGGCTATCTTATCCAGGGGCTTCTGCCCCCTGGTAGGGTCTACCATGGCAAATTGGTCCTGAGTAAGGGACAAGTCAAAGAGGGATTCAGAAGACCTATATGAGCAGAACACCAAGGGAACAGTTCAATCTTCCTGGGATACGGCTACTGGGGCATCTGGTGGCCGGGCCTTAGCCCATGGGTCCCGGCCTGGCACAGCCCAAAAAATGGACATGGGCCCATCCACCAGCAGGCCTACCACCCGCAGGAGACATCATAGGGGTCGGGTGCACTGTGTGCCGGGCGGCGGCCAGGAGAGGAGGCCATTGTGGACCAATCCCTGTCTGCAAAGACTGGCAAATGGGACATTTGTGTGGGACATAAGAATTATTGGTGTGAGCTGGAGGAGAGTCAGTAATTGATGCACTGAAATAACTGTACTCTACAGCTTTTGGGATGAATGAAGTATTTCTTATTCTGGTTAATTTTGCTGTATTTTGTTTTACAGCAGCCCATTTTAGTGTGAAATATAGGTTAACACAGGTCTTACACTATAAACTGTACTATTTATATAAGTACAGTAGGTGTTTATATAGTAGTTTATATAAGTAATGACACCTGAATTATCTATAATAAATCACTGGACTGTAGTAACAAACTAGGCAATACAAAAAATAGTCTGACTAAGGGCAAATAAAGCTTTTATATATCTTTTCATATTTCTGCACACTTAATATTATATACATGACAACACATCAAAGCCACATGTAATTTTCTGCCTATATCATTACCTGTGTATTGGTTCTCTTTCTTTAATAGGACCGGGGGTCAGTAGCTTTAATAGCGTGGGGTTGAAAGGTTTTCCATAGCGCAACTTGTGATGCTGTAAACATGAAATGTAATTGATTTCATCTAAGGCAAAATGTCACAAAAGGTGTTTACTGCTGTGATAGCTGTTGCATAATTGCCTAACACTGAAGGAATATGGCAAATTGAAAAGCTCTCTCACTAACCTCTGACTGCTGTCATGTGACCAAAAAAAGAAGATTTAAAATATAATAAAAAAAACATCCTGCTCCATTATGTCGCTATTTCTGGTTTACAAATTGTCGCTCTTACTCTGACTGTGACATTAATCCTAGCTGAACTGCTGAGTGATGACCAAAGCTTGGGGCATCGGGTTTCAGTGGCATTTCACCCCAAGCACATGAGCTGCAGCAGGGTTGAGAGACATCGAGAGTAAATAGGTCATGACACAGGAACACTGATGTTGTCTGAAGCAGTGAGGGGAGAGCATGAGGTTGTGCATGCTGCATTTGTATAGGAAGTACAAAGGGCAAAGACGAACGCAGCTTGGGGCTCGGTGTGAGCAAACAAGGACAGGAAAAGAACAGTGGAAATCGACTCTGATGTAGTTGTAAGACAGTTTTGTGTGTGCATGTATCATGATTCCCACAGCTATATGTTATTCACTACACTGCATCGCTTGACTCTCACTAACATAAAATCCACCAGGTCATTGGTGAGCTCTGTAGGCTCAGGGGTGAGGACAGGGTTTTGAATTTAAAGAATGCCCAGCTGTTTTATAGAAATTCACTTATCTGGAATGCCCCAAAAGACCTTATAAACAAGAAAACTTTATTGCCAAAATGTTTGAAATTTGATTTGGAAAAAAAAAAAGAGAAATTGCAAGTTTACCAGGTATGTAAAACAAACCCCAACATAAACAATAACCTCTGATGTGTATGTCCTCCACCAGTCGCCTTGTGGACATACACTATACTGCCAAAAGCACTTGCAAGTCTGCCGTCAGACTCATACAAACTTCAGTGACAGCCCACTCTTAATCTGTAGGATCTAATATGATGTTGGCCCGCCCTGTGTAGCTATAAGAGCTTCAAATCTTTTTTTTTTCACACATTTTTTGGCCATTGTTCTTGAAGCACATTGGTGAGGTCAGACACTGATGTTGGATGAGAAGGCCTGCCTCGCAGTCCTCACTCTAATTCAGCCCAACGGTGTTATATCAGGTTGAGGTCAGGACTCTGTGCAGGCCAATCAAGTCCTTCCACACCAAACTTGCTCATCCATGTCTCTGTGGGCCTGGCTTTGTGCACTGGTGCACTGTCATGTTGGAACAGGAAGGAGCCATTCCCAAACTATTCCCACAAAGTTGGACGCATGAAATTTTCCAAAAAACTGCTCTGGAGTCCAGTGGAGGTGTGCTTTACGCCACTACAGCCGACACTTTGGTGACGTAAGGCTTGGATGAAGCCGCTCGTCCATTGAAATGCACTGTTTCTGAACTAATCTGAAGGCCACATGAAGTTTGGAGGTCTGTATTGATAGACTCTACAGAAAGTTAGTGACATCTTTATACTATGTGTCTCAGAATGTGCTGAGCCCTCTCTGTGATATTTTCATGTCTATCACTTTGGGGCTGAGTTGCTGCCATTTCCAGTCACTTTTCCACTTTTAACACTGGACTTATTACACAGGAGGCATCTTAGCTTGGTACCTGAGAATAATGAATATTATAGTTTAACAACTTCATGTGACATGAAAAAATATAGTTAAAGAATACAGTAGTTGGAATCACATTTCATAATGCAGAATACACAGGGAAAAGATTCAGAAATTTGTTTTTTTGTCTTGTTTTTGAAAATAACAGCTCCAAATGAAATAATCTTTAATAGTAAAAACTGTGATGAAATATGTAATATTGTCAATATTACATTAATAAATATTACACAAATGATACTGTAAAATATATAAATGCTACATCAATCTAACCACATAAACTCTCCACAGGAAATGACAGCTAGAGCTTTTTCTCACCACTGATTTTAAAACCTAGTTAGGCACCTGTAGCTATTTGATTACTGCTGAAGGTTAAGAATATTTTTCTGGTCCTTTATACTTACAAAACCACAAATCCTGCCCCCAGGACTATACTGAATACAGCGTATACATAAAAGAACAGCATCAAAGGATCTTTTCCTGTTCCAGTTTTAATTAAGTTTTCCTGATTTGAGTATACATTTCTTTACCTGCTGTACGGTTTCATCATTGACAGTGATTTGGCAATTTTCCAATTTACTCCTAATGGGCAGCCATCATAATGATATGCCATCTTGGTAATGGGCCCAACTGGCTATTGTTCATAATAAGATTTGACTGGGCTGAACACTGTGAGATCCAGATTTATTGGCCTCTGTGCCTGTCTGTGTCCTTGACTTGAGGCCCATATTACCTGCCTCTACCTCCATCTGTATTCCTTTTTTTGCTTATTAGACTAAGCAGAAAGTAATTATTTTTCAGTCATTCCATTCACTAGGCAGCGGGAGGCAGACTGGAGGCAAACCACTTGTGCAGACTAATCGGCTCACAGCAGAGGTGGCCCCTACTACAAACAAGTGCTTGTGGATGTCCTGGATGCAACTTGCCAATACTACATGAATTTCATGAGGCAAAGCTCCAGCAAGTCATTTTTAATAGGCATCTTTAAAATTCCCTTTTGTTCATTTGCCTTTAGCCTTTGCTTGCAAGTCGGCATTCAGTTTTTACTTTTCCTCTCCCTGTTGCCCACGCCCTTCTATTTGCCTCTTTCCTTTCAATCATACTCTTTCTCCACTTTTCCTCTTACTTGTATTTGTCCTGAACCCCTGACTTATTTCTGCTTCCTTCATTCCTCCTCCTGTTCCCTCCCTTTTCCCTGTAATAGCCTTTCGTCTCTATTGGCTCCATCTGCCATGACCATGAAGGGCACAATGCCGGCTGCTCAGCCCAAAACTCGGAGCTGCCACTCTGGCCAGTGGACTGAACACCCTGGCATATGTGTTGTTCTGGAAAACGGCACTACACGACTGTGACGCACGGACACAGCCAGGTGGTGGTGTCATCCATATGCACACACAGGAATCTGTGAACAAAGCACAGTCAGTTTGTGCACATAAGCACACAGAGGCTGTGAACATCCCTGAGCAGTTCCAAATAAGCAGGCTTGGGACAGTGACATATTCTTATGTGTGTAGGCTGCATTATGGGATGACTTCAATGTAATGGCGTGAAAAAGTCTATGACACATGATTTGTAATGCTTGATATCAAAATATAACTATTTATGCCCTGATTCTGAGAATGTTCCCATGTCTTTTTCACATACTTGAACATTACACTTGATAGAAAATGTGTATTGGTTTAAGGCGTGAGAACTGTTGCTGTGACCTGGGTGAGAGTGATACAATATGTAGCAAACAAATGACTCTTCATATGGATTGAAGTAACAGTATTGCAAGTTTTTCATGACCTCTCATACGTTTATCTCATTAGGCATTTGACAATAATAGCTGAATGCCTATTTTTTTTTTTTTAAAAGGCACAATTAACAGCATTCTCCATCTACTGTTGCTTAGAGGATCATGTGCAACACTAAGCTTCCTGCCAAAGCTTTGACACCACTAGTCTCTATACCACAGCAGTGGTATTGTGTGCTGCAATTTGGAGCACACAGCATCTGGTGTGTAAAACATTGTAATTCTACCACTTCTTTGTAAAACATCCCCAGTCCTTAGTGAGGATACTAAATCACGCTGTATCTTTTGCGCTCTGTGGTAGAGCTTTTTTATTCTGTAGCATGACATTGTTTGATACTGACATGTATGGAAAGGCAGAATGAGGCTGCGATGCAGGAAAAGATACTGTGCCTTTATGAAATTTGGAGAGACAAAATACGTGGCTTTGTTTAACATTTAAAGCACTTTGAACTTTAAAAACAGCTATTGCCTACAGCAGTAGTATGCTGCATTGGTGTTTTCACTAATTCCACAACTAGAAACAACTCCTGGAATCAACAAAGCAATATTCTAAATATTAGCAAGCTAAAATAGTTCCCATGAAGAGGGAAGGTTGCTTGGTATTACGTTAGAATTTAAACTTGGTTTTATAATGTGTGAAGATTAGTTTGTTACGAACTTGCATGTTCATGTGTTTTGTTTTGCGCAGGTGATGTTATTTTTTATGTTAATTCAGCTGTGCCAGGGCCCTGCTCCGATTGGTGCGTGGATACACCGCCCCGACGTGACTGGTCCCAGCTGGAGGACCCGCCCATTAAAAAGAGGCTGGAGTGCTACGGCGGGAGAGGTCCTCGCGTTTCTCCTCATGACCCAGCAGTGTACCTGTGGCAACCGCTGGCTGCAGTGCGGCTTAAAAGTTGTGGAAGTGGAGTGGGTAGGGGTGAGCTGCTGTTGCTTTTGATCACCCATTTTTTCCTGTTTTGAATTAGTTAGGGAGGTCAGACTCTGTCTTTATTTTTGGACTTTGTTTTGGTAAGGTCAGGGATTTGTGTAGATTAGTTTTTGTTTGTTATTTTGGTCTTGGCTCACACTGAAGTGTTGACACTCCCGTTTTGTTGTTCCTCTTTTTTTCACTTTGTAAATAAATCACATTATAAAGAACGAATTTGTTTCCTGTGGCTGCTTGGGTCTTGAGGGGGAAGCGAGTGCCTCACTCATGTTATTGCCTGGCCCTAGACGGGTCGTAGCAAGTTAAAAGAAAGTTTTCACACAACTCAATCCAGTATTGTTTAAAAAAAAAAAAACAAAAACGTATGGTTTCCATAGGACAAGCAAGGTGCTGCTAATCAAATGCGACTGATTGTCAGCAAGTGTGAGCCCCTCTATAAAAGTAGACGTTTTAAAAATTTGCTAGTCTGGAGCATTCAGGTCTGTGTAAACACAGTGCAATAATTTTGCAGGCCCCTCAAATTCACCCCAAGCCTGTGCATAAAATATATCTCATACTTTGCAGGCCTGTGGTACATGGTAAAGTTTAATTCGAATAATACAGCTTGTTTGGACAGGTTTCCAAAACAGGGCGACATCGGTTGGGTTTGCAAACTTGCATATGAACAAAACACAAGAGTTCTGAAACTCCTGTCCTTTGGACAGATAAGACCAAAGGGGAGATCCTAAGCCAAAATGCAAAGTGCCATTTTTGGAGAAAACCTAACACAGTATATCAACATTAATGTAGGACAGAGAGGGTATTGATTTGAGTTTGTTCTACAGCCACAGAACCACAGGACAACACCTTGCAGTCACAGAGTCAATTATGAGCCATACCAAAGCATTTTGGAGTAAAACGTAAGGCCATATGTCTCTGAATGGTTGAGAAATAAAAGAATTAAGGTGATGCAATGGTCCAAAGTCCAGACCTCTCCCAGCTGAAAAGCTGTGCCAGGACCTTAAGAGAGCTTTCTATATAAGACTGAAGCATTGTTGTATAGAAAAATGAGCCAAAATTCCTCTAAAATTACTACTTCCACTCATTCCTCCGAAAAGTGATTCTAGAATCTGCTGAATCACGGGGTGCACTTTGAAAAAGAAAGTTTTCACAGGGCCATATGTAGTCCTGTGAAAACTTTCTTTTTTACATAACTTTAGCTACATTTCAAGTTCATGAGGGTAGAGGGAACTTTCATCTTCTGACTTCTTTCCTTACCAGTAACTTTGTAAATCTGTTTCTAAAAGAAATTCGGTGTGAGTGCTACAAGTTTGCTGAAACATAGGGAAGGATTTGGGGAGGGGAGGGGGAGGCTCTGAAAACACAAAATTTGTAGTTAAAACTATGCGTCATAGGAATAGATTAAAATGTGCTTAAAATAAAAAGCTGCACGTTAACAGAATTGTCTATATAATGGTGAAACTAAACATCTCAAAATACAGATTAAATGCATGCAAATATTTTTTTGTTTATTTTTGTTTTAAAAATGGTGTTTACGGTTAGAACAAGAGGAATCGGGGATGCAGATAGGTTGCTGTGCACATACAGACAAGGAGCCAAGGGAACAGCTTGACAATGGGAGAATGTGGTGGAGACTGGTTCTGTGTTCGTGCTAAATGCTAGCTAAACTCATCAAATATTCCCTATCATGATAAATCATTTGTCCAACAATAATCCAGAGTTTGATATTTAGTCTAGTGTAACATATTTCTAAACTCCTTACCCATTTAATTACACACCCCCAGCTGAGCCAAACCAGCAGCAGTTACTGCACCTGACAAGCTTTCCAGTTGACAGCTTTTATATAATTACTTTACTACATGAAGCATAGTATTTTTGCTCACAATTTCAGAAATGTTATCACAATTTTAGACATTTTTTTTATCCATTGCATTTAAATCTTGCATGTACAACACAGATTTGTACATGCACGTGTCTTCATTGTGGACAGTGCACTTTTTTTATGTGTGTGAGAAGTGGATGGAAAGACAAGACCATGAAGGAGGTTTTTTTGGGGGGGGTGGTATAGTACTGGTGGAGGTGTGTGTGCGTGTGTGTGTGTCAATCATTCACGACAAGAGGGCTAGTGTGTGCATGTTTTTTGTCTGTGCAGTAACAATGAGAAAACCTTGAATGTATTTTAATGGGTGTGTGTGCGTGCCATGATAACTGACAATTGTGTGTGTATTTCTCTTTGATGTCCCTTTTTTTCCCTCCTCCATCCACCACCTACTTCAAAGCAGAGTGCTCCAATCTCTGTTGCCAGTGGATACCCTTATACATAACTTTATACTGTCACTTACACCAGACTATTTAATTGTACTTTCAACATGGGTCTCAAATTAAAACCAGTAAAGGGAAACTGAATGCATATAAACGCATCCTATCTGCAACTGGTGCTCCTTAATAATTTAACAGTATCTCACTAATAGTAAATACACCTTATTAATATAATGTTTAACAAATTCCTTCCCTCTACTGTAACAAAGAGATAGATGTAAGGATATAGCTTGAGTGTTTGTAATTCTATAATATATAATATTATATATATAAATGTCTTCGTTTCACATCACCGTGTCTTGAAATAATACTAGAAAGAGATTCTGAAAGAATAAAGGACTGGCAATAGGTTCAAGTGGCTCTGTCAGAATCTTGAGAAGACTAAGCCTGGCCCCGGGGACTTTTGGAATAAACATTTTATAACCACTTTTAGAAAAGGAAACACAATAGCAGCCAGAGGACAATCTGATTATTAGGATCACTATGCAAATGTGTACTTGAGCGAGGCATTCATATCCTCGCCATCTTTTTGTAGAAGAGGCTTGGAAAGTGAGAAGAACACTTCCTTTAGGGCATCTGTATCACTCAGCCAGCACGCTAATATTGGTGCCTTTACAGTAAATATCTCCCATTTCTCCCAAATACACACAAACACATGAAAATATACACTAAATATATATATCTCAGTCATGTGGAATGTTTGTTATGGCAACAAGACATATAGTGGAATGTGTTGTAATTGATGTAATTGGGGTGTTTGCTACTAATTTTGTATACATTACACACAAATCCCTGTGAGAAGATGAGATATACATCACTCTAAGTTATTTTTTTCCATAATGTGTGCTGGTACTTTCTTCATTTTCAGTCCATGTTCTTTTTTTCTGTCCTAAAAACACTGTCATCATTGCCCCAAGACTCTGCTAGGCTATTAGATATGGCCTAAAGGCGAACATGTAACAGGCTTTTATCAGTGTTGGAACTGTGAACACTTCAGTGTTATACAGCATAGTGCATGGCAATAATGAAATTTGAAATAATTGTCTTACAAAGGATTTTATTGCACTTTTCATGAAGAACTGGCTCAGTTTTGTGTCCTTGGCCCACGACAGACATGTCAATATAGAAATTAAGTTAGAGAATTTAAAGCCTCAAAGCCTGGTAACCTCAGTAGCACTCTGTGTGCATTTTTAGAGGACCCTACACATTAAACCACAGCAAATATAAAAATGTTAATTGTCAGTCATGGTGCTAAAATTACCACTCATTCGTAGTTTACACAGGAACCACTATAGAGGTGTTAAATTAACAATTTTAAGAGAGTTAATATTGTCATGCCATTAGTATTACCTAACAAATGCTTTGCTTGCAAAACATTAACACATATCTAACAAAATAGATTAAAAAAAAACCCCAAAAGAAACCAAACTTATAAAATAGAGTAATATAACTCTCTATAGAGTCAATTTCACAAAAATGAAATGTAAAGATGCTTTTAGTCTCTGTTATTTTAGGTTACACTGGGCAAAGCAGTTCCTGTTCTCAGCCACACTTTTCTCTCTTAAAGCACTAAAATTCTACCCCCCCCCCCCCCCCCCACAAAAAGAAATGTATTAATGGTAATTTTCATCTTCAAGGTCCCGTAGTTGTGAAGATATAAAGGGTATTTTTAGGAAATCAAACATGCAAATTTACAACTGGCTTATGTGACTGTCTTTTGCCCTTATATGCTATCGATATGTCTGTGCACCATTGTCACCAGCACAAATTCTAAGTACATTCGTTACACTTAAACCCCAAGCCTTTTTCATATGCACTATGTATCGTCACATTTAATATGTGCTTAGCACTTTGATTTCATGCTGTCAGCTGTCAGAGCACCTTAGATGAACCTGACTGGCTCAGTCCTGATAATTCTTTGCTTATAGAGCATCTGTGTTCTTTGTCCTAATGTTTCTAGACAAAAATAAAATAATGATAGAAGATAATACAAGTGAATCTGCCTAATTACAGCTTTTTAGTTAATTTGTGTTAAATTATGATATTTTATGATGTGCTCATGTACGCACATGGACACACATGTCCATAGCAACTGGGAATATTGCTGCAACACAAGAGCACAATCCCTAAATAGCGCTGATGAGTGTGGTGATGTTTTTTCAGTGATTTACAAAAGTTTAACTGTTTTGTAAATACGTGAGCCATCAGTTCATTTCAATATGACATGCTCAATCTGAATTTGTGTGGGTCCAACACTAGAAACAGCTCACAGCTCATTAGAGGATGGCGAAAACTGTCCATGGTCCTGAAATTATACCTGTTTGATTTATTTAATATTTCACTGTTCATTTGATTGTAATAAAGCTTTATTAAGTTAAATTATGTTTTTCTTTAAGTTTATTGACACAAATGCATTGGTTTAAACTATTCAAACTGAAAACACTGGAATGAATCAGTTATTACACACGATCTTTTTGCCGTGCTGTCTTTGCAAATAGTGATAGTAGTGATAATAATCTTTTGTTTTTTTTATTAAATGCCTAACAAGGGCCATAGAGAGCTGCTGAAGCAGAAAAAAACTAAAACGCTGATATGAAAAATGAATTACGATTTATACTAGACATTAGTTCATAAGTGTTACATTATCTGTAGCCGTTCTTGCGTTTGTGTCCATCTTCGGCCTTGAGTCTCCTTGTTTTCTGTCTACATGTCATACCTTGTTGAAGGTTTATTTTAAAAAATGACAAAGGAGGGAAATACAATAAAATACTAAGGATAAAAAACAGATAGTGGACAGAACATAAATGATATATCCACTGACTTATCCAGAATAAAACCAATGGGGAAGATTATTTAAATAAACACTTCAAACATCTCACATGCGTGCATACATACATAGGACACATGCAGTAACACATTAACACTGGATTTGTCAGGATCCGAGAAATTAACTCCAATTACTTCTTCATCCTTTTGTTGTCCTGTTCCCATCTTTTTTTTTTTTTTAAGATGTGTCTAATTCCATCATGGCGTTTGGAATTATTTTGGTTTTCATGTGACGTATGACCCTGAAGGTAAGCGAGTCATGGACTAAAGTAAAACAGTATGTTGGATGTGCCATGCAATGCTCAATTACATGGGTGGGAACTAGTGTGTTAGCGCAGTTAGCTCGTTAACGTGTTGGCCGTCTAGCCCCATGCATGGGGCGATCGGCGGTAGCTCGTTAACGGAGATTTGCCATGTTGTGGTGTTAAGGTCATTTCAACGAGATTAACCTGAAAGCACTAGTGGGAACACAACGAATATGACTGCACATTTACGCCGACATCATCCTAGTGCAAAGACAAGTGGAAGCAGACAAAAAAAAGCAAGCATGCTACTAACTTTAGCCGAGTCATTTAGACAGCTGTTAGCACATGATTCTCCTTATGCTGCTGAGAATATAACCCAGAAGAAGCGGATAGTATAGCTTTTATTTTGGAAAGAGACATTTCTCTGTAATAAACTCTCTTTTCCAAAGATGCATGATTCCTCAATCAGATACAGGGCTTGCAATATCGCTAGCCTGACGTCCTGGGGCTAGCGATTTTTTCAGTCGGGCTACCAAAATCTATCTCTTCCCTGCCCGTCGGGCTATTGTAAGAAGGAAAAATATATGTCAATGCTTTTGCATTCTTTCAGAAATGTAGCTGGGTAATTATGTCATTGGCATCGGTGAGCCACTGTCAATATGTGACATATTGAAGTCGCGTTTGAATTTGCGCTTGTTTTTTTGCTTTCACTTTGCAATCGCGCGAACTGTGTATAGAGAGCGACAGCACTGATCTGTGAGTGATGATAATTTGTGCACCAATTCCTCTGACATCGTCTTATTAATCGTTAGCTTACTATGCAAACATGACAAGTGAAATCTCCCGCAGCTTAAACATGTGAGAGGTTGATCGCGCAGAGAATCGCTGAGCTTATGTGAGTCCGTGTGTAAAAGCAGCAGGATTTATATTTGACTACGATGACCTGGATGACTGAGAACCTTCACAGACAGATATATATTTTAGTTCTGCTGAGCCAAATAAGACAGGTCAGGGTGAAGAAGTGACAGCCAAAGAAAAGCTTACCACAAAACGGAGAAGTTATGACAAATCAGACTATAAGGCAAAAAGAAAGTGCAGCTTTATGGTTTCATGGACAAAATAATTTCTGTGGCTGCAATATGACAAGCTAAATAACCAGGGCTGCACATAAGTGGTCCGCAGGTGCGCATTCGCTGTCAAAATAAAAAACACGCACAAGGGTTAGGGTTAAATTTAAAAACTGTACTTTTGAGTTAAAATATATATTTATAATTTTAATAAATGACAAATTAAAAAGGCATGAACATTTTTTTTGTATCGAAAAAATATCGAACCGTGACACCAAAGTATCGAACCGAACCGAACCGTGAATTTTGTGTATCGTTGCACCCCTAGTAATTACATATTGATATCTACTAGAGTGATATAAAATGGCTACAAATATTCAATAACCTGCATACATTGAAATAAGTAAATAATAAATCCCAGTAAAATAGACGAGACCTGTAAATGCAAAGGGAAACATACTGTACTACCTAATCTGTTGAGTGTTACCTTCTTCAACACAGACCTGCTTTCTGTTTTCATATCTACAAAAAGTTACATCTTGCTTCTATGCATTATATTATTTATGTAATCTACTTAATGTTAAAAACTAAATGTCTGTTTTTAGTGGATCTTAATTAGTTATTGGTATAGTTATTTATCTTTATTATACTACAGTAACTTATGCAAATGCTATTGATAATTATATTGATTTTCATCAAACGTAGATGACAACTTGTCATCGTGTTCTCCTTCTTCCCTCTCTTCGCTCTGTCCTGGCTTTCAACTGGTCTAGAGGGAGGCTGGAGTGCTCTTTGGTGGCGCCTCATTTCCATTTTGATTTCTCTTTGCCTTTGTAGTGGTTCATCATCTTCCATCTCAAGGCCTTCCAACCCCTCGTCTCTCTTCTCTCTTGACTCTGGCTTTCATCTCTCCCCTCCTTTATCCTGTCCTCCCGGCTTGTTTGTCTATTGACTTGTTTATACAGATGACCACCGACCTATTAACCGCACCAAACCATGCCTTGTCTCATCTAGATGAAGGGTGAAGAACATGGCTCACATGTCTATAAGGACTGACAAGAATAAGAGGTTTCTTGCCACTGTATATTATATCGGAAGCGTGACATTATGTACACCGTAAAAAAAAAAATCCTAAAAAAACAGTAATATTCCGGCAGCTGGGGCGCCAAAATAATACCAGAAAATAACAGAAAATAACTTTCTCATGAAAATACGGTTATTTTCAGTAATGACAATACAGTTTGTTGCCCTAATTTTACATGGGATTTTGCCTTTTTCAAGTGCTTTTAAACATTAAATTAGGAACATTTTAATGTGATTAAACAATGAAATTACCTATAAACAAGGTCAATGAATGCGGCAATATGAATAAAAATACTTAAATGTACAGAAATATACAGTTAACTTAAATAATAATGGAATGCATTGACATAGCGCTCTTTGAGACCCTCAAAGCGCTTTACAATTCCACTTTATAATTCCCCTCTGGCCATCACCAGTAGGTGGTAGGTGAAGTGTCTTGCCCAAGGACACAACGACAGAGAGTGTCCGAGCAGGGGCTCGAACCAGCAACCTTCTGATTACAAGGTGAACTGCCAACTGTTGAGCCACGATCGCCCTAAATAAAAATAATAATAATAATTATTATTATTTGATGTAACAAAAGTTTATAAGAATAATTTTATATATTTTTCCATAGCATTAAATTTGAATTTAACAGTTCAATCTTTCAAATAACGGACAAATATTTGTGAAATTATGATACATTTGTGAATGTATTTTAACAATCTAAATATGCACATGGACAGACAAATACATTTAAAAAACAAGAAAATTATGTTTTATTACATTTACAGTGATTTTATGTTAATTTACATTTGAAATGTAAAATATATATATAAAATATATATATATATATATATATATATATATATATATATATATATATATATATATATATAAGGAACTGAAGAAGAGAGAAACGCCCATAAGAATATTCTGAACTCATCTGTTAATGTTATCTAAATCTTCCAAATATGCCAGACTTGTATGAACACTAAATAAAGCTGAGACAAATAGAAAAAAAGTGCATTAATACAGAGTCAGGCAGAGTAAGGAGCTATGACAGCCAATGGGGGGAAAAAACCTGAAGAGTTAGAATAAGACAACAGAGAGGATGAGAGGAAAAGTGGAAGCATCGGTATATACAATAGGGAATAACAGCATTAGATAGACAGGGGTAGGACAAAGCATCCCGACAGACCTCAGTTATAATTCTGTCCTTTAAAGACAAAAATTCTCAGTGGGCTTACAGAGTTGTCACACATCACGTATCACTCAGCGTGGCTGCGTGATGGAGCGTTGATTGATCGGATCTGAGCATCTTGTTAAGGTTCTGTTTGCATAGCCTTTATAATTAAGGGGAAGTTTGATAGAGAATAGAGCTATTAAAGTGGGCTTGAAGGAAATTCCATGGAGATAAATCCCAAAGTCTCATGGGAAAGGTGTAACGAAATGCACACTAACACATATCATTTTTGGAAGTTGTGCTGTCTTACTGTATAAGGGGGAAGGCAAATATTTCACAAAATGGGTTGAGCTTGTGATCTTTTTTGTTTGTTTGTTTTTTGATGACAACTAAGTCACTAATTATCTTTTGTGGGCTTTTTTGTATATCTGTAAACATTCAGTGATTTATTTATTCAAACTCAAGTGTCTTTTCAGTAAGTACTTCAGCATTTTAGCACTATGGCTATTAACTCAGCGTTAAAAAGCAAAACAACATTCAACAGTTTTGTTTCAAGCATTTCTTGATGAAGAACTCCAACTGATGTGCGCTTTTGTTTGTGATTAAAGAGGAGTTTGATCTTTGTAGTAGTGCCATGCAATACTGCAGATTTTGGTATTAATCCAGCTTCAGTATTACAGATATCTACAGATACTTTTACCCTATAAAGAACATTTATGTAGGAAAAACCTGATTTGTGAAATGGATCATCATCAATTTGCAAATTTTAAACATGTTTTAAAAAACATCACGTCAGTGATTTTTACTTTCCACAGTAATTACTTAACACAGCATATATTTTGAAAGTCTGTCTTTTTCTGAGACCTGGAATGTAAATGCTCCTGTCTTTGTTTTAAGTTAATCTTTGAGATATATTTCTTGTTCATAAAATAAATAAATTAAATAAATAATTAAATAAAAGAATTCACTGGACTACTTACTGAACGTAGAGCACAGAATTAAAGTACCGATCCAATACCAATAACAGCATTGATACAACAAGGATCACTACTAGTTTATTACTGTTTGACTTGCTCACAGCTGTAACATTATTCTGGCATCAGCCAATATAGCTACATAGGCTTAAGGTAGCAACAGTTTATAGAACCATCTTCTGCAATGATTCATCAACGTCTCTTTGAAAACATGTGCTTACATGGCATGCTATCACAAAGCTAGCAGGCGACGTTAAAGCTGAGTGAATGCTGAGCACACCGCGCAGAGCCTGATCTTCAGCAGATAACTAAGGCCATCAGGCTAGTACTGTACATGTTTCAAATGAACTGGACCTTATATAATGCTTTTCTGTTTCACTTGAGCAGTCAAAACACTTTATATAACATACCTCATGTCTCATTTACACAAGCACTTTTTTCTGTCTATGTTCTTTCTATCTACTATTCACACACATTCACACTGCAAGCAGCTAGTGATTAAACTACCAATCTTCCGATTAGTAGATGACCTGCTCTACCTCCTGCGCTACAGCCACCCTAATTGCCATTACAGTAGAATACTGGGGATCATCATGGGGTCGTGGGCTTGGGGGGTGGTAATAAAGTAATTAATCTGCCTGATATGCTAAAATATGTTTAGTGGTAAAAAAAACAAAAAAAAAAACAGGGTGAGGATGTGCAGAGGTATGGTATTTAAAGAATGTTTTTTTTTTTTTACTATTTTCAGACATCTTTTTTTATTGATGTAATTGATGCATCAACTATGCCCCATGCTACAGTGTGTAGTCTACTCCAAATCAGAACTGTTTCACCCTGTCTTTCACATGAATTTTCAGTGGTCATTATTATGCTGTTTATTGGTATGTCTTGAAATGAGATTAGAAAGTTTAGAAGAAAGTTGAAAAATCATGGCAGCATAAATCATGCAAACAGCTCAAAAAGTTTTTGACGCCTACTTTGTTTTAACTATCTCTACTGTAAGTTTTTAAAGCCATTAACCACACTCGTGAGTGATAACATGTAACTGCTGCAATCGCTCTTCAATAACTGATTTCATTTTGTTCTGTGGAATATAATTGAGGATGAAATGTGCAGCCCAAAACATTATAGAGCTCACTGAAGCGAACAAGATAGGATGACAATGGACTCTGAGCATTAGTCACATGTGTCCTAGAGATGAAGCACTGTACATTTGAGAGTACCTATACCATTTTCAAACCTAAAGAGTCAGGGAATGAAGACAGAATTGAAAGTGTCCTATCTGCCATTTACTGTCATTTACGGCAGACCCGGATAGACGAGAGGACGGCAAATGACCTGGAAAAGAATATGTTAGTGCCGCGGTCCTGGAGGTTCTTTGACAATGGATAAGGAAACATTAGCTACTATGGTGATACATCTTTAATGGCACTTTATGGCCCCTGTCTTCAGCTAAAACAACTGAACTGTTCTAGCGGAGACTCGGTAATATACCCCCCAAAAAATCAGATGAGCCATGTTCAGTGTGTCTGCATGTGTGGTGACAAGGCAGAAGAAGAGTGAGTAACAGGGAAAACAGCTTAGCAAAAGTAAAAATGATTTGGAATACAGATCAACTTGATTAAAAAGTTGTTTCGATTGCAGGAGAATGTCATTATGCAGCCATCCATAACTGAAGAACACTAACAGATTGCTTGGCTTCCAGCTCATGCAATTGTTCCAAGGCTTGGAAGGAAAAAAAAACATGGAAGTAGCATCCAAGTAATGACATAAATAGGATTCAGAATACGACATGTACTATGAATTAATGAACAAATGGTCTTTCACAGTCTCCTCTGTTGGTTTGTTTCCAAGCTTGACGCTGAATAAACTAACATCAAATAAGCTCTTCTAACACACCACTATTGCTCCATCAACTGGCCAAGTGAGAGTCTGAAGGTAAACCTTGGCTCAAATGAGTCAAACAATCAAATGAGGGAAAGTGTAGAAAGCCATTTGCCGAAGAGGTTGTAAGTCCCCTTGAACTAAATGTGTGAAATAAATGATCTATTGAGTTAGCAATGTGTTCTACCCTATGCTTTGGATCTACTAAACTGCCTTTGTGTATTTCTTTAGTTCTAAGTTAGTATCATCTCTGTTAGTTTTTCTGTTACCAAGCTTCACCTCCTGTTGATTGGGAATAAATTTCTCAAAAGAATTGGAATTATTATTATTTTCATGATTGCTTGTTTAAACAAATCTTTTGTAGCTCCGCGTTCAGGTCAGCCAATCCAGATATATGAACTTAATTGTGAAATGCATTTTATTTCCTGTTAGAAACAAATAATAATAATAATAATAATAGATACTTTATTGATCCCCATGGGGAAATTACTTGTTTTTCTCTGCATTTGACCCATTCACTCAGTGAAGCAGTGGGCAGCCCACTAAGCAGGCGCCCGGGGAGCAGTGTGTAGGGACGGTACCTTGCTCAGGGGTACCTCAGGGTAGCCGTTAAGTGGATTCGAACCGCCGACCTTCCGATCATGGGGCGACCACTTTACCTACTGAGCTATCCCTGCCCTACATTAAATAATAATCAGGTCTGAGAGAATAATGATCTGAAATTATTTTTTTCTGCCACCCACACCCCATGTTTCACTGTGGTCTTTTTTGCCTTAAAGCAATGCTATTTTGTTGTTTTTGTTATTTTGTTTTTGTTCTGAACTACAAACTCTGACTTTTATTACATTTTTCTTTAAATTGTCAATATGTTAACCTAAGTTAATGGCAAAGCTTTATTTATGCATTTAGAACTACATTTTCTTTTAATTTCAGGCACTTCATTTGCAAATGTTGGATAAAAGCACATAAGTGCATACACAAAAATAAATTGGTTGTAACCATTTTTGTAACCATGTTTTTCACACATCCTATAATTGGTCCAAAGCAGAAACAAACTGATTTTTTTAATATACACACCTCAAGCCTTATTCTGATTCAAGCTTGTGTTCAAAGTGGGACAGTTGCATCAGTAAATCTTCTTCTCAGAGGAGGTCGAAAGGTGGAAGGAATCAATGCCACTGAATCATCCTAGAGCATGAGCGAGAAGGAGGGGTGAAATGGAGAGATAGGACAGGGTCGGGTGATAGTAGACTTAGAGAGGAGGGTAGCTGGGTCACCATTAACCAACGGGACAAAAAGGCCGCCGGGACCTTCGATTATCCCCAGGATCAGTCAATAGTGATTCGCTCTCTGAGGGTGTGACAGTGAGTGGTGTTCGCAGGACAAAAGTAAGGGATGCTAGGGAATGTCTGTCTGTATTGAGGATAAAGCTGAGAAAAAAAAATACAAAAAAGAGAAGGTGACAAGAAGAAAACACTCCTTTAGCAACAGTGGGGGAAAAAAACCCAATCACTGGCATGAAAATATTTGTTACATTTCTTTTAGGATACAGAAAAAGACTAGGGCTGACAACAAATGCAGATAAGTACTCACACTACAAGCTGCAAATAAAAAGATAAGTAAGGTCAAAATTTCAGGTGGTGATAGACATGTTGAAATAAAGCTGCAATAAAGCTACTGCTAAATATTTAATTATTGTATTAACTCTTCTAAAGCACTTTTTCTTTGCCAAAGACGCACCTAAGTGCATTCAATCACTCAAGGGAAAGAGAATCCCAGTGTATGAATCAAGAGATGGATAACACTGGACCCTCTTGCCCTGTTAGTTTGTAAACTGAGTAGAAGTCTCTAGCCCACTGACATTTTCACACAAGAGTGTAGAGTGTGGTGAGACATTTAAAAAAAGAAATACATTTTGGCACCGAGACAGATGTGTCACTGGTCCCTTACAGACCAGTAAACACAACATACACTGTGTGATTATCCTTAATTTTGTAAAGTTGTTTGATTTGGGCAATTGGGAGTCTCTTTCTCTGTTAAATAATGATTGAAAAAGATGAAAATGAAGAGAATATTTCTGATGATGCTTTCAGGGGTGCAATACATGAGGCTGCTCTGGAATGAAATGTAGCACCACGGATTAGTGTACATCAAAAAAAAAGTCTTTCATCTCGACTAGCCCGGGGCTAGCTCCAGCCATTTTGGTGCCCACCCACACAGGTAAATGGATATATAATCTAATATCACAATGTTTTTTTTTTTTAGCAAAATAGTTATTTTTAGTCATTTAAATAAATTACCCCTTATACATCCAGAAGGAAAAGTGCCATGGTGTATTTGAGAGAAGAAAACTGTTTACCTACAACACATTAAGCCTACATCCAACAATAATACACTAAACATGTCTGAATTACTGGTTGCCTGTGTTACTTTATTAGCTTATACTTTATTTTAATACATATAAAATATAGTATAGGATCTAGACTTTCTTGTCATTTTTAACCTGTTAAAGCAAGAACAATGAAATAATTTCCAGAAGACTCTAATGTTCTTTATTTATTGCTTACAAATGTATTTAATTTGGGGTTTATTTGGCTGAAAAAAAAATCATACTGATGATGTAGAAGTCTCAAAAACTCATGTATCCAACTTGACACACTAGGATTTAAGGGGCTAAGTGAGTGCAAGCAAGAATCAGATGGTCTCAGTGGAAAGATAGCAGTCAAGAAGCGGGGAGAAAAGGCTGAGATATGTCAAATTACACAAGAACTGACAACAGATCGTGTGGAGTAATGATTCCGAATGTGAAATGTTTTGGTTCCGATAGGCAATATGTACAGAAAAGATCAGGAGAGCAGTGATAAAGTGAGTACAGTTATCTGTACAACTCTGTGGAGGTTCTGTCATGGTTTGGTGTTTAGTGGTGTTTGGGATCTTGTCAAAACTGTTGAAATTATTATTACAGAGAAGGGCAGTCAGATTTTGATCCACCATGCAAAAAAAAAGTTTGATTGGCAACAGCTTCATTGTTCAATGTGACTATGACTCCAAACATACAGCCAATTCAGTAAAAATATACCTGGATAGAACACGCTCAGTCATGGACTGGCCTCCCCAGATCCCAGATTTTCACCTTGGGATCATCTTGACAGAACAAAAGACTTTATTTAGACTGTATTTTGCAAGTCAACATGCAAAATAAAGCTTTGAATATCATTCAGGAAGCCCGAAAAACTATTCCTGAAGACTATTTAATGACAATGACAAGTTAGCACATAGCACATTTTGTTACATGAAATTACAAGAAAGACTGTGTTGAAGAATAACAATAACCCATGCTGTCATGGTTCTAGGTCATTTGACCCAGCTTTTTGAGTTTATTATATTTTTGTGATTCTTGGTGTTGTAATGATTTAGTTTTATACAATTTAGCATTAAGCTTAGTCTTTTTGATTGAGAGTTTGTTGTTTATTTCTGCTTTTATTTTCTCTTGTCTATTATGTTCCCTTTGTGTCCCATCTTCATATCCATGCTGCATGTATACATGCAGTATGTTATCTATAAATAAAGCAAATATTATTGCAGACAAAATATTTACACTACTCTGCCTTCAAATTTAAGCAGAAAGCTGAAAGATTATATATATTATTTTCCCTCATTTAAAGCCAAGTCCTATGTTACAGACACACCTGTGCACATACAATATATCCCATATCACAGTGTAATTCATATCATACTAATGTTTGCAAACAGCATCTATAAGCTGATTAAATATATTTGAGTTTCAGTTGGCACAGGGTCAGAAACTATGAGACTCTCTTCATTGTATCAGTCATTTACTGCACTGTGAGCAGTTTCTTTTTTTTTTTTCCCCGAAATGTATGGGGCTCATTAGTAGCAGATCAGAAGCAATGACAAAAAAATGTTTTTCCTCTTCCTCCTTTGGCTGCCACCAGATACTGACAACCTGGGTGACCTTCTAGTTAGCCTATTTAGTAAGTCAGTCCTGCTCCTGCCAACTCTGCTTTATATTAACAAAATACTTTGTGACTTAAAAATACCATTAAAATTTAAGCAGTGTGACAAAGTTTAGTTTAGCTAGCAGTACAGATGGTGGCTGATGAACACGGGTTTTTCTACTTGTTGTGTACCACAGCTGGTGTTTACTGCTGATGTATTGTAATGCAACTAACTGCACCCAAGACCATAATCTACCTGCTGCCTTCCACATTTCATGTACACAATACTATAGAGCTCAGTGGAGGGTTTTGAAACCAATAAAGTTTGCTCATGTACCAGAAGAAGAAAGTATATTCCTTATGATACTCTAAAGTCCTTTATCCCTGTGATAGTATTCCTGCTGGAAGATGTTTTTGTTAGATGGCTTTTAGTGTTAGTATTTTGCACAAAATGAAGCATATATGAGTAAATGTTTGTTTATTTTACCGTTGCTTTAAAGTTAAAATCGATTTGAGTGCTGTGAATTAAATTTATTTCATAATGCAGTTTATTCTGTTTGAGTGCAGCTCACTTTCTACATTTTCTTTTTATTGCTTTTTGCATAGTTTACAGTCCTTGTTCCACTTATCTTTCCACCATTTCACTTGTCCTCTGTTCCTGTGACTATTTTGAGTACACAGAATCATAAAATAGGCAAACAATTTAATAAATATTTCATATTTTCTTTTATTGTTGCGTTATGATAATCTAAGAATTTGGATTCTTCAGGTTAATTAGCTGTGTAACTTTAATTACGTGTCATCTGTGACAGTTCCTTTTGCATTTACTGAATAGTAAATAAAAAAGTGCTTAACTTTTAAGATAATTAATTTATTCTCGTAATTCATAAGAATGAATGAAGTACAGATATTCACATGAACCTCCCAAAGGTGCTTTTTTTGACAAGCACTGTTCTGCACATTCGCCGACCCTCTGTCCTTTACCATTCACACTCAACTCCAGATGATACACAGATTCAGACTGTCTGTCGCCAGCAAAAATCAGAAACAGAGAAAGGAAAAAGCTTTATAAGTAGGACCCGGATCATTGTGTGTCTGTGTGTGTGTGTGTGTGTTCATCCTTGAGTGTGTGTGTGGATACGAATAAAACTGTACCTATGTCTTTCTAGGAAGAGAGAACAATTTGATGTGAACGTTTTGGTGTTGTGACACAATGTGATATCTGCAGTGACCCGGCTGTGGTGCAAACCGCAGGTGAGTGGAAACTGAGGCAATAGACGAAAGAGAGCCAGGAACAGACAGAGTGGTGGATACACTATATGTTTAGCTGCCAGCAGGATTAGTGTGGCTCAGTATCTCTTCACTTGGTTCTCAGCTCTTCTCACCACCTTCTCTACCCTGTGGTTCCTCAGGTCATACAGTCTCAACTGTTCTGCTGGGTGTCTTCACTGAAATGTTGGAGAAAGAGAAGACAGAAAGTGGAACGAAGGTCATGTGGACAGCATGTGCACTATATTAAGTTTTGCATGAATCTATTTCCAAGGTTTAAAAGCTATTGTTTTAATGGCTGCTTTTCCTCCTGAATACATTTTTTTTTACCTAACTTTAATATTGCAAATCTGTAACAACACCAAGAGCCATTTCAAAAACATATAGGAGCTTGTTGTTATTGTGAATAATTTGTACATGTTTACATCTGGGTTGAAATCTATGTATTTTGATCATTTTGAGTTTAAATCATGTCATATTTTATAGTACTATAATATTATATGATTAAATATAATGCCATACTTTATTAAAGTCCTTCAAGGAAAGTCTTGCACGTCCTCATAAGTTCAAGTCTTGGTAATGTCAGTAGGCGGTTATTTTTCACTGTTTTCAAGATTCTTCATATTCAGGATACCTTAAATGGAGAGTCTCTCCTTTATAATGTTTCTGATTCTATGTAATGTTATTCTATGTGTGACTGACCGTTTTTTCAAATCAATATTAAATCAGTGTCACCATAACTCAATGTCTGAGGGCAGGGGTCCCAACCTGGCACTGTGAAAACCCATAGGAAACAAGGGGAAGATAAATGCAGGTCTATTGCAGTGTATTGTGTTATTTATTTTTCTGGAAATATCAAACTAAATTACATATCCCAAAGGAATTTATAACTAAAATGTTTAATAAACTGATTTAATTGAATATAAATTTTAAAGAAGCTTTTCTTTAAAAAAAATTTAAACCAGGGCTGCTGAAAAAAAAAAAGGTCATACAGAGACAAAGAAGAAGAAATTAAGAATTAGAAGAAGAATTCAACTGAAATTGCAACAACACCTACATAAAATATGGTTTCGGTGCTTTGGGGGAGGGTGCTGCAATGCTTCAAAATTACTTTGGCACCTAGAGAATAAACATACTAGTCTAAAGGACAAGCCTGTAGATTATTTAGAGAAAAATTTGAACAAGACAGTCAGAGAAAAGTGCTAATGCTTGCAAGCTCCAAAGGTGGAAGTGGAGGTTGCAAAGGCTTCTTTGGAGAGCAGCTGGTTCTTCCAGGGACAAAAGAACATTTGTTTAGAACATTTTGGGTGCATTCCTCTTTATGATAACACAGTTAAGAAAAGAAATGAACCAGGTGTTTGAAAGACTCCAAGTGGTGTGCCATTCAGCTGGACAGGTGTACTTGAGCTCTGTCAGCCGCTATCAGTGTTTTTCTCTGAGAAACGTGCCCCATTGACCAAGTGCTTCAAAAACTGTGACTGTGTAGCAAAACTGTTGTATTTTTGTGACTAATAGATAAAATAAAACTGTTGCTTTTAAAGCAAAGTTAAATTTATACACAAAAAGACTGTTTGAGACATACACAAAGTAGATGGAATAGGAGGCATTCGAGCACCTGACCTGCTGTATAATCCATCACCTGTACTCATTATCAGCTGTGTTTAAAATATGTTTTCTCCATGCAGACAACATGAGAATTAGAAAGGAGTGGATATGTGATCCTTGTTTTCCCCTAAATTATCAACTGAATCATCTCATACATGTTAAAACAATACCGGAGTTTAAAAAAATAATAGAGGACCACAGATGCTCAAGCTATCCAATCCTTCTGGATTAAACTTAAAATGAAATACCACAAATCCACTAACTGCATTGTCCATCCACATACTTAGACACATACAATTCTTTTTTGCTTTGACAGCGACCAAAACAAGCCTTTGCAGCAAAGTGGATGTTAAAAGCACTTGTCACTCACAAACATAGTACCATGCCATGACCACCTCCTCGATAGGAAAACAGGAATCAGGGCCGAGGGCTTGCATCGTTGGTGAGTTAGTATTGATTTTCATGTGGGCTGTGCACTGTTTAAGGAAGAATTTTGCTTCTACTGAGCTTTATATAACAGTAGTAGTAGATTACTAGCAGATCTGTAATGCTGTTCCCCATCTTTCTTATATCATTATCTGAAATATGACAACTATTATCTTGCCTGTATGGTGATAAAGGTTAGAAACCCTTTCTTTAGGATGATGCTACAGTGCGGGTCTATCATAAGACTTTCAGCGCATGCTTTTAAATGTTTCTTTTTAAATACAATAATCGCTTTACACTTAGTTTGACATCTGTTCTGGAATCCAACGGAGGAAGAAACTTCAAGATAAAACAGACTGGTAATAAAACAGTTTGTAGTGCCATCTTTGAGAAGAGGCAGTAGGTGGGAGTAAAAAAAACTAAAGAAAAACAGAGAATGCAAAAGAAGAGGGTGTAAAGGAGGAGAGGAAATAAAGATGCATCTGACGATAACTGAAAAACTTTTTGTTTTAGTCAACATAGTCAAATGAAATATTATTAGATATCATTATCACTATTCTGGGTGTCATTGTCAAGCATACGGAGCACAAGAAGTTAATGATGACATCTATATGGATAAAAGACAACAAAGTTCTTTACTGTAGCTCAACCTGCTTTTAGTGTGATTTAATATGTGAACATCTTAAATTAGATTTTATGTGGTTTGAAGTCACTTTCAAAGTAAATGTGAGAGGAAAACACAGAGAATAATAATGTGTGGGTACTTTTAACAGATATATACATACATTTTCATGTTGTTCATCCACTTTGGTAGAGGGTTAGTTGATGCTGCTGGAATGATTTTACAATGGAGGAGAAAGTCACTTCTCTACTTCATCCTACTCAAGTATGATCAGTGTTAATATAACACCCACATCGTTTTATAGTGGTAATAACATGGAAGCCAAACTGGGCTTTAATTTAATCCTATCAATGTATCCACCTCTCTGCCAAAATACACAAGCACATCTCTATCTACATGGGTCTGACAATGTTTTATGGTATATGTTAATAATAAACAACATTTGCTGTGCTGTCAAAATGCATTTCCAGTTATGCAGAATCATGAGACATTTTGGTGCTACAAATCAAAGGTTTATTTATTTTTTTGTTCAAAGTTAAAGTATCTGGAAAGAAACCCCGGAGCTAGACAGCTGTTCCTTCGTTGGTGTTCCTGTTTCGGGAACACACCTTACCCCCAGCTGCTCTGACCCGGTTGTCTAGCCATCGCAACTTCGCCCGAGTTAAAGTTGCTCAAATCCTTAAGCTTACACTCCATGTGGGAAGATATGGACACAGTGAAGTCAATTTTAGCTCATGTTTGAGTTTAACATCACTTTCAGATATATGACTCAAGTGTGCAACATACAATATAATAAGAGTATGGACGATCCCTAGTTGTTTTTCACAATCCGAGTTCCTTTCTTTATGAAGTACACATCCATAAATCCACCTAAACATTCTCACCTGATATGGATGTCTTTTTTTAGCATTTGTTTTAGTGTTTATTGACCTTTAAAGACCTCACTCTCAGATGGCAGGTGACACCTATACACCACTGATACCCTTCTCCTAATCTTCTATCTTACACAGCTTTGATACTGATGCCATGTACTGCATACTGAGAATGTGTATTATGCATAAAAACACTTTGGCTTACACAACCCATATACAAACACACACATTTTCAAGTTCAAACAAGTGCATGAACACATATACAGAGGGTCATCATAGTCTCTTAGGACTAACAAGGAAACGATCTCTTTGTATAGGCAGATGTAATTTCCTTTCCCATTTCCTCTGCACAGACAGCAATTACTGATCCTCAGCCAGGCAGTGATAGAAGCTAATATTGCACCGATATGATAATCACCAGCTTATTGGACAGCACATTAGAAGAGTGTTTGGTCATCAAGGCAGAAGGGACAGATGGGGGAAGTGGACTGGACACACATGCAGAACTGTACGCAGATTGGTGCACGCACTGAAATACACAAATACACTAACTCTCAGTCTTATTTTCTATATATGTTACTCATGAAAGTGAAACGGTAGTGTAGATAGAGAAAGGTGGGCGAGGATGTGAACGCACTGAGAGATAGGACAGACAGAGGAAGATGGTGCCGAGATGAAATCGGGAAGAAAAATTGAGACGTGAAAAATCAGCAGATAAATGAATCTGATGACTGTGTAAAATATACTTGTGCATTTTGTGAGGATTCCCATGCATGAGTACCTATCCTGTACAGTACAGATGGCTGCTAGTGTTTCAGAAAACATACACGTGACTGCACATACAGACTTTGTTTACAAGTATTCAAAGCATGCTACTGTACTGTAGATAAAAGAGAAAGATGGTGTGGAATTTGCCTGGAAGACTTTAAAACAGTGTGACTGATGAATTTGTTGTGTTAAATTTCATTGACATGAAGACTTCAATAGAGAGCACTCAGTAGGTGCTTTATTAAGAGATAACGGTCACATTTAAGGGTTCCTCTCAGTATTTGTGTTACTGTGTGTCCTAAAACATCTATACACTCTGCCAATGACACATTCAAACAAAATTGTTTTCCTCCTTAATTTTTCATAATTAATTAGAACTTAAATCCTCTGTTAGGGTTGAAAGTGTTACAACAATTTCATTCTGTACATCTGGAATCACTTTTCTGAAATAAATTTTAATAACTGAATTGAATAAATTGATATGTTACAGTAGGGAATTAACTGGACTTTTTGATTAAGTGAGTTATTAGATTTTTTTTATCTTTATTTCTTGTTTTTTAGAACTAAGTTTCAGCTCTTCCACTGCTTCTTACGTCTAACCTAACCCTAATTTTCTAATAAAAGAAGGAAGCACTCCTACTCATGTTGAGAAGCTCTTGCATTGTTGGCAGGATTTCCTTCTAAAATACAGGAAATACGGTTTCAAAATTAGACTGTAGATTATCATGCGTAATGTAAAATAACAGAAAAAATGTAACTGAATAATGCATAATGAATAATGAATGTGATACCTAGTATTTTTAACACAAGTTGAGGAGACGAATCAGGGATCTGCAGTTTGGGGTTTTTTTCATTAACCTGTGCCCCCTTGTTTTCTCTGAAATCAACAGTATGTCATATTAAAAAAGTTGGCGGCAGCCAGTGCTATCCTTCAGCCTCCCAGTAGATGCACCAGTGGTTTGAATTTCAAAAACTAAAGTAACCTTGTTCTCAAGTTATCACATTTACAGGTTTTTCAGAAACTCTGACCGCAGACTTCTTCAACATTTTTAGCAGCTACACTTATGGTATCAATTTCAAAAATTCTAGGAGTTAAGCTGTGATGTTAGCTAGCTGCATATTTCTTTTTTTGGGGGTGATGTAAACAATTTTTTTATTATTTATTTTTAATCAACCAAAACATAATTTCTGGAAACTGCCTTTTCCCCCACTCAGTTCTCTGAGGAACATTATGCAAGTGATGTATTGATTTGATGTTTTATTCCATTATATTCAAGAAAAGGCAAAAAGAAAAAAATAAATATTAAAAAAAAGCAGGCATCTTTACAGTGGATGAATAAGTAGTACTTATTATCTGTTAATCATGGCACGTGTGAGTGAGTTGGATATATTAGGGAGCAATGATTTTAACGTTAACAGTGTTTTTAGACAGTTAGCTGTTTTTTTGTTGTTGTTTTTTGTGAGGGGGGGGGGGGTGTCCCTCGCATGGTGAAAGTCTTGTCCAGTCCACTTGGTGTTTAATTAATTTTCACATTGTTATCCCATTTAAGCATAGATGGAATCAAGATTGAGAGATTTTAGCAGTAGTTAGTACAAATTCCAAATATAGAAAAAACTATAAAATAGGCGAGATGTGTTTCTTTAAACATAGTGAAAATGGCTTGGCAGAAATGTAGATCAAATAAGTACCCAGAATGTTAATGACGCAAATGTGATTTTGGTCTTGCGTCCAAAGCTGAAATACAACATAGCTATACGAATAGTTATCGTCCACCCAGATAAACAAAACTAAAGATTAATACCATTTTCAAAGCACAACGTTTTACAACAGCTTTGTTAAATATTAATTTCAAATTAGATGTTAGGGGTCTGTTAAGATACAGAGACTTCAAATGCATTTTAAAATCAGGCTGGGTTGTTTAAACATGAATGCGCTGTGTGTGGTTTTAAGGCTGTCTGTAAAGTTCATTATTGAGTCTCTCTAGTTTCTCTGGCATTCCCAGCAGTTTCCTGGTGCAGCATTACAGTCAGTAAGGCTGCTGACCCTTGAAGTATTTGTGCTGCAACTGTCAACTATTAACCTCAGTAATTAGAGTTTATGATGCTAATGTTCTCTTGCTGCTTCACAACCACAGCGCCCACCAGGCTGCTGAGTGACACTTGAGGGGGCAGGAGTGAGTGACAGCAGAGAAGAGGAGCAGACAGGCTGACCAGATGGCTGGAGCTGTAGTGCCTGCAGTGCTGTGGCTTAATACCAAAGGAGAATGTTCAAGAGAGAAGTGGTGATGATACATAGGAAAGTATAATTTGGGAAAATGTTTCACTCAGACATTCAGTTTACAGTCCAAACCAGAGTTTGCTTTGACGTTTTGAACAACTGCACAATATTAATTTTAGGATTTTAATAAACAAGCTGCTGCTGAAAAAGAAATGCATCCAAAGTGTAGCGATAATATGTGTGATTTGGCAAAATTTGAGGGATCTTCCTCCTCAGCTACTAAACCACTCTATACTGCTACCTTGTTTCACTCATCCAAATGGTTTAGCCAAGCTGTTAAGGATTTTATTTAAATTTTTAGTTTGACAAATCACATTTGAATGACTTTATAAAAACACAGATCAAATGGACACTTTGTCATGGTCTTGAGTCTGGTGACTCAGTATTGTTAATATTTGTTTCAGTTTTATTCTTGTTGTGCTTCTGGAGAATTTCTACTTCTTAGGTTTTGGTTCCCGTGCTTCCTCTGTTCTGTGTCTCTGTGCCTGTTGTGTGCTCCTTGTTTTATTTTGCCATCACCTGTTCTGCGTTCAGTCTCTATCCTCATGTTTCTGTGTCTGTCTGGGTCTCCCATCCCCTGTCTGGTCATCCCAGTCTTTACGTTCCCTCTGTATCGTGTCAGCTCGTGTCTCTGAGTCTGTGTCTGTAAGTTCAGTCGTGCGTTTCCTGTTTTACTTTGAAGGTCCGTGTCTTATATCAATGTATTCAGTTTTGCTTCCCTTGTCTTATCCTGCCCAATTAGTCCCAGCTGTGTTTCCCTTCTGTCTCTCGTTTCCTGATTACTCTGCTGCGTATTTTAGTCCTCTGTCATCCTCTGCTTGTTGTCACGTCTTTGTGCTGTTTTCTCCCGTCTTGTTTCAAGCCAGTGTTTCCTAGTGTCAAGTTTCCAGTGTCAGTTTAGTTTAGGTTTCATGTTTGAGGTTTTGGTTTGTTTTGTGAAGTTTGTTTCTTTGATGAGTTGGTTTTTCCCAGCGAATAAAGCTGCGCCTTACGTTGACCTTCCATCTGTGAGTCCTGGACTTGGGTCATCCTTCCTGCCTGCCACGCAGCACACACTGTGACACTCTTAAGCTTTCAAGTCGTCAGAGTTAAACTTGGACCTCACATCTCGATTAGAAACAAAAATGCACAGTTCCCCCATGGTTCCTGTTTATGGTTTTGTTTCAACCCCTCCCCTCTGTTGTTTATGTAAGTCTTACCTTAAATTTAAAAAGAGGTTTCCCGACTATACCAGCTAATCCCGTTTCCCACGCTGTTAAAATTTGACCTCTTTTTTTCCTTTATGCCAGCTTTATTCATGTTATAATCTCTGAATTTGTCCTGCATTCCTCGTGTTCCACTGTTGAAATTGCATTTACGTTGTATATGTACATTGTAAATATATTTTGATAAACAATTTTTACTGCAGTGGCAATTTAAGAATGTTTTGTATTGAATATTTTTAAATAGCCATTCATCAAACAATGAATAAGAGCAGAAGAACATACTTTTTTGCTGTTTATGTCAACTCAGTATATGCTGTAATAAAATCAAAATAATAACAACTACATGATAAATTAACATACGTGTCTGTGTTTTTATACACGAGCGAAGCATTATGATTATGCCGCAGGCCTGGCAAAAACCACCTGTAGGGCAGGTTTTTGCAAGTTAATTTAATCAAATATGCAATAGTTGTTTGCTGAATTATTTTAATGAATGAGGTTCAATACTCACTTGGAGGTGAGGTATAATGCTCATTTTGTGTTGTTGCACTGTATTTTTGAACTACTAAGTCAAAAAATGCTGACTTTGCTTAAACAGTTGATGCTGTTGCAGGATTTCCTTCCTGGCAGGGGCCTTTCCAGTTCTACTGACCAAGCATTCACACGTAGCATTTAGTGCATTTTTCATCTCACAAACACATATACACACACACAAACACAATTGCTTCAGCTGCAGCAGATGTGTTGCTTTCTGCCTCTATTACATGTTTGATCTCTTCATACTTTTCTAAACTAATTTTAGATTTATTTGGAATATCAGCACCTCTTTAATAGACCTATCCTTATTCGTGACTAGTCATATGCTCCCTATGCCTTTTCATTTGAACACAATCTGCATAGCCTTATTTCTAATAACTTCATTTAACCAGGAAAAAAAAACATTGGGATGTAAAATCTCAGTTACAAGGGTAACCTGGACAAAAACAACACATTGCATAGAATTATTAAAAAAAGAAAAAAAGTCAAATAACGTATTCACAGAGTAATCAAATAATTTATCAGTTAAACATTTGCATGCCAATCTTTGACTGTTTAAAATATTAAGCCTTGTTAGAGTAAACAATGTCAGAAAAGAAAAGATACTCAGGGTTTTATTGAACTTTATTCATATTACAGGCCCCTGGATAGTTTTACCAGGTTTGTTTACCCTAATTCACTAACAACCAGACACACAGTTAACTTGGTGCTGCCAGCAAATAATACAGTATTGCACTCCATAGTAACCAAGGTTGTCAATACTGAGTTTTTTAAGCTGACATTAAAAATACGTTTTTATTATGTATATACACAGTTCCACAAAGGTGAAAATAAGATTAACTTGTACCTGAATAATGGGGTGAGAAATGTATGCATAAGGAAAGGAAAGGAAAGGAAAGCACCTGTCATTATTTCTCATCCATGTGGGGCCAGTGCTATGGCACAGGCAGTGGAACCAGTCATTAGTTTTTTATTGATGATGTGACTACTTATATAAGTGGTAGAATGAATTCTGAAGTTTACAGAGCCATACTCTGTGCTCAGATTCAGTCAAATGCTGCAGATCTGATTGAAAAATGCTTCAGAGTGGAAATACATAATACTGCAAAAGCAACCCACGAGACAAAAGAGTTTCTCAAGTCAAAGAAAAGGGATATTCTGATATCGACAAGCATACTTTTCAGTTAATACATACAAAAGTTAAACAGCTGACATTGTTGCAACTACTAACGTGGTGACACCTTACTAATAAGAGAAACAGTTCTGTTAAGAGCTGCAGACAAGGCTTTTTTATGTTGCAAATACTGTATAAAGAGTAGCTTTGTGAGGAAATACTTAAAAGTTAAGTTTAAATTGCCAATCACAGGTTTCACTCCTTCTCTGTGACCTTGTAGGAGTTGGGTTTTGAGGAAATAGCATTAATTTTGTTCAGTGTTAAATCCTTTTGAAGAGTGGTCTCCTGTGATGTTATATATAATGAGTTCATGAAGAATTTTCTAAAGAAAGATTGAGAGCAAGGGAAGGGGGGGAAAAGAAACAAGGAACTAAAACAAGAGACTAGAAGGGAGATTATTTCTGAACTTTTTACAAGTTCATTACATTATTCATTGCTTATCCACCACCTTGTTTGAGCTTTTATGGGTTTCCTTTCTCTCGTGATTATTCTTTCTCCTATTTCCCTTATGTTCTTTATCTTATCGGCACTGTGCAGTTGTTCCATGGCACTCTGGGAAACTTAATTTGATTATCAGGTATTTAAATCCATGGTATTTTCACTCTACTCCTTGCTTCTCTCCGATTCCCAGCAGGCCCTTTTGTGTGTGGAGCAATGCTATGACTACTGGGGCTAGACACTAGTGAAAAATCAATTCTCTCCACCATGGTCTACAATTTGAGGTATCTTTCATAAATTTCTGCAGTGGATTTTTAACGGTTAGGCACCGTGAACGGTATTTTTGGTCAAAGCGGGGATGAAAAAGGTAACATCTGAGAGTTTAAAAGAGATCATGAGAGAAAAATCAAGGTTACTCATGGTAAAGCTCAGGCAGCAATGACACCATGTGCAGAATGTTTTGGTCATACTGGTGTGGGTGGTTCCATCCTTTCATGGCACTCTTTGTAGGCCAATGATGATGTTTCCAAAAGAAATTTAAAAAAAAAATGAGGATGAACCAATTGTTTTCTCTTCTTTTCCAATATTGGAACTTTGCTCCTCCCCTTTGTGAGTGTGGACGCTTCATCTCTTTGCTCTTGAATGCTTTGCTTCTTATATTGATTTTTATTGATTTTTATGCTGATTTTTTCCCTTTTTTCCGTGTGAGCTTACCTGCGATAACTTCTGGACACTTGTAGATCATTAGGACTAGAGTGTTCTTAACAGAAACAGCAACATTTTATGGTTACCTTGTCCTCAGCGCTCCGTGTGTCTGTGGCCTAGACACAGCTGAAGCCTGATTACAGCGTCTGGGCCTCAATAGCCTGGAAAGGTGCTAACCGCTAGGCTAACTAGCAACAAGATGCCTTCCCTCTCCACAGATGACTACCACAGCCTCCTGCAGAAGATTGCAGTACTGGAGACAAAAATTCATCGCTTAGAAGTAAACGTGGAGGTAAATGGACTGTGTGGAAATGAAACAACCTTGCCTTTGATTCAAAACAATGGTGATGAGCAAGCTAGTACACAGCTAAGGAGCACAGATAACATGATCAAGAAAGTAGACTCTGTGCATTATTATAAATCCTCAAGTGATAATCCCCCCTTAGACTGTCTTGGTGCAAAACCAAGACATAAATCATGTCTCCTGGAAGGGGGAGGACGTATCACAGGCAGGGCACAGCGAGCTGAAATCTCTGAAACCGACTGGCCTTCACTTCCTACGAGACAGAGAAGCTCTTCTACCCCTGTATACGGGAGGAAACAGGACTGGACAACCGTGAATAGGAAGGTTAACAACAAACCTCCAAAACAACTGAATGTGAAACTGCAGAACAGATTTGCTCCACTATCAAAGGACCCTGGATCTATATCGGACAACCATCCATCTAAAAGCAGCGAAATAAGGTCTGAAAATCTGTTGAAAAGTGAAAGGCCACAGGGAAAGCTAAAGGCTAGGCCTGAAACTCTGATTGTGGGTGACTCTGCCGTAAAGGATGTACAAAGGATGTGCGGTAAGAACACTAAAGTCCTCTGCTTTCCTAACGATATGGTCAACAACCTGAAGGAGAGAATTCTTCAAATTGCAGATGAATATCCAACTGTGACAAACATTGTTCTGCATACAGGGTCAAACGATGTGTCCAAACAACAGTCGGAGGTTCTGAAACGGGACTTTACTGGATTATTAAATACTGTAAACTCTCTGAATGCAGCTGTATTCATCAGTGGACCTGTACCGCCGGTCAGAGGAGGAGACGAGAGATTCAGCAGGTTGTTTACACTGAATAAATGGCTTATATCAGCATGTGCTGACCACTCAGTGCATTTTATCGACAACTTTAATATTTTTTGGGAACGCAGGCATCTGTTCAAAGCAAATGGATTTAATTTTAACAAGTCAGGGGTGAAACTGTTCACCTCCAACTTGTTTTATTCCATACGTCATCCATCCGTGCTTGGTGCCAAGGCTGAGATAAACGAGGAGTTATCTCATAAAGAGGAACAAACAGTACTCCAAGAACAGACAAAGCCCAGCAGAAACCTTGAGGAGGAGCTCCATTTGCCCCCACCCGGGAAGAGCCTCAGAAAGGAGAGACATCCATGGCATCTGAGGAAGAGCCTCAGAAAGGAGAGACATCTAAGGCAAGAAGAGGGGTCCCTATTTGCCTCCAACTCTCTCAACAACACCAACGACCAGGACAAGGGACCACGACCTTCCCCAGTCCCCCAAACCCCTGACAGGCCATCACCCTCCTCCCCCTCCCTTTCTCCCTCCTCCCCACACCTGAAATTCACTGAGGAGATGATGGAGCGGGTCAATGCTGGGCTCAGATCTACCCCCCGTCCCAATCCCTTTTTGTCCCCCATAAACCCCCCACCAGAGCGGCCAAAGGTTCGCCATCGAGCCCCACCCTCAACAGAGCAATCGAAGTCACATTGCCCAGCCTCGCCCCCCTTAGTTCCTCTTCATGCCCTGTCTCCGCAGTCTGATGCGTGATGTGTGAAGGGTCCGGGCTGTGAGGATTATGGCAGTGATGACTTTTCCCAGGAGAAGCTGGGACCCTGTTTACTAGAAGGTTTTAAAATTTCTGTACTTTTAGGTGACAGGAGACATGTGGCCTGGTCAAAACACAGAGAGCTGCACTCTAAAAGATCTTTAAACATAGTAAACATACCTTGTGTGCCACAGACTGCTCCCAAACACGAGGGGACAAGTAATACCTCTAAAACACTTAAGTTGGCTTTATTAAACATTAGATCTCTAGCTGGGAAAACATTTTTAATTAATGATTTAATCACTGAGCACAGCCTTGATTTTATGTTTTTAACTGAAACTTGGTTGGACCAAAGTAACAGTGGAGCTGTTCTCATCGAGACGACCCCTCCTAACTACAGTTTTATCAGTGAGGTCAGGGCGAGCAGGAGAGGAGGAGGGGTTGCTGTCTTATTTAATGAATCATTTCAATGTAAGCAGCTATCTCCTGGAAGTTTTCAGTCTTTTGAATATGTGGCTTTACAGCTGAAGGCCCCATCCAAAGTTGTGTTTCTTAATGTTTACAGGCCTCCCAAATACTGCACAGACTTTTTAATGACCTCAGTGAACTGCTGTCTGTGATCTGTGTTGATTTTGACTGTGTAATTATTGCTGGGGATTTTAACATTCATGTGGACAACCCTCAGGACAAAGGGACTAAAGACCTGAGTAACACTCTGGGCAACTTTGGGCTGACTCAGCATGTAACAGAGGCCACACATAATAGAGGACACACTCTTGACCTACTGATCTCCAAAGGCCTGAGCATTTCAAAGGTTACTGTGTCTGATGTGGGCCTGTCTGATCATTACTGTGTTTTCTTTGAAAGTAAAATCTCAGCCCACACAAATATATCAACAACAGTGATCACAAAACGGTGTATAACTGAACACAGTAGTGCAATTTTTAACCAGGTCTTCCCATTAACACCTGACCTGCCCAGAGGGTCAGTCAATGAGCTCGTCAATAGCTTCAATGCTAACATGTTAAATGTAATGGACACTATTGCTCCCATTAAGGTGAAGGTTATCTCTGGAAGGAAAAAGTCTCCATGGAGAAACTCCACACTGGTGAAAAATGAAAAAAGAGAGTGTAGGAAAGCTGAGCGCAGATGGAGAAAAACAAACCTCCAGGTTCATTATGACATTTATAAAGAGAAACTTCACAATTATAATTTACAACTGAGGAATGCAAGGAGGTCCTACCTCTCTGACATCATCACTAAAAACAGCCATAATGCTCGGGTCTTATTTTCTACAGTTGACAGGCTAACAAACCCCCCTGTGTCAGTGGCAGCTGAACTTCATTCGACCATGGCCTGCAATGACTTTGCCAAATTCTTCACTGAAAAAATCCAAAAAATTAGACAAGCAATTGGTACATCAACAGCAGATCCAGGATATGTACTGTGTCCACCAAAAAACTGTTTAAACACCATGAAACAGTTTAAACCTATTAACAGCAAAGACCTGGAGGACATCTTAGGTCAACTGAACTCCTCCTCCTGCTGTTTAGATGTCCTGCCAACAAGTTTTTTCAAAAAGGTCTCAAAGACTTTAGAGTCAGACCTGTTACAGATCGTCAACTTTTCTTTATTATCAGGTGTGTTTCCAGAATCACTAAAAACTGCTGTAATCAAACCTATACTGAAAAAGGACAATCTTGACAAGACACAAATGAACAACTACAGGCCGATCTCAAATCTCCCGTTTTTAAGTAAGATCATTGAAAAAGCAGTTTCCCAACAGCTCAGTTACTTCTTAAAACAGAATAATTGCTACGATGCCTTCCAGTCAGGTTTTAGACAGAACCACAGCACTGAAACCGCTCTGACCAAAGTGTTTAATGACATATGTCTGAATACAGACAGTGGAAAAATGTCAGTCCTAGTTTTACTGGATCTCAGTGCAGCATTTGATACAGTTGACCACAACATATTACTCAAACGACTGGAGAACTGGACAGGTCTTTCAGGAACTGTACTAAACTGGTTCAAAACATACGTAGAAAACAGGAAATACTTTGTATCAATAGGTAACTTCACATCTGAGCAGACAAGTATCACATGTGGAGTTCCCCAAGGTTCCATCTTGGGACCCCTTCTGTTTAACATCTACATGCTCCCACTGGCACAGATTATAAACAACAACAAAATAAACTATCACAGCTATGCAGATGACACACAAATATATATCACAATGTCTCCAGGAGACCGAGGCCCTGTACAGGCTCTTGGTAAATGCATTGAGGAAATCAATGACTGGTTGTGCCACAATTTTCTCCAGCTAAACAAAAACAAAACTGAGGTAATAGTCTATGGAGCTAAAGAAAAACGATTACAGGTCACCAGAGAACTTCAATCTATACATCTAAAAACCACAAACCAGGCGAGAAATTTGGGTGTAGTGATGGATGCAGACCTAAACTTAGAAAAACACATTAAGACAATAACAAAGTCAGCTTACTATCACCTCAAGAATATATCAAGGATAAAAGATCTGATGTCTCAACAGGACCTGGAAAAACTAGTCCATGCATTCATCTTTAGTAGGCTTGATTACTGTAACAGCATCTTTACAGGTCTACCTAAAAAATCAGTCAGACAACTACAGCTCATTCAGAACTCTGCTGCTCGAGTCCTCACTAAGACCAAAAAAGTGGACCACATCAGTCCAGCTCTGAGGTCTTTACACTGGCTGCCTGTCCGTCAGAGGATAGACTTTAAAGTTCTGATGCTGGCCTATAAAGCTCTGAATGGTTTATGACCCATATACATCAATGACCTCCTGACCCAGTATGAACCATCCAGATCCCTCAGGTCATCTGGATCCGGTCTTTTATCAGTTCCCAGAGTCAGAACCAGACACGGAGAAGCTGCATTCAGCTTTTATGCTCCTTATATCTGGAACAAACTCCCAGAAAGCCTCAGATCAGCTGAAACACTCAGTTTATTTAAATCCAGGTTGAAGACTCACCTGTTCTCAGCTGCATTTGAATAAAGCACCAAATCCACACTTTAAGCTTAAATTTCAAAACTTACATTTAACTACTGATTTTATCTACTGTTCTGATTTTATCTGTTTTGATTTTATATACTGTTGTTTGTTTGTTTGTTTGTTTGTTTGTTAATTAGTTAGTTAGTTTATTTGCTTGTTTTAATCAATTTTAAATATGTTTTTATTTGTTCTTGTTTCTAATGTCTCTGTAAAGCACTTTGAATCACCTTGTTGTTGAATTGTGCTATACAAATAAACTTGCCTTGCCTTGCCTATTGAAAGCAGGTGAGTTCCTGGACTTTTTATTAGTTGAATCAATTAATTGTTTGGTAGACAGAATAGTGTCTGCAACTCAGAAGAAAAAGCTTACTACATTACTATATCAATGTTTCATTTTTTATACTTTTGATAAAAGGTCCTTGCACAAGAAACATTTTTTAAAAAGTAAATCCACAATCCTTGATTGAGAGCCTCTGCCTCAATCTGTTCTTCTGATTGACTGAGAGAAAAAGAAAGGCAGAAAAATAAAGGTCTCTCTTCCTGTAAATGACAGCAGATGGTGGATGAGATAGCCAATAATAGCTGACAAAACAAGCTGCTATTAATTTTCCATTCAATAATACATCATAAAAAGTCCTCAGTGCCCCTTTATATATCCCTCAAACATCAAATGTAATGGACTCAAGCAAAACTACTTAGAATTTTGTTAATAGTAATGATTGTTATGGAAATGTGCACAAGAGTCTGTTTGACTCTTAGTAAGGGAACATGCTGTGCTATAATCAAGTTTTGCAGTTCTTTGTTTGTTTGTTTGTCTTTTAAAGAAAAATGCATATTTCCATGAACCAGTGTTCTGCTTTCCTCTTGTGTATTTAATCAAAATATTGCAAGTAATCAGTCTGTGACAGACCAAAGATATCTCACTAATTTCACCTGTGGATGACATATGTTGAGATTTCGCACTGTTGCATCATTCAGGTGCTGCTTTGTCAACAAAGAAAAGTGAGACAGATGGTGCAGGACTCGACCAACAGTTGGCTGAATCTGCAGTGCACGTCATGCTTGAGGATCCTCATGACCCCATCAGTCAAGGCTCTAAAAGGGTCTGAGCATATGGTTTGTGAAGGCAGAACCCCCCGATCCACTGTCACCTAAATCATAATGGATGACTTCATTGCTCTTGTGGGGAGACAGCTTTCACTCAGCCTGTACTTCAGACAACAGTGTATTTTAATTTTATTGTGTAATTTTAAAAGTAAAAAGTATAAATATGTTTCATCTTATGATTTTATTGAATCAAGACGATCTTGAAACAATGAATTCTTTTATTTTTGGCATCAAAAGGAAGCTAAATGCCCGATTTAAGCCAGCTGATGGCTCCCAGGGATCAGACATGTCAGCATAGAATGTGCCTAGATTGCTGTCCCAGCTATAACATTAAACCCAATTTTAAGACAGAGAATTATAAACCAAATTGAGGAAAAGGTACTGACTTTTTTTAATTTCAAATGTCATTTTTAGGTTGAGATTGTTACATAGTAAACCATCTTCTCTGATGTTGTGACCTGGAAGTTGTTGTCTATGTTTTCAAAGTGATATGCTGTGCTTGCTGTGCAGCAGTTCTTCAAAGACTTTTGTAATATAAAGAATTTGTTGCTCTTGCAAAGATATTGATAATGAATCATATGTACTCTCTCACTGTGTTTGAACAAAAATATATTCCATTTGGTTCAGTTTTATGTGGCAAATATTATTTAATCTCTGGCAAGCTATACATGGAGATGGCACATTGTTCTATTATATTCCTGATTCTGTTGGACCAAAACTCACATTCTCCCTCCAACATTAAGCAAGACTCTTTTAACGATGGAAGACTATGCTATTTTCCAGAGTCAGAGATTATAATGATCTTGGTATTTATTTAAGGTCGAGAGAGTCACAGACTATAAATATTTTGGCATTTGGCTTAATGAAAAATTGACATTCATATTCCATAAATAAATGAATTTGCCAATTCTGGTAAAAGATTTGTTATACATAGAGAAACAAAATTATCATATTTTCTTTAGGAAATGGGCTGTGGATGTAGTTTTTAAGTCAGCCTTGGACTATGGTAATGTGATAAGCATGTATACGTTTTAATGTAGGACCCTGTCTGTCACTGTGCTTGACGGTTTACTATGTGATGTTTAAAGGTACAGAAACTGGTATCTTACATGCTACGAGGTTGAATAGCTTTCCTCACAAGAGAGTTATGATATATATGCAAATCTTAAAGTCCTTGCTGAAGTATTATTATGTGACATTTCAGAAGAAAAATAGAAGAAGTCACTAAATTAAAAACGAAAATAATAAAATACATAAATTCCTTTTTTGTTCTTCTATATTGACTGTTAGTCATTTTATGGTGCTGTGCTGAATGTAGGTTTACTTGCTTTAATTATGGTACCACCACTGCACCTTAAAAAGAGATTTTTTAATGTTATTGCAACAGCACGGTGGCACAGTGGTTAGCACTGTTGCCACACAGCAAGAAGGTCCTGAGTTCAATTCCACCATCAGGCTGGGGTCTTTCTTTGTGGAGTTTGCATGTTCTCCCCGTGTTTGCGTGGGTTCTCTCCGGGTACTCCGACTTCCTCCCACCGTCCAAAGACATGCACCTTGTGAGGATAGGTTAATTGGATAATCCAAATTGCCACTAGGTGTGAATGTGAGTGTGAATGGTTGTCTGTCCCTATGTGTTAGCCCTGCGACAGACTGGCGACCTGTCCAGGGTATACCCCGCCTTTCGCCCTATGACAGCTGTGATAGGCTCCAGCACCCCCTGCGACCCTGAAAGGCGGAAGCGAATGGATGGATATTGCAACTTATTCCTGAGTCCAAATATAGAATCGAGATCAATAATCAGTAAACCAATAAATACCACAATCTTAACATTCAAGATATGCAATTGTTATACTCCTCAACCGAAGTACTACATTTCAATTTCCTACTAAATGTATTTTATTTATGAGTTATAGTTCATCTTACAAAAGATCTTTATTTTTAGTTTGACCCTTTTCATTTTTAACAAATTAGAAACATTTTCATTCATTTCTGTTGGATATTCTTTTTTGAAATTTTGACTACATTTTAATTACAAAATGTTGTCTCTCATGGATTTTGAGTTAGAAATAAATGTTGAATCAATTAATACAATTTCAACAAATGAATTAATAAATCAGTGAAAGAAAGAGACAAGGAGCAGTCCATACACACTAATTTCAGCTGCCTAGTTAGTACATCCTTCCTATTTCGTTACCACAGCCCAGGATGTAATGGGGGTGTTGTTTTCTTAATCGGACATTGCCCTGGTTAACATGGCCCCAGAGTGCCACTTCAGGCCTCTATGAACCAATCCAATTACTTCTAATTGTTTTTAGCTGGCTAGAAAATGACCAAGAACAACATTTTGAATGCTGACAAAGACCAGAGCTGCTTTCTAATTTTCCTTTCAGTTTTATATCCATCTGAAATTTTAGACCATTAAAAAAAGAAAGAAATATTATAAATAATAAATCACTAAATAAACATAAATCAATAGTACAATTATTTGCCGTAATATGTTGTGAAATAACAGTGTTACGAACTTGTATGTCCGTGTGTTTGTTTGTGCAAGTGCTGTGTTTTTGTCTATGTTAATTTAGCTGTGCCAGGGCCCTGTTCCGATTGGTGCGTGGATATACTGCCCCGGCGTGATTGGATCCAGCTGGAGGACCCGCCCATTAAAAGGAGGCTGGAGTGCTACAGCGGGAGAGGCCCTCGCGTTTCTCCTCATCACCCAGCAGTAGTCCTGTGGTAGCCGCTGGCTGCAGTATACGCTTGAAAGTTGTGGAAGTGGAGTGAGTAGGGGTGAGCTGCCATTTCTTTTGATCACCCGTTTTCTCCTGTTTTGAGTTAGTTAAGGAGGTCAGACTCTGTCTTTATTTTTGACTTTGTTTTGGTAAGGTCAGGGGTGCGGGATTTGTGTAGGTTTGTTTTGTTTATTGTTTTGGCCTTGGCTCACCCTGAAGTGTTGACACTCCCGTTTTGGTTCTTTTTATTCACATTGTAAATAAATCACCTCATATCTAACGGATTGGTTTCGTGTGACTGCTTGGGTCTTGGGGGGGAAGCGAGTGCCTCGCTCATGTTATGGCCTGGCCCTAGACGGGTCGTAACATGAATTGGGGGCTCGTCCTCTGCCTTTTTCTGTGGGTTTTTGCGTGTGTTTGGTCTGTTGGCGGTTTTCTTGGGTGTGGGGGTGGTAGGTGTGTGGAATTATGGAGTTTTCTTTGGATGATTTTGTTACTTCGCCTTCGTGGGATAGAATTGTGAAGTGCAGGAAGGCGGATTTGCTTATCATTGCTAGTTGTTATGACGTTCAAGTGTCCTATGGTACCCGCAAAGCGGAGGTTAGGGACGCTTTGTGTGCAGAGCTGGTGGAGCGAGGCATCCTTCCTGCCCCGAAGGCAGCTGTAGAGCAGCCTGATGGCGGGGGTGTGAAGGTGGCTCCGGAGGCTGAGCCGGGGTCGGATGCCAAAGGGCCTGTTAACGTGCTACCAGCCGAGGCGGACTCTGATGCGGCTGAGGCGGGCTCTGACACAGCCGAGGCGGACCCTGATGCTGCTGGGGCGAAGCCTGAAGCAGCTGCGTCTGGTACGGCCGGGGAACCCCTGGCGGGGCGGTCTACGGAAGATCTCCGTTTGACCCTCCGTATTAGGGAGGTGGAAGCCCGTGCTAAAGAGCTTGAGGTACAAGCAATGCACCTCCGTGTCAGAGCTTTGGAGCTGGAGCGAAAGCCCTCCACATCTGCCTCTAGTCATCCTAGTACGTCCACCGCGGTCCCGACAGGTTTTGACATCACCAAACACGTTAAACTGGTTCCCCCGTTTCGTGAGGCCGAAGTGGATTCCTATTTTAAGGCTTTTGAGCGTATAGCGGCCGCGTTAAGTTGGCCGAAGGAATTTTGGCCGCTGCTGTTACAATGCAAATTGGTTGGCAAAGCCCAGGAGGTGTGTACCAGTTTATCGATTGAAGATAGCCTGGATTATGACGTCATGAAGAAGACTGTGTTGCAGGCATATGAGCTCGTCCCAGAAGCCTACCGTCAAAAATTTAGGAAGTGTGAAAAAACCGCCAATCAGACATTTGTGGAGTTTGCCCGTGAAAAAAGTCGCCTGTTTGAACGATGGTTGCAGGCCAGTAAAGCACAGGATTTCGAGGGGCTGAAAGAGCTTCTTTTGTTAGAGGAATTCAAAAAATGTTTGCCGGACCAAGTAGTCATTTATCTGAATGAGCAAAAGGTGACCTCACTTGCTAAAGCAGCAGTGATGGCTGATGAGTTTACTCTCACCCACAAAACTATATTTTCAGCCGCTGTCTCACAGAATATTAGGGTGGGACAGGAAAGGAAGATAAAGTCACCAAAGATAGGACTGAAAGATAGACAGGAGGATGGTGTTAATCGCGACTGTTTTTATTGTCGCGAACCCGGACATCTAATCGCTGTCTGTCCTGCGCTCCGGAGGAAAGAGCAGCGCAAAGGCTCTAGAAATCCAGCGGGCGTAGGTCTCATCAAAGTTGTCCCTTTGCCTAAATCGCATTCCACTCTCACCCGTGATTTGCACCATGTGGATGCAGAAATAGAGCCACGTTTTAAACCATTTATCACGAAAGGCTTTGTTTCTGTGACGGGAGAAGAGGGGGACAAAGTGCCTGTTACTATTCTTCGGGACACAGGTGCGCATCAGTCGTTTATGTTGGATAGTGTACTACCATTGTCAGATAAAACTGCTTGTGATTCGGATGTGTTGGTTTGGGGAATTAAGATGAGCGTTCTTCGGGCGCCGTTACACAAAGTCCATTTACATTCGCCCGTGAAAACGGGGCATGTCAAAGTTGCGGTGAGTTCCCAGTTGCCGATTAAAGGGGTTTCGTTTATTTTAGGAAATGACTTGGCTGGTGGGACAGTTTTCCCACCGCCTGAAGTGGTGGAAACGCCTATTTCTTCAGTCACCGAGGTTGCCGCCCCTTTGTTAAATGTGTTTCCTGTTTGTGCAATCACTCGTGCGCAGTCACGCAAATTTGATGACGTTATGGATGTTGCTGACAAGTTTATGGCGACGCCAGACGAGAGAATACCTCCCAGCCGTGAGAGTGACAGAACAAAAAGCGATGTGATGAAACTGATGCCAGAGCTGGATGAGAAATTGAATAGGAATGCATTGATAACCGCTCAGCAGAATGACTCATCACTGGCTCCCTGTTTTCTATCTGCAGCTAAGAGTGCAGGAAGTGAATCACCCACTTCTTATTTTTTGCAAGATGGAGTTCTTATGAGGAGGTGGTCCTCTGACCGGTGTGGTTTGCCTGGTGCTACGCAGGTGGTGGTGCCGAAGCCACATCGAGGGCAGGTGCTTAGCTTAGCGCATGATGCCAGCATGGCTGGACATCTTGGGGTGAACAAAACATATCATCGGGTGTTGCGCAACTTCTTTTGGCCAGGGTTGAAAGCTGATGTGGTGGCATATTGCCGTACCTGTACCACATGTCAGATGGCGGGGAAACCTAACAGACCCATTCCACCTGCTCCGTTACATCCTATTCCAGTAATAGGTGAGCCGTTTGAAAAAGTAATATTGGATTGTGTGGGTCCCCTGCCAAAAACCAAATCCGGACACCAATACATACTTACAATAATGTGTTCAGCAACAAGGTACCCAGAGGCAATTCCACTACGCACGCTGAAAGCAAAACCGGTGCTAAAAGCACTACTTAAATTTTTCTCTACTTTCGGGCTTCCAAAGGTTGTTCAAACAGACCAAGGAACGAATTTCACCTCAAAAATGTTTGCACAGGTCGTGGAGGAGTTGCACATAAAACATGTAAAATCCAGTCCATACCACCCGGAAAGTCAAGGTGCTCTGGAAAGATTCCATCAAACCCTCAAAGCTATGCTGCGCAAGTTCTGCGCGGGGTCGGATAGAGAATGGGATGAGGGTCTGCCGTTATTGTTGTTTGCAGTCAGAGAAGTCACTCAGGAATCCTTGGGATTCAGTCCGATGGATCTGGTGTTTGGACACGTGGTCCGCGGTCCCCTCCGCCTTCTGAAGGAGAGGTGGTTGTCAGAAACTTCTGAAACTCAGCATAATGTTCTGGATTATGTTAGCGGACTTCGGGAAAAGCTTCACCTTGCATGTCAGTTAGCTCGAGAGAATCTGTCACATACGCAAGCTAAAATGAAAACTCGCTATGATAAAAAAGCTGTTTGCAGAAGTTTTCAGCCGGGAGAGAAAGTGTTGGTGTTGTTGCCTGTGGTAGGGTCCAGCTTATCAGCTCAGTTCGCTGGCCCATATGTGGTGGAACAAAAACTCAGTGACAACAACTATGTGATCCAGACCCCAGACCGCCGGAGAAAGTCTAGGGTTTGTCATATTAATCTGTTAAAATCGTTTCACTCGAGGAGTCCTTCGGGTGCGCCGTCTCCAGTGTGCGCCGCTAGTACTGTTTCTCCCTATGAACCCTCTGATGACGGGCTACTCCAGAAAAGTGAAGCGCTGGGTAGCGGCCGGTTGAAAAATTCGGAGATCTTAAATGATTTAGACACATATTTAGTCCACCTGTCTGAACCCGCTCGAGCTGACATCACTGATCTGATAGAAAAGAACTTATCACTTTTTTCTGATCACCCTCGTCAAACTGCGGTCCTGTGCCACGATATTGATGTGGAAGGACATAAACCGATTAAGCAACATGCTTACCGAGTGAACCCAGTGAAAAGGGCGATAATGCAGAAGGAAGTTGACTATCTCTTAGAACACGGTTTAGCCTTTCCGAGCGCCAGCGCATGGAGTTCGCCGTGTGTGCTAGTACCAAAATCCGACAACACTCCTCGGTTTTGTAATGATTACAGGAAGGTTAACGCTGTTACCAAACCTGATTCATTTCCTCTTCCTAGAATGGAGGATTGTATTGATAGAGTGGGATCGGCATCGTTTGTAACCAAACTTGATTTGTTAAAAGGTTACTGGCAAGTACCTTTAACTCCCCGAGCCTCTGAAATATCTGCTTTTGTTACACCGGACCATTTTCTCCAGTATACGGTTATGCCGTTTGGGTTGCGTAATGCACCCGCTACTTTCCAGCGCCTTATGGCCAAAGTACTGGCGGGCGTGAATAACTGCGATGCCTACCTGGACGATGTTGTCATTTACTCATCCACCTGGTCTGACCACTTACAAACACTCTCTCTTGTTTTCAGCCGTTTTCAGGAGGCCTCGCTTACGTTGAACCTAGCCAAATGTGAATTTGGCAGAGCCACCGTCACATATCTGGGAAAACAGGTGGGTCAGGGACAGATACTGCCGGTGACCGCGAAAACACAGGCGATCGTTGAGTTTCCAGTCCCACAAACGAGAAGGGCGCTGCGCCGATTTCTAGGAATGTGTGGTTATTATAGAGGGTTTTGTAAGAACTTTGCCACTGTCGTCGTTCCTCTCACCGATTTGATCAGTCCGATGAAGCCTTTTGTGTGGACGCCTGTTTGTCAGACTGCTTTCGAGTCTGCGAAAGCATTACTGTGCAGTTCCCCTGTTCTTACGGCCCCGAATTTCATGTCCCCTTTCAAGCTCGAGGTTGACGCTAGTGCGGTTGGTGCAGGAGCTGTCCTTATGCAGGAAGACCATTGCGGCGTGGATCGCCCAATTTGTTACTTTTCAAAAAAATTCAACAAACATCAGATGAACTACAGTACCATTGAAAAGGAAGCCCTTGCCTTGTTGTTAGCCCTACAGCATTTCGAGGTGTATATCGGATCCAGCTCTATCCCTGTTCAAGTGTTCACTGACCATAACCCATTGGTTTTTCTCTCCCAGATGCAGAACTCAAATCAGAGACTTATGCGTTGGTCCCTTCTCTTGCAAGACTTCAACCTGCAGATTAGGCATAAGAAAGGGACGGAAAATGTCATCGCGGACGCCCTGTCGAGAGCAATTTTGTAGTCTAGGATTAAACACTAGAAGGATTGTTTAATTCTTATGGAAGGGGGTGTTACGAACTTGTATGTCCGTGTGTTTGTTTGTGCAAGTGCTGTGTTTTTGTCTATGTTAATTTAGCTGTGCCAGGGCCCTGTTCCGATTGGTGCGTGGATATACTGCCCCGGCGTGATTGGATCCAGCTGGAGGACCCGCCCATTAAAAGGAGGCTGGAGTGCTACAGCGGGAGAGGCCCTCGCGTTTCTCCTCATCACCCAGCAGTAGTCCTGTGGTAGCCGCTGGCTGCAGTATACGCTTGAAAGTTGTGGAAGTGGAGTGAGTAGGGGTGAGCTGCCATTTCTTTTGATCACCCGTTTTCTCCTGTTTTGAGTTAGTTAAGGAGGTCAGACTCTGTCTTTATTTTTGACTTTGTTTTGGTAAGGTCAGGGGTGCGGGATTTGTGTAGGTTTGTTTTGTTTATTGTTTTGGCCTTGGCTCACCCTGAAGTGTTGACACTCCCGTTTTGGTTCTTTTTATTCACATTGTAAATAAATCACCTCATATCTAACGGATTGGTTTCGTGTGACTGCTTGGGTCTTGGGGGGGAAGCGAGTGCCTCGCTCATGTTATGGCCTGGCCCTAGACGGGTCGTAACAACAGTAACACATATTTTATTCAGTAATAAATAAAGAAATTCAGGTTTTAATAAAAAAATGATTTTATCAGGTGCAAGTAAATTTCAATTTCTGCAACTGTTGTTTGTTTTTTTTTTAAAATATTTTTTATTACAATACAAATTGCAACGTTTCAGTCCAGGAGACTTTCATCAGATGCAATGAAATAATGTAGAACATTAATTTATAGAGGGGATGCTACTCAGTGTTCCAACTTTTTTTAAGAACAAGTTACTTCCATCAGACTTTTGAGCATTTGATGTTTTCTGCTATCACTGAAATATGACATTATGTCATTGTTTTGTTTATTAGTTTTTGTTTGCTAGGTGTTTTTGTTTGTTTGTGCGTGTGTCTGTTTTTGAAACAGCATACCAAGAAAATAGGTTTGTACATTTAAAATTAGGTTTGTCATTCCAGAAAGTAAAAACTCACTAACTGGTTACTTTATAGCCACTATGATTATTGAATTTGGCTGTGGGGCTAAAGTAAATTCTCACAAACTATTCTCCTTATTTTTGTATTTTTTGTATTTTTGTTTTTCCCTCTTGTTGGCAGACACAAATGGAAGTGCATAAAAATCCATGCCACATCAAATATGCAGATCCATCCGCTGTGGTGACCCCTTACAAATAAGGGAGTATTGCAGTGTTTTTTCTCATCTATCTTATAAACTGCAGACAATAATTGTTTGATATTTGCAGGTTGCTTTAATACCAATTAAATATTTTATAATAATAATTAGTGTGTGTGTGTATGTCACATACTGTTACACATGTGATAGAAGACAGTAAAGCAGAATTTTGTAAAATGGCAATGTTGTAGTGGTTACAGGGTTTTATTTGATACTAAACGTTGTTTGACTACTGCTTGGGTGAATAGAATGGATGGAATTCGTAGCTGAGATGACAAAGAATCGCAAAAGGGGCCAACAAATTAATTTGTAGGCAATGTTCCCTCTAAGCTGCGTGTGTGCTCAATTGCACAAAAAAAAAAAAAGAATCTAACCTGAATTGAAATTAAAATTAATACTTTAACAATTCTGTTTTGCAGTGTTAGTCAGTAAGTGACTGGCTGCTCCCATATGGGATTAGAACAATGCTACTTTATCCCATAGTCCAGCCTATAATGCGATTCAAATTCATATATACGCAGCTAATCAACGTGGTTGACAGGCTATTACAGCGTCCTTATGTGCCGACACCGGTGTTTTAGCTAGCACAGCTGCGTGGCTGATGTGGAGTGAAGCCATGTTAATGACGACGTGTACAACCATTGGACATGTGAGCAGAACAGACGGAACAATTGACAGAAAAAGTGTGGACTTTATACCAGTTTTTAAATTGTGTTGATAGGCCACGTAAAACCAGAGTTGTGACAAAAATATCTGCAATGTTTGGTTTTCTTCCTGAATACTATTGTTGTTTATATTTACTGTGGGAAGAAACGGTAAAAACAGTGTTTATAAGGAAAATGCTCGAAAGCACTCTCCGCCGGTGAGCAAAAACAGAACCAAAAAACCCCCCACCCTTTCCTATTGGTTGAAAAATGTACCATGTCAACCAATCAAAAAATGATATGGCAACATTGCATTTAGTGTTTAGGAAGGGGGGAAGGAAGCAAGGAAGTTTTAGGAGTGACGGCGGTGTTTTGAGATGTGAGAGATTTGCGACATTTAGCACAAATTTTGTGTAGTTAGTGTGTAGTGTAATCAATTTTTTTGTTGTGTGTGTCAGAGCAATGAGGCGACTGCTGAATGTTACAGGTGTTACAGGAGTGATACATCTCCTGTTGTCAGGCCTGCAGGTGTCAGGCTGTTGTTCTCCTTTATCTCAAAAGTGGACAGAAATGATTTTTTGTGTGGCATCAGATTTAACCCTTGTATGGTGTTCGGGTCTGTGAGACCCGTGTTCAGTTTTTTTTCAAAAGAAAAATTAAACAATTATTTTTTCACGTGTAAATGTGTTGTGTCTTTCCACTCACTCCACTTGATTATAACTGATTTATTTATAACATTTTATATAAAAGAAAAACGAGAAGCACATTAATTCATAAATGTGATCTAACAAAGGTAAAGGGAAAAAATTAACCATGTTTGCTGTTCATATGTCTTGTAATTGGGATGAAGTAAACATCTGTTGAGTAATTTAACATAAAATTGTTTGATAGTGTTAATTTGGAAAGCCAAAACTCTAGCGGGTCCACCAGACCCATGAACACTGGCTGAGTAACAAAAATACGAACACCACACAAGGGTTAATGCAGAACACCTGATTGTTCTGTAAATAGTTTGTGATCGGCCCGAGTTTGGCCTTCATCGTGCGTCGTGCATCGTGTAGTATACGTGGGGTAACGAGATGCGATTAGCACCAGCTCCCGATCATCAATCGCTTGGTCGTGAGGATTTCAAGACCGTCGTGAGGGTGTCGCCGCAGCCGCTCACACTGCGCACGCGCAAACACATAAACGTCGGTGAAAAAGACGGAGTAGCACAGCAGTGTAGCGTTTGATCTGGACACAAGCGATGGAGGCACAACTTGTAGAACTTTGGAAAGCTCATCCGAGCCTTTTTTGATGTGGCCTCCCAAAATTATCATGACCACAACAACCGTGAAAATAGTTGGATTTACAGCTGCTTGATCAATGTTTTTCATTAGCAATTTAGCAAAGTTGATGGTGGTGGTGTGCGTGTCTGTGTGAGTGAAAGACAGAGAGGGAGAGCGAGCGACAGATTCATTTTATGGACGCACAGTGTGAGCACTCTGGTCGCATTAGAGCATTAGGCTGTATAGTGTGAGACCTGCATCGTGACCTACGAACTTCTAACCCCTGCGAGTCAATCGTACAGTTTGAGCAGGAGCTGAATCGCGCGACTGAAAAAATCGCACAGTGTATGCCCAGCTTTACAGGACTCTCTCCCAGATCACAGACTCATACTCATAATACAAGTCAGAGCTTTATAAAAAAAAAAAAAGTTGTGTTTTCAAAATTGGAGTTCAAGTTATTTTTTACTTCCAATAGTGTTAACATACTAGGTCATGAACAAGATTTTTCTCAATTTTCATTGTAAGTGGGCTAAACCAATTATTTAAAAGTAGTCTAACATAAATGTAAATGCTGTAATTTCATTATTTTAATAAACCATGTAACTTGGATGGATTCGATGCTGGCGTGACCACAGTGCACACGTCTACTGTTGTTCACAGTGGTCCAAGGGACCGCTCAGGGAGTTTGTGTGTTCGCTCAGACACATGAAAAATTAGAGGGAACATTGTTTGTAGGTCTTTTATGTGAATCCTGTTGGACAAGGACACATCTTAAACTTCCCTCAAAAGGTTCAGAGAGTTAAGGAGTGAGTAATAAAGACAAAGAAGACATGATGCACAAACTCCTAACTTTAGCCACCATTTGCCACCTTTTTGGCTTGCCTCTTAGATTGATGCTTACATAAACCAATAGATTATAACAGTATATTTTCATACTGTTCTCTCAAACCCACATTTTAGCTTCTGCTGTAGGACTGCAAGGTAAGTAACATCTTGTATTATTCCTTAAGTTATATTTAGGACTGTGTCTTGTGTAGTTATTAACTTACACCACTGAGAGCGTAGCTAACAGTAGTTTACTGGCTAATGTTAGTTATACTTTTAAATAAGAGTAATCAGCGGTTTAAGTGAGGAGGTTGGAGGTGTGGTATACTCAGAATATTATATAAAATTCCATGTTATATTACTTAACTGTAACCACTGTTGATATCATGATATTATTTGGATATTAACTGGTTATTACTTTAGTAATAAATTACCACATTATTACGTTCTTCTTTCTGCATTGTTACCCTACATTTACCACTTTATTATCGAGCTGTAATAGAAAGTGCAACCTAAATGCCTTGTTAGACATACCGAATATTTTATGCATTAATGCCGTTATAGACATCCACTACTTCATCATTCTGAAGTACTGACAAAAGACCAAATAGTGGCAATATGGTGGTGCAGCTCGAGAATTAGTGTTTTGCTATCAGTTTTTTGTCATAATTATTCATATGTTAATTTAATTGACTTTCTAGGCCAAATATGCCTTTAAACCATTACATTATTTCCTAGAGGCCTCCTGCAACCCTTAAAAAAGGAATAAAAGAAAACAGCATCTTCCCTGGCAGATGTCCCGTCATATGGCATTCTTTACCATTTCATTTACTCCTCAATGCCTCATTGAATGTAGGGTTGATATTCATTCCTTTCCTCTCCATTATTTAGCCATTTAAAGATTTTAACAGGAAAAAAAGAAAAGTATTGCAATTTTTGAAACTACCTTTAGACAAACCTCAGCTTAAACTTCAATGTGTCAGTTTTAGATATAATAGAAAGGAGAATCACACTAGCATCTGTCCTTTTGAAACATCCATAAAACTCACTGATCATTTTATCTACCCTGATGGGGACTGGTGTTTGTTAAAGTCCAATAAAACTTATTATATTAGCGTTTAGTTAAACGCTAATATAATAAAACCTTTCATAACAATGCCTTCAACTAAGTCCCACCCAATACCTTTCCTAAAGCTTCTGTTCACAAGTGCAACTTTAGCTATCTGTTTTAGAAATAGAAGCGCATTTTTTTATGGACTGTATTATAATGTGGACTGTTACCAGGCAAAATGTTTTTGGCCGCATGAAAAAAAAAATGCATTAGCCGCACGTCAGTATAAGCCGCAGTGCTCACAGTGTTGGAAAAAAGTAGCGGCTTATGAACCGAAAACTACGGTACATCAAGATGGCATCTTCCCATCGGAAAAAGCCTGCAGACACTACAGACTGTTTCTCTGTTGCAATCAATGTCCTCTGAACATTCATGACCATATGGGACCGATGATTCTGTTTTTAATGTGTTCTTTCAGACCTTTCCCCCTCTATTTGTAGTTAACAAAAGATGTGTGGAGGAAGCAAGGCCATCTTTGCTCATCTCACTACTTTGTCATTAAAGCGATTAGAAAAAGTACATATACACTGTTTAAGTGTATATGTATGTGACTGAGCTTCATAAGGCCCTTTCAGGCGAGCTAATGTGTATCTGCAATGGAGGAACAGGATATCATTCAATATAAGTGGCAGCGAATGAAACATCAGATTCAGAAAAGTGGCAGTCCAAGCTGTATTGTTATGGGAAAAAAACTGAGCAAAAACATTATTTCATTATTTCATTTCTAGCCCTTAGCACAATTGATTTAACACCACATCAAACAAAGATAAGAGTCCATCCATTCATGGACACTATGCAGTCCAACCCAGCTACGTACATGTCACCATCATGCCCTGTGTCTGGCCCACAATTTTATGTCATTTCACATCCAACATGCACTGAGGGGCATCAATTCAATTCAAAACCATTCTTTGGAGGGAACTCATTTCTGCCATTTTTAAGTGCAGAATTACTTTATTTATTTATTATTTTTTTGGTCACTATCAGCAGCGTGTGACCATATGCGATGAATGTAGATTGACTTTTGTATTGACAGCTTTTCCTTCACGTTCAGCTCTCACCAGTAATGATTGCAGACACCTGTCAATCTTCTGCTCCTCTTTTCTTCCACTGAACAATACTCCAAGATACATGAATTCTGCCAACTGAAGCAAATCTCCTAATGCAGAGTGGGCAATCCATCCTTTTCCAGCCAAGGACCATTGTCCCACACTAGGAAGTGCTTATTCTTATCTCAGCTACTTAACATTTAGCTGCGGTTCCAGTAGGAGTCATTCCTGATGAAGAAAACAGGATCAAATAATCCACAAAAAGGAAAGACGAGATCATTTTATTTTCATTTCAATTTTATTTATACAGCACAAAATCACAAAAACAGTCACCTCAAGGCACTTTATATGGTACGTTAAAGACACTACAATAATAGATACAGAGAAAAACCCAACAATCATATGACCCCCTATCAGCAAGGTGACAGTGGGAAGGAAAAACTCCCGTTTAACAGAAAGAAACCTCCGGCAGAACCAGGCTCAGGGATGGGCGGGGCCATCTGCTGTGACCGGTTGTGGTGAGAGAAGGAAGACAGGACAAAAGACATGCTGTGGAAGAGAGACAGAGATTAATGACAAGTATGATTCAATGCAGAGAGGTCTATTAACACATAGTGAGTGAGAAAGGTGACAGAAGAAGAAATACTCAATGCATCACGGGAATCCCCCAGCAGCCTACACCAATTGCAGCATAAATAAGGGAGGATTCAGGGTCACCTGATCCAGCCTTAACTATATGCTTTAGCAAAAAGGAAAGTTAAAAGTAGAGATAGTGTCTGTCTCCCGAATCCAAACTGGAAGCTGGTTCCACAGAAGAGGGGCCTGAAAACTGAAGACTCTGCCTCCCATTCTACTTTTAAATACTCTGAGACCTTCCACCCCATGGCTGTACCAAGGAATTCTCTCCATAAAATTTGTGAACAGAATTGATGGCAACGAGCAATCCTGATGCTCAACGTCCACTGGAAATGAGTTTGAGCTTTTACTATGGTTTTACATGGCACAAGTGGCAATAGCACCTTTTTATGCAGCATCACACAGGACACTCTGAGGGCCATAATTCAATGCCCTGCCCACATTTAAACCAGTTGTGCAATCTCCTAAGGACCCTCAAGTATACTTGCCAGAGAGTACCCTCTCTATGCCCCAGAACCTTCAGGTTTCCAAATTAGGTGTTGGGTTTTCCTGTAATTCTTTAAAAGCGCTGAAACACTTTAGCCCATCTAGCTGAAACAGCAAAACATGAAAACTTGCAGATGTTGAGGGAGACTGGGGGCAGACTGCGAGCAATCAGCAGAAGAGTGAGATGGGGGCTAATTTGTATTTTCAAAGATCCAGCCACATTAAATTTTATAATGGTGTAGTGTTATATCTTAGGAATTTTAAGTCACAGATGGATTATTTCCATCCAAACCTCCTAAATAGTATGTAATTGTAAATATTATAACCAACCACAGTTGTGTCTTTAGGATATAGGTGCTCATATATTCAGATGATTGCTTTTCATTACTTTTTTGTTACCATAAAACCCCAACAATTATCTAAATTGCCCAGTAGTTAAAAATGTTGATAAAAAGAATTAAAATGGTCACCAACTCATCTAGTCTTCGGCTCATGTTTTTGAACACCAACAAAACAAAACTTAAGTTGTTTGGAACCGGGCCGCGAGAGTTGAGGCTCAGGTCTGAAATTTATGGTTTTCAGGGTTTTTATCGGTTTTCAGCGTAATTGAGTTAACGTTTTTATCGTTAACTCAGTTTTCCTGGGTCTTTTCACGTGTGTTATGAATAAATCTTTAAATAAAGTGACTACCTGCTGTTGGTGCTTATAATGGATATTTAACCTATATCATCGGAAGATGAATGCGTTATTTAGTTTCAGATTATCGAGCAACAATTACTGCATATCATTGTCTCACACTATTTGACTGCACACTATATTCCATCATTACGCATCATTTCATTTGTGAAAGGACAAGTCCTGGTTGGATGGATTCTTTTGTTCATAGTATACCATGTCCAATTGGACAATCAAGCCTGGCTCACTGCCCATGTCCTGGATGGAAAACAGGTTATTACATTGTGTGTGTGTGTGTGCATAACAAAGTGGACATCATAACATAAGGTAACATGTCATATTCTACTAACATTGCTAATAATATATTTCAGTGTTGAGTAGAAAATATAATAATAATTTTGTCAACTGAGAGCTATTAGTTATATCATATTATTTGTAGATATTCAAGAAAACAGTGTGATTTCAAAATTATATGTAATGATTAATCAGTCATAGTCAACAGTTCATAATGTAGTGTTAAGTATTTGCATTACATAATGTAGCTCAACCAGGTATTAACTTGTATTAAGGAGATAATTAATCCTGAAGTACTCAGTGAAAACAACACCAATGAGGCTTAAGTAGTGTAATACTTCATCACACAGATGTTCTAAAGCAAAATAATTTATTCTATAAAGTTTGACTTTGGCATTCAACAGCTAAAAGCTAAGATGCAAGAATGAGGAGATTCAACAAGTAAAGCTTTCCACAAGAATCATGGTCCATACTTTTATTTCTTGCAAATCTCACAAACAGAAAGAAAAAAGAAAAAGAAACACACAGAGAGACACACAGACACACACACCAAGGCTTTGACTGACCACATCTTGCTTGGAGGAATGAGAATTATCTTACCATTTGGAGAAAATAAGTATCTAGCCAATAATTGCACATCCTGGCACCAACAAGATAGCTGTTGAAAAATGCTAATTCTTCACATTGTGCATTCCATTGCAGGAGAAGTGACAGCTCTTTAATATTATGATAACAGTGGAAAAAGGGCTTTTCATTCAACAAACCAAGCAGCCCCAGCAGTAGCAGAGAAAGCAATTTGCACGCTGAATTTCCCTGTGAAATGCTCGCAGTGTTTTTAATCACTCGACATTAACAAATCTTTTAATTACCATTTGTCAACAACTGTGTTCAGAATAATTTCTGCTGTTTAATGCTGGGGGTTTACGGATGAGGATTTAACTGTAATTTCTATTAACGCCTTTTTACTTCTTTTGAGGTGGTGGAGAGACACCCTCTTGATAAATGATTCACTCTTAAAAAGGAGCGTGATTTTGAAAGGAGGATTGGTGCTAGACGAAAAACCTGAGAAACGCTATGTTGCTAAAATATTAAGTTACTCTGACCTCCAATAGTTGTTGTATATCTATAAGTCTATAAGGCAAGGAGCAAATATCAGTCTGACTAGAACGTGGCAAGTGTGACTTACTAAATTCCCAAGATTTGTTGTTTAATGGCCAAAAAAATGTGGCACTTTTCCCTGAGCTTGAAAAGCGTCACTCCTAAAACAGAATATTGCCTTTTAAGTTGTCCTTCACTGTTAGAATGCACCTTAAAGGCCCACCAATAAAGAGTTACTTTGTGGCCTCTTAATCACAGAAACTTTCCCACTCTTTCATGTACATCAACCAGACATCTATAATAGTCTGAGGTTCTCTCTCAAAGCAGCTGAGGAGTAGAGTGATGCATAGAGTAGAAAAAGAAGGGTGGCATCTCTTAGAAAAAAGAGTATTTTTTAAAGTCAACTCTCTCTGCTCCACAATCCCCCCCCCCCCCCAGTGAACTACATCAGTATGGCATAGTGGAGCACCGGGAAGCCACATACCACCTCGGTGGGAGTGAGAGTTGAAGGGCAAGGATGCCCCCAGTCTTCATGCTGTTCAAGCAAAATAAAAGATCCAAGAGAGGATTGATGCACACATGCAAATGTGTGCGCATTGGCTGGGTAACTCTATGCATTGGTACATTTAAATGACATAATCAGTTAGTAGCTGTTCAAAATGCACAAAGGTCACAATCACAGATGTTCGAAGATTAAAATGTATAACTGGAAAACACCCAGAAGGCATATGCAGTGTTTATACAATATATCCTTTGTAAGTGCTGAGAATCATTAAATAAACAATAATCCTGATAAACTCAAAGAATTTTCTGAAGACTGGATGGCCTTGTGATTACAAATACTTATTTGTGATGGCGTTCCTTTGACATACAGGCCATTGCAACCCTTCACAATTTTAACACCTAATATTAACAATAGGCAGTGAACAAAAAATGTTAAGGGGTAGCAAGTGTTCTTAATTGCCATCTCAACAGATCCTTACCAACAAAATGTTTACACCAAAGTCTCATTTTGAAAAACAATGAGTCAGGCAACATGATGTCTCTTATTCTCTGCGGCTTGATTATGTCCTGTTAAATGTTAATCATAGCCACATTGTGTGAGCCCAAACACATCTTGCTATCCATGATGTTTTTGCTTTCGCTTGGCTACAAGAAGAAGAGGTGGAGAAACAGGCTTGTATCTTCCCTTTGTGCCTCTTTGATTCCACAAATAGAAATAAAAAGCTAAGTGAATGAATAAGTAATGGAATGCCCCTTCACCTGTTAGGGGGACATCTCATATAATACAGTGGCACTTGAGCATCCAGAGGGCTGGAAAAAGAGAGCAATTTAGCTCCAAGCTGAGATAAAAAAAAAGGCTGAATATGCCTTTGAATGCATTCTTAATCATTACAAGGAATTTGCAGTCACCTCTCCCTCACCAGCATTGCCACAGCCCCTTCACTGTTAGAGTCAAAGGCAGAGTGTTGAGGAGAATTAAAACACATTCTTGGATTCATGGAGCTGCAGGAGGCCACAGAAAAGTGAAGGTTGCCATAAAGCAACCATTTTCCAAAGTGAAGTACTCAAAAGAGAAACCCTTTATTACAAAGTAGAGGATACTATGTGGTGCCATTGATGGTGGTAGTCATTTAGAGGTCTTTTCTGAGTGAGAAACACTGTCTGAATGCAGTATTATCCGTAGTGGGAATATATTTATGGTTATTTTTGTCAGTGTCAGTAGGCCCCACAATAAATGACTGATACTTATTGTGCCATTTGCTTTTCTGTGTATAGAATGGCTGATCAGCTCTTTGTTTTGGAAGCACTGTAATGCTTTCAGTAATCATTTCTTTCCTGATTTGTTTGTGCACTTCTGCATCTGGGACATTATCTTATGGTTGCATAACACCAACAACTCAATAAGAGAAAATGAATAAATAAGTGAATAACTATTTCTTCATGATCAGATCCTAACCTGTGATTGTTGCAGAAAAGGTGTGCCAAGTATGACATTTTATTCTATGCCAGGGTTAAGTGCCCATAACACTGGACACAATAAAGCACCCAAAGAGCTTGTTAAGCTTTTATTGTAAGATAATGGGGCATCAATGGCTATTTTCACATCTCCTAATGTGTGTCTTGATAGCAATTTTGAAAACTATTGTTCCATGAAGATGATATGAGGGTTATATTTGTGGGTCTTGTAGCATGATTCAAGCTTAGATGCCTGAAAAGTACCCATTAACTACTGAAAAGGTTTGCAATCAGTCCAGAGTGATGCTTGCTCTTCTTTCGTGCCGTTAACTTTGGCCTCCTAAGCAGCTTGGACATGTTTCCAGACACGTGTACTTCTTTGAGACCCATAAAAATTTAACTACGTAGCTCTTTAGTCTCATTGGTTATAATTTTGTTCACATCACAAATATGACCAAACAGCTCCAAACAAACTCAGTTGGAGTACTCATTCCTTTTGCCTTTTTATTTATCACAGTCCCTCAGTGCTGGATTTGGATCCAACACTGAGGGAAAAAAGAACAGCATGTTCAAGCCCAAACGCCCCATCCCCTCCCACCTGAAAAATGACAGGCACATTTCAATCCTGTGAGTGAGAGAAGCTTGGTGATCGACTGGCAGGAGATTCTGGCACTCGATCAGGACCTGCCGTTTGGATATTTTCACACAGAGAGGGAGTTGCTGCTTCCCACCAAGGCCCACATATCACATCTGCTGAGGACCCACTCCTGACTAAATGCACAGCAATCAACAATATGACTAAACCCGACAGAATGTCTAGAAAGTGTTTAACACCATGTATAAGGAACAGACTAGCATTAAACATTTGCCCCTTTATAAAAAGGAGAATATTCTGTGCAGTATGTTTTATGGGTGTTTTTGTGTGTGTTACATTTTAAAAGAAAGGAATTTTCTGGTATTTTTCTTCACACATGTGAATCACTATATAAATATTCAGTGATACGTTACACTTTAATCACCAAAAGGCTTCCACTGACAGATGCAGCAGTAGGGTGGCAGCTTTGTTAAATGTCAGAATCCAGCATTATGCATCACTATGTAATATTATGCAGTAACTGTTGTAGATGACCACGTATCACAAGCACTACTCTCTCTGTCTCTCGAAAAGCCCTGAAAACAGTAAATGAGAAGTTAACTAAAAGGAATTGTTACGTGTTTTTGCACCTTTTACAAGTTTTAAATGTATACAACTTCATACACAGTACATATATACATATATATCCAAGCTTATCGTATAAACTCATTGTGTGGTTTTTTCCCATATTACTAACATGCCAATTTGTTTGTTGTGATTTATTATCAGCCAGACCCATATTTGCTTTAAATGACAAATTTATTTAAGACGGAGTGAATTTATCTAAGTCTGGGATGGTACGTGTTAACGGCCGCTCATAGATCCTACCTGCCGGATCTTCTTTTCATTGATATTGCTGTTATGACTGATGAAGCCGAGCTGGTGAGTTTCTGTGTTAACTAAGTAATGTGTTAAAGCTATAAATATGACTATTACTAAACTGTACTGTCATTAATAGCAGGCAACAATCAGATGTCCGAGCCTGATTACGACACAGTTTCATCAGTTAAAACACACCCTCACGGTGGGAGTTTACTAAATTAAATGTAGTTAGCTTAGTAAAAACCGTACACTCATACCATAGTGTTGAAGTAGGTTACCATAAACCCAAAATAGTGTAGCCTTGCTAAACTAACGTAAAGTGTTCTGTAATGTGCCGACAAACATGGAACAAAAAAGAGATGCCTATTAGCTACAGTGCATATTTTCTCCATAAGAGGTAAAAATGTGTCAAACTTTAACAACACAGCTTGAATCCAACCTCCTCCAGTATTTTGTGCTTTGGTATTCATGTTATTTTTGTATCCTTGCATCCGAGTTGTCAGTTCTAATTTCTTGGTAAATCTGAGTTCTTTTCACTTGTGTTTAGGTTCCTCATTTGTCTTTTACATTAGCGGTCCCCAACCCCCGGGCCTCGGACCGGTATCGGTCTGTGAGTCGTTTGGTACCGGGCCGCGAGAGTTGAGGCTCAGGTCTGAAATGTATGGTTTTCAGGGTTTTTATCGGTTTTCAGCGTTATTTTGTTATTGTTTTTATCATTAACTCAGTTTTCCTGGGTCTTTTCACGTGTGTTATGAATAAATCTTCTTTTTTTTGGTACCGGTACTAGTTTTATTTTGTTGTATTTATCCGCGACACCTTAAAGACCGGTCCGTGAAAATATTGTTGGGCATAAACCGATCCGTGGCGCAAAAAAGTTTGGGGACCGCTGTTTTACATCAAAATACCTCAGTGCTGTTCTTTGTTCTTGTCATCTTGTTTGTATCTGGTTTTCCTATTCTCGGGTTTTCTTAGTGTAAAAGCAAAGCTCTCAATTTACCGGTTGATCTACGCTCCTACCCTCACCTATGGTCACGAGCTGTGGGTAGTGACCGAAAGAATGAGATCGCGAATACAACCGGTGGAAATGAGCTTCCTCCGAAGGGTGGCTGGCCTCTCCCTTAGAGATAGGGTGAGAACTGTCCCGTTTGTAGCAACCGAAAATAAAATAAATTCATAATTATAATAAAGGTCAATCAAAGGGACCAATATGGCAAGGCCATGATGATCCACTTGGTAAAATAAATCCGCTTGGCATCCTTCTTGGCCTTAAGACAACAATTCTGATGGCTAAAGATCCAAACAGGACACAAAAAAAAAAAAAAAAAAAAGAGATAGGGTGAGAAGTTCGGCCATTCGGGAGGGGCTCAAAGTAGAGCTTCTGCTCCTCCACATCGAAAGGAGCCAGTTGAGGTGGTTCGGGCATCTGACAAGAATGAGTGCATTCTTGTCCTCCCACCGGGAGGAGGCCCCAGGGCAGACCCAGGACAAGCTGGAGAGATTATATCTCTTGGCTGGCCTGGGAACACCTTGGTGTTCCCCCAGATAAGCTGGAGGAGATGGCTGGGGAGAGGGAGGTCTGGGTTTCTCTGCTTGGGCTGCTGCCTCCACGAGCCGGCCCTAGATAAGTGGAAGAAAATGGATGGATGGATGGAAGGTTTTCTTAGTTTTAGTTATTTGTTTGTATTTTGTATTAATTTCCCCTGTGTCATCCTGCCTCCCCTGTATCTGATGTCACAGTGTCTGGTGTTCTGTGACATCCTGCTTTATGTTGTTAGTTGTCTTCTCATTTGTACTTTGCTTAGTTTTCCTTGCTGTGTCTTGTTTCCCTTTATTGTTATCAACTGTGTTTCCACCCATTTCTAATCATCTCTTGACCCTGCATGTGTTTCAGTCTCAGTATAAGTAATTTCCCAGCATTCTAACATTAAAACCTTTCCTATAATGTGCTTATTGTTAATCACTGGTGTTTACGTAATTAAGTAAATATTTTCAGCAATTTATAAGGAAAATGCATACTTCCTAAATAAATTAAATCTTTTGTTTTCACAAGGTAAAATAAAGAAACAAACTAATAGTGGAACTTAAGCTCACCAACTATATGTATCCTGTGTATAGCAGAGGGCCTACTTGATAGTCACGTTGATTGTGCTTTTTCCTGCCTTCTGGGCCGTGAGGCTCCCCTGTTGGAAGTTCTGCCTTTGATATCCCTCATGTTTGAAATGATCCCCAACATTTGAGATCATAGATGTCAATAAACTGCTAAACCAAATCCAGTTTAATGCTCACCTCACTGCAAAGAGACATGAAAGGTATCCATGATTGACACGACATTCGGTACAAATCCCTTAAACCAGATTATATTTTATTTCATTGAATTTAGCATTTTATGTCTATACAGCATTTACAGCCATAAATACTTCATAGGACTTTACACAGTGATCTGACTTTTGATCGAAGTAACGTTTGATCAAATGACACTAAACCATTAATTCTTCTGTATCTCATGGCAAATGCAACAAACTAGCACAGAACATAAGGGAAGACAAAGCTGTGTGAGATCATGTGTTTCAAAGTTTACTTGGTGGGCCCTGCAGTGATCCAGTATTTAGTTTCCACTGTGGTATGTGTGTGCAGAGACGAGAACACGCATAAGCTCTGCCCTACATCTGGAGCTGAGTGATGCGATCATTCTTTCTTTTATATCATTATTATTTTATGTCCCTTGCTCTCAATAAAGCATTTTGTGCTAAACCATATTTTTTTTAAAAACATTTTATAAATAAACTTCAGCCGAGTACCAGGGGAAACTCACAGCACATATCGAACCAGTTTCTGAAAAGCATCTTGTCACGCCTTGTTAACTCTGAGGCCGGGAACATCCGTGCAGTCCCTCGCGACTGATCATCTACATCCTCTACCTGTGTTTAACTCTCAGTTTTGTGTTAGTTTCAGCCTGTTGGTACACTGCATCACTTACAGTCAGCTGTTTACAAATGGCAGAGTTTGGAGAGGAATCTGTCTTCTAGGTTTCTTGATTTACGATTCTGCACACAAAGTATTGGAACTCCAGGGGGCTGGATGATTCTTCTCTGAAATGAGCACCACAGGCTGTGAGGAAGAAACGAGGACAGGAGAGTGTGAATCGTGTAGACGGGCTAGAGGAGATAGAAGGAAGACAGAATAAATGAGGAGCTAAGGTGATGGAGCACTGGAGTAAGATAGGAAGGGAGTGAAGCAAGAATGGTTGAGGAAGGGCAGAGAAGGAAAATCTGGAAAGCAATCGGAGGGAGAAGGAGGTGTGATTAAGGAAGAGATCAGTCAGAAGCTTCATCCAGAATGGGCATGACAACATGTCAAACTATGATCCAAAACATTTCTGTCGAATGTCAAACGCCAGCCGTATTGTCAGCAACTGGTTGATGCATGCATCACTTTTAGATAGATGTAATCAGGGCAAAGGAGAGGCTGTGCAAAATGTTTTAGTGGGAGTCAGACAGATGTTAAGCCATAAATTTGTGCTTTTACAGTGAGTGGGCAAAGCACTTGAATTTGTTCCTGCAAGGTAATGCTTAGTGCTCTGTGGGGAATTGGTACTGAAATGTCTAAATACAAGAAGCGTGTTCTGATAAACTGTATTTGCAACGATCCTCTGTCCAAACAAAAGCACATAAAGTACTCACACGGCATTAAAAGGAAACAAGAGGCGATATAGGGGAATTTTTTTTCCTAACATGCAGTAAAAGTATAATGCTGGTTTAGTTTAACCTGTCATTTATATTCCTGTTGGAGCTCTTTGGGTCATGCTAACTTGTAGAAATTCTAAAAACGTTGAGTTGTACAAAACTGTGAATAGTGCCTCGTTGTTCACTCTTCTGTCTTCAGCAAGTTATTCTTCAAGGCGATTCCAATCTTTATTGGCCCCACCTTCTTACCTCAGTTGCAGCTTAGCCACTGTTCAAGAACAAGCAATAAGCTGAACCTTGGGTCAGGGTTATACGCTGCTTCCTTATTCACTCAAAAAAATGAATGAGGTGGATTGTTCAGTGTATATTAATTATTTATTTTCATTTTACTTAAAATATATGTTTTTGTTAAGTTAACATATGTTTTTCTAATCAAGTCTACGTAATTGTGTCTATTATTCAACGTACATAATACTAATGTGTTACTTGATCGCATAACATTTAAGTTAAGTCAATTAGGATCGATATACCTTGTATATCCACAAGGTGGCAGTAATGCAAAAACAGTTGTAATGAAACCGCGCAGAACAAGAAGGTTTCACGGCTTGTGCCTGCTCATGCGCAAGACTTCAAATTTAACTGAAAAAGGCTGTTTTGGCGCCAAGCTACTGTTTCTTTGAGAGGTAAGACCACTTTTTTTCTTTGACTATGTTGTGTAGTATCTATATGTCCAGCATGGTTATATTTTGCGTTTGTCTTACAAGACATGTTATATCGTTTGCGTGCGCTTGTTTTACATTAGTTTTACTGGGTCCTGGACATGCTTATTTTGTGGACTGTGTAAGAAACATTTTTATTGTTTTTTGTTTTATTAAGGGATTAGCTACAGGGGTTCATGGGGTTATTCTTTCAAGGGGTTATTTTTCCATTTGCTTTCTTGGGATTCCTTTTCTGTAATCCGAGAGTCGGAAATATCGAATAGGATAGCAAGGATAGCATAAAGTGACATTTAAAATCCAAAAAGTCAAGGGCGAAAGCCACTGTGACACCATTGTTCTGCTCTATCAGTAATCTGTATTATGTAAAAATGGTCTGTAAATACAGCATGTTTCCTAGCGGAGTTATACATATCAATTGTTACACCCCGGCCTAGGCAACCGGGGTGCAACGTAAAAAAACAAAGATAAGAAAAATAAAACCACGAAGGCTCACCACCAAAATCCCAAAACAAAAATATCCCATAACGAAATTATTAACCAACCCATTCACAACTATTTACAACAGACTATTTATTCACAACAAAACACCAAACTATTTACAACGGGGGGAAGATCGCGACCATGACACACTGAAACACAAGGCTTAAATACATAGAAGGGGCAATCAGGGAATGGACCACAGGAGGGAAACACAGCTGGGGCAAATTAGACCTGACGAGACAGGGAAACGTAAACTGAAAACACTAAGATAACACAGACTTTCAAAGTAAAACAGGAAACACATAACAGTCACGCCAAAAGCAACACACCGACAACACCAAAACGTAACAGTTCCCCCCACCCAAAAATCAAACATGTAACCCCAAGTGAAAAGTTTGATTCAGACAAACGAAGGCTGAAGTGAAGGCAGACGAAGCTGATGGAGGCTGGAGCGGTCCCACGGACCCCCCAGCAGACGACGAAGGCTGGAGCAGTCCCACGGACCCTCCAGCGAAGGCGGATGAGGGCTGGAGCGGTCCCACGGACCCTCCAGCGAAGGCAGACGAGCAGCTCACTAGCTGCACACATGGACACGCAGCCCACCAGCTGCACACACGGACACGCAGCCCACCAGCTGCACACACGGACACGCAGCCCACCAGCTGCACACACGGACACGCAGCCCACCAGCTGCAGAAGGCTGGAGCGGTCCCTCGGATCCTCCAGCGAAGGCGGATGAAGGCTGGAGCGGTCCCACGGACCCTCCAGCAGACGACGAAGGCTGAGGCGGTCCCTCGGACCCCCCAGCGAAGGCAAATGAAGACTGAAGCGGTCCCACGGACCCTCCAGCGGAGGCAGATGAAACTGATGGAGGCTGGAGCGGTCCCCCTGACCCTCCAGCAGACGACGAAGGCTGGAGTGGTCCCACGGACCCTCCAACGAAGGCGGATGAAGGCTGGGACGGTCCCCGGGCCCTCCAGCGAAGACAGACGGAGGCTGAAGCGGTCCCTCCCTCGGACCCTCCAGCAACGGCGAACGGCTGAAGCGGCCCCCGGGCCCTCCAGCGAAAACAGACGGAGGCTGAAGCGGTCCCCGGACCCTCCAGCGAAAACAGAAGGCCGAGGCTGTCCCTCCAGCGATCCCGGACGAGCCCCCATATGTTACACCCCGGCCTAGGCAACCGGGGTGCAACGTAAAAAAACAAAGATAAGAAAAATAAAACCACGAAGGCTCACCACCAAAATCCCAAAACAAAAATATCCCATAACGAAATTATTAACCAACCCATTCACAACTATTTACAACAGACTATTTATTCACAACAAAACACCAAACTATTTACAACGGGGGGAAGATCGCGACCATGACACACTGAAACACAAGGCTTAAATACATAGAAGGGGCAATCAGGGAATGGACCACAGGAGGGAAACACAGCTGGGGCAAATTAGACCTGACGAGACAGGGAAACGTAAACTGAAAACACTAAGATAACACAGACTTTCAAAGTAAAACAGGAAACACATAACAGTCACGCCAAAAGCAACACACCGACAACACCAAAACGTAACACAATGTAGTTATAAATTACAGTTTGTGAAAGTACACACTTAATTTTTTTAATAAAATTATTCAAGACATATGAGTGGACAGACAATGGAGGTCGACAGACCTGGTGATAATTGCTTCTATAGAAAGTTAGCACATGGCAGTGTCAATCTCTTGCTTTTCTTCTGAGTAGTATTTTATTTAGTTGTAATTCAAACAATAATTTGCTTCTTGAAATTAAGTAATGAATTTCTTGTTTTACTTTATAAATCTCAGATCCTGCCTTTACCTGCTCCCTCCTATACTGATGTGGTGTATGTGGTATTGCTGAGCTTGTATGTGGTATGTGAACTGTTATACTTTTAAAAACAAAACTGTTTTATAAGTTAAGTTTTCTTTTGTGACCCATCCCATGCCCCTGTTATTTCTTCTCCACATCTGAACCATGGTAAAGGTTGCAGTTCAAGGGCCTGAGGCATGAAATTCTTTTCAGATCAGCTGTGATCAATATTTTTTGGAACTTGATAAATAACAATAAAAGCTGTAATGGCTCCATTAGCATTTTGTGTAAATGTTTGTGTTAAAATTATAGCTTTAATGAGGTCTTACTACATTAGTTTTAGTTTGTATATGTGTACATACAGTACAGTATGTTGTGTTTGTTGACATATTTTCAGGTGGAAGCAGAATATGTGAGGATTACTACTGCTGCACATGTTCCAAGGCTTTTTACACAACTTGACCAATACACTGACCAGCTCATAAAAGTCTTCAAGAAAAAAGGAGGCGTTGCAGGGAAGAAAATTAGACAAACTTTGGCCCCAGCCACACAGGTGCGTTATTCTGTTGGTAGCAAAATATTATGGCTAATAAGATCATTTTCAAATTTAAACAGCTAGTGTATGGTAGCTGCACAGTGCACTTACATTTATATTAAGCAAGACAAAGTTTGGTACTCAAAACGTTGGAAAATTTAAATTACCTAAACATATGTAAAATCTGATCCCTTGATTTAGGTTAAACCAGAAGTGAATGTTTTTATGTTATGTTTTGAATGCAAAAAAGATGATGTATTAGTTTGTCTTTACCTCCATTATGGACATATATAATGTGGTGGAAACCCTGCCCAACAGGTTAACTATTCATGTCCATGTGATGATTAGTTGGTCTTGTGTACATGTCTATCTGTGCAGTGGATATGTCATTCATTTTGCGTATAATGTGAGTTTCTGTCATCCTAAAGTATATCTGTTTTCTCTTCCTGTATCTCTGCCACTCTCTACAGAAGGAAAGTATTGAAAAGGGGAGGGAGTGTGTCCTCAGGGCACTACCTTTTTACCTGAATGAAGACCCAAGCATCCTCTTCAAAGAATAATTGGTTGGTAATTTTAGTTTAGTTTTTTATCTGTATTAAACCAAATTTTGAATAACTAATGTTGTTGCATGTTGTTGTTGTTGTAATTTGCATGGAACCTGTTTAAATGTTTTGGGAAATCTTCTTGTATACCCAAACTATTTATATTTATCGTTGAATCTGTAGTCTGAAATAGTGGCACACTGGGGTGCATGTTCCTAATATTGTGTTTACGTCATTAAAGGGTAGCTTTGGCCCTTTTTCTTTCTTTTTTTAAAACTGGATGCCATTTTTCTATGTTTTTGTGTCTAAGCTACAGCTGTTCAGAGGGAGCTGGAACAAATTACCCTTGCTATCTTTACCATCGAAAGAGCTGATGCCAGCACTCCTCCAGCCGATGTGGGTATAACCATCTAGTGTGTCCTGCATGACCTGGAAGACCTAGCCTCTGCATGTGCACTCTTAATGGGTGGGATATATGCACTGAATCTCAGTTAACCTCAAGACTGAAAGCTTTCTTTGAAGTACTTCAGAAGCTCTTCCTTCATCTGTATGTCAGCATACTCTTGACCAAGGTACAGTTGCTCAAGAATACACTGAATGAATAAGCCAACCTTTAATTTGGATGATGAATGTTCTGTCAGATGGACAGAAGTTTTTCGGAGGCTGAATGGGAATAAAATGGTAATTTGTAAATGACAGATAACTGGAAAATTACATTTAAGAGAAATTTAGAACATTTTGAAAAGTTTGTAAACTACTACAATTTGAGAGATTTTACTGTTGTGGGGGGCTAGTAAGAGACAATCAAAAGTATTGAGATTTAAAGGATTTAATTGAGAGATGATACTGCACCAGAAATATTGAAGGGTGGTGTGTATATTAGCGTTCAAGGCATATTGTTATGAGGTGGAAATATGTTCATATTCAGTTTGTGTTACATTGTGTGCATTGTAAAGGTAATTGCAATACATACTAAAAATAAGGGTAAGTTAGGAGGTTGATCTGATATCCTCGTGTTGGTGTTGTTCCCAGATCATCATACTAAATGTTGTTCCAGGATCAACATTGCAAGTGACCAATCAGAATGTTGTGACGTCATACTTTTGCGACTTCGGGAAAAACCGGCGTAAAACAAAAAACTGTACTTAAGCTGCGTGAAACCGCCTCTGTCCGCCGATCAACTGACCCTAACCCTAACCGTAACCCTTTAATAAACAGTAAGCAGAATTGATATTGTCCTTGCAACATTGGAATTTCATAAATGCACGAATGGCTTGGCGCGCAAAAGAATAACGTCACAACAATGTGACAACATTTTCATGATGGTCTGGGAACAACACCAACACGAGGATATCAGATCATCCAAGTTGGGAATGCAGGATGAATGTATATTTTGTGGACTTTTAAAGACGAACAATTGTTTCCATGTTAAAATGTTTACATCTGAAGTTTTTTGCCCAAACACTAGTAAAATAAATGTTGACAGTGGCAAGTGTTAAATGGTTACTTGCTGTGCTGTTGCAAAAAAACTGAACGCTGACAAGCTGTTTTATTGTTAGACCATAATGTTGGCATGTTTTGTTAAAGTTTTATTTGGGATGGTGATGTAATTTTCTTTGATTGCTAATATCAGTGGACTATTTATTGTGTGGATGCTTTAAGCATCCACACTATTGAGTTCCTGTTTCTCTTTATTCTTTATTGTGTGGATGCTTTAAGCATCCACACTATTGAGTTCCTGTTTCTCTTTATTCTTTATTTTTATTATTATTGTGTGGATGCTTTAAGCATCCACACTATTGAGTTCCTCTTGGGACTTCCGCACACTTTTTGGCACTTAACTACTTCCACAATTTTCAGCCAATTTTCACCGTTCAAATTTTAAAATATTCTGCTATTTCTGCTAATTCCTGCTATGTCTTTTGGTATTTTTCACTATTATACTTTTTAAAATATTAAGCTTAATTAGTCCCATTGAAATGAATGGGAAACTTCTGCAATTCTGCTAAAATTTGCTTGTTTCTGAAACTTAACTACTTCCTCATATTTTCACGTAGAACAACCATTCAAACTTTAAAATGTTCTCAAATTATGGGGCTATTCAGGTATGATTCAGCTTTTTCAAATCTTTTACCGTTTTACCTTTATGCCTCTTAAAGTTTTCAGTTGCAAAATTGTGATTTTTCACAAAATACATGCGTTGTTATGGTTGCTATGCACTTGGCTTCCACTGTGCCACTGAAGGTTTTGCAGTCTTCTCTTCATGTCCGAACAACTTCTTGCTACTTGCTCAATCTTCACTCAACTTCCACAAATTATACATCAAAACGTAGGTATTTTTGCTGGGTTTCCGAAAATGTCACTATCATTGTTGTGGTATTCATAGAACTTTCGCAAATCTCCTCAGACCAACACAATGTCGGAAAACTCTCCATATAAAGTGAATGGAGAGTTTGTTCAAAATCACCGCTGCATTTCTGTAATGAGAGGCATATTCGAATCGTCATATCTCCTTAACGAAGCAAAGTTAAGACATGAGGCTTGTCCCGGTATATCTTCAGACACTCGTGACGCTCACAATTCAAGAATTTCTTTCTCACGTATTACCGTTCTGAAATGAGTTGGACTTGTTTGAGGGTAGGAAATTCGTCCGTCGCTCAGATTTCTTCAGATTTCAAACTCTGGAAATGAACCACTTTTTTCTCTCGGCATAACTTTTTGTTGGATTTCCATAGAGACCTGAAAATTTCCATGACTGTTCACCAAAGCCTGCTGTCTCTTACGGTGAAAGAATGATATCGATACTCCAAATAGATTTCGAGTTACAAAGCGTTGTTTGAGGGCAAGTCAAGCCAGTTTTTGCTTCGCTCTACTCAGTTATGGTGCATTAGAAGTCAAATATCTTTAATAATTCACATTTTAATGATAAATTGTCAACACTGGAAGATTCCCCCATCTCTTCTGAACAAAACGGTGTAAGAATGACCACTCTAGCCCCTACGGTTAGGAAATTATGGTCATTTGTTTGAGGGGAGTCGTCACTATGAGAAATAGGCTGCAATAATCCTGTGCCTCTCTGTGCTGCGTGTGTAAATAGATGCACCTGTTTTGGCGGGAAAAAGTGCACAGGCTCTCTGATTGGTGGATTCAAATTCAGCAGCTCCCAGGCTGACCTAGAAACTTACTTCTCTCTCCCTGTGCATTTTTTTGCTGATTTTTTCATTTAACAAGTATATTTGAGGGACCCTCAGCATGTTCAGCATTTTTTCAGCTGTCCATTTTGCTTTTCCAATTTTTCTGTTTAACTTATTACTATTGTGCTAAATCATACTATTTCTGCTATTTTATAAGATTTGTGCAAAATATAGTATTTCTGCCAAATATAGTATTTCTGATTATTTATAGTTTTTCTACTAAATCATAGTACAGTATTTCTGCTTTTTATAGTATTTGTGCTAAAACATAGTATTTCTACTAAATGTAGTATTTATGCTTAATCATACTATTTCTGCTTTTCATAGAATTTGTGCCTAATATAGTATTTCTGCTTTTCATAGGATTTTTGCTCAAACATAGTATTTCTACTAAATGTAGTGTTTATGCTTAATCATACTATTTCTGCTTTTTATAGGATTTGTGCTTAATATAGTATTTCTGCTAAATTATAGTATTTCTGCTTTTTATAGTATTTGTGCTAAAACATAGTATTTCTACTAAATGTAGTATTTATGCTTAATCATAGTATTTCTATATATTTCTGCCAGGTCCCCAGGCAGCCAATCCTCTGTGAGGACTGAGACATTCAAATTTTCAAATCAGGGCCTGCACGGCTTCCCAGCCAATCATATATGTGTCCTGAGGCATTCAAATTTGCATATTGGGGCCTTCATGGCTTCTAAGCCAGCCAATCATATCTGAGGGCTGAGGAATTCAAATCCACAAATCAGGGCCTGCACGGCTTCCCAGCCAGCCAATCATATATGTGGTCTGAGGCATTCAAATTTGCATATTGGGGAATTCGTGGCTTCTAAGTCAACAAGTCATCCATGTCATATATCTCTAAAAATTCATATTTTAATGATAAATTGTCAACACTTGAAGATTCCCCCATCTCTTCTGAACAAAACGGTGTAAGAATGACCGCTCTAGCCCCTACGGTTAGGAAATTATGGTCATTTGTTTGAGGGGAGTCGTCATTATGAGAAATAGACTGCAATCCAGTTGTTCAGTGATGACGCGACGAATCCTACTTCCGGGTCTAAAGTAGTCTGCGTTTAATATGGCATTTGTGTTGTTAACATGTTTAATGTTATGTATTTTCTTCTATTTGATCTCAAAAAGCTCCTAAAACAGTCAGCGATCACTGTTGACCTCCCTCGGCTTTTATTACCGCTAATCATTTATTTAAGCTCAGTTTTTAAAACCTTAGGATGTAACTACAGCCCAGCCCATGCAGCAGTATATGAATGACTAACCTCGTATTGTGGATGGATTATCTCAGTTGTTCTCCTGGCTGAAGTTTGGTCCGTTTACAGCATCCTGCCATGCAATTACATTTGTTCCTGACCACCGAGAACACTCACGGTAACTTTTATCAAGTGGAAAAAAAGTTAGCTTGTTTATATTATGCTAACATAGCTGTGTCGCTAGCGGTCACGTAGCACATCATTATATACCAGCTAGCCAAACTTCAGTAACCCTACAAACGTCACTGCTGTTTAGCTTTCTGTCTTCATTTATGTTGGAAGTGATAACAGAGCTGTACGTTTTAATTTGTTTCCAAAACCCCGCAGTCAGGACATGCTATATTGTATTTAGATAGAAGCTAGCGAGCTAACTCCCTGCTAACTTCTAACTCCGTTAAATGTCATAAATTCCGTTTTCATGGATGCCTGGATGTTAAACTCAATTGTTACACCTGGTAGAGCAGAACGCTGATCATTTTATTAAAGATGAAAGACTTTAGACAGTTTTTCAACTCACAGTAATGCCATAGTGATCGTTTGATATATGGACCTGCAGCGGAGTTTAGACCCAGACACGGCTAGTGACGTCAGACTGAACAACCGGATAATCCTGTGTCTCTCTGTGCTGCGTGTGTAAATAGATGCACCTGTTTTGGCGGGAAAAAGTGCACAGGCTCTCTGATTGGTGGATTCAAATTCAGCAGCTCCATGGCTGACTGAGCTAGAAACTTACTTCTCTCTCCGTGTGTGTGTGTGTGTGTGTGTGTGTGTGTGTGTGTGTGTGTGTGTGTGTGTGTGTGACAGAGAGAGAGAGAGAGAGAGAGAAGGCCTTTTAATGGGATGATCTCATTCTAAGATTCAAATTCAATATATTTAGACTGGTTGACTGAATTGGATCTTGTGTGTGTGTCTCTCTGTGCATGTGTGTTTCCTTATGTGTACATATTTGTGATTGTGTGGCTGTTATATATTTTTTTGCTGATTTTTTTTTCATTTAACAAGTATATTTGAGGGACCCTCAGCATGTTCAGCATTTTTTCAGCTGTCCATTTTGCTTTTCCAATTTTTCTGTTTAACTTATTACTATTGTGCTAAGTCATACTATTTCTGCTATTTTATAAGATTTGTGCTTAATATAGTATTTCTGCTTTTTATAGGATTTGTGCTTAATATAGTATTTCTGCTAAATGTAGTATTTATGCTTAATCATAGTATTTCTATATATTTCTGCCAGGTCCCCAGGCAGCCAATCCTCTGTGAGGACTGAGACATTCAAATTTTCAAATGAGGGCCTGCACGGTTTCCCAGCCAATCATATATGTGGGCTGAGGAATACAAATTTGCATATTGGGGCCTTCATGGCTTCTAAGCCAGTCAATCATATCTGAGGGCTGAGGAATTCAAATCCACAAATCAGGGCCTGCACAGCTTCCCAGGCAGCCAATCATATATGTGGGCTCATGCATTCAAATTTGCATATTGGGGAATTCGTGGCTTCTAAGTCAACAAGTCATCCATGTCATATATCTCTAAAAATTCATATTTTAATGATAAATTGTCAACACTTGAAGATTCCCAATCACTTCTGAACAAAACGGTGTAAGAATGACCGTTCTAGCCTCTACGGTTAAGAAATTATGGTCATTGGTTTGAGGGGAGTCGTCACTATGAGAAATAGACTGCAATAATCCTGTGTCTCTCTGTGTGCTGCAGGCACCAGTTTTGGCGGGAAAAAGTACACAGCCTCTCTGATTGGTGGATTAAAATTCAGCAGCTCCCAGGCTGACCTAGAAACTTACTTCTCTCTCCCTGTGTGTGTGTGTGTGTGTGTGTGTGTGTGTGTGTGTGTGTGTGTGTGTGTGTGTGTGTGTGTGTAACAGAGAGAGAGAGAGAGAGAGACCCACTTTAGGGCAGCATCTCATTGTTGGAAAAACATATAATATATTCAGATTGGTTGACTGGCATAGACCCTCTGTGTGTGTCCCTCTCTGTGCATTTGTGTATACATATTTGATTTTATGTGTAATTGTTGGCTGTTCCTTCTTGTTTTTTAATTTATTTTTATTTCTTTTTTTTTTCACTTGAACAACAATTAGTTTTGAGGGAACTTAACCATGTTCTGTTTTTTTTTTTCATCTTGTCATTTTACTTTTCCTACTTCAGTTATTGCTATTCTGCTCAATCATAGTATTTGTTCTAAATCATTGTTATTATGCTATATTGTAGTATTTCTGCTAAATCATTTTATTTCTACTATATTATATTTTTCTTTCTAAATATAGCATTTCTGCTATATAATTGTATTTCTGCCAAATTATAATATTTGTGCTAAAACATAGTCTTAATTTAAAATTACAATATTCATAGTTCATCACAGTGTCTCTGGTAAATCACAATATTTCTGCTATGTTGTATTATTTTTCTAAATCATAGTGTTTCTGTAATGTTTAAGTATTTTTGGCTAAATATATTCTTTCTGTTATCTTATACTATTTCTCCTAAATTCTTGTATTTTTGAGAAGTTATGTTTCTGGTAAGTTACAATATTTCAGCTAAGTTCTGCTATGCTATTGTATTTCTGCCAAGTATTATGTTTACTCTAAGATATTGCAGTTCTGCTAAATTATTACATTTTAGCAAAGTTCCTTTGCTTCTGCAAAGTTTTTACAATTTCTGCAACTTTTCAGCTTTTTCAGCTACTTTTTGCATGCAGCTTCAGCTTTAAGCATCCACACTGCATTTTCGCAGGAAATGCAAATTTTTCTAGTTGTGTGGATGCTTTAAGCATCCACACTATTGAGTTCCTGTTTCTCTTTATTCTTTATTATTATTATTCCGGGTGTTTCCGTACACTTTTCGCCGTAGAACTACTTCCACAATTTTCAGCCGATTTTCACCGTTCAAATTTTAAACTATTCAACTATTTTTGCTAATGCCGGCTATGACTTTTGGTATTTTTAACTATTATACTTTTTAAAATATTCCACTTTTTTCCTTTAATTTGTCCCATTGAAATGAATGGGAAACTTCAGCAATTCTGCTAAAATTTGCTTGTTTTTGAAACTTAACTACTTCCTCATACTTTCACCTAGAACAACCATTCAAATTTTAAAATGTTCACAAATTATTGGGCTATTCAGGTATGATTCAGCTTTTTCAAATTTTTAACTGTTTTACTTTTATGCCTCTTAAAGTTTTGAGTTGCAAAATTGTGATTTTTCACAAAATACATGTGTTGTTATGGTTGCTATGCTCTTGGCTTCCAGTGTGCCACTGAAGGTTTTGCAATTTTCGCTTCATGTCCGAACAACTGTTTGCTACTTGCTCAATTTTCACTCAACTTCCACAAATTATACATCAAAACGTAGGTATTTTTGCTGGCTTTCAGAAAATGTCACTATCATTGTTGTGGGATTTATAGAATTTTTGCAAATCTCCTCAGACCAACACAAGGTCTCAAAACTCTCCATATAAAGTCAATGGAGAGCTTGTTCAAAATCATCGCTGGATTTCTGTAATGAGAGGCATATTCGAATCGTCATATCTCCTTAACGAAGCGACTTTAAGACATGAGGCTTGTCCCGGTATATCTTCAGACACTCCTGACGCTCACAATTCAAGAATTTCTTTCTCACGTATTACCGTTCTGAAATGAGTTGGACTTGTTTGAGGGTAGGAAATTTGTCCTTTGCTCAGATTTCTTCAGATTTCAAACTGTGGAAATGAACCACCTTTTTCTCTCGTCATAACTTTTTGTTGGATTTCCACAGAGACCTGAAAATTTCCATGACTGTTCACCAAAGCCTGCTGTCTCTTACGGTGAAAGAATGATATCGATACTCCAAATAGATTTAGAGTTACAAAGCGTTGTTTGTGGGCAAGTCAAGGCAGTTTTTGCTTCGCTCTACTCAGTTATGGTGCATTAGAAGTCAAATATCTTTAATAATTCATATTTTAATGATAAATTGTAAACACTGGAAGATTCCCCCATCTCTTCTGAACAAAACGGTGTAAGAATGACCGCTCTAGCCCCTACGGTTAGGAAATTATGGTCATTTGTTTGAGGGGAGTCGTCACTATGAGAAATAGACTGCAATAATCCTGTGCCTCTCTGTGCTGCGTGTGTAAAAAGATGCACCTTTTTTGGCGGGAAAACGTAAACAGCCACTCTGATTGGTGGATTTAAATTCGGCAGCTCTCTCCCTCTGTGTGTGTGTGTGTGTGTGTGTGTGTGTGTGTGTGTGTGTGTGTGTGTGTGTGTGTGTGTGTTTAGTGGGAGAGAGAGAACCCTACCCTTATTTGGCAGCATGTCATTGTAGGATTTAAATTGAATATAGTTAGACTGATTGACTGGATTAGAGCCTGTGTTTGTGTGTCCCTCTCTGCATTTCTGTTTCAATATGCCTCCATATTTGTAATTTTGTAAGTTATTGCTATTCTGCTAAATCATAGTATTTCTGGTACTTTTCGGTACTTGTGGTAAATACAGTATTTCTGCTAAATTATAGTATTTCTGCTTTATTATACTATTTGTGCTAAAACATAGTATTTCTACAAAATGTAGTATTTCTGCTTTTTATACTATTTGTGCTAAATTATAATATTTCTGCTTTTTATACTATTTGTGCTAAATTATAATATTTCTGCTTTTTATACTATTTGTGCTAAAACATAGTATTTCTACTAAATGTAGTATTTATGCTTAATCATACTATTTCTGCTTTTTATAGGATTTGTGCCTAATATAGTATTTCTGCTTTTTATAGGATTTGTGCTTAATATAGTATTTCTGCTAAATTATAGTATTTCTGCTTTTTATAGTATTTGTGCTAAAACATAGTATTTCTACTAAATGTAGTATTTATGCTTAATCATAGTATTTCTATATATTTCTGCCAGGTCCCCAGGCAGCCAATCCTCTGTGAGGACTTAGACATTCAAATTTTCAAATCAGGGTTTCCCAGCCAATCATATATGTGTCCTGAGGCATTCAAATTTGCATATTGGGGCCTTCATGGCTTCTAAGCCAGCCAATCATATCTGAGGGCTGAGGAATTCAAATCCACAAATCAGGGCCTGCACGGCTTCCCAGGCAGCCAATCATATATGTGGTCTGAGGCATTCAAATTTGCATATTGGGGAATTCGTGGCTTCTAAGTCAACAAGTCATCCATGTCATATATCTCTAAAAATTCATATTTTAATGTTAAATTGTCAACACTTGAAGATTCCCCCATCTCTTCTGAACAAAACGGTGTAAGAAGGACCGCTCTAGCCCCTACGGTTAGGAAATTATGGTCATTTGTTTGAGGGGAGTCCTCACTATGAGAAATAGGCTGCAATAATCCTGTGCCTCTCTGTGCTGCGTGTGTAAAAAGATGCACCTTTTTTGGCGGGAAAATGTAAACAGCCACTCTGATTGGTGGATTTAAATTCGGCAGCTCTCTCCCTCTGTGTCTGTGTGTGTGTGTGTGTGTGTGTGTGTGTGTGTGTGTGTGTGTTTAGTGGGAGAGAGAGGACCCTGCCCTTATTTGGCAGCATGTCATTGTAGGATTTAAATTGAATGTAGTTAGACTGGTTGACTGGATTAGAGCCTGTGTTTGTGTGTCCCTCTGTGCATTTCTGTTTCAATATGCCTCCATATTTGTAATTTTGTAAGTTATTACTATTCTGCTAAATCATAGTATTTCTGGTACTTTTCGGTACTTGTGCTAAATACAGTATTTCTGCTAAATTATAGTATTTATTCTTTTTATAGGATTTGTGCCTAACATAGTATTTCTGCTAAATTATAATATTTGTGCCTAATATAGTATTTCTGCTTTTTATAGGATTTGTGCCTAATATAGTATTTCTGCTTTTTATAGGATTTGTGCCTAATATAGTATTTCTGCTTTTTAAAGGATTTGTGCTTAATATAGTATTTCTGCTAAATTATAGTATTTCTTCTTTTTATAGGATTTGTGTTAAACATAGTATTTCTACTAAATGTAGTATTTATGCTTAATCATAGTATTTCTATATATTTCTGCCAGGTCCCCAGGCAGCCAATCCTCTGTGAGGACTGAGACATTCAAATTTTCAAATCAGGGCCTGCACGGTTTCCCAGCCAATCATATATGTGTCCTGAGGCATTCAAATTTGCATATTGGGGCCTTCATGGCTTCTAAGGCCAGCCAATCATATCTGAGGGCTGAGGAATTCAAATCCACAAATCAGGACCTGCACAGCTTCCCAGCCAGCCAATCATGTATGTGGGCTCCAGGTATTCAAATTTGCATATTGGGGAATTCGTGGCTTCTAAGACAACAAGTCATCCATGTCATATATCTCTAATAATTCATATTTTAATGATAAATTGTCAACACTTGAAGATTCCCCCATCTCTTCTGAACAAAACGGTGTAAGAATGACCGCTCTAGCCCCTATGGTTAGGAAATTATGGTCATTTGTTTGAGGGGAATCCTCACTATGTGAAATAAAGTGAAAGAAGCAGGTCTATGTCTCTGTGCTGCGTGTGTAAAAAGATGCACCTGTTTTGGCGGGAAAACGTAAACAGCCTCTCTGATTGGTGGATTCAAATTCAGCAGCTCCCAGGCTGACCTAGAAACTTAGTCCTCTCTCCCTGTGTGTGTGTGTGTGTGTGTGTGTTTAGTGGGAGAGAGAGGACCCTGCCCTTATTTGACAGCATGTCATTGTAGGATTTAAATTGAACATAGTTAGACTGGTTGACTGGATTAGAGCCTGTGTTTGTGTGTCCCTCTGTGCATTTGTGTTTCAATAAGTTATTACTATTCTGCTAAATCATAGTATTTCTGGTACTTTTCGGTACTTGTGCTAAATACAGTATTTCTGCTAAATCATACTATTTCTGCTTTTCATAGGATTTGTGCTTAATATAGTATTTCTGCTAAATTATAGTTTTTCTTCTTTTTATAATATTTGTCCTAAAACATAGTATTTCTACTAAATGTAGTATTTATGCTTAATAATAGTATTTCTATATATTTCTGCCAGGTCCCCAGGCAGCCAATCCTCTGTGAGGACTGAGACATTCAAATTTTCAAATCAGGGCCTGCACAGTTTCCCAGCCAATCAAATAAGTGTCCTGAGGCATTCAAATTTGCATATTGGGGCCTTCGTGGCTTCTAAGCCAGCCAATCATATCTGAGGGCTGAGGAATTCAAATCCACAAATCAGGGCCTGCACGGCTTCCCAGCCAGCCAATCACATATGTGGTCTCAGGCATTCAAATTTGCATATTGGGGAATTCGTGGCTTCTAAGTCAACGAGTCATCCATGTCATATATCTCTAAAAATTCATATTTTAATATTAAATTGTCAACACTTGAAGATTCCCCCATCTCTTCTGAACAAAACGGTGTAAGAATGACCGTTCTAGCCCCTACGGTTAGGAAATTACGGTCATTTGTTTGAGGGGAGTCGTCACTATGAGAAATAGACTGCAAAAATCCTGTGTCTCTCTGTGCTGCTGCGTGTGTAAACAGATGCACCTGTTTTGGTGGGGAAAAGTGCACAGCCTCTCTGATTGGTGGATTCAAATTCACCAGCTCCCAGGCTGACCTAGAAACTTACTTCTCTCTCCCTGTGTGTGTGTGTGTGTGTGTGTGTGTGTGTGTGTGTGTGTGTGACAGAGAGAGAGAGAGAGAGAGAAAGGCTTTTAATGGGATGATCTCATTCTAAGATTTAAATTCAATATATTTAGACTGGTTGACTGAATTGGATCTTGTGTGTGGGTCTCTCTGTGCATGTGTGTTTCCTCATGTGTACATATTTGTGATTGTGTGGCTGTAATAAATTTTTTTGCAGATTTTTGTCATTTAACAAGTATATTTGAGGGACCCTCAGCATGTTCAGCATTTTTTCAGCTGTCCATTTTGCTTTTCCAATTTTTCTGTTTAACTTATTACTATTGTGCTAAATCATACTATTTCTGCTATTTTATAAGATTTGTGCTTAATATACTATTTCTGCTTTTATAGGATTTGTGCTTAATATAGTATTTCTGCTAAATGTAGTATTTATGCTTAATCATACTATTTCTGCTTTTCATAGTATTTGTGCTTAATATAGTATTTCTGCTAAATTTAGTATTTCTGATTAATTATAGTTTTTCTACTGAATCATAGTACAGTATTTCTGCTTTTTATGGGATTTGTGCTAAAACAAAGTATTTCTACTAAATGTAGTATTTGTGCTTAATCATACCATTTCTGCTTTTTATAGGATTTGTGCTTAATATAGTATTTCTGCTAAATTATAGTATTTCTGCCAAATTATAATATTTGTGCTAAAACATAGTCTCAATTTAAAATTACAATATTCATAGTTCATCACAGTGTCTCTGGTAAATCACAATATTTCTGCTCTGTTGTACTATTTTTCTAAATCATAGTGTTTCTGTAATGTTTAAGTATTTTTGGCTAAATATATTCTTTCTGTTATCTTATACTATTTTTCCTAAATTCTTGTATTTTTGAGAAGTTATCATGTTTCTGGTAAGTTACAATATTTCTGCTAAATTCTGCTATGCTATTGTATTTCTGCCAAGTATTATGTTTCCTCTAAGATATTGCAGTTCTGCTAAGTTATTCCATTTTAGCAAACTTCTTTTGCTTCTGCAAAGTTTTTACAATTTCTGCAACTTTTCAGCTTTTTCAGCTACTTTTTGCATACAGCTTCAGCTTTAAGCATCCACACTGCATTTTCGCAGGAAATGCAAATTTTTCTAGTTGTGTGGATGCTTTAAGCATCCACACTATTGAGTTCCTGTTTCTCTTTATTCTTTATTATTCTTAGGACTTCCGTACACTTTTCGCCGTTTAACTACTTCCACAGTTTTTGTGCTATTTTCACCGTTCAAACTTTAAACTATTCAGCTATTTTTGCTAATGCCGGCTATGACTTTTGGTATTTTTAACTATTATACTTTTTAAAATATTAAGCTTTTTTCCTTTAATTTGTCCCATTGAAATGAATGGGAAACTTCAGCAATTCTGCTAAAATTTGCTTGTTTTTGAAACTTAACTACTTCCTCATACTTTCACCTAGAACAACCATTCAAATTTTAAAATGTTCACAAATTATTGGGCTATTCAGGTATGATTCAGCTTTTTCAAATCTTCTACTGTTTTACTTTTATGCCTCTTAAAGTTTTGAGTTGCAAAATTGTGATTTTTCACAAAATACATGCGTTGTTATGGTTGCTATGCTCTTGGCTTCCAGTGTGTCACTGAAGGTTTTGCAGTCTTCTCTTCATGTCCGAACAACTGTTTGCTACTTGCTCAATTTTCACTCAACTTCCACAAATTATACATCAAAACGTAGGTATTTTTGCTGGCTTTCAGGAAATGTCACTATCATTGTTGTGGGATTTATAGAATTTTCGCAAATCTCCTCAGACCAACACAATGTCAGAAAACTCTCCATATAAAGTCAATGGAGAGCTTGTTCAAAATCACCGCTGGATTTCTGTAATGAGAGGCATATTCGAATCGTCATATCTCCTTAACGAAGCAAAGTTAAGACATGAAGCTTGTCCCCGAATATCTTCAGACACCCCTGACGCTCACAATTCAAGAATTTCTTTCTCACCTATTACCGTTCTGAAATGAGTTGGACTTGTTTGAGGGTAGGAAATTCGTCCTTCGCTCAGATTTCTTCAGATTTCAAACTGTGGAAATGAACCACTTTTTTCTCTCGTCATAACTTTTTGTTGGATTTCCACAGAGACCTGAAAATTTCCATGATTGTTCACCAAAGCCTGCTGTCTCTTACGGTGAAAGAATGATATCGATACTCCAAATAGATTTCAAGTCACAAAGCGTTGTTTGAGGGCAAGTCAAGGCAGTTTTTGCTTCGCTCTACTCAGTTATGGTGCATTAGAAGTCAAATATCTTTAATAATTCATATTTTAATGATAAATGGTAAACACTGGAAGATTCCCCCATCTCTTCTGAACAAAACGGTGTAAGAATGACCGCTCTAGCCCCTACGGTTTGGAAATTATGGTCATTTGTTTGAGGGGAGTCCTCACTATGAGAAATAGGCTGCAATAATCCTGTGCCTCTCTGTGCTGCGTGTGTAAAAAGAGGCACATGTTTTGGCGGGAAAAAGTACACAGGCTCTCTGATTGGTGGATTCAAATTCAGCAGCTCCCAGGCTGACCTAGAAACTTACTTCTCTCTCCCTGTGCATTTTTTTGCTGATTTTTTCATTTAACAAGTATATTTGAGGGACCCTCAGCATGTTCAGCATTTTTTCAGCTGTCCATTTTGCTTTTCCAATTTTTCTGTTTAACTTATTACTATTGTGCTAAATCATACTATTTCTGCTATTTTATAAGATTTGTGCCTAATATAGTATTTCTGCTAAATTACAGTATTTCTGCTTTTTATACTATTTGTGCTAAAACATAGTATTTCTACTAAATGTAGTATTTATGCTTAATCATACTATTTCTGCTTTTTATGGGATTTGTGCCTAATATAGTATTTCTGCTTTTTATAGGATTTTTGCTCAAACATAGTATTTCTACTAAATGTAGTGTTTATGCTTAATCATCCTATTTCTGCTTTTTATAGGATTTGTGCTTAATATAGTATTTCTGCTAAATTATAGTATTTCTGCTTTTTATAGTATTTGTGCTAAAACATAGTATTTCTACTAAATGTAGTATTTATGCTTAATCATAGTATTTCTATATATTTCTGCCAGGTCCCCAGGCAGCCAATCCTCTGTGAGGACTTAGACATTCAAATTTTCAAATCAGGGCCTGCACGGTTTCCCAACCAATCATATATGTGTCCTGAGGCATTCAAATTTGCATATTGGGGCCTTCATGGCTTCTAAGCCAGCCAATCATATCTGAGGGCTGAGGAATTCAAATCCACAAATCAGGGCCTGCACGGCTTCCCAGCCAGCCAATCATATATGTGGCCTCAGGCATTCAAATTTGCATATTGGGGAATTCGTGGCTTCTAAGTCAACAAGTCATCCATGTCGTATATCTCTAAAAATTCACATTTTAATGATAAATTGTTAACACTGGAAGATTCCCCCATCTCTTCTGAACAAAACGGTGTAAGAATGACCGCTCTAGCCCCTACGGTTAGGAAATTATGGTCATTTGTTTGTGGGGAGTCCTCACTATGAGAAATAGGCTGCAATAATCCTGTGCCTCTCTGTGCTGCGTGTGTAAAAAGATGCACCTGTTTTGGCGGGAAAACGTAAACAGCCACTCTGATTGGTGGATTTAAATTCGGCAGCTCTCTTCTGTGTGTGTGTGTGTGTGTGTGTGTGTGTGTGTGTGTGTGTGTGTGTGTGTGTGTGTGTGTGTGTGTGTGTTTAGTGGGAGAGAGAGGACCCTGCCCTTATTTGGCAGCATGTCATTGTAGGATTTAAATTGAATATAGTTAGACTGGTTGACTGGATTAGAGCCTGTGTTTGTGTGTCCCTCTGTGCATTTCTGTTTCAATATGCCTCCATATTTGTAATTTTGTAAGTTATTACTATTCTGCTAAATCATAGTATTTCTGCTTTTCATAAGATTTGTGCCTAATATAGTATTTCTGCTAAATTATAGTATTTGTTCTTTTTATAGGATTTGTGCCTAACATAGTATTTCTGCTAAATTATAGTATTTCTGCTTTTTATACTATTTGTGCCTAATATAGTATTTCTGCTTTTTATAGGATTTGTGCCTAATATAGTATTTCTGCTTTTTATAGGATTTGTGCCTAATATAGTATTTCTGCTTTTTATAGGATTTGTACCTAATATAGTATTTCTGCTTTTTATACTATTTGTGCTAAAACATAGTATTTCTACTAAATGTAGTATTTATGCTTAATCATACTATTTCTGCTTTTTATGGGATTTGTGCCCAATATAGTATTTCTGCTTTTTATAGGATTTTTGCTCAAACATAGTATTTCTACTAAATGTAGTGTTTATGCTTAATCATCCTATTTCTGCTTTTTTTAGGATTTGTGCTTAATATAGTATTTCTGCTAAATTATAGTATTTCTGCTTTTTATAGTATTTGTGCTAAAACATAGTATTTCTACTAAATGTAGTATTTATGCTTAATCATAGTATTTCTATATATTTCTGCCAGGTCCCCAGGCAGCCAATCCTCTGTGAGGACTGAGAAATTCAAATTTTCAAATCAGGGCCTGCACGGCTTCCCAGCCAATCATATATGTGTCCTGAGGCATTCAAATTTGCATATTGGGGCCTTCATGGCTTCTAAGCCAGCCAATCATATCTGAGGGCTGAGGAATTCAAATCCACAAATCAGGGCCTGCACAGCTTCCCAGCCAGCCAATCATGTATGTGGGCTCCAGGTATTCAAATTTGCATATTGGGGAATTCGTGGCTTCTAAGTCAACAAGTCATCCATGTCATATATCTCTAAAAATTCATATTTTAATGATAAATTGTCAACACTTGAAGATTCCCCCATCTCTTCTGAACAAAACGGTGTAAGAATGACCGCTCTAGCCCCTATGGTTAGGAAATTATGGTCATTTGTTTGAGGGGAATCCTCACTATGTGAAATAAACTGAAAGAAGCAGGTCTATGTCTCTGTGCTGCGTGTGTAAAAAGATGCACCTGTTTTGGCGGGAAAACGTAAACAGCCTCTCTGATTGGTGGATTCAAATTCACCAGCTCCCAGGCTGACCTAGAAACTTACTTCTCTCTCCCTGTGTGTGTGTGTGTGTGTGTGTGTGTGTGTGTGTGTGTGTGTGTGTGTGTGTGTGTGTGTGTGTATGTGTTTAGTGGGAGAGAGAGGACCCTGCCCTTATTTGACAGCATGTCATTGTAGGATTTAAATTGAACATAGTTAGACTGGTTGACTGGATTAGAGCCTGTGTTTGTGTGTCCCTCTGTGCATTTGTGTTTCAATAAGTTATTACTATTCTGCTAAATCATAGTATTTCTGGTACTTTTCGGTACTTGTGCTAAATACAGTATTTCTGCTAAATCATACTATTTCTGCTTTTCATAGGATTTATGCCTAATATAGTATTTCTGCTAAATTATAGTATTTCTGCTTTTTATAGGATTTGTGCCTAACATAGTATTTCTGCTAAATTATAGTATTTCTGCTTTTTATAGGATTTGTGCCTAACATAGTATTTCTGCTAAATTATAGTATTTCTGCTTTTTATACTATTTGTTCTAAATTATAGTATTTCTGCTTTTTATAGGATTTGTGCTTAATATAGTATTTCTGCTAAATTATAGTTTTTCTTCTTTTTATAATATTTGTGCTAAAACATAGTATTTCTACTAAATGTAGTATTTATGCTTAATAATAGTATTTCTATATATTTCTGCCAGGTCCCCAGGCAGCCAATCCTCTGTGAGGACTGAGACATTCAAATTTTCAAATCAGGGCCTGCACAGTTTCCCAGCCAATCAAATAAGTGTCCTGAGGCATTCAAATTTGCATATTGGGGCCTTGTGGCTTCTAAGCCAGCCAATCATATCTGAGGGCTGAGGAATTCAAATCCACAAATCAGGGCCTGCACGGCTTCCCAGCCAGCCAATCACATATGTGGTCTCAGGCATTCAAATTTGCATATTGGGGAATTCGTGGCTTCTAAGTCAACAAGTCATCCATGTCATATATCTCTAAAAATTCATATTTTAATATTAAATTGTCAACACTTGAAGATTCCCCCATCTCTTCTGAACAAAACGGTGTAAGAATGACCGTTCTAGCCCCTACGGTTAGGAAATTACGGTCATTTGTTTGAGGGGAGTCGTCACTATGAGAAATAGACTGCAAAAATCCTGTGTCTCTCTGTGCTGCTGCGTGTGTAAACAGATGCACCTGTTTTGGTGGGGAAAAGTGCACAGCCTCTCTGATTGGTGGATTCAAATTCAGCAGCTCCCAGGCTGACCTAGAAACTTACTTCTCTCTCCCTGTGTGTGTGTGTGTGTGTGTGTGTGTGTGTGTGTGTGTGTGTGTGTGTGTGTGTGTGACATGTGCATGTGTGTTTCCTCATGTGTACATATTTGTGATTGTGTGGCTGTAATAATTTTTTTTGCAGATTTTTGTCATTTAACAAGTATATTTGAGGGACCCTCAGCATGTTCAGCATTTTTTCAGCTGTCCATTTTGCTTTTCCAATTTTTCTGTTTAACTTATTACTATTGTGCTAAATCATACTATTTCTGCTATTTTATAAGTTTGTGCTTAATATACTATTTCTGCTTTTATAGGATTTGTGCTTAATATAGTATTTCTGCTAAATGTAGTATTTATGCTTAATCATACTATTTCTGCTTTTCATAGTATTTGTGCTTAATATAGTATTTCTGCTAAATTTAGTATTTCTGATTAATTATAGTTTTTCTACTAAATCATAGTACAGTATTTCTGCTTTTTATAGAATTTGTGCTTAATATAGTATTTCTGCTAAATTATAGTATTTCTGCCAAATTATAATATTTGTGCTAAAACATAGTCTTAATTTAAAATTACAATATTCATAGTTCATCACAGTGTCTCTGGTAAATCACAATATTTCTGCTCTGTTGTACTATTTTTCTAAATCATAGTGTTTCTGTAATGTTTAAGTATTTTTGGCTAAATATATTCTTTCTGTTATCTTATACTATTTCTCCTAAATTCTTGTATTTTTGAGAAGTTATCATGTTTCTGGTAAGTTACAATATTTCTGCTAAATTCTGCTATGCTGTTATATTTCTGCCAAGTATTATGTTTCCTCTAAGATATTGCAGTTCTGCTAAGTTATTCCATTTTAGCAAACTTCTTTTGCTTCAGCAAAGTTTTTACAATTTCTGCAACTTTTCAGCTTTTTCAGCTACTTTTTGCATACAGCTTCAGCTTTAAGCATCCACACTGCATTTTCGCAGGAAATGCAAATTTTTCTAGTTGTGTGGATGCTTTAAGCATCCACACTATTGAGTTCCTGTTTCTCTTTATTCTTTATTATTCTTAGGACTTCCGTACACTTTTCGCCGTTTAACTACTTCCACAGTTTTTGTGCTATTTTCACCGTTCAAACTTTAAACTATTCAGCTATTTTTGCTAATGCCGGCTATGACTTTTGGTATTTTTAACTATTATACTTTTTAAAATATTAAGCTTTTTTCCTTTAATTTGTCCCATTGAAATGAATGGGAAACTTCAGCAATTCTGCTAAAATTTGCTTGTTTTTGAAACTTAACTACTTCCTCATACTTTCACCTAGAACAACCATTCAAATTTTAAAATGTTCACAAATTATTGGGCTATTCAGGTATGATTCAGCTTTTTCAAATCTTCTACTGTTTTACTTTTATGCCTCTTAAAGTTTTGAGTTGCAAAATTGTGATTTTTCACAAAATACATGCGTTGTTATGGTTGCTATGCTCTTGGCTTCCAGTGTGTCACTGAAGGTTTTGCAGTCTTCTCTTCATGTCCGAACAACTGTTTGCTACTTGCTCAATTTTCACTCAACTTCCACAAATTATACATCAAAACGTAGGTATTTTTGCTGGCTTTCAGGAAATGTCACTATCATTGTTGTGGGATTTATAGAATTTTCGCAAATCTCCTCAGACCAACACAATGTCAGAAAACTCTCCATATAAAGTCAATGGAGAGCTTGTTCAAAATCACCGCTGGATTTCTGTAATGAGAGGCATATTCGAATCGTCATATCTCCTTAACGAAGCAAAGTTAAGACATGAAGCTTGTCCCCGAATATCTTCAGACACCCCTGACGCTCACAATTCAAGAATTTCTTTCTCACCTATTACCGTTCTGAAATGAGTTGGACTTGTTTGAGGGTAGGAAATTCGTCCTTCGCTCAGATTTCTTCAGATTTCAAACTGTGGAAATGAACCACTTTTTTCTCTCGTCATAACTTTTTGTTGGATTTCCACAGAGACCTGAAAATTTCCATGATTGTTCACCAAAGCCTGCTGTCTCTTACGGTGAAAGAATGATATCGATACTCCAAATAGATTTCAAGTCACAAAGCGTTGTTTGAGGGCAAGTCAAGGCAGTTTTTGCTTCGCTCTACTCAGTTATGGTGCATTAGAAGTCAAATATCTTTAATAATTCATATTTTAATGATAAATGGTAAACACTGGAAGATTCCCCCATCTCTTCTGAACAAAACGGTGTAAGAATGACCGCTCTAGCCCCTACGGTTTGGAAATTATGGTCATTTGTTTGAGGGGAGTCCTCACTATGAGAAATAGGCTGCAATAATCCTGTGCCTCTCTGTGCTGCGTGTGTAAAAAGAGGCACATGTTTTGGCGGGAAAAAGTACACAGGCTCTCTGATTGGTGGATTCAAATTCAGCAGCTCCCAGGCTGACCTAGAAACTTACTTCTCTCTCCCTGTGCATTTTTTTGCTGATTTTTTCATTTAACAAGTATATTTGAGGGACCCTCAGCATGTTCAGCATTTTTTCAGCTGTCCATTTTGCTTTTCCAATTTTTCTGTTTAACTTATTACTATTGTGCTAAATCATACTATTTCTGCTATTTTATAAGATTTGTGCCTAATATAGTATTTCTGCTAAATTACAGTATTTCTGCTTTTTATACTATTTGTGCTAAAACATAGTATTTCTACTAAATGTAGTATTTATGCTTAATCATACTATTTCTGCTTTTTATGGGATTTGTGCCTAATATAGTATTTCTGCTTTTTATAGGATTTTTGCTCAAACATAGTATTTCTACTAAATGTAGTGTTTATGCTTAATCATCCTATTTCTGCTTTTTATAGGATTTGTGCTTAATATAGTATTTCTGCTAAATTATAGTATTTCTGCTTTTTATAGTATTTGTGCTAAAACATAGTATTTCTACTAAATGTAGTATTTATGCTTAATCATAGTATTTCTATATATTTCTGCCAGGTCCCCAGGCAGCCAATCCTCTGTGAGGACTGAGAAATTCAAATTTTCAAATCAGGGCCTGCACGGCTTCCCAGCCAATCATATATGTGTCCTGAGGCATTCAAATTTGCATATTGGGGCCTTCATGGCTTCTAAGCCAGCCAATCATATCTGAGGGCTGAGGAATTCAAATCCACAAATCAGGGCCTGCACGGCTTCCCAGCCAGCCAATCATATATGTGGCCTCAGGCATTCAAATTTGCATATTGGGGAATTCGTGGCTTCTAAGTCAACAAGTCATCCATGTCGTATATCTCTAAAAATTCACATTTTAATGATAAATTGTTAACACTGGAAGATTCCCCCATCTCTTCTGAACAAAACGGTGTAAGAATGACCACTCTAGCCCCTACGGTTAGGAAATTATGGTCATTTGTTTGTGGGGAGTCCTCACTATGAGAAATAGGCTGCAATAATCCTGTGCCTCTCTGTGCTGCGTGTGTAAAAAGATGCACCTGTTTTGGCGGGAAAACGTAAACAGCCACTCTGATTGGTGGATTTAAATTCGGCAGCTCTCTTCTGTGTGTGTGTGTGTGTGTGTGTGTGTGTGTGTGTGTGTGTGTGTGTGTGTGTATGTGTTTAGTGGGAGAGAGAGGACCCTGCCCTTATTTGGCAGCATGTCATTGTAGGATTTAAATTGAATATAGTTAGACTGGTTGACTGGATTAGAGCCTGTGTTTGTGTGTCCCTCTGTGCATTTCTGTTTCAATATGCCTCCATATTTGTAATTTTGTAAGTTATTACTATTCTGCTAAATCATAGTATTTCTGCTTTTCATAAGATTTGTGCCTAATATAGTATTTCTGCTAAATTATAGTATTTGTTCTTTTTATAGGATTTGTGCCTAACATAGTATTTCTGCTAAATTATAGTATTTCTGCTTTTTATACTATTTGTGCCTAATATAGTATTTCTGCTTTTTATAGGATTTGTGCCTAATATAGTATTTCTGCTTTTTATAGGATTTGTACCTAATATAGTATTTCTGCTTTTTATACTATTTGTGCTAAAACATAGTATTTCTACTAAATGTAGTATTTATGCTTAATCATACTATTTCTGCTTTTTATGGGATTTGTGCCCAATATAGTATTTCTGCTTTTTATAGGATTTTTGCTCAAACATAGTATTTCTACTAAATGTAGTGTTTATGCTTAATCATCCTATTTCTGCTTTTTTTAGGATTTGTGCTTAATATAGTATTTCTGCTAAATTATAGTATTTCTGCTTTTTATAGTATTTGTGCTAAAACATAGTATTTCTACTAAATGTAGTATTTATGCTTAATCATAGTATTTCTATATATTTCTGCCAGGTCCCCAGGCAGCCAATCCTCTGTGAGGACTGAGAAATTCAAATTTTCAAATCAGGGCCTGCACGGCTTCCCAGCCAATCATATATGTGTCCTGAGGCATTCAAATTTGCATATTGGGGCCTTCATGGCTTCTAAGCCAGCCAATCATATCTGAGGGCTGAGGAATTCAAATCCACAAATCAGGGCCTGCACAGCTTCCCAGCCAGCCAATCATGTATGTGGGCTCCAGGTATTCAAATTTGCATATTGGGGAATTCGTGGCTTCTAAGTCAACAAGTCATCCATGTCATATATCTCTAAAAATTCATATTTTAATGATAAATTGTCAACACTTGAAGATTCCCCCATCTCTTCTGAACAAAACGGTGTAAGAATGACCGCTCTAGCCCCTATGGTTAGGAAATTATGGTCATTTGTTTGAGGGGAATCCTCACTATGTGAAATAAACTGAAAGAAGCAGGTCTATGTCTCTGTGCTGCGTGTGTAAAAAGATGCACCTGTTTTGGCGGGAAAACGTAAACAGCCTCTCTGATTGGTGGATTCAAATTCACCAGCTCCCAGGCTGACCTAGAAACTTACTTCTCTCTCCCTGTGTGTGTGTGTGTGTGTGTGTGTGTGTGTGTGTGTGTGTGTGTGTGTGTATGTGTTTAGTGGGAGAGAGAGGACCCTGCCCTTATTTGACAGCATGTCATTGTAGGATTTAAATTGAACATAGTTAGACTGGTTGACTGGATTAGAGCCTGTGTTTGTGTGTCCCTCTGTGCATTTGTGTTTCAATAAGTTATTACTATTCTGCTAAATCATAGTATTTCTGGTACTTTTCGGTACTTGTGCTAAATACAGTATTTCTGCTAAATCATACTATTTCTGCTTTTCATAGGATTTATGCCTAATATAGTATTTCTGCTAAATTATAGTATTTCTGCTTTTTATAGGATTTGTGCCTAACATAGTATTTCTGCTAAATTATAGTATTTCTGCTTTTTATAGGATTTGTGCCTAACATAGTATTTCTGCTAAATTATAGTATTTCTGCTTTTTATACTATTTGTTCTAAATTATAGTATTTCTGCTTTTTATAGGATTTGTGCTTAATATAGTATTTCTGCTAAATTATAGTTTTTCTTCTTTTTATAATATTTGTGCTAAAACATAGTATTTCTACTAAATGTAGTATTTATGCTTAATAATAGTATTTCTATATATTTCTGCCAGGTCCCCAGGCAGCCAATCCTCTGTGAGGACTGAGACATTCAAATTTTCAAATCAGGGCCTGCACAGTTTCCCAGCCAATCAAATAAGTGTCCTGAGGCATTCAAATTTGCATATTGGGGCCTTGTGGCTTCTAAGCCAGCCAATCATATCTGAGGGCTGAGGAATTCAAATCCACAAATCAGGGCCTGCACGGCTTCCCAGCCAGCCAATCACATATGTGGTCTCAGGCATTCAAATTTGCATATTGGGGAATTCGTGGCTTCTAAGTCAACAAGTCATCCATGTCATATATCTCTAAAAATTCATATTTTAATATTAAATTGTCAACACTTGAAGATTCCCCCATCTCTTCTGAACAAAACGGTGTAAGAATGACCGTTCTAGCCCCTACGGTTAGGAAATTACGGTCATTTGTTTGAGGGGAGTCGTCACTATGAGAAATAGACTGCAAAAATCCTGTGTCTCTCTGTGCTGCTGCGTGTGTAAACAGATGCACCTGTTTTGGTGGGGAAAAGTGCACAGCCTCTCTGATTGGTGGATTCAAATTCAGCAGCTCCCAGGCTGACCTAGAAACTTACTTCTCTCTCCCTGTGTGTGTGTGTGTGTGTGTGTGTGTGTGTGTGTGTGTGTGTGTGTGTGTGACATGTGCATGTGTGTTTCCTCATGTGTACATATTTGTGATTGTGTGGCTGTAATAATTTTTTTTGCAGATTTTTGTCATTTAACAAGTATATTTGAGGGACCCTCAGCATGTTCAGCATTTTTTCAGCTGTCCATTTTGCTTTTCCAATTTTTCTGTTTAACTTATTACTATTGTGCTAAATCATACTATTTCTGCTATTTTATAAGTTTGTGCTTAATATACTATTTCTGCTTTTATAGGATTTGTGCTTAATATAGTATTTCTGCTAAATGTAGTATTTATGCTTAATCATACTATTTCTGCTTTTCATAGTATTTGTGCTTAATATAGTATTTCTGCTAAATTTAGTATTTCTGATTAATTATAGTTTTTCTACTAAATCATAGTACAGTATTTCTGCTTTTCATAGAATTTGTGCTTAATATAGTATTTCTGCTAAATTATAGTATTTCTGCCAAATTATAATATTTGTGCTAAAACATAGTCTTAATTTAAAATTACAATATTCATAGTTCATCACAGTGTCTCTGGTAAATCACAATATTTCTGCTCTGTTGTACTATTTTTCTAAATCATAGTGTTTCTGTAATGTTTAAGTATTTTTGGCTAAATATATTCTTTCTGTTATCTTATACTATTTCTCCTAAATTCTTGTATTTTTGAGAAGTTATCATGTTTCTGGTAAGTTACAATATTTCTGCTAAATTCTGCTATGCTGTTATATTTCTGCCAAGTATTATGTTTCCTCTAAGATATTGCAGTTCTGCTAAGTTATTCCATTTTAGCAAACTTCTTTTGCTTCAGCAAAGTTTTTACAATTTCTGCAACTTTTCAGCTTTTTCAGCTACTTTTTGCATACAGCTTCAGCTTTAAGCATCCACACTGCATTTTCGCAGGAAATGCAAATTTTTCTAGTTGTGTGGATGCTTTAAGCATCCACACTATTGAGTTCCTGTTTCTCTTTATTCTTTATTGTGTGGATGCTTTAAGCATCCACACTATTGAGTTCCTCTTGGGACTTCCGTACACTTTTTGGCACTTAACTACTTCCACAATTTTCAGCCGATTTTCACCGTTCAAATTTTAAAATATTCTGCTATTTCTGCTAATTCCTGCTATGTCTTTTGGTATTTTTCACTATTATACTTTTTAAAATATTAAGCTTAATTTGTCCCATTGAAATGAATGGGAAACTTCTGCAATTCTGCTAAAATTTGCTTGTTTCTGAAACTTAACTACTTCCTCATATTTTCACGTAGAACAACCATTCAAACTTTAAAATGTTCTCAAATTATTGGGCTATTCAGGTATGATTCAGCTTTTTCAAATCTTTTACCGTTTTACCTTTATGCCTCTTAAAGTTTTCAGTTGCAAAATTGTGATTTTTCACAAAATACATGCGTTGTTATGGTTGCTGTGCACTTGGCTTCCAGTGTACCACTGAAGGTTTTGCAGTCTTCTCTTCATGTCCGAACAACTTCTTGCTACTTGCTCAATCTTCACTCAACTTCCACAAATCAGACCAGGAGTGACATGTTTAGCCGCATGTTCTCCTTAAATTGCTGGCTGTCTGAGTGGTGTCCCAGAAACGATGTGGGCTTCATAGATAATTGGCAAACCTTCTGGAGGAAACCTGGTCTTGTTAGGAGAGACGGCATCCATCCCACTTTGGATGGAGCAGCTCTCATTTCTAGAAATATGGACAAATTTATTAAACCCCCCAAAATATGACTATCCAGAGTTGGGACCAGGAAGCAGAGTTGCAGTCTTACACGCTTCTCTGCAGCTTCTCTCCTCCTGCTACCCCCCCAAAAACCCATCTCCATAGAGACTGTGTCAGCTTCCAAAAAGACAAAAAACAAACTAAAAACCAGCAACAAACAACTTAAACATAAACAATCACAAAGAAAGAACAATACAGTATCCACATCTGAACCAAAGAGTAAAACAGTGAAATGTGGATTATTAAATATTAGGTCTCTCTCCTCCAAGTCTCTGTTAGTACATGACTTAATAATTGATCAACAAATTGATTTACTCTGCCTTACAGAAACCTGGTTGCAGCAGGATGATTATGTTAGTTTAAATGAATCAACACCCCCGAGCCATTCTAACTACCAGAAATCTCGAAGCACAGGCCGAGGGGGCGGTGTGGCAGCCATTTTTCACACCAGCCTATTAATTAATGAAAGACCAAGACAGACTTTTAATTCATTTGAAAGCCTGATGCTTAACATTGTCCACCCCAGCTGTGAAACTCAGAAACCAGTCTTACTTGTTATCATCTATCGTCCACCTGGGCCTTACACAGAGTTTCTGTCTGATTTCTCAGACTTTATATCTAATTTAGTTCTGAGCTCAGATAAAATAATTATTGTGGGTGATTTTAACATCCATGTAGATGCTAAAAATGACAGCCTCAACATGGCATTTAATCTGTTATTAGACTCAATTGGCTTCTCTCAAAATGTAAAAGAACCCACCCACCACTTTAATCACACTCTAGATCTTGTTTTAACATATGGCATCGAACCTGAACATTTAACAGTGTTTCCTGAAAACCCTCTCCTGTCTGATCATTTCCTGATAACATTTACTTTTACAATAATTGATTACACAGCGGTGAAGAGTAGACTTTATCAAAGTAGATGTCTTTCTGAAAGCACTGTAACTAAGTTTAAGAATATAATCCACCCACTGTTATCATCTCCAATGCCCTGTACCAACACAGAGCAGAGCAGCTATCTGAACGCTACCCCAACAGAGGTCGATTATCTTGTTAATAATTTCACCTCCTCACTACGTACGACTCTGGATACTGTAGCTCCTGTGAAAACGAAGGCCTCAAATCAGAAGTACCTGACTCCGTGGTATAATTCTGAAACACGTACCCTAAAGCAGATGACTCGTAATCTGGAGAGGAAATGGCGTGTCACAAATCTAGAGGATCATCATTTAGCCTGGAGAAATAGTTTGCTGCTTTATAAGAAAGCCCTCCGCAAAGCCAGAACATCTTACTATTCATCACTGATTGAAGTAAATAAGAACAACCCTAGGTTTCTCTTCAGCACTGTAGCCAGGCTGACAAAAAGTCAGAGCTCTTTTGAGCCAACCATCCCTTTAATGTTAACTAGTAATGACTTCATGAACTTCTTCACAAATAAAATTTTTATCATTAGAGAAAAAATTACCAATAATCATCCCACAGATGTAATATTATCTACAGCTACTCTTAGTACCATTGATATTAAGTTAGACTCTTTTTCTCCAATTGATCTTTCTGAGTTAACTTCAATAATTACTTCCTCCAAACCATCAACGTGTCTTTTAGACCCCATTCCTACAAAACTGCTCAAAGAAGTCCTGCCATTAATTAATTCTTCGATCTTAAATATGATCAACCTATCTCTAATAATCGGCTATGTACCACAGGCCTTCAAGCTGGCTGTAGTTAAACCTTTACTCAAAAAGCCATCTCTAGACCCAGCAGTCTTAGCTAATTATAGGCCAATCTCCAACCTTCCTTTCATATCAAAAATCCTTGAAAGAGTAGTTGTCAAACAGCTAACAGATCATCTGCAGAGGAATGGTTTATTTGAAGAGTTTCAGTCAGGTTTCAGAGCTCAGCACAGCACAGAAACAGCTTTAGTGAAGGTTACAAATGATCTTCTTATGGCCTCTGACAGTGGACTCATCTCTGTGCTTGTCCTGCTAGACCTCAGTGCAGCGTTCGATACTGTCGACCATAATATCCTATTAGAGCGATTAGAACATGCTGTAGGTATTACAGGTACTGCACTGCAGTGGTTTGTATCATATCTATCTAATAGACTCCAATTCGTGCATGTAAATGGAGAGTCCTCTTCACACACTGAGGTTAATTATGGAGTTCCACAGGGTTCAGTGCTAGGACCAATTCTGTTTACATTATACATGCTCCCCTTAGGCAGTATCATTAGAAGACATAGCATACATTTTCACTGCTATGCAGATGACACCCAGCTCTATCTGTCCATGAAGCCAGATAACACACACCAATTAGTTAAACTGCAGGAATGTCTTAAAGACATAAAGACCTGGATGGCCGCTAACTTTCTGCTTCTTAATTCAGATAAAACTGAGGTTATTGTACTCGGCCCTGAAAATCTTAGAAATATGGTATCTAACCAGATTCTTACTCTGGATGGCATTACCTTGGCCTCCAGTAACGCAGTGAGGAACCTTGGAGTCATTTTTGACCAGGACATGTCCTTCAACGCACATATTAAACAAATATGTAAGACTGCTTTCTTCCATTTGCGCAACATCTCTAAAATTAGAAATATCCTGTCTCAGAGTGACGCTGAAAAACTAGTTCATGCATTTATTACTTCCAGGCTGGACTACTGTAATTCATTATTATCAGGATGTCCAAAAAACTCACTGAAAAGCCTTCAGCTGATCCAAAATGCTGCAGCAAGAGTCCTGACAGGGACTAGAAAGAGAGAGCATATTTCTCCTGTTTTGGCTTCCCTTCATTGGCTTCCTGTTAAATCCAGAATTGAATTCAAAATCCTGCTCCTCACATACAAGGTCTTAAATAATCAGGCCCCATCTTATCTTAATGACCTTGTAGTACCATATCACCCTATTAGAGCGCTCCGCTCTCGCTCTGCAGGCCTACTTGTTGTTCCTAGAGTATTTAAAAGTAGAATGGGAGGCAGAGCCTTCAGTTTTCAGGCACCTCTTCTGTGGAACCAGCTTCCAGTTTGGATTCGGGAGACAGACACTATCTCTACTTTTAAGATTAGGCTTAAAACTTTCCTTTTTTCTAAAGCATATAGTTAGGGCTGGACCAGGTGACGCTGAATCCTCCCTTTGTTATGCTGCAATAGATGTAGGCTGCCGGGGGATTCCCATGATGCATTGAGTTTTTCCTTTCCAGTCACCTTTCTCACTCACTATGTATTAATAGACCTCTCTGCATTGAATCATATCTGTTATTAACCTCTGTCTCTCTTCCACAGCATGTCTTTATCCTGTCTTCCTTCTCTCACCCCAACCGGTCGCAGCAGATGGCCGCCCCTCCCTGAGCCTGGTTCTGCCGGAGGTTTCTTCCTGTTAAAAGGGAGTTTTTCCTTCCCACTGTCGCCAAAGTGCTTGCTCATAGGGGGTCATATGATTGTTGGGTTTTTCTCTGTATCTATGAAGCGCCTTGAGGCGACTTTTGTTGTGATTTGGCGCTATATAAATAAAATTGAATTGAATTGAATTGAATACATCAAAACGTAGGTATTTTTGATGGGTTTCCAAAAATGTCACTATCATTGTTGTGGGATTTATAGAATTTTGGCAAATCTCCTCAGACCAACACAAAGTCGCAAAACTCTCCATAGAAAGTCAATGGAGAGCTTGTTCAAAATCACCGCTTGATTTCTGTAATGAGAGGCATATTCGAATCGTCATATCTCCTTAACGAAGCAAAGTTAAGACATAAGGCTTGTCCCAGTATATCTTCAGACACTCCTGACGCTCACAATTCAAGAATTATTTTCTCACCTATTACCGTTCTGAAATGAGTTAGACTTGTTTGAGGGTAGGAACTTCGTCCTTCGCTCAGATTTCTTCAGATTTCAAACTCTGGAAATGAACCACTTTTTTCTCTCGTCATATCTTTTTAATGGATTTCCACAGAGACCTGAAAATTTCCATGATTGTTCACCAAAGCCTGCTGTCTCTTACGGTGAAAGAATGATATTGATACTCCAAATAGATTTAGAGTTAGAAAGCGTTGTTTGAGGGCAAGTCAAGGCAGTTTTTGCTTTGCTCTACTCAGTTATGGTGCATTAGAAGTCAATTATCTTTAATAATTCATATTTTAATGATAAATTGTCAACACTTTAAGATTCCCCCATCTCTTCTGAACAAAACGGTGTAAGAATGACCGTTCTAGCCCCTACGGTTAGGAAATTATGGTCATTTATTTGAGGGGAGTCGTCATTATGAGAAATAGACTGCAAAAATCCTGTGTCTCTCTGTGCTGCGTGCACCTGTTTTGGCGGGAAAAAGTGCACAGGCTCTCTGATTGGTGGATTCAAATTCAGCAGCTCCAAGGCTGCTTGACTGAGCTAGAAACTTACTTCTGTGTGTGTGTGTGTGTGTGTGTGTGTGTGTGTGTGTGTGTGTGTGTGTGAGTGAGAGAGAGAGAGAGAGAGAGAGAGAGAGGAAGCCTTTTTATGGGATGATCTCATTGTAAGATTCAAATTCAATATATTTAGACTGGTTGACTGAATTGGATCTTGTGTGTGTCTCTCTCTGTGCATGTGTGTTTCCATATGTGTCCATATTTGTGATTGTGTGGCTGTTATATTTTTTTTGCCAATTTTTTTCATTTAACAAGTATATTTGAGGGACCCTTAGCATGTTCAGCATTTTTTCAGCTGTCCATTTTGCTTTTCCAATTTTTCTGTTTAAGTTATTACTATTGTGCTAAATCATACTATTTCTGCTATTTTATAAGATTTGTGCTAAATATAGTATTTCTGTCAAATTATAGTATTTGTGCTAAAACATAGTATTGATTTAAAATTACAATATTCATAGTTCATCACAGTGTCTCTGGTAAATCACAGTATTTCTGCTCTGTTGTACTATTTTTCTAAATCATAGTGTTTCTGTAATGCTTAAGTATTTTTGGCTAAATATATTCTTTCTGTTATCTTATACTATTTCTCCTAAATTCTTGTATTTTTGAGAAGTTATCATGTTTCTGGTAAGTTACAATATTTCTGCTAAGTTCTGCTATGCTATTGTATTTCTGCCAAGTATTATGTTTCCTCTAAGATATTGCAGTTCTGCTAAGTTATTCCATTTTAGCAAAGTTCCTTTGCTTCTGCAAAGTTTTTACAATTTCTGCAACTTTTCAGCTTTTTCAGCTACTTTTTGCATACAGCTTCAGCTTTAAAGCATCCACACTGCATTTTCGCAGGAAATGCAAATCTTTCTAGTTATTCTTAGGACTTCCGTACACTTTTCGCCGTGGAACTACTTCCACAATTTTCAGCCGATTTTCACCGTTCAAACTTTAAACTATTCAGCTATTTTTGCTAATGCCGGCTATGACTTTTGCTATTTTTAACTATTATACTTTTTAAAATATTCCACTTTTTTCCTTTAATTTGTCCCATTGAAATGAATGGGAAACTTCTGCAATTCTGCTAAAATTTGCTTGTTTTTGAAACTTAACTACTTCCTCATATTTTCACCTAGAACAACCATTCAAACTTTAAAATGTTCACAAATTATTGGGCTATTCAGGTATGATTCAGCTTTTTCAAATCTTTTACTGTTTTACTTTTATGCCTCTTAAAGTTTTGAGTTGCAAAATTGTGATTTTTCACAAAATACATGCGTTGTTATGGTTGCTATGCTCTTGGCTTCCAGTGTGACACTGAAGCTTTTGCAGTCTTCTCTTCATGTCCGAACAACTGTTTGCTACTTGCTCAATTTTCACTCAACTTCCACAAATTATACATCAAAACGTAGGTATTTTTGCTGGCTTTCAGAAAATGTCACTATCATTGTTGTGGTATTCATAGAACTTTCGCAAATCTCCTCAGACCAACACAATGTCAGAAAACTCTCCATATAAAGTCAATGGAGAGTTTGTTCAAAATCACCGCTGGATTTCTGTAATGAGAGGCATATTCGAATCGTCATATCTCCTTAACGAAGCAAAGTTAAGACATGAGGCTTGTCCCCGAATATCTTCAGACACCCCTGACGCTCACAATTCAAGAATTTCTTTCTCACCTATTACCGTTCTGAAATGAGTTGGACTTGTTTGAGGGTAGGAAATTTGTCCTTCGCTCAGATTTCTTCAGATTTCAAACCCTGGAAATGAACCACTTTTTTCTCTCGTCATAACTTTTTTTTGGATTTCCACAGAGACCTGAACATTTCCATGACTGTTCACCAAAGCCTGCTGTCTCTTACGGTGAAAGAATGATATCGATACTCCAAATAGATTTCGAGTTACAAAGCGTTGTTTGAGGGCAAGTCAAGGCAGTTTTTGCTTCGCTCTACTCAGTTATGGTGCATTAGAAGTCAAATATCTTTAATAATTCATATTTTAATGATAAATTGTAAACACTGGAAGATTCCCCCATCTCTTCTGAACAAAACGGTGTAAGAATGACCGTTCTAGCCCCTACGGTTAGGAAATTATGGTCATTTGTTTGAGGGGAGTCGTCACTATGAGAAATAGACTGCAATAATCCTGTGCCTCTCTGTGCTGCGTGTGTAAAAAGATGCACCTTTTTTGGCGGGAAAACATAAACAGCCACTCTGATTGGTGGATTCAAATTTAGCAGCTCCCAGGCTGACCTAGAAACTTGCTTCTCTCTCCCTGTGTGTGTGTGTGTGTGTGTGTGTGTGTGTGTGTGTGTGTGTGTGTGTGTGTTTAGTGGGAGAGAGAGAACCCTGCCCATATTTGGCAGCATGTCATTGTAGGATTTAAATTGAACATAGTTAGACTGGTTGACTGGATTAGAGCCTGTGTTTGTGTGTCCCTCTGTGCATTTGTGTTTCAATAAGTTATTACTATTCTGCTAAATCATAGTATTTCTGGTACTTTTCGGTACTTGTGCTAAATACAGTATTTCTGCTTTTCATAAGATTTGTGCCTAATATAGTATTTCTGCTAAATTATAGTATTTCTGCTTTTTATACTATTTGTGCCTAATATAGTATTTCTGCTTTTTATAGGATTTGTGCCTAATATAGTATTTCTGCTTTTTATAGGATTTGTGCCTAATATAGTATTTCTGCTTTTTATAGGATTTGTACCTAATATAGTATTTCTGCTTTTTATAGGATTTGTGCTTAATATAGTATTTCTGCTAAATTATAGTATTTCTGCTTTTTATAGTATTTGTGCTAAAACATAGTATTTCTACTAAATGTAGTATTTATGCTTAATCATAGTATTTCTATATATTTCTGCCAGGTCCCCAGGCAGCCAATCCTCTGTGAGGACTTAGACATTCAAATTTTCAAATCAGGGCCTGCACGGTTTCCCAGCCAATCATATATGTGTCCTGAGGCATTCAAATTTGCATATTGGGGCCTTCATGGCTTCTAAGCCAGCCAATCATATCTGAGGGCTGAGGAATTCAAATCCACAAATCAGGGCCTGCACAGCTTCCCAGCCAGCCAATCATGTATGTGGGCTCCAGGTATTCAAATTTGTATATTGGGGAATTCGTGGCTTCTAAGTCAACAAGTCATCCATGTCATATATCTCTAAAAATTCATATTTTAATGATAAATTGTCAACACTTGAAGATTCCCCCATCTCTTCTGAACAAAACGGTGTAAGAATGACCGCTCTAGTCCCTATGGTTAGGAAATTATGGTCATTTGTTTGAGGGGAATCCTCACTATGTGAAATAAACTGAAAGAAGCAGGTCTATGTCTCTGTGCTGCGTGTGTAAAAAGATGCACCTGTTTTGGCGGGAAAACGTAAACAGCCTCTCTGATTGGTGGATTCAAATTCAGCAGCTCCCAGGCTGACCTAGAAACTTAGTCCTCTCTCCCTGTGTGTGTGTGTGTGTGTGTGTGTGTGTGTGTGTGTGTGTGTGTGTGTGTGTGTGTGTGTGTGTGTGTGTGTGTGTGTTTGTTTAGTGGGAGAGAGAGGACCCTGCCCTTATTTGGCAGCATGTCATTGTAGGATTTAAATTGAACATAGTTAGACTGGTTGACTGGATTAGAGCCTGTGTTTCTGTGTCCCTCTGTGCATTTGTGTTTCAATAAGTTATTACTATTCTGCTAAATCATAGTATTTCTGGTACTTTTCGGTACTTGTGCTAAATACAGTATTTCTGCTAAATCATACTATTTCTGCTTTTCATAGGATTTATGCCTAATATAGTATTTCTGCTAAATTATAGTATTTCTGCTTTTTATAGGATTTGTGCCTAACATAGTATTTCTGCTAAATTATAGTATTTCTGCTTTTTATAGGATTTGTGCCTAACATAGTATTTCTGCTAAATTATAGTATTTCTGCTTTTTATACTATTTGTTCTAAATTATAGTATTTCTGCTTTTTATAGGATTTGTGCTTAATATAGTATTTCTGCTAAATTATAGTTTTTCTTCTTTTTATAGTATTTGTGCTAAAACATAGTATTTCTACTAAATGTAGTATTTATGCTTAATAATAGTATTTCTATATATTTCTGCCAGGTCCCCAGGCAGCCAATCCTCTGTGAGGACTGAGACATTCAAATTTTCAAATCAGGGCCTGCACAGTTTCCCAGCCAATCAAATAAGTGTCCTGAGGCATTCAAATTTGCATATTGGGGCCTTCGTGGCTTCTAAGCCAGCCAATCATATCTGAGGGCTGAGGAATTCAAATCCACAAATCAGGGCCTGCACGGCTTCCCAGCCAGCCAATCACATATGTGGTCTCAGGCATTCAAATTTGCATATTGGGGAATTCGTGGCTTCTAAGTCAACAAGTCATCCATGTCATACATCTCTAAAAATTCATATTTTAATGATAAATTGTCAACACTTGAAGATTCCCCCATCTCTTCTGAACAAAACGGTGTAAGAATGACCCTTCTAGCCCCTACGGTTAGGAAATTATGGTCATTTGTTTGAGGGGAGTCGTCACTATGAGAAATAGACTGCAAAAATCCTGTGTGTCTCTGTGCTGCGTGTGTAAACAGAAGCACCTGTTTTGGCGGGAAAAAGTACACAGCCTCTCTGATTGGTGGATTTAAATTCAGCAGCTCCCAGGCTGACCTAGAAACTTACTTCTCTCTCCCCGTGTGTGTGTGTGTGTGTGTGTGTGTGTGTGTGTGTGTGTGTGAGAGAGAGAGAGAGAGAGAGAGAGAGAGAGAGAGAGAGAGAGAGAGAGAGAGAGAGAAAGGCTTTTAATGGGATGATCTCATTCTAAGATTTAAATTCAATATATTTAGACTGGTTGACTGAATTGGATCTTGTGTGTGGGTCTCTCTGTGCATGTGTGTTTCCTCATGTGTACATATTTGTGATTGTGTGGCTGTAATAAATTTTTTTGCAGATTTTTGTCATTTAACAAGTATATTTGAGGGACCCTCAGCATGTTCAGCATTTTTTCAGCTGTCCATTTTGCTTTTCCAATTTTTCTGTTTAACTTATTACTATTGTGCTAAATCATACTATTTCTGCTATTTTATAAGATTTGTGCTTAATATACTATTTCTGCTTTTATAGGATTTGTGCTTAATATAGTATTTCTGCTAAATGTAGTATTTATGCTTAATCATACTATTTCTGCTTTTCATAGTATTTGTGCTTAATATAGTATTTCTGCTAAATTTAGTATTTCTGATTAATTATAGTTTTTCTACTAAATCATAGTACAGTATTTCTGCTTTTTATGGGATTTGTGCTAAAACAAAGTATTACTACTAAATGTAGTATTTGTGCTTAATCATACCATTTCTGCTTTTTATAGGATTTGTGCTTAATATAGTATTTCTGCTAAATTATAGTATTTCTGCTAAATTATAGTATTTCTGCCAAATTATAATATTTGTGCTAAAACATAGTCTCAATTTAAAATTACAATATTCATAGTTCATCACAGTGTCTCTGGTAAATCACAATATTTCTGCTCTGTTGTACTATTTTTCTAAATCATAGTGTTTCTGTAATGTTTAAGTATTTTTGGCTAAATATATTCTTTCTGTTATCTTATACTATTTCTCCTAAATTCTTGTATTTTTGAGAAGTTATCATGTTTCTGGTAAGTTACAATATTTCTGCTAAATTCTGCTATGCTATTGTATTTCTGCCAAGTATTATGTTTCCTCTAAGATATTGCAGTTCTGCTAAGTTATTCCATTTTAGCAAACTTCTTTTGCTTCTGCAAAGTTTTTACAATTTCTGCAACTTTTCAGCTTTTTCAGCTACTTTTTGCATACAGCTTCAGCTTTAAGCATCCACACTGCATTTTCGCAGGAAATGCAAATTTTTCTAGTTGTGTGGATGCTTTAAGCATCCACACTATTGAGTTCCTGTTTCTCTTTATTCTTTATTATTATTCTTCAAGTTGCTTCCGTACACTTTTCGCCGTAGAACTACTTCCACAATTTTCAGCCGATTTTCACCGTTCAAATTTTAAACTATTCTGCTATTTTTGCTCTTTCCGGCTATGACTTTTGCTATTTTTTGCTATTATACTTTTTAAAATATTAAGCTTTTTTCCTTTAATTTGTCCCATTGAAATGAATGGGAAACTTCAGCAATTCTGCTAAAATTTGCTTGTTTTTGAAACTTAACTACTTCCTCATACTTTCACCTAGAACAACCATTCAAATTTTAAAATGTTCACAAATTATTGGGCTATTCAGGTATGATTCAGCTTTTTCAAATCTTTTACTGTTTTACTTTTATGCCTCTTAAAGTTTTGAGTTGCAAAATTGTGATTTTTCACAAAATACATGTGTTGTTATGGTTGCTATGCTCTTGGCTTCCAGTGTGCCACTGAAGGTTTTGCAATTTTCACTTCATGTCCGAACAACTTCCTGCTACTTGCTCAATTTTCACTCAACTTCCACAAATTATACATCAAAACGTAGGTATTTTTGCTGGCTTTCAGAAAATGTCACCATCATTGTTGTGGGATTTATAGAATTTTGGCAAATCTCCTCAGACTAACACAAGGTCAGAAAACTCTCCATATAAAGTCAATGGAGAGTTTGTTCAAAATCACCGCTGCATTTCTGTAATGAGAGGCATATTCGAATCGTCATATCTCCTTAACGAAGCAAAGTTAAGACATGAGGCTTGTCCCGGTATATCTTCAGACACTCGTGACGCTCACAATTCAAGAATTATTTTCTCACCTATTACCGTTCTGAAATGAGTTGGACTTGTTTGAGGGTAGGAAATTTGTCCTTCGCTCAGATTTCTTCAGATTTCAAACTGTGGAAATGAACCACTTTTTTCTCTCGTCATAACTTTTTGTTGGATTTCCACAGAGACCTGAAAATTTCCATGATTGTTCACCAAAGCCTGCTGTCTCTTACGGTGAAAGAATGATATCGATACTCCAAATAGATTTCGAGTTAGAAAGCGTTGTTTGAGGGCAAGTCAAGGCAGTTTTTGCTTCGCTCTACTCAGTTATGGTGCATTAGAAGTCAAATATCTTTAATAATTCATATTTTAATGATAAATTGTAAACACTGGAAGATTCCCCCATGTCTTCTGAACAAAACGGTGTAAGAATGACCGCTCTAGCCCCTACGGTTAGGAAATTATTTTCATTTGTTTGAGGGGAGTCCTCACTATGAGAAATAGGCTGCAATAATCCTGTGCCTCTCTGTGCTGCGTGTGTAAAAAGAGGCACATGTTTTGGCGGGAAAAAGTACACAGGCTCTCTGATTGGTGGATTCAAATTCAGCAGCTCCCAGGCTGACCTAGAAACTTATTTCTCTCTCCCTGTGCATTTTTTTGCTGATTTTTTCATTTAACAAGTATATTTGAGGGACCCTCAGCATGTTCAGCATTTTTTCAGCTGTCCATTTTGCTTTTCCAATTTTTCTGTTTAACTTATTACTATTGTGCTAAATAATACTATTTCTGCTATTTTATAAGATTTGTGCCTAATATAGTATTTCTGCTAAATTACAATATTTCTGCTTTTTATACTATTTGTGCTAAAACATAGTATTTCTACTAAATGTAGTATTTATGCTTAATCATACCATTTCTGCTTTTTATGGGATTTGTGCCTAATATAGTATTTCTGCTTTTTATAGGATTTTTGCTGAAACATAGTATTTCTACTAAATGTAGTGTTTATGCTTAATCATCCTATTTCTGCTTTTTATAGGATTTGTGCTTAATATAGTATTTCTGCTAAATTATAGTATTTCTGCTTTTTATAGTATTTGTGCTAAAACATAGTATTTCTACTAAATGTAGTATTTATGCTTAATCATAGTATTTCTATATATTTCTGCCAGGTCCCCAGGCAGCCAATCCTCTGTGAGGACTGAGAAATTCAAATTTTCAAATCAGGGCCTGCACGGCTTCCCAGCCAATCATATATGTGTCCTGAGGCATTCAAATTTGCATATTGGGGCCTTCATGGCTTCTAAGCCAGCCAATCATATCTGAGGGCTGAGGAATTCAAATCCACAAATCAGGGCCTGCACAGCTTCCCAGCCAGCCAATCATGTATGTGGGCTCCAGGTATTCAAATTTGCATATTGGGGAATTCGTGGCTTCTAAGTCAACAAGTCATCCATGTCATATATCTCTAAAAATTCATATTTTAATGATAAATTGTCAACACTTGAAGATTCCCCCATCTCTTCTGAACAAAACGGTGTAAGAATGACCGCTCTAGCCCCTATGGTTAGGAAATTATGGTCATTTGTTTGAGGGGAATCCTCACTATGTGAAATAAACTGAAAGAAGCAGGTCTATGTCTCTGTGCTGCGTGTGTAAAAAGAGGCACCTGTTTTGGCGGGAAAACGTAAACAGCCTCTCTGATTGGTGGATTCAAATTCAGCAGCTCCCAGGCTGACCTAGAAACTTAGTCCTCTCTCCCTGTGTGTGTGTGTGTGTGTGTGTGTGTGTGTGTGTGTATGTGTGTGTGTGTGTGTGTGTGTGTGTTTAGTGGGAGAGAGAGGACCCTGCCCTTATTTGACAGCATGTCATTGTAGGATTTAAATTGAACATAGTTAGACTGGTTGACTGGATTAGAGCCTGTGTTTGTGTGTCCCTCTGTGCATTTGTGTTTCAATAAGTTATTACTATTCTGCTAAATCATAGTATTTCTGGTACTTTTCGGTACTTGTGCTAAATACAGTATTTCTGCTAAATCATACTATTTCTGCTTTTCATAGGATTTGTGCTTAATATAGTATTTCTGCTAAATTATAGTTTTTCTTCTTTTTATAATATTTGTGCTAAAACATAGTATTTCTACTAAATGTAGTATTTATGCTTAATAATAGTATTTCTATATATTTCTGCCAGGTCCCCAGGCAGCCAATCCTCTGTGAGGACTGAGACATTCAAATTTTCAAATCAGGGCCTGCACAGTTTCCCAGCCAATCAAATAAGTGTCCTGAGGCATTCAAATTTGCATATTGGGGCCTTCGTGGCTTCTAAGCCAGCCAATCATATCTGAGGGCTGAGGAATTCAAATCCACAAATCAGGGCCTGCACAGCTTCCCAGCCAGCCAATCACATATGTGGTCTCAGGCATTCAAATTTGCATATTGGGGAATTCGTGGCTTCTAAGTCAACAAGTCATCCATGTCATATATCTCTAAAAATTCATATTTTAATATTAAATTGTCAACACTTGAAGATTCCCCCATCTCTTCTGAACAAAACGGTGTAAGAATGACCGTTCTAGCCCCTACGGTTAGGAAATTATGGTCATTTGTTTGAGGGGAGTCGTCACTATGAGAAATAGACTGCAAAAATCCTGTGTCTCTCTGTGCTGCTGCGTGTGTAAACAGATGCACCTGTTTTGGTGGGGAAAAGTGCACAGCCTCTCTGATTGGTGGATTCAAATTCACCAGCTCCCAGGCTGACCTAGAAACTTACTTCTCTCTCCCTGTGTGTGTGTGTGTGTGTGTGTGTGACAGAGAGAGAGAGAGAGAGAGAGAGAGAGAGAAAGGCTTTTAATGGGATGATCTCATTCTAAGATTTAAATTCAATATATTTAGACTGGTTGACTGAATTGGATCTTGTGTGTGGGTCTCTCTGTGCATGTGTGTTTCCTCATGTGTACATATTTGTGATTGTGTGGCTGTAATAAATGTTTTTGCAGATTTTTGTCATTTAACAAGTATATTTGAGGGACCCTCAGCATGTTCAGCATTTTTTCAGCTGTCCATTTTGCTTTTCCAATTTTTCTGTTTAACTTATTACTATTGTGCTAAATCATACTGTTTCTGCTATTTTATAAGATTTGTGCTTAATATACTATTTCTGCTTTTATAGGCTTTGTGCTTAATATAGTATTTCTGCTAAATGTAGTATTTATGCTTAATCATACTATTTCTGCTTTTCATAGGATTTGTGCTTAATATAGTATTTCTGCTAAATTTAGTATTTCTGATTAATTATAGTTTTTCTACTAAATCATAGTACAGTATTTCTGCTTTTTATGGGATTTGTGCTAAAACAAAGTATTTCTACTAAATGTAGTATTTATGCTTAATCATACCATTTCTGCTTTTTATAGGATTTGTGCTTAATATAGTATTTCTGCTAAATTATAGTATTTCTGCCAAATTATAATATTTGTGCTAAAACATAGTCTTAATTTAAAATTACAATATTCATAGTTCATCACAGTGTCTCTGGTAAATCACAATATTTCTGCTCTGTTGTACTATTTTTCTAAATCATAGTGTTTCTGTAATGTTTAAGTATTTTTGGCTAAATATATTCTTTCTGTTATCTTATACTATTTCTCCTAAATTCTTGTATTTTTGAGAAGTTATCATATTTCTGGTAAGTTACAATATTTCTGCTAAATTCTGCTATGCTATTGTATTTCTGCCAAGTATTATGTTTCCTCTAAGATATTGCAGTTCTGCTAAGTTATTCCATTTTAGCAAACTTCTTTTGCTTCTGCAAAGTTTTTACAATTTCTGCAACTTTTCAGCTTTTTCAGCTACTTTTTGCATACAGCTTCAGCTTTAAGCATCCACACTGCATTTTCGCAGGAAATGCAAATTTTTCTAGTTATTCTTCAAGTTGCTTCCGTACACTTTTCGCCGTAGAACTACTTCCACAATTTTCAGCCGATTTTCACCGTTCAAATTTTAAACTATTCAGCTATTTTTGCTCTTTCCGGCTATGACTTTTGCTATTTTTAACTATTATACTTTTTAAAATATTCCACTTTTTTCCTTTAATTTGTCCCATTGAAATGAATGGGAAACTTCCAAAATTCTGCTAAAATTTGCTTGTTTTTGAAACTTAACTACTTCCTCATACTTTCACCTAGAACAACCATTCAAATTTTAAAATGTTCACAAATTATTGGGCTATTCAGGTATGATTCAGCTTTTTCAAATCTTTTACTGTTTTACTTTTATGCCTCTTAAAGTTTTGAGTTGCAAAATTGTGATTTTTCACAAAATACATGCGTTGTTATGGTTGCTATGCTCTTGGCTTCCAGTGTGCCACTGAAGCTTTTGCAGTCTTCTCTTCATGTCCGAACAACTGTTTGCTACTTGCTCAATTTTCACTCAACTTCCACAAATTATACATCAAAACGTAGGTATTTTTGCTGGCTTTCAGAAAATGTCACTATCATTGTTGTGGTATTCATAGAACTTTCGCAAATCTCCTCAGACTAACACAAGGTCAGAAAACTCTCCATATAAAGTCAGTGGAGAGTTTGTTCAAAACCACCGCTGCATTTCTGTAATGAGAGGCATATTCGAATCGTCATATCTCCTTAACGAAGCAAAGTTAAGACATGAGGCTTGTCCCCGAATATCTTCAGACACTCCTGACGCTCACAATTCAAGAATTTCTTTCTCAACTATTACCGTTCTGAAATGAGTTGGACTTGTTTGAGGGTAGGAAATTCGTCCTTCGCTCAGATTTCTTCAGATTTCAAAGTCTGGAAATGAACCACTTTTTTCTCTCGTCATAACTTTTTGTTGGATTTCCACAGAGACCTGAAAATTTCCATGATTGTTCACCAAAGCCTGCTGTCTCTTACGGTGAAAGAATGATATTGATACTCCAAACAGATTTCAAGTTACAAAGCGTTGGTTGAGGGCAAGTCAAGGCAGTTTTTGCTTCGCTCTACTCAGTTATGGTGCATTAGAAGTCAAATATCTTTAATAATTCATATTTTAATGATAAATTGTAAACACTGGAAGATTCCCCCATGTCTTCTGAACAAAACGGTGTAAGAATGACCGTTCTAGCCCCTACGGTTAGGAAATTATGGTCATTTGTTTGAGGGGAGTCGTCACTATGAGAAATAGACTGCAATAATCCTGTGCCTCTCTCTGCTGCGTGTGTAAAAAGATGCACCTGTTTTGGCGGGAAAACGTAAACAGCCACTCTGATTGGTGGATTTAAATTCGGCAGCTCTCTCCCTCTGTGTCTGTCTGTGTGTGTGTGTGTGTGTGTATGTGTGTGTGTGTGTGTGTGTGTGTGTGTGTGTTTAGTGGGAGAGAGAGAACCCTACCCTTATTTGGCAGCATGTCATTGTAGGATTTAAATTGAATATAGTTAGACTGATTGACTGGATTAGAGCCTGTGTTTGTGTGTCCCTCTCTGCATTTCTGTTTCAATATGCCTCCATATTTGTAATTTTGTAAGTTATTGCTATTCTGCTAAATCATAGTATTTCTGGTACTTTTCGGTACTTGTGCTAAATACAGTATTTCTGCTAAATTATAGTATTTCTAATTTATTATACTATTTGTGCTAAAACATAGTATTTCTACTAAATGTAGTATTTCTGCTTTTTATACTATTTGTGCTAAATTATAATATTTCTGCTTTTTATACTATTTGTGCTAAATTATAATATTTCTGCTTTTTATACTATTTGTGCTAAAACATAGTATTTCTACTAAATGTAGTATTTATGCTTAATCATACTATTTCTGCTTTTTATAGGATTTGTGCCTAATATAGTATTTCTGCTTTTTATAGGATTTGTGCTTAATATAGTATTTCTGCTAAATTATAGTATTTCTGCTTTTTATAGTATTTGTGCTAAAACATAGTATTTCTACTAAATGTAGTATTTATGCTTAATCATAGTATTTCTATATATTTCTGCCAGGTCCCCAGGCAGCCAATCCTCTGTGAGGACTTAGACATTCAAATTTTCAAATCAGGGCCTGCACGGTTTCCCAGCCAATCATATAAGTGTCCTGAGGCATTCAAATTTGCATATTGGGGCCTTCATGGCTTCTAAGCCAGCCAATCATATCTGAGGGCTGAGGAATTCAAATCCACAAATCAGGGCCTGCACGGCTTCCCAGGCAGCCAATCATATATGTGGCCTCAGGCATTCAAATTTGCATATTGGGGGAATTCGTGGCTTCTAAGTCAACAAGTCATCCATGTCGTATATCTCTAAAAATTCACATTTTAATGATAAATTGTTAACACTGGAAGATTCCCCCATCTCTTCTGAACAAAACGGTGTAAGAATGACCGCTCTAGCCCCTACGGTTTGGAAATTATGGTCATTTGTTTGAGGGGAGTCCTCACTATGAGAAATAGGCTGCAATAATCCTGTGCCTCTCTCTGCTGCGTGTGTAAAAAGATGCACCTGTTTTGGCGGGAAAAAGTACACAGGCTCTCTGATTGGTGGATTCAAATTCAGCAGCTCCCAGGCTGACCTAGAAACTTACTTCTCTCTCCCTGTGCATTTTTTTGCTGATTTTTTCATTTAACAAGTATATTTGAGGGACCCTCAGCATGTTCAGCATTTTTTCAGCTGTCCATTTTGCTTTTCCAATTTTTCTGTTTAACTTATTACTATTATGCTAAATCATACTGTTTCTGCTATTTCATAAGATTTGTGCTTAATATAGTATTTCTGCTTTTTATAGAATTTGTGCTTAATATAGTATTTCTGCTTTTTATATGATTTGTGCTTAATATAGTATTTCTGCTAAATTATAGTATTTCTGCTTTTTATAGTATTTGTGCTAAAACATAGTATTTCTACTAAATGTAGTATTTATGCTTAATCATACTATTTCTATATATTTCTGCCAGGTCCCCAGGCAGCCAATCCTCTGTGAGGACTGAGACATTCAAATTTTCAAATCAGGGCCTGCACGGTTTCCCAGCCAATCATATAAGTGTCCTGAGGCATTCAAATTTGCATATTGGGGCCTTCATGGCTTCTAAGCCAGCCAATCATATCTGAGGGCTGAGGAATTCAAATCCACAAATCAGGGCCTGCACAGCTTCCCAGCCAGCCAATCATATATGTGGCCTCAGGCATTCAAATTTGCATATTGGGGAATTCGTGGCTTCTAAGTCAACAAGTCATCCATGTCGTATATCTCTAAAAATTCACATTTTAATGATAAATTGTTAACACTGGAAGATTCCCCCATCTCTTCTGAACAAAACGGTGTAAGAATGACCGCTCTAGCCCCTACGGTTTGGAAATTATGGTCATTTGTTTGAGGGGAGTCCTCACTATGAGAAATAGGCTGCAATAATCCTGTGCCTCTCTCTGCTGCGTGTGTAAAAAGATGCACCTGTTTTGGCGGGAAAAAGTACACAGGCTCTCTGATTGGTGGATTCAAATTCAGCAGCTCCCAGGCTGACCTAGAAACTTACTTCTCTCTCCCTGTGCATTTTTTTGCTGATTTTTTCATTTAACAAGTATATTTGAGGGACCCTCAGCATGTTCAGCATTTTTTCAGCTGTCCATTTTGCTTTTCCAATTTTTCTGTTTAACTTATTACTATTGTGCTAAATCATACTGTTTCTGCTATTTCATAAGATTTGTGCTTAATATAGTATTTCTGCTTTTTATATGATTTGTGCTTAATATAGTATTTCTGCTAAATTATAGTATTTCTGCTTTTTATAGTATTTGTGCTAAAACATAGTATTTCTACTAAATGTAGTATTTATGCTTAATCATACTATTTCTATATATTTCTGCCAGGTCCCCAGGCAGCCAATCCTCTGTGAGGACTGAGACATTCAAATTTTCAAATCAGGGCCTGCACGGTTTCCCAGCCAATCATATAAGTGTCCTGAGGCATTCAAATTTGCATATTGGGGCCTTCATGGCTTCTAAGCCAGCCAATCATATCTGAGGGCTGAGGAATTCAAATCCACAAATCAGGGCCTGCACAGCTTCCCAGCCAGCCAATCATATATGTGGCCTCAGGCATTCAAATTTGCATATTGGGGAATTCGTGGCTTCTAAGTCAACAAGTCATCCATGTCATATATCTCTAAAAATTCATATTTTAATGATAAATTGTCAACACTTGAAGATTCCCCCATCTCTTCTGAACAAAACGGTTTAAGAATGACCGTTCTAGCCCCTACGGTTAGGAAATTATGGTCATTTGTTTGAGGGGAGTTGTCACTATGAGAAATAGACTGCAATAATCCAGTGTCTCTCTCTGTGCTGCGTGTGTAAACAGAAGCACCCGTTTTGGTGGGGAAAAGTGCACAGCCTCTCTGATTGGTGGATTCAAATTCAGCAGCTCCCAGGCTGACCTAGAAACTTACTTCTCTCTCCCTGTGTGTGTGTGTGTGTGTGTGTGTGTGTGACAGAGAGAGAGAGAGAGAGAGAGAGAGAGAAAGCCTTTTAATGGGATGATCTCATTGTAAGATTCAAATTCAATATATTTAGACTGGGTGACTGAATTTGATCTTGTGTGTGTGTCTCTCTGTGCATGTGTGTTTCCTTATGTGTAGATATTTGTGATTGTGTGGCTGTTATAGATTTTTTTGCTGATTTTTTTCATTTAACAAGTATAGTTGAGGGACCTTCAGCACGTTCAGCATTTTTTCAGCTGTCCATTTTGCTTTTCCAATTTTTCTGTTTAAGTTATTACTATTGTGCTAAATCATACTATTTCTGCTATTTCATAAGATTTCTGCTTAATATACTAGTTCTGCTTTTTATAGGATTTGTGCTTAATATACTATTTCTGCTTTTTTATAGGATTTGTGCTTAATATACTATTTCTGCTTTTTATAGGATTTATGCTTAATCATAGTATTTCTATATATTTCTGCCAGGTCCCCAGGCAGCCAATCCTCTGTGAGGACTCAGACATTCAAATCCACAAATCAGGGCCTGCACGGCTTCCCAGCCAGCCAATCATATCTGAGGTCTCCCGTTTCCTCTCAAAGTACAGTCAAAGTACACCAAAGTCCGCTGATTCAGCCAGTAGAAGAATTATGCTTCTAGTCCACCTAGTTTTTGAGTTACACACTGTTTTGTAACTCCAAAAATGGCATTTTTCGCCTCTCACCGCGATCTAATTCTGACTCCTCATCAGCCTGTTTTTCAAAACGTCTGCTCTCTTTCCCAGTGGCGCAGTTGGTAATGACACGGGTCTGCAAGCCAAAGATCGTGGGTTCGATTCCACCTTGGTCAACATGTTTTTTTTCCCTACAAATTAATACACTGTCACAGACCAGTAATTCATATTCATCATTTATTACAATTCTGCAAACTTTTATGATTTTACCAGCTTTTCTAATATAGACCTCACATTCTTGTTAACACTCCATGGCACAAATACTCTTCCCTTTACGCTCTGTGTATGTGTGTGTGTGTGTGTGTGTATCAATATTTCTCCCATTTTAAAGTATTACTCCTCCATAATTGTATTTCTGTTAAATCAAAGTACTTTTATTACATCTTAGTACTTCTGCTCAATCATAGTATTTCTGCTAAATGACAGTATTTCTGCTACTTTGTGGTACTTGTGCTAAACACAGTATTTCTGCTAAATCATACTATTTCTACTATATTATATTTTTCTTTCTAAATATAGCATTTCTGCTATATAATAGTATTTCTGCTATGTTATAATATTTGTGCTAAACCAGAGTATTTGTGCTGAAACATAGTATTTCTGCCAAATGATAGTATTTCTGTCAAATTATAGTATTTGTGCTAAAAAATAGTATTAATTTAAAATTACAATATTCATAGTTCATCACAGTGTCTCTGGTAAATCACAGTATTTGTGCTATGTTGTACTATTTTTCTAAATCATAGTGTTTCTGTAATGTTTAAGTATTTTTGGCTAAATATATTCTTTCTGTTATCTTATACTATTTCTCCTAAATTCTTGTATTTTTGAGAAGTTATGTTTCTGGCAAGTTACAATATTTCTGCTAAATTCTGCTATGCTATTGTATTTCTGCCAAGTATTATGTTTCCTCTAAGATATTGCAGTTCTGCTAAGTTATTCCATTTTAGCAATGTTCCTTTGCTTCTGCAAAGTTTTTACAATTTCTGCAACTTTTCAGCTTTTTCAGCTACTTTTTGCATACAGCTTCAGCTTTAAGCATCCACACTGCATTTTCGCAGGAAATGCAAATTTTTCTAGTTATTGTGTGGATGCTTTAAGCATCCACACTATTGAGTTCCTGTTTCTCTTTATTCTTTATTATTATTATTATTCTTCAAGTTGCTTCCGTACACTTTTCGCCGTAGAACTACTTCCACAATTTTCAGCCGATTTTCACCGTTCAAATTTTAAACTATTCTGCTATTTTTGCTCTTTCCGGCTATGACTTTTGCTATTTTTTTGCTATTATACTTTTTAAAATATTAAGCTTTTTTCCTTTAATTTGTCCCATTGAAATGAATGGGAAACTTCAGCAATTCTGCTAAAATTTGCTTGTTTTTGAAACTTAACTACTTCCTCATACTTTCACCTAGAACAACCATTCAAATTTTAAAATGTTCACAAATTATTGGGCTATTCAGGTATGATTCAGCTTTTTCAAATCTTTTACTGTTTTACTTTTATGCCTCTTAAAGTTTTGAGTTGCAAAATTGTGATTTTTCACAAAATACATGTGTTGTTATGGTTGCTATGCTCTTGGCTTCCAGTGTGCCACTGAAGGTTTTGCAATTTTCACTTCATGTCCGAACAACTTCCTGCTACTTGCTCAATTTTCACTCAACTTCCACAAATTATACATCAAAACGTAGGTATTTTTGCTGGCTTTCAGAAAATGTCACCATCATTGTTGTGGGATTTATAGAATTTTGGCAAATCTCCTCAGACTAACACAAGGTCAGAAAACTCTCCATATAAAGTCAATGGAGAGTTTGTTCAAAATCACCGCTGCATTTCTGTAATGAGAGGCATATTCGAATCGTCATATCTCCTTAACGAAGCAAAGTTAAGACATGAGGCTTGTCCCGGTATATCTTCAGACACTCGTGACGCTCACAATTCAAGAATTATTTTCTCACCTATTACCGTTCTGAAATGAGTTGGACTTGTTTGAGGGTAGGAAATTTGTCCTTCGCTCAGATTTCTTCAGATTTCAAACTGTGGAAATGAACCACTTTTTTCTCTCGTCATAACTTTTTGTTGGATTTCCACAGAGACCTGAAAATTTCCATGATTGTTCACCAAAGCCTGCTGTCTCTTACGGTGAAAGAATGATATCGATACTCCAAATAGATTTAGAGTTAGAAAGCGTTGTTTGAGGGCAAGTCAAGGCAGTTTTTGCTTCGCTCTACTCAGTTATGGTGCATTAGAAGTCAAATATCTTTAATAATTCATATTTTAATGATAAATTGTAAACACTGGAAGATTCCCCCATCTCTTCTGAACAAAATGGTGTAAGAATGACCGCTCTAGCCCCTACGGTTAGGAAATTATTTTCATTTGTTTGAGGGGAGTCCTCACTATGAGAAATAGGCTGCAATAATCCTGTGCCTCTCTGTGCTGCGTGTGTAAAAAGAGGCACATGTTTTGGCGGGAAAAAGTACACAGGCTCTCTGATTGGTGGATTCAAATTCAGCAGCTCCCAGGCTGACCTAGAAACTTACTTCTCTCTCCCTGTGCATTTTTTTGCTGATTTTTTCATTTAACAAGTATATTTGAGGGACCCTCAGCATGTTCAGCATTTTTTCAGCTGTCCATTTTGCTTTTCCAATTTTTCTGTTTAACTTATTACTATTGTGCTAAATAATACTATTTCTGCTATTTTATAAGATTTGTGCCTAATATAGTATTTCTGCTAAATTACAATATTTCTGCTTTTTATACTATTTGTGCTAAAACATAGTATTTCTACTAAATGTAGTATTTATGCTTAATCATACTATTTCTGCTTTTTATAGGATTTTTGCTCAAACATAGTATTTCTACTAAATGTAGTGTTTATGCTTAATCATCCTATTTCTGCTTTTTATAGGATTTGTGCTTAATATAGTATTTCTGCTAAATTATAGTATTTCTGCTTTTTATAGTATTTGTGCTAAAACATAGTATTTCTACTAAATGTAGTATTTATGCTTAATCATAGTATTTCTATATATTTCTGCCAGGTCCCCAGGCAGCCAATCCTCTGTGAGGTCTGAGAAATTCAAATTTTCAAATCAGGGCCTGCACGGCTTCCCAGCCAATCATATATGTGTCCTGAGGCATTCAAATTTGCATATTGGGGCCTTCATGGCTTCTAAGCCAGCCAATCATATCTGAGGGCTGAGGAATTCAAATCCACAAATCAGGGCCTGCACAGCTTCCCAGCCAGCCAATCATGTATGTGGGCTCCAGGTATTCAAATTTGCATATTGGGGAATTCGTGGCTTCTAAGTCAACAAGTCATCCATGTCATATATCTCTAAAAATTCATATTTTAATGATAAATTGTCAACACTTGAAGATTCCCCCATCTCTTCTGAACAAAACGGTGTAAGAATGACCGCTCTAGCCCCTATGGTTAGGAAATTATGGTCATTTGTTTGAGGGGAATCCTCACTATGTGAAATAAACTGAAAGAAGCAGGTCTATGTCTCTGTGCTGCGTGTGTAAAAAGATGCACCTGTTTTGGCGGGAAAACGTAAACAGCCTCTCTGATTGGTGGATTCAAATTCAGCAGCTCCCAGGCTGACCTAGAAACTTAGTCCTCTCTCCCTGTGTGTGTGTGTGTGTGTGTGTGTGTGTGTGTGTGTGTGTGTGTGTGTGTGTGTGTGTGTGTGTGTGTGTGTTTAGTGGGAGAGAGAGGACCCTGCCCTTATTTGACAGCATGTCATTGTAGGATTTAAATTGAACATAGTTAGACTGGTTGACTGGATTAGAGCCTGTGTTTGTGTGTCCCTCTGTGCATTTGTGTTTCAATAAGTTATTACTATTCTGCTAAATCATAGTATTTCTGGTACTTTTCGGTACTTGTGCTAAATACAGTATTTCTGCTAAATCATACTATTTCTGCTTTTCATAGGATTTGTGCTTAATATAGTATTTCTGCTAAATTATAGTTTTTCTTCTTTTTATAATATTTGTGCTAAAACATAGTATTTCTACTAAATGTAGTATTTATGCTTAATAATAGTATTTCTATATATTTCTGCCAGGTCCCCAGGCAGCCAATCCTCTGTGAGGACTGAGACATTCAAATTTTCAAATCAGGGCCTGCACAGTTTCCCAGCCAATCAAATAAGTGTCCTGAGGCATTCAAATTTGCATATTGGGGCCTTCGTGGCTTCTAAGCCAGCCAATCATATCTGAGGGCTGAGGAATTCAAATCCACAAATCAGGGCCTGCACGGCTTCCCAGCCAGCCAATCACATATGTGGTCTCAGGCATTCAAATTTGCATATTGGGGAATTCGTGGCTTCTAAGTCAACAAGTCATCCATGTCATATATCTCTAAAAATTCATATTTTAATATTAAATTGTCAACACTTGAAGATTCCCCCATCTCTTCTGAACAAAACGGTGTAAGAATGACCGTTCTAGCCCCTACGGTTAGGAAATTACGGTCATTTGTTTGAGGGGAGTCGTCACTATGAGAAATAGACTGCAAAAATCCTGTGTCTCTCTGTGCTGCTGCGTGTGTAAACAGATGCACCTGTTTTGGTGGGGAAAAGTGCACAGCCTCTCTGATTGGTGGATTCAAATTCACCAGCTCCCAGGCTGACCTAGAAACTTACTTCTCTCTCCCTGTGTGTGTGTGTGTGTGTGTGTGTGTGTGTGTGTGTGTGTGTGTGTGTGTGTGTGTGTGTTTGTGTGTGTGTGTGACAGAGAGAGAGAGAAAGCCTTTTAATGGGATGATCCCATTGTAAGATTCAAATTCAATATATTTAGACTGGTTGACTGAATTGGATCTTGTGTGTGTGTCTCTCTGTGCATGTGTGTTTCCTCATGTGTACATATTTGTAATTGTGTGGCAGTCATAAATTTTTTTGCTGATTTTTGTCATTTAACAAGTATATTTGAGGGAACCTCAGCATGTTCAGCATTTTTTCAGCTGTCCATTTTGATTTTCCAATTTTTCTTTTTAACTTATTACTATTGTGCTAAATCACACTATTTCTGCTATTTTATAAGATTTGTGCTTAATATACTATTTCTGCTTTTATAGGATTTGTGCTTAATATAGTATTTCTGCTTTTCATAGGATTTGTGCTAAAACAAAGTATTTCTACTAAATGTAGTATTTATGCTTAATCATACCATTTCTGCTTTTTATAGGATTTGTGCTTAATATAGTATTTCTGCTAAATTATAGTATTTCTGCCAAATTATAATATTTGTGCTAAAACATAGTCTTAATTTAAAATTACAATATTCATAGTTCATCACAGTGTCTCTGGTAAATCACAATATTTCTGCTCTGTTGTACTATTTTTCTAAATCATAGTGTTTCTATAATGTTTAAGTATTTTTGGCTAAATATATTCTTTCTGTTATCTTATACTATTTCTCCTAAATTCTTGTATTTTTGAGAAGTTATCATGTTTCTGGTAAATTACAATATTTCTGCTAAATTCTGCTATGCTATTGTATTTCTGCCAAGTATTATGTTTCCTCTAAGATATTGCAGTTCTGCTAAGTTATTCCATTTTAGCAAACTTCTTTTGCTTCTGCAAAGTTTTTACAATTTCTGCAACTTTTCAGCTTTTTCAGCTACTTTTTGCATACAGCTTCAGCTTTAAGCATCCACACTGCATTTTCGCAGGAAATGCAAATTTTTCTAGTTATTATTATTATTATTATTATTATTATTATGATTATTATTATTATTATTATTATTGTTGTTGTTGTTGTTGTTGTTGTTGTTGTTGTTGTTGTTGTTACATAAATTTTTTTTAAATTGTGGCTGTTGAGGTGGACACTTCACTTTGCATTGTTAAAGGAAAGCACTTCATTGGCATTGTGTTACTGGACTGACCCTAAGCAATCATTGCAAATAGCAACTTTGCTATCCATTTTAGACACTAAAAGAAAAAAACACTCACAGACCTTACTAGCATCACATGTGCATAACTCAAGTGTCATCTTATCAATGTGTTATGTGATCTTCAATGCATTTTTTTTTCTCTCTTCTATTTCTGGTAGATACAGACATTTAATTTAAAGTCTTGATGTTGCATCTGTCTACATACTGTTAATTACTAACCCTAATGAGCTGTTGTGTTTTATTTTGGACTGGGTTTACACAAATGCTCACTGAATGTGTTGGCAATAAAAGAAATTTTAAAAAATAAGTTGGATGTACTTAATTCATTTGTGTGGAACCTGTTGACAAAATAGATTTATGTAAAACTAATTAATAAAGCACAAGGTGGCTGAAAATATAATATTTGAATTAATCTAACTTAAATTTAACATTTTACTGCCACAAATAAGAAATGTGTTGAAGTAACTAATCTAAACTATCTAACCTGAAAATATATCATCTTTGTTCATACAACATAACTTGATTTAGTTAGTCTTAAATATGTCTTGTTAATCTTAAGTAGTTTTTTTAAATTAGATGAACTAAAGATTTTTGCTTTAAACTAACATAATTCAATTTCGTGGAACCTGTTGACAAAATAATTTTAATTAAAGTCAACGTTTCATTTTTTTGAGTGTTGGCTGTTCACTGAAGTGCTAATGGTATTGCTGCTAATAGACAATAGGATTATGTGAGGGCACAGTAAGGGGAAGAAAAATATTCAGCTCAGGAACACTCAATGCTGTCCAAGCATTTAAAAAAAAAAAAGCACTTGTTTGAGTACAAACTTTTAAAACCACACTGCATTAAAGCAGCATGAAATGAGATGCTGTCCCATTATATGAGGATTAAAAATCAGATGCTGCTTTAATGCTGTTAGGGACATCATGAGTAAAAAAAAAAGAAACACTAAGGGACAGCACAAAGAATGATTGAATTATTTGCTGGCCACTTTATTTCCAGATTACTGCAAAACTACTGGCACCAGCATGGTGGAACAGTGGTTATCTCTGTTGCCTCACAAGAAGAATGGCCTTTGTTCAAATCCCCTCACTACCCCTATGTGTAGTTTCCATGTACTCCCCAATTTCTTAAAAAATGTAATTTTTCCTTTTATTTTCTTCTGCTTTGCTGTATTTGTCTGCTTTCTCCTTCTAAAAGCATTTTTAATAGAATAGATTGTAACTTTATCATTTTGCCTGTCATGGTAACAACAAGTGAGTTAGGTTTTAGGGTAAAGGTTGTATAAGGCAAATCAAGCCTTCTTTGATGTACAAGCAGAGAACTCATCTCTTTACTACTGCTGTGAAAGTAGAATAAGACACTCCTGCAAGAGCAGCTTCAAAAACCTTTGATTTCTTTACTATACTTTATTTCTCCAAGATGGGAGCAAACTGTCTCCCAAAAGCAATGAAAAAAACATATTTTTTGTTTTGATTTTCCTAATTTATAATTGCAAAGCAATACATTCAAGTGTAAACTAAAACCTGTATATATCATATGTACAGTGTATTTTTTTTTCTTTTTTTTGTTATTTTGAGAAGAAGTCAAGTGGTACTGTGAGGACATTTGTGCTACCAAAAGAAAAAATGTACAGCAAAACTATAACAAAACAATTGTGAAGTGAGAGGAATATAATCTGTTTGGCTGGAGCAATCTTGGCCTAGATAACAATGCAGTACCTTTCTGACATGTAAAACACAATCATATGTATTGTAGTTCTCCAGGACCATTTAAATCCTTTGTCAGCTGACATGTTTTTCTATCCCTCCTTTTATTACTGTGCCTGGATAGCTAGTTGGCTATATACTTAGGCATATGTACTGGTTTGACTTGTCTCTTTTTTATGGCTGAAAATCAGCTATGAATGGACACAACAAAAAAAGCTGCTCAAAATAGCCAGGGTATGCGTGATAAATAAGGGGTCTGGAAAATGGCTAAACTGAGGTATTGAAACTGAATTTAGGACAAAAAGGCAGAACTAAAGACAAGGCTTTGTTTGCCTGCTTAACCGAAGCCTCCCAAATCATAACAGAATCCAGCAAAACACACAGAGAAATCAAGAGAATATACAAGGTACCATGAGAAGCACAGACAAATGATTTGACAAGGGCAAAAAGGGAGACAGCAGTATTTATATACAGAGGGCTGGCTGAAACAGATAGTGAATGAGACACAGGTGAAAGTAATTACTAACAGGTGAAGACAATGGTCGTGTCCAAATTCATGGGGTGCATCCTCCTGAGGACGCATTTGTAGACCGATTACGTCACAGCAATGCGCCGAAGGCTGTCCAAATTCATAGACTCCTCCGAATGCAGCCAACAAATGCGTCCTCCTTTTCCCCGAATTTGAAGGATGGGTCGGGTGTGTCCTTCGTGGCCTACCATATCCCAGAATTCATAGCGGGGCCCAGCCAAACTCCAGTTTCCGGCAATGGCGGCCGCTACTAAGTTTTAAAATTACTCATATTAATCTTTCTGGTTCACAAAATAAACTTTTAACATATTTTCAAGCGAGAATGTTGGTGTGTAAACTTCAAATATCTGTTCGGATTATTAAGACATCGCATATTTTCAAAAGCGCTTCGACGTTTTCGGAGACGTCTGTTATCCACGAGCTCGATAGCTAGCCGGGAGCTTGAGGGTCATTGAAGCCGCCGAGAACGGCACAACTACGATCACCGTGTACTTTTGCTACTCAGGTTAAACGTTATATATAAGTCACTAAGACAACCTAAAAATGTTATTGTTTGTCTTTTTTCAGTGTTTTACTTGTCCGTGAGTAAATCGGTTTGGCTGAGATTAAAGTTATTAGATTAGATTAAATAAAATAAAACTTTATTAATCCTCTGGGTGGGTTCCTCCTTGGTTTTCACACAGCTGAATAAACGTCAAACAGAAAACTGATTAAACAGAAGTGTGAGATAGTCGAGAATTTACGCCAGTGTCCTGTTATATTTTAGATAGCAAGGAGCAGATGGCCGAGTTTATTAAAGTCCACCGAGACAGCGGTGACGCTAATCAGAAGGCCGTTTACTTCCGGCCTACCCAACCTTCTGAGGACCCGGCCCACGTAGACCGTGAAGGGCGGGTCCTCAGGAGGATGCAGCCCATGAATTTGGACACGACTAATCAAGAGGATCCCAAAGGAGGAAGTAAAATTGACACAAGGCTTTGAAGAGAACAAACCTTCAAAGTAAAACAGGAAAAAAAAAAACTAAAAAAAAAAATACTAAAAAGAGAATAGGCTGGACAGAAAAACTAGAACAGGTCTGAAATGAAAGACAAAACAGAGGGAGGAACAGACAGGAAAGCAGGAAATTAAAACTACTACCAATAAAATACACCAAAACACTGATTTGCATAACTGACACCCATCACCATAATAATCAAAAGTAAACTCAGGATTCTTGGAATCAAAAGTAAAAAAGTCTAAAAATAAGAAGAATACTTACTTGTAAAGAATACAAAAGGAATTGAGAGAGAATTCAGAAGTCAAACAAAGACTAAAAACCAACCTTTACTCTAGAATAAATGAATATATAAAATAAATAAAACACAAGTCATGTAAAAAGAGTTTTTACAGGCCTCTATGGTTTTCTGTCAAAATCTATATTTTGATTTGATTTGATTGATTAGCATTCAAATATCTCAGTGAAGACAGAACAAAGATCTACCACAAAGCAAGAAAGCATGAGACAAGGCTAATCAAAAGGTATTGGCTGAAGCATTTGCTTATTACGCCAACCCTTTTAACAAAAGATCGTTTTGCATGCAGCTCCTGTTCACAGGGCTCAAAGCAAATAATAAACCAAAGCAAAAAAACAAACAAACAAACAAACAAACAAGAAAAAAAGAAAAAAAACTTTCCACCTTAGATAAGTAACTACATCAAAGCAAAAGAATCAAGAGGTTTTTTTGTTTTTTTTTGTTTTTTTGCTCTTTTCATTCTTGATATATATATTTTTCTAATACTCTATTTTTAAACATATTTTTAAACAAGGAAAATGAACTACACCTTTTTAAATCACTGTCATAACTATTCCACAGGTTAACTCCTCTAACAGAAACACATCTCTGCTTTATATTTGTCCTTATCTTGTTTTTTTTAAAGAAATCTGTTCCCCTTAAGTCATATTGACTCTCTCTGACTTTGAACAGCTTCTGAGTACTGGCTCAAAGCAAGTTATTTTGTGCTTTATACATTATCTGTGCCATTTTATATTCAACTAAATCATAAAATTTCAGGGTATTCAGATTAATAAACAAAATGTTAGTTGGTTCTATATAGTTTGATTGGTTTATAATTCTTATAGCTCTTTTTTGTAACTTGAAAATAGGAAGAGTGTTCGTTTTATATGCATTACCCCATATCTCCAGACAGTAAGTCATATATGGAAGCAACAGAGTACAATAAAGTGTGTATAAGGATTTTTTGTTCAGGACATGCTTTGTTTCATAGAGAATAGCAATAGTTTTTGACATTTTTGTTTTCACATGGTTTATATGAGACTTTCAACTCAGCTTATCATCAATTATCACTCCGAGAAATTTATTTTCGTACACTCTTTCAATTTCAATTCCATTAACCCTTATTTTAGATACATTTTTCATTTGTCTAGTGCCAAAAATAATCCATTTTGTTTTCTTTATATTTAATGATAACTTATTTACATCAAACCAGTTTTTTAATATATTTAACTCCTTTTCCACTGTAGTCAGAAGCAGAGATGGGCAGTAACGCGTTACAAGTAACGCGTTACTGTAATCTGATTACTTTTTTCAAGTAACGAGTAAAGTAAGGGATTACTATTGCAAAAACGGTAATTAGATTACCGTTACTTCCCGTAGGAACGCTGCGTTACTGCGTTACTAAAACCGTGATTTTTTTTGCGAGAATGTCTCACGACAGTGACATAAGCGAGTGCGCCGTTAGTGACAACAGCTGTGTGCAGATCAACAGTGGATCACATATCGATTGTGGGAGAGAGTATGAGCGTGCAGCGTTTAAAGCGTGGAAGTACTGACCTTACTTTGAGTTTGATTCCATAAAAAGTGACAAAAACATTAGCGTCCATCGTGCGTGGGAAGAAAACTTCTTTTTACAGCGAAAAAAACCCCTAAACTTCCGAGCAAGCACCGAGTGCGCTACGACGTAATGCGCAACTGACCGCGGCACACCTGCACCAGGGTAAACCGCCGCCTACCCTCAGTCCTGCTTTACAGGTGAAAATAGAGCAACAGGACCGCTTAGTCTTTGACTTTATTTATTTTCTGCTGTGTTTTACTTGCATCTATTTGAAAGAGTGAGTGTAAACACAAAAAATATTTTATTTTATGTGCTGGAATGTGTAGAAAACAGGTTTAAATGTTAAACTAATTTATTCAAGTCAGAGAATGTTGCATATAATTAAATTTTTGCTTGATGCATAAAGTTAAAAGATTAAAACTGATAAAACAAGTTAAAAAAAGAGACTTTTCCATTTGATTACATTTTGTATGATGGATTATGTAGAAAAAGTAGAATTGGGCTGAAAGCTCTATCGCTTTATCACCTATTCAGGTTGTAAATCTTGTTTTTAAAAAGTAACTAAGTAATTAATTACTTTTGAAAATAAGTAATCAGTAAAGTAACGGGATTACTTTTTTGGGGAAGTAATCAGTAATTAGTTACTGATTACTTTTTTCAAGTAACTTGACCAACACTTGTCAGAAGCTGTTCTAGGTTTTTGCCTGAGCAGTACAGAGTGGTATCATCAGCAAACAATACACATTTTAACAGTTTGGAAATGCTACATATGTCATTTATATATAATATAAATAATTTAGGGCCCAGCACAGAGCCCTGAGGAACACCACAAGTTACCTTCAACTGCTTAGATTTTACATTATTGAATTCGACATATTGATATCTTTCATCCAGGTAACTTTTCATCCACTTGAATGCTAACCCTCTTATGCCATATCTCTCTAGTTTATTCATTAATATAGAATGATCAATTGTATCAAACACCTTTTTTAAGTCTATAAAAACACCAACAGTATATTCCTTAGTATCTATAGCATTAGATATCCCTTCAACAAGTTCCATCACTGCCATCTAAGTGGACCTTTTCACTCTAAAGCCATATTGGTTATCACTTAGGAGATTATGCTTCTCAATATATGTATCAAGTCTATTAACAAATAACTTTTCTAAAATTTTTGAGAACTGTGGGAGTAGTGATATTGGCCTATAATTGGTAAACTGACATCTCTCTCCGTTTTTATGGATAGGAATAACTTTTGCTATTTTCATTTGTGAGGGAAACACACCAGTTTGAAAGGACAGATTACAAATGTATGCGAAAGGTTGCACTATATATTCTATAATACCTTTAACTAATATCATGTCAATACCAAAACAGTCAGTGGACTTTTTATTTTTAAATGTCTTCACAATGTTTATTATTTCTCTGGTTGCAGCACCAATAAACATGGAGGACACATTCTGAGTAACACGTTTATTTAGGTCGTTATTATTTCTTGACTCTGGAATTTCTTTTGCTAAATTAAAGCCAACATTTACAAAGAAATCATTAAATTCATTTGCAATGTCTTTCGTTTTATCAAGCACAATATCTTTATCTTTTTTAAAATAATCTGGATAATTCTTATTTTTTGAGCCCTTTTTGATTATACTATTTAATATCCTCCATGTTTCTTGTGTGTTACTTCTACTTTGCTCCAATAATTTGTGGTAATATTCTTTCTTACTTGTTCTTATAATATTTACTAATCTATTTTTATATAACTTGTACTTTATTTCAGCATCTTTTGTCCTCTGTTTTATGAATCTCTTATATAGATTATTTTTCTTTTTACATGCATCTTCTATCCCCTTTGTGATCCATGGCTTATTTGATCTGTGATGCTTTCTAGTGATCTTCATTAAAGAACTTCATTACTCCTTATGAGTATATAGCTGCTAAATGTTGAGCCACATTTAGCATCAACATTCTCCCACATAATTGTGGAGGTATTTTGGCCCACTGGCCCCTACAGCTTTGAGTCAGTTCATTGAGATTTGTAATAATAATATTGTAATAATAATTAAAATAATAATTAAAACAACTGAAGCTAATAAAACTTAACATTTTTAGACAACAACTAAATTAAACAAAAAGTTCTTAAAAGTGGAGAGAAATCAGGATAGTTCAGGGAATCCAGTGGTTAGAAGTTAAAATTTCAGCCTTATACATATATAGCCTTATATCTGCAGTCAGATATCAACTCTGACTGCAGTATGAACTCAGTGTGTAAAACTTTACAAGGCTACATAGAGTTCCTGTAGTAAAGCTGCCTAGAACCCCTTTGAGTGATTTTGCTTCCTTGTGATGATGCAGATGCCTTCATGAGTTGATATGTCTGTAATCAAAAGCAATACTTTGACTGTATTCGATGGTCCAAGTATTTTCGCCCAGGACCAAAAATGACTGCGTTTTGATGATTGTCACTTTGGTTTTATTCTATCTACCATTTGATTATTTTTTATGTTTCGAGATCTCAGTCACATTATACGTTTTCATTCTTTGTGTAAGTCATTAAACATTCTTGATTTTAGCTATTAGAATCTGATGCTGTTCAGCTTTCTTATTTTCTGCTGCTATAGAAACTGTATCAAGTTGCTCAGTCAGTTGCTAAGTTATTCTGTAAAACATCTAAGCAGTGAGTTATTATTTGCTTTCCAGTGTGACTGTGTGGTATGTGTTCGAATGGCTTGTTATTGACTTTTCAGATCCGTTGATTGTGACATTACAGCTCCCTTTGATGTAACATTCAGTACAAACCGTTACAGCAGGGTCACTTTCTCTAGGCAAACAGCCGTGTCCTGCAGCTCAGAGGAAATCTGAAAGTGCCATTTCCTGTGAAAGTAAGAGTGGGTTTTGCTCCCCAGAGTCTCCCCAGTGAAACCTTTCTTCCTCTTATCATACATTCCCATCCACAGACATCCAACATGGCCACAGCTCAGTACAAAGGAATTTTTTTTTTTATTTCCCACTAGTAGCCTGTTAGTAAAAAGCATGTGTGTATATATGTGTGTGCATGTGCCTGTGTGAGAGAGATATAAAAGGACAGGGTAAGAAATAACAAGGTTAACGGTGGGGACCACTAATGTTTTTTTGAGGGGGGTTGGGGGGGGCAGAGGTGGGCGAGCCAAGAGTGTGTCAAAGTAAACAATCAAATGAGGTAGTATGTTTGGAACAGGGAAGTTGGGTTGAGGGGGGGGACTTTAGAAAAACTTACAGTACAACAGTTGACGATTCCTCCCCCAGTGGCAGAGCACAACATGGATAATACAAGTGCTGTGGAGAGTTGTTTAAATTTAGCTGGAGTTCACTGTGTACACACAATTGGTTGAAATATTGCTACTGGATATGGGTATAAAGACAGACATGATGCCCATGTCAGCCCATGAGCCTAAAGGGGAAAAAACATATATTTCTATTGCTTGTGGAACACGCATCGAAAGAAAGCACAAACACTGATTGTTCCCTGTATCACTGGAAGACAGGAAAGAAAATAAGATAGGAAATATGTGGGAGGGAAATGGACAATTCATCCTCATTAGTGAGTAATTTACCTTGCTGTCCTCTCTTCCTTTAACATACTGGATGCAATAACAGTGATGCTCACAAGGCACCTGGAAGTAACGATAAGATTTAAATATTGTTGTTAAGTAAAGCTGACAAAGGGATATCTGAGTTTTACTTTGAATACGAGATGCCCTATATTGTTGCTGCCTGCTAAACCACCCCAAACTGATCCACCTCTTTATTAGCAAAGCAAAATGATAGTTCACAACTTCTTGTCCAAGCTGGGGCATTAGACAAGGATGTAAAGAGTACAGTTAAAGTACACGTGGACGTTTGATGTTATAGATATACACCAGCAGAAGAGGAGGTGGAACATGAGTCAACACTCCCACATCAAAGGGTGAGCAAACTTGACTTCTCCTGTGTAGGAAGTGGCAGCAAAGCTCCAAGAGAAGAACAACTGCATATCTTAAAGATGTTGTGATACTAAAAAGCGTGCTGGAGAACTTGTGTGTGTGCACAAAGTAGTATGTGAAGAATTAATATCTAATCACTTTGTATATTATCAAGAATGGGAGGAAGTAGTGTTATATAATCAATATTTTTACCCAGATAAATTTAAATAGTCTTATAATTGTCGTCGAATTCTAAAATGTTAGAGAATAATGTAAATTAAGTCCCCATAGTTGTTGAAAAATTTGCTAAATACTTTGCAACACACCTCTTCCCCATCTCCTCTTTTTATGTTGTGTCTGACTTAAAGGATGTGATATCTGTAGTCAGATATGACATCTGTATTTATGTGTCTTACCGCTAGACACACAATCAAACGATCAGTAGTGAAACTTCAGTTACACCTAAACCAATGAGAGCTACCAGTTTTGGACATACAATGGCAGCATTTACAGGGAAGGAGCTTAACAGGATTAGCAATTTTAACACAAGGAAAATATTTCCAACTATAATATGTGTTAAGGGTGAGAGTGTCACGATGAGTTGTGTGGCTGTCAGTGGCTGGACCTATGTGCAGGACTCGGAGAAAAAACATTTACTTAAACGACAGCTTTATTTGCTGGTGAGTCACCCTTGGCGATACATAAACAACAACTTAAACTAACTAGACTGGAGATGCTGAAGGTAGACGACAATGAATTCACACGCAACAAACGTGGAGGACGCAACAACTGGCAGGGAAAAACACAGGGCTTAAATACATACTGAGGTGATTAGGGAATGTGATAAAGGAGAAGAGCACAGCTGGGACTCATCAGACATGACAAGGGGAGGCAAAACTCAACACATTGAAAGTACACAGACTTTCAAAGTAAAACAGGATACTGAACAGACGTGGAATAAACTAGGGGATACAGTGACAGAACAAGATACACACTGACAGAAATGACTGTATACTAACAGAAGTAACACAGAACCATGACCTAAGAAGGAGAACACAAGAAATGCCAACCTAGGGAGTTAGGAATACTAGTGACAGAAATCAAACCCAGGAGAATCAAAACACATCATGAAATCAAAGATAACTAATACAAACAGAAAAACACTGAGTCCACAGACTCAGGACCGTGACAGAGAGTTTAGGCTGAGTGAGCAGAAACATAAGACCAGTGTTGGGTAAGTTACTTTAAAATAGTAACTTAGTTACATTACTAGTTACTTCTCTCAAAAGTAACTCAGTTACTTCAAGTTACTCATTACTTTCAAAGTAACTAGTTACTAGGGAAAGTAACTTTGGTTTTACTCAGAATTCTCTTGTTAATGTGTTTCTTCCATAACTTTGCCAGTCTTCTAGCTTGCTTACTTGCCACAAGTGCACTGTGCCACCTACCAATAGAAAGGAAAAGATAATGTGCATATTTCCACGAGAGAAATCCCACGCCTGGACCGTCATTGACTGTTGCCATGATTCTAGCCTACGTCACAGAGTCATGTGCGCCTTTTACATCCAACACAAAAACTGCAGTCGTGGTGCTTTCGATTGTACTCAGAACTCTGAAATTCTGCCTTCTGAATAGGAAGATGTAGGTAACACCAGACTGCAGATGAGCTGCATACAGGGCTGGACTGGGAAAGAAAATTGGCCCGGGTATTTTGACTAGAGACCGGCCCACCATTATAGGAAAAATCTTAAAGCCTTTGAATGAAAACAAACACTGTTGTGACAGTGATGTACACTGTTTTGATGGTATATATGCATCAATCTATCAATCGTTTGTTGTAAGATTCAGATAATTATTTTTTAAAAGCTAGACATTTTAAATGAGAATAAGAAAGAAAAGTATTTCTTTGTGCCCACCTCTCCCTGTTAATGCCCTACATGCCCCCCTGGCAACACTTTGCTAGATCCGCACCTGCACAGTTACCAGCTGTCAGCTACCTAAAAAAGGATCCTGGGGTTATTTGTCTCTCAGAAACTGTTCATAACTTCCCTTCAACTCATTCATGTCACCTAAAAGGTAAACCTGTTTCTCCATCACAGCTCTGATGATCCAGTAAGGACATCTCCTGGTTTCATCTTCATGTTTCCCTCTCACCAGATAACCAAACCGACATCATGACCAGCAGCTTTTTTGCAGCTGTGGCTCCAGCAAACATCAGCTGATACTAGAAATTAATATTAAATAAATTCTAACAACAGCTGATCAAGCTTAAATGTGCTGCTGTTGTTTAGCGCAACATCCGCTGGTTTCCTCTTTCGGCACAAAGTGAGCGACAAACAAACAAGAGAGCCGATCAGCTGATCATTGATCAGTTTTCATGATTGAAGTAGAAACGGGAGAGGGAGGGGGGAGAATGAGAGGAGAAGAGGCAGCTGTGCAGCAAAGACACAGAATAACTCCAGCTTTGTGCCTTTTTCATTGTAGCTGAATTACGGGACAAACTGTTCCTTTTCACCTCAATAAGAAACGCGTAATATTTTCTCTGAATACCAGGCGGGACGGTTGGCAACTCTAATAACTTATGAACAAAATAAAGTTCAACATCATTAACTTCATAGCACCACCCAGCTGTATAGAAACTCCGTCATGCTAGCTAGCACGCAGTACGGAAAAAGTCAGAATAACGAAAATAAACTCCACCTAAACTTGGTTCATATCTGACCCAGAGAGACTGCAGGTCATAACTTCTTACCTGAAGTTCAGTTCACACTTGGACCGGCGGCCGCCTCGGGTCTCTTTTCCTTCTGCGTCCCCTTTCCTTCATCCACCTGCTGGCCTCCACCACTTGCTAATGTTACTGAATCTGTGGAAGCTCCGCGATAGCCACCACACGAAGTAACGACCCTATCTAAATCCCAGTAACGAGTAACGCGTTCCTGATTTTGGCATAATAACTAGTTACCGTGCTCGTTACCACAATAATAACGTAGTTACTGTAACGCGTTACTTAATAACGCGTTAGTCCCAACACTGCATAAGACTGACACTAGAGTTGTATTCTAAATTGCTAAACACTCTAAATATGCTAGCAAGAGGTAATAAGTTGGATTTGTCAGGGGAATCTACACTCCAGTGTAGTGGGGTAGTGGGAGCAAATGAATTAATTTGAAATAAGCCACATAATAATTTTTGTTGTAGATATTTTTAGGCTGTGATCAGTTGACATGTGCTGTTTTAAGGTTGTTTTTTCTTGTTCTTTATGAATTTACTAAACTATAAATTGAAAAATAAGGGGTCCATGTTACATGACCCTTTGTGGCTCATCTTGCAGCAAAACCGTGCCAGAGCATGACACCACCACCATGCTTGACTGTTAGCACAGTGTTCTCTCATCTTTGTCTCATCTGACCATAAAATGTTTCTTCACAAGGCATTTGGAGCGTCAATGTGGGCAGCTGAAATTTCAATGGAACTTGAAGGGGTTGACTTTTCCTTTGATTTCTTTCTTGGTTGAAACTCTGTCAGTGATGATGTAAAACTGGCTTCATTGTGCACAGTGATCCCTGTATTTCAGGCTTAAGCCTTTCTTAGTTTGTTCCTAAAACTCAAGACCAATTTCCTGCATATATTTAAGCCTGTATGTATACTTTTCATGGTGTGTGGTTTGGTAAAATCCAAAATAAACTCAATTTTTTGCAGTCAAGTCTTCTTTTTTAAAGTCATTAAAGATAATAGATATGCTATACACTGGAGAAAGAACAGTTCAAAGAAATGCAGCGCATGAAAATTTAATTTTCTTGACATTATTTTGAATGAAATTGACTTTTAGATTTAATTGATGACAAACCAAAGTTGACTTTAATTTCTGTCTTGAACTGCAACTGCGAGGCAGTTTGGCTTCAGATGAGTGACTTTGAGTCTTTGTGATTGGATTTGTTGTTTATGTCCTGTTATGTATTGTTCACAGATGTTAAGAACAAGGCGAAACAGTCACAAGATAAATAATAGTTTTTTAACGATGTTTTTTGACACAATGATGAGTTTTATAATAAATGTTTCACACTCAATGATGTTGTAGTTACTAGTCTAGTATATAGCAGCACAGGAAGTTTATGTCATTATGTTATTTATATGAACATGACTATTGCAACAATATAAAAGGAACTACTACTTCATAACTTTTATTTAAGAATCATTAGTAATGTGACCGCACTCATTGTAAGCAGTAGTAGGCCCAGTGGGAAATAACTTTCTAACTGTGGCAGTGCTACTATGATGCTGTACCCAGCTATATAGTACCACGTCTGACACATTTTTTTTTCCTTCGGGAACAGTTAAATTGTAAGTCACAACATCACAGTCTTATAATATAAAAAAGCAGAAATGGAGTGTCTGTCCTCTATACTATGCTGGCTATGATGAAAACTCCTTGTCTGGCTTTGTTATGGAGCGTGTGCAATATGATGTGAAGTGCTTGTAATGACAACCATTTGTTTTCATTACTTCTCTCGGCGTCAGCCAGCACTCTGGTCCAACTTGTCACCATGCAACAGTACAGAAGAAGGAGAAGGGCAGCCAAGGAGAGCAGAGCAGGTACTGTACCAGCAGTGTGCTTCATTTTATTAAACTTGTGAAAAGAATAGTGTTATAGTAGAATGTCACAATTAATATAATACACTGAAAATTAAAAGCCTATAATCTATAATAATACAGTCAGTAAATCTTTTAACCAATTTTAAAAGGTAGTGAACATTCAGAAAGAAAAAGTAAAGAATAAATAACAAATTGAATTAAATTCAACCAGACAGTTAACAAAAAGGATGTGGAATTAAATCTGGTTGTGAAGACTGTGATGTGCAAGATTACACAAGAACGGGCCGAATGGGTTGATGTAGACGAACTTTTGGCTCAACTCATCATCAATATATACAAAGGAGGTCATGAGAGAGTTACAATGGTGTGTGTCTACAGCCATCTGTAAAACACGCTGAAGACTCTGTCATAGTGTGAGGCTGAATTTTAGCCAGTGGTGTAGGGCATCTTGTCAAAATCGATACAGTCATGAACACAGAAAAGTCCCATCAGATCCACCATGCAATACCATCTGGAAAGCATCTGATTGGCAACAGTTAAAAATTTCAGCATGAAAATGATCCCAAACACATCACCGCTGCAATTAAAGGATACCAGAACACTGGATTGGCCAGACCCCAACATTACTAAGCACTGTGGGATCATCTTGATAAGAACAGAAGAAAAAACACCAAAAAAGTTTAGATTGTGGTGAAGAATAAAGGCTGTCGTACCAAATATTGACTTGACAAATTGTAAATTATATAATGTACGCACATAAAGGATATGGGCATAAAAAGTGTGCATACACACAAAACACTTTACTGAAAACATGATGAGCAGCTACAAGCATTAAGAAGGTAATTCATGAAACAGTAACTAGGAATTGGAGAAAGGAAAGAAATAGCAAAGGTTATTTTTTGACTACACAGTGATAGAGTACAGTTGACCAGGCTATCAGGCTGCAGCGTCTCAGGTGTAGGGAGTCCCACGGGCGATCATTATTGCAGAGATAACCTCGACAGCCTTCCCATCCTCTGATGTGACACCAGGCAGGATTATCTATCCTCAGACTGTTACTGTATAATGACCTCTGCAGGTTTATCTGAGCAGAATACATCCAGCAAAGAGAAGTTCTCATTTTAAAGATTCACTGTGATTCCCTTGTTGATTTAGCTAGAGTTATTACCAAAGACATATTAAGAAGGATCGGTTAAGTACAGACACACATCTGGATCAATAAATAGCACCGAGAAAAAGTGAAGACAAAAAAAGCGTTGCTGATAACCAAAAGCAGCAAAAGAATTAGGTTTCAATGATAAAAGGTTGGGCAACTAAAAGCTTTAACAGCACAAAGTGATAAGATAAATACATTATTAGTTAAGGTACAATTACAGCCCGTTTATACTGTTATTAAAGTATCCAAAGCAAGACAACTTTTTGTGATCTGCAGCTTTGCAGTAACCTATTCAGAACTAATGTTAACATCCTGAGAACCAGTGCCATGCAGTGACTTTTGCAGAAAGGTAAGCAAAGACCATGATACTGTTTTGTGCTGCCTGTCTTTTGTTATTTCATGTATGCTGACAGACTCTTGGATATATTCCCCTCTCTGCACTCAAAATTGTAATTAAAAAATTGTAAAATATTATTACATTCTGTCTTGATAAATATTTGCTATTGTCTAACAATAATGAGTGGTGAAGGTGTTTTTTTTAGAACCATTCCTTTAACAAAAGGAGCAATAAAACGCTAAAAGCACCTCATTACACATAAAACTACATTATTGGCAAGTTGTAAATAAAGTATGAAAGGTAAAAGTAATTCATCTACAGAAAAGATGTTCCTCATCTGTGTTATGTGGATTCATATTACTAGTGTAAATGTTTAACACTAAATATTTTATATTCTGGTTAATATCTAATAATGCATCATATTCTCTAAAATCATATGTTTTTAGTGTCAACCACATATCTGAGAGGAAAATACTGTTAATGAGCTGGTTTTAATGAATGATGCCTAAATTATATTTTTAAAAAGTACATTTGATGTGTTAATAGAACCACAGCTGAATTAAACAGCTTGAGCAATGTGTGACATGTTTAACTGTTTGTATAGCATCTATAGAGGGATTGAAAGAATTAGTTACTTGGAATAGTTGGTTACACTTTGTACATTCAACCAAGTGATTTCTCAGAGATGCTAATCTGAACGGTTCAACTCGCCTGTTTTGTTTGTTCTTTTAAACATCCCGATCTAAGCTTTCTTTGCCAACGTGACAAAGGAGTTAATAAAAATATCTTCCCTCTACATGCTAACTTTTTTACTTCAAACAAGGGGACACACATGTCCTGTAGAAAGGGACTGAGACAAATTCACTTTCAGCAACTTTTGTCTTTTTTCCCCCATAATTTAGGTAAAAGTAGCATTTAAGCCAAAGGATTGACAATTATACCTACTATTTTACTATACATTTATACTCCCAAAAGTGGAAGATCACTGTGATCAGGACAAGATCACATACTGACAACCTTTGTTGTAGTTAGCACATCTAAAGTGAAACTTTGAAGAGTATCGGAAATCTCTCATTTATGCCATAATAATATGATTTGTCAAAGCCTACTTTCAGCAAGGTTGTGATTAGTTGGCTCTCTAAACTTGATTGAGTGTGATTCCGGGGTGAACTGATACTGTCACCATGTTTTTATACTTCTACTCTAAGGAACCAGAATTCACTTCTGATTATCCAAAATCTTCTGCTATTCCCATCAGAACATATATACTGAGATGGATTAAAGTAACTGGACTGAAAATGATTTACTGTTGATTATAGATCAGCTAAATCTAGTCAAATATAGATTTATCATAATCCAATCTGCAGTGAAATTTTAATTGTTAGTTATTTTGCCCCAAACAGGCTGCCTGTCACAGCTCGCCTGGAGGAGACTCACAAGTCCTGCTTGGTGTGGCATCAGAGGGTGTTGGGACAGAAGTGGTGATAAATCCTGTGTCCTCTGAGAAGGCGCTAATAATTCAAGATGATGTGGCCAAATGTCACAGGACACATTTCCTGTCCCCCGCAAAGACAGAACCACTCAGATACATGATAAATGAACCTGACTTTCATCTTTTCTCACAGATTCTGTATGAAATCTAAAAGCACAATCTGGTTGGTGTGGAGGTGTTGCTGCTGCCAGTATCATTTTGAAAAGAGATTGACACCCTTTGTGCAGGAATAAATGGCTGTGTATTGTTTTGTTTTTTTTCTTAAACCAGTTTTGACTAACAGATGGGAGGGTTTTACATGTGATAATAATCATTCAGGTCATGTTAGGCAGCATGGCAAAAACAACATATTCTAATGTCATGAGAATCTTCTTACACTAGCAATATGACATGTAGTAAAAGCAACAAGTTGTTTCATAGCAACAACATGATGCTTTTATTGTCAGTAATAAAACAATTAAATGTGATTTTTAGTATGTTGTACCCCAGTAATTCTTGAGCTAATAAATACAAACACTATTACTGTGGTTCCAACTTTAGATGAACAGATGACTTTTGGAGAAATGGTCACGGACAGATCATGGATTAGTAAATGCAAATTTGCTACAAAACAGATAAAGTGTAACTTTTAAGCAAAAAAAAAAAAAGCAATAACTAAAATTTACATAACTATCATCTTTAAATTTAAAAAGAAGTACAAAGTCATATCACCTTCTCAGTTAAACCAGGTGTGTCTACCAGCTTATGTGTGGAAGTGTGCCAGTGTGCCAGATCAATAAATCAGTCTATCACCTTGCTTGTCCTTAAGAGTGATTCCTGACCTGGCAACACATTCCTTCCAATGGCAAGCCCTCTGACTGAGCCAAATCTGCATTAGTTGCACTCCAGCTGTCTCAATATCCTCTCTACACCTCTCTACTGTCTCGTGCTTCAGACATAAATGCTTCCTCTTTGAAGGTCTCCAGACAAAATCGATATCCGGAGAGTGTTGGCAAAAACAGAATCTAGATTTCCATCACTCTGGCCTTTTCTTATCCCCCCCAGCCATAGCCATCAAAGCCTGGGTCTCTGCACAACAATCAGACAAGCAGACAAAGTCATCACTGTGTATCTGAAGGATAGATCCCTTATCTACACACTGGCTTGACTGTGTTCAGCTAAAACAAGGTGTGACGGTTTACACCTTAAGTCATTAAGAACTGCGCTGCATCATTGACCATAAGCTTAATGTACATTTCTGAGACTTTATAAGGCAATGCAGCAAGGTCAGAGCTCTCTCTCTTTCTCTCTTTGTGTGTGTGTGTGTGTGTGTGTGTGTGTGTGTGTGTGTGTGTGTGTGTGTGTGTGTGTGTGTGTGTGTGTGTGTGTGTGTGTGTGAGATGGGGAGTAAAAAAAAACACCATTACATGTACATCAGAGACTGCCCATATAAGAGCACCCACTGTGAAATCATCTACTGGCTTGTGAAGCCCTTTGAAGTATTAACTGTATTTTTATTAATTTTATTTATTTATTCAGTTAGTATTTATTTATTTATAAGTGACCATATTTACACTATATTTACATCAGAGAGTGGATCAGCTGACACTAGCAAGTTTGGTTAGTAATGTGCAACCACAGATTTATCACACAGTCACAGATACCCACTAATTAGTGCTACATAACATGCTGCATTCTAAAACATGGAAGGCAGACTCTCCTTGGAAGAGCTGTAAGTACAGTTAAGCACACAGCAGGCTGTACTACTCATCAGATTATTGTAGTAAAAATGCTCCAAAAGGGCCCAACAACATAATCCCACAAACATCCAGTATAAAAGACCCAGTGCAATCTCATTTTTCTATCAGAGCAGTATCGATCCCCTTCCTGTGTACACTAATGTATCATTTATGTACCATACTGTCCAAAAGTCCTGAGCCATCCCTCATTTAAATGTGTTTTGTTAGGATAATGAAAAACAGGTGTAACAGTGTATAACAGTATATAAGGTTGCAAAAGTTGCACAGTTCTAATGAACTGGGAAGTCAATATTTTGTATGAATCTTTATTCATCCACACAGCCTGAACTCTCTTGTGCAAGCTTTCTAGTCATTTCTTCTTCAGGAATAGTTCTTCGGACTTCTTAGAGGACAATCAAAGCTCATCTTTGGATGTTTTGGTTCTGTACTCTGTCAGCATGATCCCACATTTCCCAATAATGCTCAAATTTAAAATTTGGATTCATTACTCCATAAGACCTGTTTCCACTGTGTGACATGAATGAGGGCCCACACACACAGCTTGCACATTGCTGCAGGTTTTATCATTTGGAATTTTTTGTCGCAGCTTTCCAGCTGCCATTCAACACAACACACCACCTCAGGTCCCGCACTTTTACAGAGGAGACATGATCAGCTGATGGAGCTCAGGTGTGTGCCAGCCTCCCTTCACACTGCACCTTGAGCCCACTGCTCCACCCCTCCCCTGCAACTGAGCCACGAGCCACACCCCACCACACACTGATCTTCAATTCAGTTCGTAACTGTTTCTCCCTGTTTTCTTTCTTTTACAATGACTTCTTGACAGCCACCCTTTCCACAGAAACAATTTCTGATGAGGCAAACATTAGATGGACCAACTGAAGTGCCAGATACATCTATTAGATCCTGTGTCAGGTCTTTGCTTTTTCCTGTTTCTTAAGGACATGACTTTCAGACACTGTTGATCCAATGTAGATAATTTTTTTTTAGGCTTGACACTTCATTTTTGTCCTCTATTCGTCCAGAATGTTTAAGAGCACACTGCACACTGTGCTGAGATATGCAGAATTTGCAGCTTATAGCTCTATGGGAATAACTTTGTTGCTGCAAAATACAGTTTTATACCTGTCAGACTGTGTTAGTTTTTGCATTTTTTCATATAAAGAAATGGGAGCACAATATAGGTTTTTGTGACAGTCTGCTATTAACAGAATGCCTAAAGATGCAATTTAAGATTCTTCTTCTTTTTAAGCTGTCTGTTATGTTTAGACAAATCTGGTTTCATTTTATGATTCATAGATCATTGTTCAGTGGCGTAACAAACAAAAAAAATCCAAAAAATATTCCTCCAGAAATGGTCGGGTACAAGGATTGGACAAAAAATGAGTGAAAAAGCAGCTACTTTAAATGACCTTCAACCAGAAGAGCTTTTTTTTGTGCTGTAGTTTAAGTTTGTTTGAGAGAAACAAGTTCCTTTACATGACCTCTTTACACCTTTTCATAAAATTATAGGACATTTATATTGAGTACTGTTTGCTTGTCGGAGATTTCTTTCATTAATTGATAATATTCAATATGTCCTCTGCATCATTTTTAATATATTTCCTCAGAGTTAATTTTAACATGTTTAGTCTCCTTGGAAATGTTTATGTCTCCAACCCTTTTTTGGCATTTGAGTGTGTCTATGCATAATGTTAAATAAGTGTAAGGTTTTAAAATAATCTCTCTAAATGAAAAGATCACTGTGTAAGTTATATAACATTTTAAGATTGTAACTATACTAAATTATTCCCATTAATAGTGAAGACATTGCATACTAAGCTTGACTTCATTACCTCTCTGGAAAATAAGGGGAAAAGAGATCCCTGGTGCATTTCTTTGCCACTGGCTCAGAGAAAAAGGAACATATTCCAGGCCAGATATACACAGTCAGCACAATGCCTAACAGTCCCTTACAGCGCACAGAGAACACCACAATTAGCAAGAACCAAGTATGTATGTGTGTGTGACTGTTGAGGGGAAGTGAAGGGCAACTGCAGTGACGTCAGGGTAAATTGAGACGATGTGCGCAGAGTATTGTTGACAGCACTGTAAACAGCGACCAGGTGGAACAGTGCTTTTCAAGCGACTGCTTTTCTCATAAACAGATGGACGCAGTTTATGGCTGCTACACCTCTTTGTGGAGTGAAGATATAATTACAGATTAGACAGGCTGAGGTAATTGGAAGTTGTGCAAACAGTCTATCTCTTTTCTTTTTTAAAGTTGGCCTCTTAGGTTGATAGTTTGAGGTAAGATTTATCTGCATTTGGTTTCTTTTTCCAGGTGTCCTAAATTTGCTTTTACACAACCCATACTTATATCAGTGAAGCTAGAGATGTATAATTTCAACTGTGACATGTCTTGTTCAGTTCAACTTTAGCTTTACTATATCTTCCATATATGTTGGTATAGATGTCTCCTGGAGGAGCATCATTGGAGCTGGCAACACCAAACAGACTGAATAAACCAATTAGAAAGGCCGACTCGGTGACTGACTAAAAACTGGATACTTCCATTCCTGTGGTGGTGAGGAGGTCACTCAGCAAACATCTCCATCACGGAGAATCCTGAGTGCCCTCTGCACCACTTACTAGAAAGGCAGCTATGCATCTTCACTAGCACATAAATTCAGCTTTGTTGCCACAGAAACAGATATGGGAAGTCCTTTTAACCACATGCTATCACCCATTATGATACAATGACACAATGTATCTGGCATCGACCAGTGTTTATTGTTTAACCACTGGGTGATACAGGTTATCTTAAATGACAGAATAAAATGAATTTATGCATAAGTTAAAGGAAGATCTGTAATCACTCATCTGCCCACTTTCCTGGGTGTTTGGCTGCTTTTCTGTTTACATGTCTACTGCTTTATGCTTTAAATCTCAATACTGACATCATTACTCTGGTCCAATCATCATCTGGCCCATCTTTTTGAGCCAGACAGCCTCAACTTTGCAGGGTTTAAATCTGTGCTCAGCATCATTCTATCAGATTCTCTCTCATTCGTGCAACCCACCACCCCCCATCTCCACCTTAAACACCTCAGCCAGAGCTCACCACCACCACTGTCCAAACTCCAGGGGGCCGTGTCCTAATCCCATCACTGCCAGGATTCCGTTCTGCCAAGAGGGGTCATCGAAGTCTAATCACCAAATACATTAATGTCTCTGTCTCAGTAAATTATGTTCAGTTCTTCCAAATGATCTCACCTTGTTAAAATAAAAGAGAAAAGAAACCAAAGCTAATAGTGGCTGGAGACAACCAAAATTATTATGACCATTTGCAAAAACACTTGCAGTCTCAATTTAATTAATGTGACAGTGAAGGCTCAAACACTAAATTTGCAGCTTTATGTGTAATCACATTGTGTAGCATTTAGAATAAAAATGATGAGCGCAGCATTGCTCTAATTATAGGATATCAAGGATATCAAGTATCTTGTTTAACTCATTCCAGTGAATTCCAGTCAGTCCAAGCTGATTAAAGCACATAGTACACATAATGCATATGCATTCACTGGCCACCAGTACCAGGTCAACCTTCTGTCATAATTCTCACAGCAGCAAACTGTTGGAAACATTTCCAGAATGTTTTGTTTCACACTGACATCATAGAATCATGCAGATGCTGCATATTTGTTGGCTAAACGTTTGTGATGAGATGTATAGCCTCCACCACATGTTGGATTGAGGTCTGGTTACTGTGGAGCCCATCAACAAGTCATTCTTATCTATTGGTAGAGATCTATCGCTCACGAGATATATATTTTAGTGTTCAAACCATTCTCTGTAAACTCTAGAGATAGTTGTGTGTGAAAATCCCAGTCGTTTTTAAAAACATCAGCAACAACCATTCTGACTCTTTCTTCTAGCAAGTCAACTTGACCATGTCTGCATGCCTAAATGCAGTGAATTGGTTGCATGTGATTAGCTGATTACATATTTGGATTAAACAAGTACACCTAATATAGCAGCAGTATGGTAGTAAATAAGGGGAATTAACTTATTGTACTGCCTGTGAACTTATTCCAACAGTATAAATGTCAGATGTTTGTTTTAAAAAAGTGTTTAAAAAATGTTTCCTCCATGGCTTACATCCTAAAATGTTTCAATTTCTGTCATGTCAAAACATTACGTGTTAGGAATACGAGCCAAAAGGAAGCTTTCCGCTCATCACCATCATCCTTCAAGCTTTTGTGCATTTCTGAGTGTCTCCAGTGTTTGTCAGAAATGGCTAAGGCTGTACTCCTATTCATGAGTCGTTTCTCCCATGTCTCAACAACAAAGCAGAGCATAAAAAAGGGAAAATAAACCACAGGAGCTGCCAAAGCGGAGAGTGAAAGGTGGTGAGAAGTGTCTTGGCAAGCTCAAGCTCCAGCTCAAGAATTTGTTTAGTCGTTCTAAACTGAGGGCCTCTTGGACATGGCGAGAAAAAAGAAAAAGTTGCATATACAATTTTTCATTTATGTTTGTCTTTGGTTTCTGTTTCCTCCTCCTCCTCCTCTATCGCCCTCCCACACCCTATGTGCTGTGGTCCATTAGGCTGTCTGTCCACAGCCAGAAGTGACTTTGACATTTGCTGAAACACCCAGTGGAGTGTTCAGGCTTGAAAGGATATCCAATGCTTTGACCCAAAACCACTCGTTTCTTTTTCTTCTCCCTTTCCTTTCCATCAAAAACTCCTTTGTGACATTGTACACTGGCATGTTGGCACTCAGACCAAAGCCTGAATATATTTAAACTTCCACCAATAAAAGACACCCCTCCCACCGTTATCCTTGCTCCCGCACATACACGTGTAGCCAGGACACACTTGCAAACATTTTCATGGACACACATCATACTGAGATGCGAAACACACAGATACACAAAATACACACAAAAAATGGCTCAGTGTGAAGCCACAATAACTGCAGTGCTTCACTTTCAGTGATACTTCAATAATTTATGAGCCCAAAGACAGGATAGCTAAGGGGAATCCTCTAGCGGTGAATTCTTATTCGTAACATGAAAACAATCGTGGCACCTATCCTCTATGAAAGACACCAAATAATGATTCAAAGTAAGACAAAATAGACTCTTGTTCACACCAGTTTGTCCCAAAAATGTGGCAGTAGTCCAAAAAATTACATTAAGTAAAAAAGCAACAAAGGAGATTTTGTCAAACTCATCAAGTTTGTCTATGTAACAAAGCCACTTTCATTTGAGAAATGATGGCTGATTAATTCAAGTAAGAAAGTGTTAAAATTACATTTTAAAAACAAAGCAGGTCCTTCAAATTTAACTAGGCTAACTGCCAAAGAGGGAAGAAATAAATAAACAGAAAATTGCTGACGCACTTCTAAGAACCAGCCGGTGGTAAGAGTTAATTCTCCACTCAAGCAAAATCCAGCAGAGCAGCCTGAACCAAAGAAATGACCAAGTATGATGCCCCCACACACATATAAGTGTCCAGAGTTCCTGTCAAAGCAAACATGTGGCATACAAATGTACATATGAGGAGGAGCCCCCTTGAGACCATTCTTTACCCTCTATGAGACAAGCTGAGCCCTCTCTATCCATCCATTATAAATGGACTCCAACGTCAGCCGTATGCCTCATCCCTCTCTCTGGGCAGTCAGCGTGAAATATTCACCTGTTCCACTCCTTGAGGAGAATGGGCGATTAATGGAAACAGAGGAGCTGAAGGAGCTCCTCTGTCTCCAGCTCCCATGAATAAAGGGGCTGAAACGCTGACGCCAACTTGCATCAGCAAAGGTGCCCCTTTCTCACCAATCCACACACCCCTGGCTGTGAGAGAGAACCTTTTGAAGGTTGTGTCTTCCAGACAGCTCTCAGCACTAAATAAATAAATAAATAAATAAATAAATAAATAATAATAATAATAATAATAATAATAATGCTCACAAGTTACCTTTCATCATAGTCAAATACTATCTATCAAATACCTGGAGCAATGTCAATATGTCAACAGCTTGTAATCATAAGATTTTGACCTCTGCAATTTAAGACATCGTTATTGTTGATGTTAGTGTTACTAGTAATTTGGCAAGGAGGGCAGCCAAATTGCTAGTAACAAAAATAACCCAGATGTTATTATCATAATTACAATTATAATTTTTTTAATAAATTGTTTTTAGAAACCATAAATTTCCATATTTGGAACAGAGGGTGGAGCTAAGCTGTCTCCATAAGCAGACACATGTGTGCATTCATTAGTGACATATTACACTCAACCCCTGAAATTCCTAGGGCACCCCAATTGTGAAAATCTGTGAATTTCGGATATGATCAAAAAATGCCTAGAAATGCCTTTAATAGTTTTAACACTAAATATGAATTTGGACAGTATCTTAGGCCTTTAAGAAGAACAAAACATGAGAACATTTAGCGAAACTCTCGAGATAGCTACACACAGTAAACTGTTAAGATGCGTGAATGCTGGACTGCATCTGCTGGAGAAGCAATAAGGAGTTACTTTAACTTAAATGTAATAAAAATCCAAAAAGAAAATTTAAAATGACTAACTATCTAACTCAGGAGCCAAAATATTTAAGGTACTTAATTAGGTCAGCACAACAAAGCATCTGTCCATAAGAGTCTAATCCTAAGAGTAGCTGTGTGTGTATGTGTGCTGTGACACTTGGGCTCTTGTTTTCTTGTTTGCCTCATTAAACTGTGCTTCCACTTCTTCCAAGAAATGTGTGGGTGGAACTGACCTGGTTAGACATGAAGCACACCTGAACAAGCTGGGCTCTGGAGACTATGAAACACCTCTGCAAAATAATTTCTTGGTCTTTCCTCAACTGGCTGATTGACAGTCCTGCTTGTTTCTGGACTTTTTGTTTGCTTGTTTCTTTCACTGTCTTTTGGAAGTGGGGGGCGGAGTGCACTTTGTTTTGTTTTAGGGGTTTTTTTGCACTTAACATTCATGCATTCACTCAGACACTTGTTCATTCATTTTGAAATTGTATGAATTCAGCTTGTCCAGTACACATAACTGTGCATATAATCTGGTTTCTTGGCCTTTATTAGGCCTAAGGAGACAATGGCACTGGTTTATGTTTACGTAATTCAGTTCAGTTTTATTTATATAGCAACAGTCACTTCAAGGTACCTTATATTGTCAGGTAAAGACCCTACACTTGGCAAGAGTGAGAAGGAAAAACTTCATTTTGAAAGGAAGAAACCTCTGCCAGAGCAAGGCCCAGGGAGGGGATGCCATGACTTGGTGGGGGTGAGGGAAACAGGACAAAAAAGCCACACACATTGTGGAGGAGATGCAGAGATAAATAATAACGAATGACTAAATAAAAAGTGGTGTCTAAATTCACAGGGAGTAAAAAGGGATGCGGTTACCGAGCCGTACTGGAGAGACTCCCTTTTATTTATGTAAACTCTTATATCCTTCAAAAAGCACCTATGTTTTGCAGCCCTCTCTGTAGAGTACTCAGGATTTTTCAGAACTCAATAGAATAAAATTTTATTATTTTGCACCTTGGTCATAGAATAACCTTCAGAGCACACTAAAGATGTATGCTTGTGTCTTCCTTTGAGAGTTCAGAGCTCTCTGAGAGACTTCTGTAAGTAAAGAGTGCAACTGTTATCCATAAGCCAGACCTTGTATTCATATAATGTTGACTATGACTTGTTTTGCTTTGTTTTATGAGTTTTGATCTGATATTTATTGTCAAGATGTGACTTTATAATATTGTGCCTTCTTTTCTTGAAAAACAAATGTTCATTTAAGGGTACCCCATAAAAAAAGGTTAAATAAGTAAAATGTTTGGTTTATATTCATAAAATACTTCCCATCATTGAAGACTATGTGTGGCCTCCTTTGTTTGTCACCTACACCTACCTCTATCTAGCTACCAACAGATGTATTGAATCAGCTGAAAGCTCTCTGCATTATTATTGTTATAAAAACTTTACCTACTTCAATTATCCCCTGTAAAGTGTGCTGCTGTGCACTGAACATCTGCTGCACAGTGTGGAAAGTGTGATACTCATACTTTTATTGGTTTGGTTCTCTAATGATTTAAGTGTTTTCACTCATTACATTGCACAATGCTTTAAATTAAAGTGCACATTTATTTTATTTTTTAATATTTTAATACACATACAGAGTGTCACATCATAGTGCTCGTTAGTCAGCTGAAGACATCTGCTTAACAAAAAAGATGTATTTGTCTCATTGCCAAATTACAAGAGAGCAAGTAACATATTGAGTAATATTAGAGAAGGACACTCAAAAAAATAACTCTTTGAATGAACATAAAAAAAATCATGGAAAGAAATTCCATGTAATTAAATTGCTTTATTTTAGCATTATGCAATTCTGTTATTCCAACTTAATATACTTGAGTTGGACTAACTTGATTAATTAATGATGAATCAACTGTTTTACTACAGTTGAGCCCAACTTAATTTAATTGATTTGATCCAACCCATGCAAATTACGTTAGTGCAACAAAACATGCTTATTCGTAATAGAAATCCATTTATTAATCCATTAATTTTAAGTTAATTTAAAGAGTTGTTTTTTTGGAGTGTTCAACAAAGTCTAGAGTCTAGTTAACATAAAATGTTAATGGATTTATAATAACTTGCACTCCATCCATCCTCTTATCTTTACCAGGGTTGCAGTGAGGCTGGGACCTATCCCAGATGTGATAGGGTGGGAGTCAGAATACTGGACAGGTCACCAGTTTATCACAGAGAGACAGACAACCATTTGCCCTCATGTTCACAGATATTTTAGAAACACCAATTACTGCATGACTTTAACTGTGGCAGGAAACGAGAGTACCCAGAGTGTAAGAGCCAATTAATCTGCATGCAGTGAATCTGCATTTGACTACTCCGCCTAGGCTCGAGAGTGCAGCCTAGGCGGAGTAGTCGAACGCAGATTCACTGAGCACTCAACACAGACAGCATGGTCAGAAGGAAGAGCGCAGGGCAAGCTAGCGAGACAGAAGTGGACCTCCCCACCCTCATTCAGATCTGGCGTTTGGAATTATTTTGGTTTTCATGTGACGTATGACCCTGAAGGTAAGCGAGTCATGGACTAAAGTAAAACAGTATGTTGGATGTGCCATGCAATGCTCAATTACATGGGTGGGAGCTAGTGTGTTAGCGCAGTTAGCTCGTTAACGTGTTGGCCGTCTAGCCCCTCTGTATAGGGTAGCTCGTTAACGGAGATTTGCCGTGTTGTGGCGTTAAGGTTATTTCAACGAGATTAACCTGAAAGCACTAGTGGGAACACAACGAATATGACTGCACATTTACACCGACATCATCCTAGTGCAAAGACAAAAACAACAAGCATGCATGCTACAAACTTTAGCCGAGTCATTTAGACAGCTGTTAGCACAGGATTCTCCTTATGGAGACCTGATATGTTTAATATGCTGCTGAGAATATAGCCCAGAAGAAGCGGATAGTATAGCTTTTATTTTGGAAAGAGACATTTCTCTGTAATAAACTCTCTTTTCCAAAGATGAGTGATTCCTCAATCAGATACAGGGCTCGCAATATCGCTAGCCCGACGTCCCGGGGCTATCTCTGCCCTGCCTGTCGGGCTATTGTAGGAAGCAAAAATATATGTCAATGCTTTTGCATTCTTTCAGAAATGTAGCTGGGTAATTATGTCATTGGGTGAGCCACTGTCAATATGTGACATATTGAAATCGTGTTTGAATTTGCGCTTGTTTTTTTGCTTTCACTTTGCAATCGCGCGAACTGTGTATAGAGAGCGACAGCACTGATCTGTGAGTGATGATAATTTGTGCACCAATTCCTCTGACATCGTCTTATTAATCGTTAGCTTACTATGCAAACATGACAAGTGAAATCTCCCGCAGCTTAAACATGTGAGAGGTTGATCGTGCAGAGAATCGCTGAGCTTATGTGAGTGCGGCAGGATATATATTTCACTACGATGACCTGGATGACTGAGAACCTTCACAGACAGATATATATATTTTAGTTCTGCTGAGCCAAATAAGACAGGTCAGGGTGAAGAAGTGACAGCCAAAGAAAAGCTTACCACAAAACGGAGAAGTTATGACAAATCAGACTATATGGCAAAAAGAAAGTGCAGCTTTATGGTTTCATGGACAAAAGAATTTCTGTGGCTGCAATATGACGAGCTAAAAAACAACACGCACAAGGGTTAGGGTTAAATTTAAAAACTGTACTTTTGTGTTAAAATATATATTTATAATTTTAATAAATGACAAATTAAAAAGGCATGAACATTTTTTTTGTATCGAAAAAATATCGAACCGTGACACCAAAGCATCGAACCGAACCGAACCGTGAATTTTGTGTATCGTCGCACCCCTAAAAAAAAAAAAAATATATATATATATATATATATATATATATATTAGCAGCTGGATAGCGTAGTGGTTAGACTACACGCCTTTGGAACAGAGGATCGCAAGTTCGATTCCTGCCTGGGGCGTCTGTATCCAGGAAGGGTCCTAAGGCTAGACCCCCTATGCTAAGCAAGCCTACCGCAGACATGAGCGAGACAAATAAATATGAAGGCATGCCGGCTCGGACGTCGCCCGGATCAACAAGGTCCGCGTCAGGTGTTGAGGAACCAGGGCACCCTGACGAAAAGTGGGCTACTGGAACAAGAAGGCATCGGTGGGCAAGAGACGAAAACAGGACATCCACAATGACGGCGAAACAATTAGTAGCTCAGTGTTCCAACATTCGAAAGAAGGGACTGCTCTCACAGCTAGAGATTGACGAGGTACAACACAAATGCTACGGCAAGGAGGAGTCAGGACGCCAGGTCAGGGGGGTGATATCATCACCCCCACCCGAGATTGGGTACATAGCCCCAAGTACGATAGGAGAAGGATCGTTGAGTGCGAGAGGAACTGACCTGAAAAATAGGATCATGGCCAAGCTTGAAACCTGGATCCCCCGTAGCTGGTTACCAAGATTACGTGAAGTACCCTCAGAAGGTCTGCTAGATGATGTTAATGCAGCACTACGGGCAATACCTACAACCACGATTACCGACACAGCTGATCTACAATACGGCAGCAGTGATCAGTGAGATGCTTGGCTACAAGTTGAACAGCCACAAGGGGCAGTACCCTCCATGGAGAAGGAGGCTAGAGGGCAAGATCAAAGTAGCACGGAGGGAGGTTAGCCAACTAACGGAGTTGCAGCAAGGTGCGACAAATAAGGTGCCTAAGAAATACAGCAAGCTGTCCATACCTGAGGCCTTGGAAACTGCCAAGCAAAGACTCACAGCCTTGGCCAGCCGCTTGAGGAGGTACACCAGAGAGATCGAAGGCAGGAGAATAAACCAGCTGTTCTCCACAGAACCAGCAAAGGTGTACTCTCAGTGGCAAGGGAACAATAAGAGAACAGCACCACCAAGGCTGGAGACGGAGCAATACTGGAAGAGCATATGGGAGAAGGACGCAACCCATAACGGCAATGCTCAGTGGCTAGAGGATCTGAGGGCAGACCACAGAGACCTCCCTGAACAGGGTCCAGTAACCATCACAGTGGCAGATATCCAAGAAAGGGTCTCCAGTATGAAGAGTTGGACAGCACCAGGGCCCGACATGGTTCACGCCTACTGGCTGAAGAAGCTGACTGCACTCCACGAGCGTCTGGCAGCACAAATGAACGAGCTGCTAGTTAACGAGAGACACCCGGAATGGCTAACTGAAGGCCGGACGGTCCTGATCCCCAAGAAGGGACCGGTCCCCTCCAACTACCGACCAATAACCTGCCTCAGTACTACATGGAAGCTCCTGTCAGGCATCATATCGGCTAAGATGAACAGGCACATGGGTCAATACATGAGCGGGACACAGAAAGGAATTGGCAAGAATACCAGAGGCGCAAAACACCAGCTACTGGTAGACAGAACAATCAGCCGAGACTGCAAGACCAGACTGACCAACCTGTGCACTGCCTGGATTGATTACAAGAAGGCCTATGACTCAATGCCCCACAGCTGGATACTGGAATGCCTAGAATTGTACAAGATCAATGGGACCCTAAGAGCCTTCATCAGGAACTCAATGGGGATGTGGCGTACAACACTAGAGGCCAACTCCAAGCCCATAGCACAAGTCACCATCAAGTGCGGGATCTACCAAGGAGATGCTCTGTCCCCACTGCTGTTCTGCATAGGCCTGAACCCCCTCAGTGAGATCATTAACAAGACTGGCTACGGATACCGACTACGGAACTGAGCAGTTGTCAGCCACCTCCTGTACATGGATGACATCAAGCTGTATGCCAAGAGTGAACGAGACATCGATTCACTGATCCACACTACCAGGCTATACAGCAATGACATTGGAATGTCGTTCGGACTGGAGAAGTGTAGTCGGATGGTATCAAAGAGAGGGAAGGTAGTCAGAACTGAGGGGATTGAACTACCAGAAGGCAACATTGCAGACATAGAGGACAGTTACAGGTACCTGGGGATCCCGCAGGCAAATGGGAACCATGAAGAGGCCGCTAGAAAGGCTGCAAACACCAAGTACCTGCAGAGGGTCAGGCAAGTCCTGAGGAGTCAGCTGAATGGTAAGAACAAGATCCGAGCCATCAACACGTACGCCCTGCCCGTGATCAGGTACCCTGCTGGGGTAATAGGCTGGCCAAAGGAGGAGATAGAAGCCACTGACATAAAGACAAGAAAGCTCCTTACCATGCATGGAGGGTTTCACCCCAAGTCCAGCACCCTGAGGCTGTACGCTAAGCGGAAGGAAGGGGGCCGGGGACTGGTGAGTGTCAGCACCACAGTCCAGGATGAGACAAGGAACATCCAAGAATACATTGGGAAGATGGCCCCAACTGACCGAGTGCTCAGTAAATACCTCAGGCAGCAGAAACCCAAGAAAGAGGAGGGAGACGAGGAACCATCATGGAAGGACAGGCCCCTGCACGGTATGTACCACCGGCAGATAGAGGAGGTGGCTGATATCCAGAAATCCTACCAGTGGCTGGACAAAGCTGGACTGAAAGACAGCACAGAGGCACTAATCATGGCAGCACAAGAACAAGCTCTGAGCACAAGATCCATAGAGTCTGGGGTCTACCACACCAGGCAAGACCCCAGGTGCAGGCTGTGTAAAGATGCCCCAGAGACAATCCAGCACATAACAGCAGGGTGCAAGATGCTAGCAGGCAAGGCATACATGGAACGCCATAACCAAGTGGCCGACATAGTGTACAGGAACATCTGTGCCGAGTATAACCTGGAAGTCCCGAGGTCAAAATGGGAGATGCCCCCAAGGGTGGTGGAGAATGACCGAGCTAAGATCCTGTGGGACTTCCAGATACAGACGGACAAAATGGTGGTGGCTAACCAACCGGACATAGTGGTGGTAGACAAACAGAAGAAGACGGCCGTAGTGATCGATGTAGCGGTTCCGAATGACAGCAATATCAGGAAGAAGGAACACGAGAAGCTGGAGAAATACCAAGGGCTCAGAGAAGAGCTCGAGAGGATGTGGAGGGTGAAGGTAATGGTGGTCCCCGTGGTAATCGGAGCACTAGGTGCGGTGACTCCCAAGCTAGGCGAGTGGCTCCAGCAGATCCCGGGAATAACATCGGAGATCTCTGTCCAGAAGAGCGCAGTCCTGGGAACAGCTAAGATACTGCGCAGGACCCTCAAGCTCCCAGGCCTCTGGTAGAGGACCCGAGCTTGAAGGATAAACCGCCCGCAGGGGCGTGCTGGGTGTTTTTTATGTATATAGGGTGGGCCATTTATATGGATACACCGTAATAAAATGGGAATGGTTGGAGATATTAAAGTCGTGTTTGTGGCACATTAGTATATGTGAGGGGGCAAACTCCTCATGATGGGTGGTGACCATGGAGGCCATTTAGAAGTCGGCCATCTTGGATACAACTTTTGGCTTTTCAATAGGAAGAGGGCCATGTGACATATCAAACCTATTTGTAATGTCACAAGAAAAACAATGGTGTGCTTGGTTTCAAAATAACTTTATTCTTTATATCCAAGATGGCCGACTTCTAAATGGCCACCATGGTCACCACCCATCTTGAGAAGGTTGCCCCCTCACATATACTCACTCACTTTTTTTTTTTTTTTTTTTTTTGCCTGTCCCCGTTTGGCTCTTTTGCCATTAGAATTATTGTCTAAAGGCGAAGAAAGATGCCCAACGGATTTACTTTACCAAATGGACCATCCCAGCCTTGCCGTAATGGTCTATCTGATTCACCTTTTATTGTTTATTTTATTTTTTATTTTCACTTGTTAGATACGGGACAGACTTGAATGAGGAAAAGAAAAGGGAGAAAGAAAGAGGGGGAAAAACAGCAGAGAAGAGGGACGGGGATAAAGGGCAAAAAACAAAAACCAACAAAATAAGCAGACAAAAAAAAATACATATATCAATCACCTGGATCACCTGTTGAGAAAGAAAGCAGAAGAAAACGAGAGCAATAGAATAAACAACATCACTGTCATGGATCGCTGTGTGGCAAGCAGGAGGAGGACCCAAATGCAAAACTCACAGACACGGGGATGAACTCGAGAAACACAGCTTTAATGCTGGCACGGCAGAACACAGGAAATACAAAACTAAACTGGGAAAAGTAAACTAACACTCGCAGGTAGACACAGGAAGATCCACACAACATGAGGGAGAACGCGACACAGCACTGAGCGAGACGCAGACATAAATACACCAAGGGTTAACGAGCAGAGTGGGAGCACATGGGGAACACAGGTGACACTGATAATAATCACGAGACATGGCAGGAGTGAACACAACACTGGCAGGGAGACGGGCGAGGCGAAACAGGAAGTACAGAGGTTCAGACAGGAGGAGAGAGAGCACGAGTAGAACACCAACATAACGGGCAGGGGAGACACGGAATAAACACGAAAGGGGACGAGGGCTCATGAATACACAGAGGGGCACACAGGGGGTGAGAGTCATAAAGGGAAAGCACTCAGGAAACAACACAACAGGGCAACTCAGGAAACAGAGCCTAAACAGGGAACTGAATACAAAGATACATGAGAACTAAGAATACTGGGCCAACATGGCCCAGGACCGTGACAATCACGATGATATATGGGAATATAACAGTAAATACTAAATATTAAACATTATTGTGCAGCATGCAAGATCGACAGCGCACAGTGTGCTTTGGGGTAGGAGCCAAAAAGGGTGTCATTTGTGTGTGTGAGCACCCATGTGTACAAGCATGAACGTGCTTGTTTTTAAAAGGTTCCTTCATGTAATGATCTGCTAGAGGGTGTGGGGAGCCACTGCCCCGTCCACCAGGGCATGAAGCAGGTATGGAGGAGATCAAAACTCCAGACATCAACAGGTCCTCAGAACACAAGAGACCAAGGAAGACCAACAGAGGGGGCAGCCGCGCCACTATCCCAGAAAGAGCTGAGGAGAGTCCCAGATGAGGGCTCACTCAGCAGCCGCGTAGCAGAAGCCGTGGGGGGCTGCAGTGACGCCCCCGTGAGCTCCGCCGGCAGCCAGCTGTGCCAGAGTGACCGAGCCCCAGGCCAAGAGGCCGAGGGCACCCCACCCATATACTAATGTGCCACAAACAGGACTTTAATGTCACTAACCATTCCCATTTTACTACGGTGTATCCATATAAAGGGCCCCACCCTATATATATATATATATATATATATATACATATATATATGTGTATAAACACCCAGCACGCCCCTGCGGGCGGTTTATCCTTCAAGCTCGGGTCCTCTACCAGAGGCCTGGGAGCTTGAGGGTCCTGCGCAGTATCTTAGCTGTTCCCAGGACTGCGCTCTTCTGGACAGAGATCTCCGATGTTGTTCCTGGGATCTGCTGGAGCCACTCGCCTAGCTTGGGAGTCACCGCACCTAGTGCTCCGATTACCACGGGGACCACCGTTACCTTCACCCTCCACATCCTCTCGAGCTCTTCTCTGAGCCCTTGGTATTTCTCCAGCTTCTCGTGTTCCTTCTTCCTGATATTGCTGTCATTCGGAACCGCTACATCGATCACTACGGCCATCTTCTTCTGTTTGTCTACCACCACTATGTCCGGTTGGTTAGCCACCACCATTTTGTCCGTCTGTATCTGGAAGTCCCACAGGATCTTAGCTCGGTCATTCTCCACCACCCTTGGGGGCATCTCCCATTTTGACCTCGGGACTTCCAGGTTATACTCGGCACAGATGTTCCTGTACACTATGTCGGCCACTTGGTTATGGCGTTCCATGTATGCCTTGCCTGCTAGCATCTTGCACCCTGCTGTTATGTGCTGGATTGTCTCTGGGGCATCTTTACACAGCCTGCACCTGGGGTCTTGCCTGGTGTGATAGACCCCAGCCTCTATGGATCTTGTGCTCAGAGCTTGTTCTTGTGCTGCCATGATTAGTGCCTCTGTGCTGTCTTTCAGTCCAGCTTTGTCCAGCCACTGGTAGGATTTCTGGATATCAGCCACCTCCTCTATCTGCCGGTGGTACATACCGTGCAGGGGCCTGTCCTTCCATGATGGTTCCTCGTCTCCCTCCTCTTATGCCTTCTTGTTCCAGTAGCCCACTTTTCGTCAGGGTGCCCTGGTTCCTCAACACCTGACGCGGACCTTGTTGATCCGGGCGACGTCCGAGCCGGCATGCCTTCATATTTATCTTGCTTAGCATAGGGGGGTCTAGCCTTAGGACCCTTACTGGATACAGACGCCCCAGGCAGGAATCGAACTTGCGATCCTCTGTTCCAAAGGCGTGTAGTCTAACCACTACGCTATCCAGCTGCGTGTATATATATATATATATATATATATATATATATATATATATATATATATATATATATATATATATATATATATATATACATACATACATACATACATACATACAGTGGGGCAAAAAAGTATTTAGTCAGCCACCGATTGTGCAAGTTCCCCCACTTAAAATGATGACAGAGGTCAGTAATTTGCACCAGAGGTACACTTCAACTGTGAGAGACAGAATGTGGAAAAAAGAATCCATGAATTCACATGGTAGGATTTGTGAAGAATTTATTCGTAAATCAGGGTGGAAAATAAGTATTTGGTCACCTCAAACAAGGAAAATCTCTGGCTTTCACAGACCTGTAACGTCTTCTGTAAGAAGCTTTTCTGTCCCCCACTCGTTACCTGTATGAATGGCACCTGTTTGAACTCATCATCTGTATAAAAGACACCTGTCCACAGCCTCAAACAGTCAGACTCCAAACTCCGCCATGGCCAAGACCAAAGAGCTTTCGAAGGACACCAGGAAAAGTATTGTAGACCTGCACCAGACTGGGAAGAGTGAATCTACAATAGGCAAGCAGCTTGGTGTGAAAAAATCAACTGTGGGAGCAATCATCAGAAAATGGAAGACATACAAGACCACTGATAATCTCCCTCGATCTGGGGCTCCACGCAAGATCTCATCCCGTGGGGTCAAAATGATCATGAGAACGGTGAGCAAAGATCCCAGAACCACACGGGGGGACCTGGTGAATGACCTGCAGAGAGCTGGGACCAAAGTAACAAAGGTCACCATCAGTAACACACTACAACGGCAGGGAATCAAATCCCGCAGTGCCAGACGTGTTCCGCTGCTGAAGCCAGTGCATGTCCAGGCCCGTCTGAAGTTTGCCAGAGAGCACATGGATGATACAGCAGAGGATTGGGAGAATGTCATGTGGTCAGATGAAACCAAACTAGAACTTTTTGGTATAAACTCAACTCGTCGTGTTTGGAGGAAGAAGAATACTGAGTTGCATCCCAAGAACACCATACCTACTGTGAAGCATGGGGGTGGAAACATCATGCTATGGGGCTGCTTTTCTGCCAAGGGGACAGGACGACTGATCCGTGTTAAGGACAGAATGAATGGGGCCATGTATCGTGAGATTTTGAGCCAAAACCTCCTTCCATCAGTGAGAACTTTGAAGATGAAACGAGGCTGGGTCTTCCAACATGACAATGATCCAAAACACACCGCCCGGGCAACAAAGGAGTGGCTCCATAAGAAGCATTTGAAAGTCCTGGAGTGGCCTAGCCAGTCTCCAGACCTCAACCCCATAGAAAACCTGTGGCGGGAGTTGAAAGTCCGTGTTGCTCGGCGACAGCCCCAAAACATCACTGCTCTCGAGAAGATCTGCATGGAGGAATGGGCCAAAATACCAGCTACTGTGTGTGCAAACCTGGTAAAGACCTATAGTAAACGTTTGACCTCTGATATTGCCAACAAAGGTTATGTTACAAAGTATTGAGTTGCATTTTTGTTATTGACCAAATACTTATTTTCCACCCTGATTTACGAATAAATTCTTTACAAATCCTACCATGTGGATTCATGGATTTTTTTTTTCACATTCTGTCTCTCACAGTTGAAGTGTACCTCTGGTGCAAATTACTGACCTCTGTCATCATTTTAGGTGGGGGAACTTGCACAATCGGTGGCTGACTAAATACTTTTTTGCCCCACTGTATATGTATATATATATATATATATATATATATATATATATATATGACACTGATGACTGAAGCACAGATCTCCACTTCTGTTCTGAAACTATCAATAACTGTAGGGAACACTAGCTAAGACTCACTCATTGATTTCAAGCAGTAACCTATTCCATATATCACTGAATAGTGGATAAAGTTAACCAAACTGAAGGCTCAGTGAAGCTGCCTCATGCAGCAAACCTCATTAAATCTCAAAAGACCCAGAACAGGAAAACCAGGAATGGCTAAGTGTATAGAAGAACCGTATCACTTAAATGAAATGAGGCAAAGAAAAAGTCATGTAAAGTACAGCTAACCATTAACATTCCTACTTGAAAGTCAGGGATTGCAGCCAGACGCTAACCCTAAGAGACACAGTAAGCTTTAACTGTGATCAAACCTTTCATCAAATAGAAAACTGCAAAGAACAAGCGGTACATATATGCATTATTGTCTAGAGGTCATTTAGAGGTCCAGACGTATCTCTACTTGTTCTAATTTTAAACTCTACTGTCCTTTAGCCATTACTTTCAGTACTTACACTGAATGACTCACATTCCCACATTCACATAACTCTTCTACACCTATACTCTCATGCACATCCTTATGAATAATCATCATGGCTCTCCACAGATGCCTGTTGCACAAAGAAAGACAGATATGTCACTGTTTGTTAATTACAGAAATATCTCAAGAAAAGTAAGTGCACAAGAAAGACCAAGACTAAGAACGATTGTACGATCTTAGTAGCGCTTGCCTTGTGTAAGAATTTATGGAGCTTTTGTTTAATGCCCATTTGTCACTGAACCAGAGCGTTATTTTAGAAGTGTACGAGAGCCAGTTTTTTCACCTCTACCCTTCCTCTGTCAGTTCATTGACCACTTTACTAACAAGAAGCATTTTTCTTTAAAGCGCACGCTGCGAGTCAAGCACACCTCCTACATTTCGGTTTGTTCACCCGAGGGGATGTGCAGTTGGAGAAGTGGGTAGCTTGCCTGCTATCGCATATGAGAGAGATTACACTGTGAAGAAGAAGCCGTCTGCTCTCTCCAGAGGCTTGGTTTTTCAATGGCACATGTAGAGAGGATGAATTAGATGCCCGTGATTTTTAGTCGGCCCCCGGTTTCTTCACACTGCAATGTTAATGGAAGCTCAAATGGTGAGCTTAGTCCATGCTGGATAGGAGTGTCATGGAGGGTGTCACCCAGCTGAAGAAGCTGAGATGGGACGGGTGTTTAGTGATAATTCGAAGCCCAAACCTAACACATTTGCATTTGCCTGAGAGAGGCAGCAGAGTGAATGTACAAATGAAGAACAAAGTGGCTTTTTTGGAAAGATTAGAAGAAAACACATCAATCGTTGAATTTGCAAAAGTACCCCTTAAAACACTGTCAGTGTTTTAACTTGATCCTGTGATCTACTAAATTCATATTTTTCTTTTTTAATTGCAGCATCCTGTGTCCTTAATTTGATTCCTCTTTTGAATGCTCACATAACATATTTTGCATATCCACAATGGAAATTTAATTTTTTCATCCACAACTCCCATTACATATGAAGACTAACATTTACTGAGCAACAAATGATGTCACATCTGCTATTTTTATGCATGAAGCTTCTCATAACAGGTATCTGCAATTCATCTGCATATGTTTACACTTCACATTGCAGGTATCTCTTACTGAATTATGGCAAGTGGCAGCTGAAGTTACGGCTGTTTAAGGTTTTGTGTGGAATCTCTATAATTCCAGTTCAAGAGACATTTAATTTATAATGTATCTGTAAAGTTAATTCTAGATAGTAGAAACTCAGCTAATAAATATTAGAATGCCTTGCCATATCCTGACAGTTGTTACGGATATTTGTATGTTAAGGAGTGACCTACTTTTTTTGAACAGTTGAACAGCGCAGCTAAGTTTGGGGCTTCTGGGGAGCAGTGCAAAGTTACTCACACAGCTCTTAGTAAATCTCTTGAAATTGGAGGGCTGCCTGCTTTATTAACCAGAGTGTCTGGCTTTTTACTTAAATATATGAGACAGCACGAGAGATTTGTATGAAGGATTTAAGTGTTTAATCACACACTTGATAATGCTGGGCTTAGTTGCAAAATGAAATAACAAGTAATTACTAACTACAAATTTTGTTTTCCAAGAAATGATGTCTTTACTGTGTCAGTTTGTGAGCACAGTAGTAGCGAGAATGCATATACCCCAACAGTTTGAGTGCCAATGGCAGACAAATGCTTTATGCATTGTGGAGTGCACATCTTATAAGACTTATTTCCTCATTAGACCAAGAAACAAACCTAAGAAACATATTTTTTCTACTTCTTTTCCATATTGTTTAGGCTTAACAGAATCACCTTTTTGGGTACTTAGAAAACTGTGTTTTGAACTCATGTTAAATTCAGCTGCGGTGACAATATCATTCCACCACGTGACTGATCGTATGCTGTCATCTGTATCTATCTGTATCTATGCATCAGCAAATTCTAGCATGTTGGTTGCCACTTGTTAGAAAAGGTGAGTCATATTTTGTCTGTGTTTACTATGAATGTAGTTGATTAACAAACTGCTTGGGCATTGGTTTTATCTGCTTATATTGCACATACAGTAATTAGAGATGGTGAAGATTTGTTGTTGAATGATCTTCTGAGAGTATGTTCAGATGCATAATTGTGTTTACTGGCTGAGGGAAAACAAGTCTTTCATCTCAGAGATAAGAGGGTGATTTGTAGTCCACTTGGTGGCCTTTCCTGTGTATTCTCAGGTCTGATTTCTTTGTTGCTTTGTCGTCTCCCACCCTCCTTCTCTCTCTGATTAATGTTGATGCTTGCCTAAGCATCGTAGTTAAGATGAAGAAAGGGTGGTGATAATAGCTCTTTACCCTGCTTGGTGGGTCTTTCAGTCTTTTAGGGAGAAAAGATGTCAGAGAGAGGAGGGCTAAGAAAAAGGAAGCATGTGACACACATTTTTTTTTCCTTCCAGTGTATTGTCCATGAACATATGAGGTATGATCAAAAACAGTATGGAGCGTGTTCTCTAGAAGCACAGCTGCTGTTTCCAGACCACTCCCTGGAAGATGCTTTCTGATTGCTTGTGCTGTGAGCTCTGCAATTTCATCATGGACCCCAGACTTGCGCAGGAAGGAAATTTGGTTCCAAACTGACTTGAAATGAATGTGAATATGAGTATGGGTTGTGCAACATGGATACAGTAGGTCTGAATAAGGGGAGAATGTCTACTCTAAAGTCCTGAGAGATTGGGGGAGAAAACATTCAGAGCAAGTGAGTCGAAGTCTGCTGCCTGCCAGAGTGCCATGATGCACAGGCTCAAAGCACATTGAAAATACTTTTTTTTTTTGGCTGTGCTAAAAAAGTACTCATCCTGCTCGACGGATTTTCCTTCCTGAAACTTTGTCCACTTCCCAAAAATGAAATGAAATGAAAATCAAGTAGAAGATCAGCTTTTTTCACTGGAGGAGATCCAACACCAGCTGCAAAGGCACTTCTACTGAGAGACCTTAGAAGAGATGCTGTACTAAATATTGTCTAGAAGTACTTGAAAGGTTATTTGATCACCTGGTATATTCAAACATGTGGACTGAGGTCTTTCATTATTAATCAACTCGGAATTTGAGCCACCCAACTGAAATTATGTTGTTATACATCATCTATAAATTTCTTCATGTGTAAATATTAGATAAAACACAATACCAAAACACATTATGTAAAAATCCCTTAAGTATGATGCCAGCATTTCCAACCTAATGGCAGAGTAAGACATTGAAAGGCTGAAGGTTATTTATTACATGTGGTCCATACATTGCATCATACTGCATTTACTACAAATACAAATTCATTTGCCAAGTACCAAGTAAAAGGGTAGGATTAGCACAACTCAGCATTACTGACAAACAAGGCTGTGTGTTGCACTTGAATAGGGACCTTTATTTGCTAAGTTCTTTGACAAGTGTGTGCCATGTTTATGTACAAATCTGAGTGCTACGGCAGAGGAGCTACAACATTCATTCTTAAAATTACTGGATAATACTCAGACACGTCATCATGGAAGCACATTATTTCTGAATTTGCTGTTTTTCAGCAAACAGTGTTAAGATAAGCACAGGTCTATTTTTACATTTGCAGAGCTAATCATAGCAGCAATTCATATGCATCGCTTACACTCTGCTTTCATCCCTGGTGTGGCCAGTTTCATTGATTATGTTGGAAATGTGTTGATCAAGCATCTGCTCTGAATCCTCTGCATATATGTAGTGCTGGATGGTATACTGGTTCTATTTTCATATATATGAATATTACAATGGAGCAATCCCCAGAGTTGCAAAATGAAGCCAACATGGAACTGCAGTTCGTCAAGGTGCCATTTGAGGCAGGCTACAAACAGAAATGATTATTTGGTTTGGATATTTCTCCCCCTCATAAGAACTTTATTTTATAAGACTAGTCTTCAGTCTTTGACCCATCTTTTTTAGTTTTCAGATGTTTTGAGTTTTCTGTGACCTCAGTAATTGTCCTTTTGGATTTTTAAAATGTGGTTTATGTTCTGTAAATAGTCCTTTTAGCATATTGTTTCCTTAGCCTCTCTCAGTTTCCAATCTGTGTTCCTCATTAGGTTACATAATTTTTAGTTATCTTTTGTGATCCCTTTCTGTCTCCACAGTCAGTCATATCTCCATGTTTGTTTATCGCCTATCCCTGTGTCAAGTTCACATATCTTAGTCTTGGTCAAAGTGTTTGTTACTTTCTGTTTTATTTTGCAATAAAGTACCCTCACCCCCAAGTACTGCCTTTGGGTCCCACAGCCAACCTAAAGTCGGGGATGTACCTCTGGAGACGATCATAGTCTACTGGTGCTGATACTATTTGTAATTATTAAACTGGACATCTTCACTGTGGGTATACTTTTGGTGCTTGTTGGAGTATTTTTAATTGCCAGTGTGGTACAGACCTGGTTTTGGAGAGTCAAATTTTAGTATTTTTAGTCTGTTACTTGGCATTTAATTACTGAAACGTGTGCCTGTGCTTTGATCCTAAAGAGTTTATAAATGTAGCTCACTAAGGAAACTTGCTACCATAGCACTTCACCCTTTCATCCATTTTAGCTCCAAAAACCAAACTTATCTATGGCCAAATTGCAAACAACAACATTTTAAAATGCCTAGCCCACATTAATTGAGCAACACTTCAATCACAGTTCTAATCATATGAGTGATATATATTCACATAAGACAGCATCTACTAATCCACAACTACTCCGGTCAGCATCATGGCACCCAATAATTATGAAGCACAAAATATCCCTAATACTAATACCCACAGTTTTCTTTAATCACACCACATAATGGCATTTGGGTAATCCTACTGAACAGCTAGGAGAGATCCATTGCTTGACAGTTACTATCTGTAACTGTAAAAACAGATGGCGGATGAAAAAAAGAAAACAGAGGTGTGCTAAAGTAACTTACGGCAAGCAGAGGAGCTGTGACGGCTGTTTCAAAAGATTCTCATTTTGTTGTCTTTTCTAAATGAGCTGCTTCAAACAGTACTCTTTTCCATTGGGACATATACTGCAGGAGGGTCTCAGTCAGCTCCTCCACTAGCAGTAGTAGGAAAACAGGTGAAGCAAAGATAGCTTAAGGCTAACAACTGTTTTTTTCTTTTTTTTCTGATGACTAATTAAGTTGTGCAACAAAGTTTGGCAGAATGACTCCAAATGAATTTGTTTCAAAGCTGTACTTCACAAAAAACTAATGAGTCAAAATGTTCTCTTTAGAAAAATGGGATCACTGCCTGGTCCATCTTATTCCAGTTTATAGGCAAAAACTCAAACGTGCCAAGCCTGTAGTCAAAACTGTGAAGAAGTGGACTAACGCAGCAAAGCAGGAACTGCAGGACTGTTTCGACTGCACTGATTGGACTGTTTTTGAAGCTGCATCTGAGAATCTGGATGAGCTCACGGACACTGTGACATCATACATCAGTTTTTGTGAAGACGTGTGTGCCAACAAAGACCTTTTGCACATACAACAATAAACCATGGTTCACTCCTAAACTCCAACATCTTCATAAGGCCAAGGAGGACGCCTACAGAAGTGGTGACAGGGCCCTGTACAAGCAAGCCAGGAACACACTGACCAAGGAGATCAAAGCAGCTAAAAGGATCTAATCCCAGAAGCTGGAAGAACGGCTCTCAGCCAACGACCCTGCGTCAGTGTGGAGCGGCCTGCAGGAAATCACCAGCTACAGACGCCCCCCACCCACTGTTGAAGCAAACAAAGACCTGGCCAATGAGTTAAACACATTCTACTGCAGGTTTAAAACGGACAGACTCCCACGCCTCACCCTCCCCTCCCCAGAGACATTGCTTCAGACATTGACCCCAATACACCTTCCACCTCTCCCCCCTTCAACCTCACCCTCCCCAATCCAGTCTCAACGACCACCCCCACCCTCCCCAATCCAGACCCAATGACCACCACCACCACCATCACCCTCCTGCCTCAAAACCCGTGCTGAACAGCTGGCTCACATCTTTACTCGCATCTTCAACAGATCCCTGGAGCTGTGTGAAGTTCCCTCCTGCTTCAAACGCTCCACCATCATCCCTGTTCCCAAGAAACCCACCATCACAGGACTGAATGACTACAGACCTGTCGCCCTGACGTCTGTGGTCATGAAATCCTTCGAACGACTGGTGTTAGCCCATCTGAAGGACATTACAGGCCACCAGCTGGACCCTCTGCAGTTTGCCTACCGGGCAAACAGGTCGGTGGATGATGCAGTAAACATGGGGCTGCATTACATCCTGCAACACCTTGACCGCTCGGGAACTTATGGCAGGGTCCTGTTTGTGGACTTTAGTTCAGCTTTTAACACCATCGTGCCTGAATTTCTCTCTTCCAAACTCTCCCAGCTCAGCGTGTCACCAGCTACATGTCAATGGATCACCAGCTTCCTGACAGACAGAAAGCAACAAGTGAGGCTGGGGGAGATCACCTCTGAAACTCGGTCCCTCAGTATTGGTGCCCCTCAAGGATGTGTCCTCTCACCACTACTGTTCTCCCTCTACACTAATGACTGCACCTCCAAGAACTCGGCTGTTAAACTCCTAAAGTTTGCAGATGACACCACCGTCATTGGCCTCATTCAGGATGGTGATGAGTCTGCATACCGGCAGGAAGTTGAGCGGCTGGTACTCTGGTGCAGTCAGCACAATCTGGAGCTGAACACTCTTAAAACTGTAGAGATGACAGTGGACTTCAGGAGACATCCCTCAACTCTGCCCCCCCTTACAATATCAGACAGCCCTGTGTCGACTGTGAAGATCTTCAAGTTCTTGGGGTGGCTGTAGCTCAGGTGGCACAGCAGGTCAGCCACTAATCAGAAGGTCGGTGGTTCGATCCCAGGCTGCCTCCTGGCTGCATGCCAAATATCCTTGGACAAGATACTAACCCCATGTTTGCCTACTGGTGGTGGTCAGAGGGCCCGGTGGCGCCAGTGTCCGGCAGCCTCGTCTGTCAGTGCGCCCCTGTGGCTAGAACGTAGCTTGCCATTGCCAGTGTGTGAATGTGTGTGTGAATGGGTGAAAGACTGAATCAAAAAGTGTAAAGCGCTTTGGGGTCCTATAGCGCTTATGGACTAAGTAAAGCGCTATACATTTACCATTACCACCATCTCCCAGGACCTGAAGTGGGAGACCAACATCTCCTCCATCTTCAAAAAGACCCAGTCTTCCACAGGAGCTGCTAATCCAGTTCTACACTACGGTCATTGAGTCTGTCCTGTCCCTCCATCACAGTCTGGTATGGTGCAGCCACTAAACAGGACAGGAGCAGACTGTAGCGGACTGTACGGGCAGCAGAAAGGATCATCGCCGCCCCCTGCCCTCCATCCAGGATCTGTACCTCTCAAGAACCAGGAAACTGAAAATCATCACAGACCCCTCACACCCTGGACACAGACTTTCTCTAACTGCTGGCCTTTGGCAGATGGAACAGAAGCCTGCAGACCAGGACAACCCGACATAGGAACAGTTTCTTTCCCCTCGCCATCTCCCTTCTAAACAGTTGACATGTCACACTGCTCCCACTGCCAGACTGCAACTGCCCCTTGTGTACATTCTGTAGTATTTATTCCACCTCATTCATTTCTGTATTTTATGTATATAAGTTTAGATTAGTTATTTATAGTTGGTTTACACAACTTTGTGTATGTATGTGTATGCATGTGTAATGTATATATAGACACATATATGTGTGTGTGTGTGTGTGTGTGTGTGTGTGTGTGTGTGTGTGTGTGTGTGTGTGTGTGTGTGTGTGATTTACATTGCTGTGCTTGAGAGCCACCGTCTACGGGAACCAAATTCCTTGTATGTGTCTGCACATATACTTGGCCAATAAACACGATTCAGATTCTGATTCTGATCAGCAAGCACTTTGGCGACAGTGGGAAGGAAAAACTCCCTTTTAACAGGAAGAAACCTCTGGCAGAACCAGGCTCAGGGAGGGGCGGAGCCATCTGCTGCGACCGGTTGGGGTGTCAGAAAGAAAACAGGATGAAAGACATGCTGTGGAAGAGAGAAAGAGATTAATAACAGATATGTTTCAATGTCTCTAAACACATAGTGAGTGAGAAAGGTGATTGGAAAGGAAAAACTCAATGCATCATGGGAATCCCCTGGTGCATTGAGTTTTGCAGCATAACTAAGGGAGGATTCAGGGTCACCTGATTTAGCCCTAACTATATGCTTTAGCAAAAAAAGGAAAGTTTGAAGCCTAATCTTAAAAGTAGAGATAGTGTCTGTCTCCCGAATCCAAACTAGCTGGTTCCACAGAAGAGGGGCCTGAAAACTGAAGGCTCTCCCTCCCATTCTATTTTTAAATACTCTAGGAACAACAAGTAGGCCTGCAGAGCGAGAGCGAAGTGCTCTAATAGGGTGATATGGTACTACAAGGTCATTAAGATAAGATGGGGCCTGATTATTTAAGACCTTGTATGCGAGGAGCAGGATTTTGAATTCAATTCTGGATTTAACAGGAAGCCAATGAAGGGAAGCCAAAATAGGAGAAATATGCTCTCTCTTTCTAGTCCCTGTCAGCAATGTTCCCTCTAAGCTGCGTGCGTGCACAATTGCGCACTGCTGGCACAGTCTCTGCGCACAGAAAATCTGCGTTGCGCACAAAAAAAATCTAACCTGAGTTGAAATTAAAATTAATACTTTAACAATTCTGTTTTGCAGTGTTAGTCAGTGAGTGACTGGCGGCTCCTGTATGGGATTAGAATGATGCTACCTTATCTCATAGTCCAGCCAATAATGCGATTCACATTCGTATATACGCAGCTAATCAACGTGGTTGAAAGGCTATGACAGCGTCCTTATGTGCCGACACCGGTGTTTTAGCTAGCACAGCTGCGTGGCTGATGTGGAGTGAAGTCACGTTAATGACAACGTGTACAACCATTGGAAATGTGAGCAGGACAGACGGAACAATTGACGGAAAAAGTGTGGACTTTATACCAGTTTTTAAATTGTGTTGGTAGGCCAGGGTTATGATAAAAATATATGCAATGTTTGTTTTTCTCCCTGAATACTATCATTGTTTATATTTACTGTGGGAAGAAACGGTAACAACTGCGTTTTATAAGGAAAACGCTCAAAAGCACTCTCCACCGGTGAGCAAAAACAAAACCAAAACAAACCCACACTTTCCTATTGGTGGAAAAATGTACCATGTCGACCAATCAAAAAATGATATGGCAACAAGGCATTTAGTTGTTTAGGAAGGGGGGAAGGAAGGAAGGAAGTTTTAGGAGTGACGGCGGTGTTTTGAGATGTGAGAGATTTGCGACGTTTAGTGCAAATCTTGTGTAGTTAGTGTGTAGTGTAATCAATAGTTTTGTTGTGTGTCAGAACAATGATGTGACTGCTGAATGTTACAGGTGTTACAGGAGTGATACATCTCCTGTTGTCAGGCCTGCAGGTATCAGGTTGTTGTTCTCCTTTATCCCATAGTGGCCAGAAATTATTTTTGGGATCAGATTTGATGCAGAACACCTGATTGTTCTGTAAATAGTTTGAAATGTTTATTTTAAAAAAATAAACATTTCAGCTGCAAAGAACTTTGTTGTTTGCATAACTAATTTACTTTTTGAAGAAGTAACTATATAATTAATTGCCCAACATTGGTCATTATATACTGTATTTTGCAGACAGAGAGTTACAGGACTCTCTCCCAGACCACAGACTCATAATACAAGTCAGCGCAAAAAATAAATAAATTAATAACAAAATAAAGTTATGTTTTCAAAATTGGAGTTCAAGTTATTTTTACTTCCAACAGTGTTAACATACTACACAGGTCATGAACAAGATTTTTTTTAAATTTTCATTGTAAGTGGGCTAAAGCAGTTAATTAAAAGTGGTCTAACATAAATGTAAATGCTGTAATTTGATTATTTTAATAAACCGTGTAACTTGGATGGATTCGATGCTGGCGTGACCACAGTGCACACATCTGCTATTGCTCACAGTGGTCCAAGGGACCGCTCAGGGAGTTTGTGTGTTCGCTCAGACACATGAAAAATTAGACGGAACATTGCCTGTCAGTACTCTTGCTGCAGCATTTTGGATTAACTGAAGGCTTGTCAGGGAGTTTTTAAAACTTCCTGATAATAATGAATTACAGTAGTTGATAGGTTTGTAGCTTGAACCTATTCGCTGGAACATTGAAGACAATATAATTACACAGCAAGCAAGACACAAAGTAGGCAAAGTTCTTCATGTTTCTCGTGCATGGGAGAGAACCGGACAAACGCCGTTCCTTCGCTTGACCCCAGTTGCTCTCGTCCGCTCCCCCGTAACACTGTTCTTTTATTGAGGTTACATGAATATGCATAGGTTCATTAACATACAACGTCTACATACACACAAAGAGTACCTTGCCTGTGCGTTGTGTAAGTGTGTGTGTGTGTGTGTGTGTGTGTAAGTGTGTGTGTGTGTGTGTGTGTGTGTGTGTGTGTGTGTGTGTGTGGTCAGAGTGTGACCCCATAAATGACTTCCCTAAACCTGCTGGTCTGGAAGTCCAACAGTTCATCTAAACAAAAGGCACTTAGCCTAAAACAGATATAGCCACGTTTATCCCACCATAAAACAATAAGACAAGGTACGACCTCTCCCCATGCTCCCAGGATGTAGGTGTGCATTCCAGTGTGGAATACACACAAAGCCTTTGCAGCCTGCTAAAGATCACACATCCTATCACTACACAATTGATTATACACCTCTAAGCATATATGGTTAAATATTTCTAAGCATAAATGACAATCAACAATACAAAACCTAACATTCCCCCCTTTTTGACCTTTATGCTAGAAAAGTTCCCAGTTATGATCACCTCATGTCTGACAGTTTCAATGCAAACATTTTTATACACAGCATATGTCAATCACCCTAAATTACTGTAAACTTACACAGTTTGACAAATGTATTAGCAGTTATCCCATTCCTCATTGATCTCATCCAGTGGCAAACTGCATCCTACGAGCCAACAAATGAATTGTTAATTTAATAGTTAAAATAAGAAAGTAACATTTTCAAAAACATCTCAGCTTGGTGGTGCTTCCTCCAGGTGTGCAAATCACATGTCTCTCTGCAGAGTGGTTTAAGTTCTGCAGGGCGTCATGAATGTCTCTTCCAGTTGTTTCCATCACTGTCCATAGGACCAGAGTCCAAATGTATGTAGAATAGACATTCAAACATACCAGTTGGTTTTGTTGTTTGTCAACATGGGTCTCAGCTATCGTGAAAGCTGCAGACCTCTTCAGCACTCTAGTTTTATGGCATCTACCAACCCCCATTACCTCACTTCAGGCCTTCGTCCTGCGAGGGGGATACTTATGACTCCTCCATTGTCCACGCTCTGCAGAAAAACCCCTCTGTGAAAAGGGTGCTGGGTTCAGTTATCTTACTGCTGTTATGATCCCAGCAGCCTTCAGAGTGTCATCGTATGCACAGTGCAGTGGCACAGCATTAGGTGATGTTCATAGGAAACTGCTGTCATCACCACCATAGCTTCTGGTTCCTGTGCTTTTCACAGAATCATGATGTCATCCTTAGACTCCCTCTGCGTTGTCGATGGAGCTTGGCACGCTCCCCTCATCGTTCAGGTGCCCGTCTGTTGTCCACAATCTCCTCTGTTGGCCTCTGGAAAGCCCCCTTGGCACAGCTCTCATTCCAACGCAGCTTCATGGTCCTTGCTGTGGCTCCAAAGTCTGATCTCATGATGGGCCCCAAACAGCTCGACCTTTGACCTCAACCACTGCCTGGGCTGTCAGCTATGCCTGGAATGGTTCTTGCTTCTCACTGGGCCTCTTAAGATTTCTCAGGATATCCCTTTCAGCAATACTCTGACTGCTGCACCTGTATTTCCTTGCTAAGAGGAAAAACTTCTATTTGGAGAGCATGTCAACAATCATCAAACCACATTCTTTAGTTCAGTGAACTTTACTTATAGGCCATCAAAGCCTCATCTGAACATGGATGCACCACTTGCATAGGTTTAATATCTGTAAATGAACTGTTAATCACACAAATCACTGCAGCAATCATAAAAAACATTATTTAATGTTAATCCTGGACCCCTCCTCTTGACGCATGGACACTCCCATGAGTCAACTCATCAAACCTGGATTCGTGTCTTAAAGAAAAAGGTTAGCTAGATCATGCCCCAGGCAACATCAGGGTGTCTCCTCCGGAGTAGCTCCGTAACCTTGCAATAAAAGATGTTAGTGTGTTTTGCATATTAAGTTTGCTTAACACCTGGCTCTGCCAGGAGCCTGCATACACACCATCATGGCCTGGAAAACAAGATCTGGAAGTGAAATCAAACTTCACACTTGTAAACAATTGTATCATAAGAGTAATAAGCATTCAACATCAGCAAGACAAGTGTCATGTGCAGGTTTTCTCAAATCAGTAAACTACAATTATTACCATAATTTGCCTCAGACATGGATCATCCCATGTACTCAGCCAACATTAATGCAATCGGTGACTTCCCTTAAGCAAAGTCACTCCACTCATATATTACTATGGGCTCAAAAGTGGCCAGCTAATGAGCACCATATTAAACTATTCCATAAACACTGCATCTCTTATTTGTTTTTCTCATGTCACTTGTCCGCTTCTGCTGAATCCTCTACATGCACTCTTAGAAAAACAAACATTAGCAAATACACATTGACCGTGGTCAGACGGTGGTCAGACACAGGTCGACAGGCTCCAGGGGTGCCATAAAAACACCATAAAGTCAACCATCCATAGCTGCGGAAAGAAGTGACACTAGTTTTCAACACAGGAAATTTCTCACATGTTATTCACATTGTCAAAGTAACCTTCACATTTTCCCAAAAACACAGTGTAACAGCATCACCAACTCATAACCTGTAAACACAGTTTCTTCACACACAAACCCAGAAATCCTGTAGTAGAAAAACAATAACTAGTTGTCCTGTTATAAATCACATGAAGAACTGTAATGCTGTAGAAAAGAAAATGCAAATGTTAGCGCTGCGCAGATGTATACACACTTTCTCACAGTTTCCTCTGTGAGCAACACAAGGTAGTGAATAACACCCCTGGTAGATGCACAGACACAGAAAGTGGCATTTAACAGGTTAAATCGTCATGCAACCTCGAATGTTGCTGTCATCTTTCTGCTCCTGTAAAAAGAAACACACATAAATTCATCTGCACCTTTGTCAGGTGGGGGTTAACTTCGCACAGTAGTGTTACATCAGTAAAGTCTTGTCAGCTTTTGTCAGCTTTTACCAATCAGTTTTTTTCTTTCACTCATTCATTCATACATTCATTCTTTCTTTCTTTCTTTGCTGATAGTGGAATCGATCGTCGCATTTAGTTTCCACTCTCAGCAAAATGACGTCATTTCAAAAAGAAAAAGAAAAACTTTAGATAGGATTACCTCGCTGAATCCTTTTGGACAGGAACTTACTTTCTAATTGTCCCAAATAAGTGGCTTTCTCCTGAGCCCATTTTAATGTGGAGAAACTCACTTGTAACAATTTGCTCGACGACGTGTCGTACAGCGCTTTCTGTTCTAATCGTGCAGATCTGCTCAAACGAGATTATCGAACAAAACTTTCAGTGCACTGTGAAAGTATCAAAATAAAAAGGCCTTGTTAAGTCATGACACAAGCTCCTCATATCAGGAGGATAAATCATACCATTAGCATGGTTTATCATACCATCATACTAATTGGCAGGCTCAACTTCACAACAAAAGAAAAATCATCAGCTAGATTCACTCCAAACCAACCATCAGCTGCACAACACACAACATAAGCCTAATGTCTTATTAGCTATGAGTTTAATCCCCAGGTCTGTGCTTTTCACTCATTTAGGCCACACACCCATTTTATTCAGTTTTCCTTTTTCCCTTCATCATAAAACGTGTAACATGTTGTCATGCACTTCACAAAAGAAGTTTGTTCTGACGTATTCAGAGTTGTGTATCTAGGTACAGGATTCACTCGCACATCAAAACAGGAAACTCAGTGTTTTAGAGTCTCCACTCAACACACAACAAACTCCAAACATCCCATTCACTCGTGCTAGAATTCAGTCACCTTTCATTAATCTAAGAACAATCAACCAATTTGCATATCAGCTATTAACCCACTAAGATGACAGGACAACAGAAATGCATGTTCAAAATGTTATCACAAAAATAGAATTTCCCTCATACAGTAAATCACTTGTGCTGCATCAATCAAGCAGCAAGCATCTCCCAATTTACTATATCAACAACTAAATTTATTGTCTGATCACTGGTTGGTCAAACCAGAATCTTTTTTCCCACAAAAGTTAAACTGTTGTCCTGCAACCTAGAGAGTCAATTGTCAGCACTGGATAAATTCAGCATTTGATAACAAGTGTCTGCTAAATTGACACTATTTTAACACTGATGAGAGATAACAAGCTGATTTTCATTGCATGTGTGTTTGTGTTATTAGGCAGGTTTAATCAATGTCTGTGGAGCTGCATCTCCAGCAGAGCATGTTCTTAAAGTTGCCTTTCTTACACACTTCTCTGCTATTATTTGATCATTTCTTAACTAATGTGCTATGAGTCCACTGGTCTTTGCATCACACTGAGTGACTTGGACAAGATGATAAACAGACTCACATGCTTAAGATGTTGTCTAATCTTCATAAGCTCTCTTGTGTTTGGAAGTGTTAGTAGGGTTAATGCATGTTCTGCTTGTGTGTGTGATTTTATTTTGTATATGTTTCTTTTTTGCAGTTTTTCAGACTCCTTCTCAATTTTCCAACTTAAACAGTCAGTTTTCTTTTCCCCTGGTTTGCTAACCCAAATTTTGATTTCCCACATTAAATAACAAAATTCCTATGTGTTCTCACCACTCCTCTCACTCTGTTGTCCTCTCACTCTGTTGTCCTCTCCCACTTCAACAGTCCAATAGCAGGCAGTTCTCCTTTAGCTTTGTCCTGTGTTCCACTGTCTCTTCTTGCCATTTTACTCCAAAGGTGGCAAATGTCAAACTCCAACAGTCTCCTCAGTTCTCCTCAAACGTTCTTGTCACATGCACAGTGAAGTTGCAGCTTGTTGGAAACACAGTGCCATTCATCCAATCAGGCAGGATGATGGGTTTGCTCTTCTTCTCTGATGCTGTTTGTCCACACTGCTGCTGCTTGCTGGGACTCTTTGCTCAGAACTTTGCTGCTGTCTCTTTATCTGCCATGTTATTGCTCTTTGGAGCTGCATTCCTTGTCTTCAGGGAGGAGTGAGAGCTTGCTTGTGAGGTTGAGAGACACATGGTGCTGTAAATAAGTTAGCCAGAAACTTGGCCTGCATGTTTCCAATGATGTTAAACTATAACTTTCTTCCGACATGTGGAAAATTGATTCAGGTCTGCTTTTCACCTGAAAGTGACAAACTACGACATGTTCATTATTATTATCACTGCTTAATCAACACACATCTCTCTCTGTTTGTGTGCACAGTCCTTTCTTAAAAGCAGAAAATGAGATTGTAGTTGTTCTTGGCTGATCAACACAAAACCTTTTTCCTATGATTATTTTTCATCTACAATGTAAATTGTAAATTCTCACTCTTTTGTTGCTTTTTTTTTCTTTACAATAGCTGGTGACCTGCAGAATCACCGCTCTCGCAATCAGAGGCAATTACTTTTACACAGCGCACAAAAACACTGATGTCAGACACATTCACACTCACTTTTTCATCTGCATAAATAAATCATATGGCTGATGATATGTGCCATAGTGATCCATAGGCATGATCACAAGTTTATTTAATTATTTTCAACCCAACAAAACAAATAAACAAAAACATGATGCTGATGCTATGAACACCCTACACACATGAGTCAAGATGCAGAAAAACTGCTCACGGAAACTCTGCACACTCCAGTTATCGCAGTTATCATAGTTCTGTTTCCCTCTCTTTGAGGAGTTCTTAGACAGCTCTCGATCTGATAATGTGTAGCTTGCTCATCAGCTCAGAAGAGACCGCAACGCAACCTCACACAGTGGTTGCGTGCTTTGCCCACAGTGGCAAAGACTTGCACTTTCATATTCAACACAGCTTCTCCATCATGTACTTTTAGATGTTTCATACAGGGTTCAGCATATTAGTTGTTTTCACAGGTGTGCTCTATATCTCAACAATGGCTCATAATAAGACGACAGTCTTTCAAACCGGTCAAGTGCCTCTATGGATGTCATTAGTTAAAATATTTACCTATTTTACTTCAGCTCATATGTCATTGTACTGAATTTGAGCAACCCTAAGCTTAATGCAGATTACTTTTAACAATTATCCACCTCAATTAAATCTATGGTCTGGCACACAGGCTGTTGTCGATCAGGGCAAGCTAAAGAATAAACATTTTATGTCAGCAAGGGGTGGGAGAAAGCCATTCACCAGAGCATATCTTAAGTGCTGCTGATGTGGACTGGCCCTCTCCACACGCTCTTCAAGGCTGGTGTGTTTCCTGAAAACTTCTAACATTTGAATCTCTTCCATTTATAAGCCTGCGATTAACCGCACGGCTCAGGTCCGCGTGAAACCCGCGCGACCATGCTCGCGTGAACCCGCGCAGCTAAGGAGCCGTCGCTCTCTTTTATTTAAATACTTTGCGCTGCCAGGAGCAAAGTCCAGCATAAACGTCTGTCACCCTCTGACTCACTCTTGGTTGCTTAGGAACCCATGATAACAACAGATAACAACAACAGACGGTGTCACAGACCACGTGTTCTGCTCCACACCCACTCACACAAACACACTCAAACACAAAAACAACAACACAAAATAGGCCTATTGTCCAGCACAATCTGGACCCCGCGGAACTTCTCAAAACCCCACAAAGCGGCGGATCCCACAAAGCGGTCTACATTTCGTTCCACTAAGACGGCGAACCAAAAAAGTTCGAACTGCGCAACTCTGCGACTTAATGCTTCTGTACAAAAAAAACCCCACTGAGCGGCTTTGTACATCGCCCCACTAAGACGGCGAATTTTAGCCCCACTAAGCGGGCACGGACAACGCCCCACTGAGCGGCGAAGACGTACAGTTATAGAGTTGGACTCTAAACTTACTCGGTGTTGCTTAGCGTGTAGTATAGCCTCGGATCCCGCCGATCGTCATTCATCAAGGAGAGAAAACAGACAGCTAATCCACTGGCCCGATGACAAATTCTCATGTCTCGGGATTTTACTACAGGAACTTCCTAGCTGACGTCAGTCTTTCAGCGTGTCTCTTCTCCCCTCGGTGAATGTCGACTCCAGGGCTCCGGCTCTCGAAGGACCAATTAATGATAGGTTTGTAGCTTGAACCTATTCGCTGGAACGTTGAAGACAATATAATTACACAGCAAGCAAGACACAAAGTAGGCAAAGTTCTTCATGTTTCTCGTGCACAGGAGAGAACCGGACAAACGCCGTTCCTTCGCTTGACCCCAGTTGCTCTCGTCCGCTCCCCTGTAACACTGTTCTTTTATTGAGGTTACATGAATATGCATAGGTTCATTAACATACAACGTCTACATACACACAAAGAGTACCTTGCCTGTGCGTTGTGTAAGTGTGTGTGTGTGTGTGTGTGTGTGTGTGTGTGTGTGTGTGTGTGGTCAGAGTGTGGTCAGAGTGTGACCCCATAAATGACTTCCCTAAACCTGCTGGTCTGGAAGTCCAACAGTTCATCTAAACAAAAGGCACTTAGCCTAAAACAGATATAGCCACGTTTATCCTACCATAAAACAATAAGACAAGGTACGACCTCTCCCCATGCTCCCAGGATGTAGGTGTGCATTCCAGTGTGGAATACACACCAAGCCTTTGCAGCCTGCTAAAGATCACACATCCTATCACTACACAATTGATTATACACCTCTAAGCATATATGGTTAAATATTTCTAAGCATAAATGACAATCAACAATACAAAACCTAACATTAGTCCAGCCTGGAAGTAATACATGCGTGAACTAGTTTTTCAGCATCACTCTGGGACAGGATATTTCTAATTTTAGAGATGTTGCACAAATGGAAGAACGCAGTCTTACATATTTGTTTTATATGTGCATTGAAGAACAGGTCTTGGTCAAAAATAACTCCAAGGTTCCTCACAGTGTTACTGGAGGCCAAGGTAATGCCATCCAGAGTAAGAATCTGGTTAGATACCATATTTCTAAGATTTTCAGGGCCGAGTAAAATAACCTCAGTTTTATCTGAATTAAGAAGCAGAAAGTTAGCGGCCATCCAGGTCTTTATGTCTTTAAGACATTCCTGCAGTTTAACTAATTAGTGTGTGTTATCTGACAGATAGAACTGGGTGTCATCTGCATAGCAGTGAAAATGTATACTATGCCTTCTGATGATACTGCCTAGGGGAAGCATGTATAATGTAAACAGAATTGGTCCTAGCACTGAACCCTGTGGAACACCATAATTGACCTTAGTGTGTGAAGAGGACTCTCCATTTACATGCAAAAATTGGAGTCTATTAGATAGATATGATACAAACCACTGCAGCGCAGTACCTGTAATACCTAAAGCAGGTTCTAATCGCTCTAATAGGATATTATGGTCGACAGTATCGAATGCTGCACTAAGGTCTAGCAGGACAAGCACAGAGATGAGTCCACTGTCAGAGGCCATAAGAAGATAATTTGTAACCTTCACTAAAGCTGTTTCTGTGCTGTGATGAGCTCTGAAACCTGACTGAAACTCTTCAAATAAGCCATTCCTCTGCAGATGATCTGTTAACTGTTTGACAACTACTCTTTCAAGGATTTTTGAAATGAAAGGAAGGTTGGAGATCCTATAGATCTAATTATAGAGCCTATAATTAGCTAAGACAGTTGGGTCTAGGGATGGCTTTTTAAGTAAAGGTTTAACTACTGCCAGCTTGAAGGCCTGTGGTACATAACCGATTATTAGAGATAGGTTGATCATATTTAAGATTGAAGCATTAATTAATGGCAGGACTTCTTTGAGCAGTTTGTAGGAATGGGGTCTAAAAGACATGTTGATGGTTTGAAGGAAGTCATTACTGAAGTTAACTCAGAAAGATCAATTGGAGAAAAAGAGTCTAAATGAATATCATTGATACTGTAGAGAAAAAGAGTCTAAATGAATATCATTGATACTGTAAGTAGCTGTAGATAATATCACATCTGTGTAATAAATATAAGCCTGTCTCTCTGAAAATAAATAGATAAATAACTAAAGCGCTTACATTCTGTTGTAGATGCAGATGTTGCAGATGATACGGTATTATTGCCATAGTAACATCATTATTTATGCAATGAAGGCTCCTCCAGTGTACCGTACAATGTTATATGTATCTTCTTATTCGTGTTTGATCCAAGAGAAGACGAGCAGACAGTCGAAAGAAGAGAAAGGAAGGAAATTTGAATTGAAAGATGAAAGACAAAAAACAATTCTCTCTGGAAAAGCTGTATGTGGAGGAAACACTGGAGAGTGTGGCAGCTTTGATCATCCTGCCATAAAGTCTGAGGTTTCTAGTCTGGAGGTGGTAAATTGGCACAGTTGGGCAATTACCTCACAGCGCTGTGATTTCTCAAAGGCCACAACATGGTCACGGTTTTCAGAATCTTTTCAGGAGTTATTTTAGATTCGTAAGCAATTTTTATGGATTGAGCTCATTGAAAAAGTGCGCTTCAATTAGATATAAATGTCTTTTTTTCTTTCTTTTTTTAAATGAAAACCTCCATAATATAGTGTACATTCATCTTATATACTCTATTGCAGACATGTTAAACATAATGCCTGGAGCCCAGAATTACCCCGGCAAAGAATCCCATCCGACTTGCTAAACAGCTTTGGAAAATCTGATAGAGTGCATACATTTTTAGGCTTAATTGTATTTGTATAGTTTTTACAGTTTTTCCTGTGCTTTTTTTCACCGTCTACTATAGAAACTTGCTAAAGAGTGTCCTGTATTTTATAAATATGGGAAACTCTGGGGAGTGAGCTACCAGAACCTTTTACACGATGTGAGATGTGATGTTGAAATTGCACTTCGTTAACTTATATTAAGATATATCAAAATGTGTAGTTTTATGTGTATTGTAGTCTTTACACCCACAGAAAGTGGCGTTTCACTTAACCAGCCCACTCAAGTTCTAAGCGGGCTGTAGCTTTTGACATCCCTGCTGTATAGTGTTGTCATTTTGACTTTAGACTCACAAAAAAAAAAAAAAAACACAAAAAAAGCCAGTCTTTATTTACAAGTAATCAGCTAGTTGTCAACATTTTCTGTTGAGCAAGAATTTTGCCTTCATTTCATAGCAACATATTGGCAATTTATTTTCATCAAACCATAAAGTATGGGTTCAGCATTAAAGACATGCTAACTACAACATGTGCAATTAGGATTCCAGTCAATCGCTAATGAAATCTGGCACCCCGGCTCTCTGTGCCAGAATAAAAACCTGCTCTGCTGCTCCAAAGCTGAGCTCTGCGTGTTTATTCTTCATGAAAGAAGGACTATTTATTTTCTTCTGAACAGGTTGTCATGACCAATAGAGAGAAAGTACACTTCAAAAACCATTGACTGAGGTACATCTGCGTGTTAGTTCTTTGTGGTTTGCCGTGCTGTTGGTTGAGGTGACCAGGAATGGAATCCCATTGACACCGTCTAAAAGGCCAAGTGGCACCGCTGCTGCTCGGAGATTAAGTTTGGAATAAATATGTCGATACCACCTAATGCAGATGACACCACGGTGATTGGCCTCATCAGTGACAACGATGAGGCCGCCTACAGGGAGGAGGTGGATCGTCTGGCTGAGTGGTGCGACAGAAACAACCTGCTGCTTAACACCGAGAAGACCAAGGAGCTCATCGTGGACTACAGGAGGAATGCTGACCCACATCCACCCATCCACATTAAGGGGACGGCTGTGGAGCGTGTGAGCAGCTTCAAGTTCCTGGGAGTCCACATCTCCGAGGATCTCACCTGGACCTATTCTAATGAAGTTGAATGGTCACTGTCATCAGGAGTACTGCTCTGAGAGGCCGCTCTGTTCCTGCTCATTTAATTCTCTCATTACCTAGTGCTGTTGTATCAATGGATTTAAATTTTCAGGCTGGAAAATTTTCTGTTACACATCTATCTGGTATTAGTGTCAGTCGATTTAGTTACACCTTGGCAAACAATTCAGCTGTAGCTAAATTAAGATCATTCTTTGGTTCCAACATCAATGAAATTGATGAGTTCTGTTTTGTTATTGCTTCACTGCAAAATGTGAGGAATTGATCCTTCGATTCACTGATTATATCTTAGCTTTTATTTGTGAAGATACCATGGAAAATAGGTAAAGACTCGACATATAGATTTAGTCTCAACTTTCACGTATTTTTTCAATCAGATGGGTGGAGTTAGACCACAGATTAATTCCTATGTTTGTGTTTAAATCCCACCAGAGATGGGCAGTAACGCGTTACTTGTAACGCGTTACTGTAATCTGATTACTTTTTTCAAGTAACGAGTAAAGTAAGGGATTACTATTGCAAAATCGGTAATTAGATTACCGTTACTTTCCCGTAGGAACGCTGCGTTACTGCGTTACTAAAACCGTGATTTTTTTTGCGAAAATGTCTCATGACAGTGACGTAAGCAAGTGCGACGTTGGTGACAGCAGCTGTGTGCAGATCAACAATGGATAATATATCGAGTGCGGGAGAGAGTATGAGCGTGCAGCGTTTAAAGCGTGGAAGTACTGACCTTACTTTGAGTTTGATTCCATAAAAAGTGACAAAAACATTAGCGTCCATCGTGCGTGGGAAGAAAACTTCTTTTTACAGTGAAAAAAACCCCTAAACTTCCGAGCAAGCACCGAGTAGCTACGACGTGATGGGAAACTCACAGAGACACTCGCGCGGATTCTTCAACTGACCGCAGCACACCTGCACCAGGGTAACCCTCCGCCTACCCTGCTCCTGCTTTACAGGTGAAAATAGAGCAAAAGGACCGCTGAGTCTTTGACTTTATTTATTTTCTGCTGTGTTTTACTTGCATCTGTTTGAAAGAGTGAGTGAAAACACAAAAAATATTTTATTTTATGTGCTGGAATGTGTAGAAAATAGGTTTAAATGTTAAACTAATTTATTCAAGTCAGAGAATGTTGCATATAATTTAATTTTTGCTTGATGCATAAAGTTAAAAGATTAAAACTGATAAAACAAGTTTAAAAAAGAGACTTTTCCATTTGATTACATTTTGTATGATGGATTATGTAGAAAAAGTAGAATTGGGCTGAAAGATCTATCACTTTATCACCTCTTCAGGTTGTAAATCGTGTTTTTAAAAAGTAACTAAGTAACTAAGTAACTAAGTAATTAATTACTTTTGAAAATAAGTAATCAGTAAAGTAACGGGATTACTTTTTGGGGGAGTAATCAGTAATTAGTTACTGATTACTTTTTTCAAGTAACTTGACCAACACTGAATCCCACATTGATTGCACCCTTTTAAAACATTTTGAAGAGCCAAGTATTTATTAGTTTGTGATCTAATGTAGATACCGCATAGACTGTAAAATGATTCAACAAAAGAGGAGAGTACTACAGCTATTTGTGTTGTGGGGCCTACTATGTTTTTGTTTTTTTTAAAAATGATGAAACACTGAAATAAATTAAAGGACAAATAAAAAAAATATTAAAAGAATAATGTGAAAAGGGGGTAAGTGGTATAATCAGAATTTACAGTATAACTTACCATTTCACCTGTATTTTATTTATGTCCTTTGTTTACATTTATATAATTTACTTTTTGAATTCTCTGAAAAACTTTTTGACAAACTATCAATATACCACGTCAGGGACCAAGTAGTAAGGCATAGAGGACACCGGTGTTTAATTCAAAAATGGTGTTTTATTGATCCCAAAATATGAAAGATAACTAACAAAGCCAAAAATTTAAACATGCAGACCAATAAAAGAGGTCATCTCAATAAACTAAACTCAAAATAACAACTAACAGCACCTCAAACAGACATAAGCCAAACTGACCTGCTGAAATGATACATGATTGCCCCTTGGGCATAAATAAAGTCTTACTGATTCTGATGAGGAAATTTAAATACCGGCTTACCTAAACCATATGACACTCAAGGGGAAAACAAAACGGTTGCCATATAACCAACTAACACAAAACAATTAAACAAACTCCCAAACACCCCACAGACCAGCATGTGGTTTACTCCAATGAAGCTGTCAGCAGTACTTCAGCTTTGCCACACCTTTTGCCAACCAGGAAGGAGAAGCCAAACCCCCAGGTAACTCAAAGAAAGATGCATTGTTAGAACATAAAACAAAACTTTGACCTTGCAGTGTTGATATGTGTGCACACATATAGACATTGGAAGATGTGATGTAAAAAAAAAAATTAATAAAGAAATAATATATTGGACAATAAGTAAAAGATATTTCAAGTAGTGAGTGCAAAGTAAACTAAGGTGAAGCAAACTAGTGGTGTGGTCTTACCATGTGTGGCTTGTCATCAGACATACCATGATTTAGTCTGTCTTAGTAATAAAACTAAAACCAGCTTTAGTTAATCTGCCTTGATTGTCCACACATGATTGTCCACACACTTACTTACTTAGACTTAGTTCCTCCTACGCCGGGCGGCGCATCGGGCAGCTAGTGATCTCCATCGATGTCGGTCAGCAGCAACTGTTTCAGCTTCGTCCCAGGCAATGTCGACAGTTCTCAGATCGTCCATAAATGTTCGACGCCATGTGGTCTTTGGTCGGCCTTGCTTTCGCTTGCCAGTGCGTGGACGCCATGTCATGGCAATCTTAGCTGGGCGATGAGGGGGTAGGGGTAAAATATGGCCCGCAAAGCGGAAGCGCCTTTCTGCAACAACATCGGCTAATGGGCGGGTGCCTGCTCTTCACAGGACCTCCTCGTTTGTTATTCGGTCCCGGTAGGAAATTCTCAGGATTCGCCGCAAGCCACGTTGTTGAAGCACGTTCAGGTGTTGAATAATTGCACTTGTTGAGCGCCAGGTTTCACTAGCGTAAAGTGCAGTAGGGAAGACGATAGAGTTCAGTAGTCTGATCTTAACCCTTACATTCAGGGAGGTCGAGTTCCAAATAGGTTGGAGACGTCGCAGGACACCAACTGCCTTCCCTACTCTGGCTTCGACATCCCGATCAGAAACCCCGTCATTCGAGATGATGCTGCCAAGATATGTCAAATTCTCCACCTCTTCAGCACGTTGTTGGTTGATCATGACAGGAATGCCATTGCCGGTCCAACTCTGCCATTGCCGGTTAACTCTGCCATTGCCGGTCCCAAGCCCGGATGAGAAAGGAGGAGGGTTGGGCGTGGGGCTAGCAACCCCACCCTGTAAAAACTCCAAATGCTACGGAAACAGCAAGTGAATCTCAGTATCGACTGTCCACACACATGACAGCTAAACAAAAAGCAATAAAAGCAATCGGTAAAGGCATTGCTTTCCCATTCTGAGAACATCTGAATGTTAGCGTATGCGAGGCACAAGTAGAATACAGATGGTTCTGTTTTCTCGTTGTAGTTTTATCGAGTAAACCATATTCAGCTGGTACAATGATCCATGATCCTGGAGGATCAACCATGCAGCACATACTAAATACTGCAGGTATAATACAGTCAGTCAGCCATGTCAATATTAATTAAGAGGAGATAAGCTACACAGATCTAAGAATTCAGCCCCATTCATCTGAAATATCCCACTGTAAGTAGTCTAATGATAAAAAGTGACACAGGAGGGGGAGTGTGCATGTGTGCGTGTTTGGGGACATATTGTTGGACAACTCCACAAAAGTAAATCCACTATTTGCTCTGAGTCAATTATGTACCGTGTATTAATGTTCAATCAATATGGAAATAATTGTGAACAACATTAGTTTTGGTTTAAATGTAAACATGTAATGGAAGAATAGATGATGGAAACAGACCGTGCTTGCCTTGTCAGTGATAAATTATACACAGATGTACCATCTGTGTTAACGAGTGCATGTTATGTTTATGTAACCCAGTGAGTTTACACGACTCAGTAATGCACTACAACATGTTATTGTTAATTGGGATTTATCATTACTCTGTTAATCACTGAGTTGATCAAAAATAAATCAATAATAAAAGATAAATACTATAAATATAAGAATAAAACCCAAAGAGTATATTTAACACCCCTACTGGTTAGGAAGGAACAAGCCCCGCCTTCCCCTGCTCTGTACCGTCACGTGCTCAGACACAGAGAGAGACGGAGGTGCACGAGACCATCACTGATTTTCACCGCCAAGCTTTTCGCTGGAAAATAACTATTAACTTGATAAATTGAGCAAATATCCATACCGGAGATCTGCATGGACCTTGGAGAAACGGACCTGATTTATTGTGAACATTTCGGACCTTGAAACCATCGCGGTGAGTCAGAAGCTGTTAAGCTAACCTTGAAGCTAAAAAGCTAACAAGAAGTTAACAGGGAATATAATGGCCCGATTTCAATGTTGTAGATCTGCGCGGGAGCGGATGAAGTGGACAAGATCCTCTCTGAGAGTTGAACAAGATCCTCTCTGAGAGTTGAACATTAGAAGTGTGCTGGTGAGTTAAACTGGGACTGGGCGAATCAGGCTAATTGAAAAGCTAACTAGCCTAATGCTCATAGCTGTAGCTGACCACGTTTTCACTGTGGGAGAACACACGGGGTTTCTCACTGAGTTCAGCCATTTTGAGCACTCAGCTTGTGTGCTGATGATGTTCTAGTATTACTTGTTGAATATTAAATGCACTAAAATTAGATGATGGAATAAGTTAATGTTGATCTTAAAGGTCATGAATCTACTTTATTTTGTTACATTTGATGCTCGAGCGGCACTGGATAGATGTCCGTGTGTATTCTTACTGTGCTGATACGTTACCACATACTGTAAAACTACAGCCTGTGGGTTTTTGTATATTCTTTTGGTAATTTTATTCTGTACATTGAGTGTAAATAATATATTGCTTCATTGCTATGCAGTGTAAAGCAATGCTCCTGTAATTCAGTTAAAGGGCAATACTGTAAAAAAATAATCTACCATAGTTTATGGTTTATTTCTGATTTCTGATAGAAATGTGCACCTTGACGATAGAATAAGCTGATTGTGATTTAAAGATTGCATTCATGATTAAGATGCACTGTATAGACTATAGTTAGAAATTAGAATTAATGTTTTGTGCTTGTTTTGTTATAGCACTTACATTATTTACATATGGCCATGTATATCATTAGAGTGTGAACTGAATTAGTAATAGTCCTGTTGTTTACAGGCTAGGTTTTTTTATGGGATCGTGAGACCTGGATCTCTTCCTGACGAGGAAGATGGCGAGCCTTTCCCTTTGAACCGAACCGAACCACAGCCATTCTGAGTTGGCCCAGAAGGGCAGGTTGCTCTTCTCTCACGAACAATTGCAACAGTGCGGTAGGACGAAATCGCACCAATCACAGACTTTTGACCTGTTGGATTTGATTTGACTGAACACTGACTATTAAGCCGGCAAGACTGACATATCTGAGCTCAGATAGGATTCTGACTGTTATTATTATTGCTGTCACTGTATTTTATTTTATGTTTTCATTCCTGTTCATAAAATGCTGTTAAATTGTTGCTAAATAGTTTAATACAATTCATAGCAACTTTACCTGTGGCTCCAGTCATTCTTCTCCACGCAACTCCCTTTATCCCTCCTGCGAATCTAGCTATTGGCCCATTCTCTCCATCTTACTTTAATTTCCCCTACCCTATCCTGTACTTGGCTACAGAAAGTGGCGAGCCAGCCAGGAGGGTTTGCAGAGTTGTTAGTCCACCCAAAATTTAATAAAACGATTAAGAGTGCCTGGAGCTTCACAGTGACTTGTATTTTTTTCTACTGGTACTTTTACGTGTCCTAACCATGGAAGTTGTGAAAACAGAGAATGTTAAAGTTCAAAATGCTGTCTTGGTCAGTGGTTTAACTAACACAGACATTGATAAAGAAATAATTGAGTTCTTAGAAGCTTTCGGTCCTGTCAGTAGGCAGATTAAGCTACCAACTGGTGGTCAGATTATTGTGGAATTTCAACATGAGGCTACTGCTAAAGAACTAGAGAAAAGATATTTGCCTTATGACAGACCTTGCACTGTGAAACCTGAAGTTGTCTATCACGTTCGAGACCTAGCCAGTGCGTATAGCATTGAAACCAGCGCATCAGCTACTGTAACTTACCTGTCACAGCTTAAAGATGTGGCAGCACGAAGCAACCGATCGTTTAAAGACCTTTTGATGGATGAACTAGCTAAAATTGGGGAGTCATTGGGAGGGGATGTCCACACAGTTGAGCCTTCCACTGAACAAGAGCCAGTGCCCCACAGTGATGAGGCCCTACCTTCTTCTCCTTTAACACCCAATAGCAACCATGTAAGTGCCTTGAATACTCACCCACCGGCAGAGGCTGAGAAACAAACCCCTCAGATTCCCACCAACCTTTTAAGCACACCTGAAGTGCAGCGGGTTATTGTAGAGCACATTGTTAAAAGCAGTGAAGTCATTCCCCCACCAAACTCGCAATACAGACTGAAACCTTTTTCAGGGAGAGTTCCACATCCTCCTTTCGAAACTGACTATGACACTTGGCGCAGCAGCGTAGAGTTTTGCTTGACTGATCCCTCGCTCACCGAAACTCAAGTTGTGCGAAAGATTGTTGAAAGTCTTTCATCCCCTGCAGCGGACCTGGTGAAAGCTCTTGGTCCAAAAGCAAACCCCAAAACTTACCTTGAACATCTTGATTCTGCCTATGCAACTGTAGAGGACGGTGACGAACTCTTTGCTCGCTTCTTAAACACCAATCAGAATGGAGGTGAAAAACCCTCACATTACCTGCAAAGATTGCACACAGTGCTAAACCTAGTCATAAAAAGAGACGGAATTGCTTCTAGTGACATCAATAAACAGCTCCTGAGACAGTTTTGTAGAGGGTGTTGGGACAGCTCATTGATTGCAAACCTTCAACTTGAACAAAAGAAAGACGACCCACCTCATTTTGCAGAGCTACTCCTCCACCTACGCACCGAGGAGGACAAACAGGCAAGTAAAGCAACCCGCATGAAACAACAATTGGGGATCCAAAAGACTCGTGTTTATTCTAACGTGCAAACCACACGCTCTCAAGGTAGGAACGATTATGAGCATGAAATGGACAGCAATTCGTCTGACCTCCAGAAGCAAATTGCTGACCTCAGGTCTCAAATCGCACAGCTCAGAGCTGATAAAACAGAGAAAAGATCGCAGAAACTTCAAAAGGAAGCAAAAAGGAACCCAAGTACCAAAACTCAGAACAAGCCGGGACAGATACCACAAATTGCTGCAGTGTCAGCCAAACCCAAACCTGGATACTGTTTCAAGTGTGGAGAAGATGGTCATATCGCTTCCAGCTGTAGTAATGATCCTAACCCAGCATTAGTAGCAGCTAAAAGGAATGCCCTCAGACAGAAGCAGCGAGAATGGGAAATATCCAGACCAGTTGATGAGTCATTTAATTTAAACTAGAAGGAGCCCCTGTCGCGGGACAGATGGGTGCTAAATCTGAACCAAGTCCCACTGAGAAAAAGACAACAAAAGCCCAATGTGAAACAGCTAATGTTCACTCAGTGCCTAAACTTCCCAAAAGACTTGTGGGTAGAAAATGCACAGCCAGAGTTGTTATCAATGGCGTTGAATGTAGTTGCTTGCTCGACTCAGGCTCTCAAGTAACCACTATTGCCAAATCCTTCTATCAAGAACACTTACCTGATCATCCTATAAAACCCATCAGTGATCTCCTAGAGGTCGAAGGTGCGAATGGTCAGACAGTCCCTTACTTGGGATACATTGAGACGAGTATCATGTTCCCCAAAGATCTCGATCAGTCAGAGCTTGAACTATCTACTCTTGCCTTAGTTGTCCCTGACATTCGCTCAAATTCAGACACACCTCTACTAATTGGCACAAATACACTTGACCCCTTATATGAGCATCTTTGTGAGAACACCTTACCTGACTTTAAGGTACTCCCTTATGGATACCAACAAGTGCTAAAGACATTAGCATCCAGAAAAAGACAAAGTGACAGTGGCAAGATCGGCTTGGTAAAACTTCAAAGTAGAACCCAAGAAGTCCTTCCTGCAAATCAAAAGCTACTAGTGGAAGGTTTTATGCATGCTAGCCACGCTAAGCCTGAACAGTGTGCACTTATTGAACAGCCCACTACCGGCTCCCTACCTGGTGGTGTGTTTGTAGATTGTTGCCTTATATCTCTGCCAAAGCACGGACCTTATAAAGTTCCTGTGTTGCTGAGAAACGAGACTAACCATGACATTACATTGCCCACTAACTGTGTAATTGCTGAGCTAGTTGCCCCTGACTGTGTCATGCCATGTCCTGAGCCTGAGAAAGGCGACCAAAAGGTGTCTGCAACGTGTAACTCTCAGCAGCAGACTTCAACCTCAAGACCCCCTCTCAGTTTCGACTTTGGTGAATCACCACTATCTGAAGAGTGGAAAGAGAAGATAGCTGAAAAGCTAAACACCTTCTCTGATGTTTTCTCACACAATGATCTTGATTTTGGGCATGCCACACATGTAAAACATCACATCAACTTAAAAGATGAAACCCCCTTCAAACAGAGATCTCGCCCGATTCATCCCCATGATTACGAGGCAGTTAAAAAGCACTTACAAGCCCTCTTAGATGCAGGCATAATCAGAGAATCTGAATCTCCATTCTCATCACCGATAGTGGTGGTCCGCAAAAAGAATGGTGATGTGCGGTTATGCATTGATTTTAGGAAGCTTAACTTGCAGACCATCCGCGATGCCTATGCCTTGCCAAACTTAGAGGAGTCATTTTCTGCTCTTGCAGGATCTCAGTGGTTCTCTGTGATGGACCTTAAGTCAGGGTACTATCAAATCGAGATGTGTGAAGAAGATAAGCCAAAGACAGCCTTCGTGTGCCCCTTCGGCTTCTACGAATTTAATCGTATGCCCCAGGGAATAACAAATGCCCCAAGCACTTTCCAAAGGCTTATGGAAAAGTGTATGAAAGACATCAATCTGAGAGAAGTGTTAGTCTTTTTGGATGATTTGATAGTCTTTTCCAGTTCCCTTGAAGATCATGAGACCCGACTCATTCATGTTCTTGAGCGACTCAGAGAGTACGGGCTGAAACTCTCGCCCGACAAATGTCGTTTCTTCCAAACATCAGTCCGTTATCTAGGCCACATTGTATCTAGAGACGGCGTAAAGACTGATCCCGAAAAAACTGAAGCACTCAAGACTTGGCCGAGACCCCAAACCTTAAAAGAACTCCAATCGTTTCTTGGTTTTACCGGTTATTACCGGAGATTTGTCAAAGATTACTCAAAAATTGTCAAGCCCCTCACCTCCCTCACAGCTGGCTATCCTCCGAGACGAAAGCATAGTAAAAACCCACCCAGTGATCCAAAGTATCTGAACCCCAAAGAGCCCTTTGGTGATCGTTGGGGACCAGAGTGCCAGAAATCGTTTCAAACTATTATTGAAAAACTCACCACCTCACCAGTCCTTGGGTATGCTGATGCAAAGCTACCTTACCTGGTACACACAGATGCCAGTACAACCGGACTTGGGGCAGCTCTTTATCAAGTGCAGAATGGAACCACACAGGTTATAGCCTATGCAAGTCGTGGTCTATCCCGTAGTGAAGCTAGATACCCCGCCCACAAGTTAGAATTTCTAGCTTTAAAGTGGGCCATAACTGACAAGTTTCATGACTATTTATATGGAAACACATTCACAGTCATCACCGACAACAACCCATTGACTTACCTTCTGACCACAGCAAAGCTTGATGCCACGAGTTATCGTTGGTTGGCTGCATTGTCCACCTATAACTTTGACATTAAGTACAGAGCTGGGAGACAAAATCTTGATGCAGATGGACTATCTAGGAAACCACATGACAAACCTGAAGACGATCCAGTTTTTACCCAGGAATGTCAGCGCATTGATAAGTTCAGATCCCATCTCTTGTCCTCAGTCAAAGATGTCGAGCTCCAACTTCAATCCGATACCGTGATGGCAGCCTGTCAAAGATATATGGCTATGGATCAGACTGAACCCTCTTGTGCTCTAGTCCAGTCACTTGCCATGTCTGCAGGTGCCATTCCAGACATGTTTCAAGAAGAAGGCAATGATAACAATCTCCTAGCCTTACCCAGATACACCCATACTGATCTTGTCAACCTGCAGAGAAAAGATCCAGCCATTAGTAAAGTCATCAAGCTGCTGGCAGCTGACTCACGTCCACCAGCCGATACTAAGTCTGAGTCTCACGATGTTCTCTTATTTTTAAGGGAGTGGAAACGTCTTGACCTCCAAAATGACTTACTGTACCGGAAACGCCAGTTGGGGCCAGAGACCTTGTTGCAGTTAGTCCTTCCTGATTCCTTACGCCCTACAGTTATGCTTAATCTTCATGACAACATGGGGCATTTAGGGGTCGAACGCACACTGGAACTCATTCGGTCACGTTTCTACTGGCCAAAAATGGCAGTTGATGTCGAAAAGAAAGTGAAAGCTTGCGAGAGATGTGTCCGTAGAAAAGCCCTGCCAGACAAGGCTGCTCCTCTGGTAAATATTAAAACTTCCAGGCCCATGGAGCTAGTCTGCATGGACTTCCTCTCAATAGAACCAGACAGTAAAAACACTAAAGATGTCCTAGTGATCACGGATCATTTTACAAAGTATGCTGTGTCCATTCCAACCAAAGACCAGAAAGCCACCACCGTTGCAAAGAACTTATGGGAGACCTTCTTAATTCATTATGGCTTTCCAGAGCGACTTCATAGCGACCAAGGGAGAGACTTTGAATCGCGTACAATCAAAGAACTGTGCTCTCTGCTCGGTATCCGCAAAGTCCGAACAAGTCCTTATCATCCTCGTGGCAACCCTGTTGAGCGATACAATCGCACATTACTCAGTATGCTTGGTACCTTGAAAGACACCGAGAAACATCACTGGCGTGACTTCGTAAAACCACTTACTCACGCTTATAACTGTACAAAAAATGATGTAACAGGCTATTCTCCTTATGAGTTAATGTTTGGTAGACAGCCTCGCTTGCCCATTGATATTGCCTTTGGCCTGCCACAGCCAAACAAGCCACAGTTGACTCACTCTCAATACGTCAAGCAGTTGAAAAGCTACCTCGAACAGAGCTACGAAATAGCCATCAAAAACTCCCAGAAAGTAGCAGACAAAAACAAGAAACGGTTTGACAAAATCATCCGTGAATCCACACTACATGTGGGAGACAGAGTCTTGGTTCGAAATCTCCGCCTGAGAGAGAAGCACAAATTAGCGGACAAATGGGAGCAAACAGTGTATATTGTTACCAAACAAATGGAAAACTTACCAGTATACACTGTAAAACCAGAAAACGGAGATGGACCCAACAGAACGCTCCACAGAGATCTGTTACTTCCCTGTGGATTTCTCTCACCAACAGAGCATGAACCCGAGCGAGTCACAAAAACTAACAGACCACACACAAGACAAAGTTCAGCTTTGGAAGTTGACTCCGACCAAACACTTGAGGAAGAGGAAGATGAGTTTTATTACCCTGAACCTCCACAAGTGAAAGACAGACATTTCTACCAAGTATGCGCCATGCCGCCAACACAAGGATTCAAACAAAACAAAGATCCTGTAAATGATAACGAACAACCTAACACATTACCGGACATGACAGACTTACCTGAAAAGGAAACTGAGAACGAAACTGAAACATACTTACCTGAAGGCGAAATTGGAAGTTCAACTGACACCAACTTACCTCAAATGGACCGTGAAACAGACCTACCTCAGACAGAATGTGAAAGTGAAACAAACGTATCACCAAGTGAAAGTGACACAAGCCTACAAAATAACACACCAAGTGAGTCTGAAACAGACACTCGAAAAGACAAAAATGTTTTGTCGACCAGTTTGTCAGATTCACCGTTGTCAGAGAACTCAACTCATCAACTTTCACCTGAAAGACAAGTTGAAAACGATGATGAACCTGAAACCTTGCAAACAGAAACACAGATCAGAAGATCTGAAAGAATTCGCCAACCATCCCAAAGACTCACTTATCCTCAGCTAGGTAACCCACTAGTAACAGTGGTTAAATCACTCTTTCAAGGATTGAACAAAGCTTTCATCGACTCCCTTGCTCATGATGTTACCTATTCCCCCAGAGCCATGCACGGGGACGTGCATGAGATTTAAGAGGGGAGGATGTAACCCAGTGAGTTTACACGACTCAGTAATGCACTACAACATGTTATTGTTAATTGGGATTTATCATTACTCTGTTAATCACTGAGTTGATCAAAAATAAATCAATAATAAAAGATAAATACTATAAATATAAGAATAAAACCCAAAGAGTATATTTAACACCCCTACTGGTTAGGAAGGAACAAGCCCCGCCTTCCCCTGCTCTGTACCGTCACGTGCTCAGACACAGAGAGAGACGGAGGTGCACGAGACCATCACTGATTTTCACCGCCAAGCTTTTCGCTGGAAAATAACTATTAACTTGATAAATTGAGCAAATATCCATACCGGAGATCTGCATGGACCTTGGAGAAACGGACCTGATTTATTGTGAACATTTCGGACCTTGAAACCATCGCGGTGAGTCAGAAGCTGTTAAGCTAACCTTGAAGCTAAAAAGCTAACAAGAAGTTAACAGGGAATATAATGGCCCGATTTCAATGTTGTAGATCTGCGCGGGAGCGGATGAAGTGGACAAGATCCTCTCTGAGAGTTGAACAAGATCCTCTCTGAGAGTTGAACATTAGAAGTGTGCTGGTGAGTTAAACTGGGACTGGGCGAATCAGGCTAATTGAAAAGCTAACTAGCCTAATGCTCATAGCTGTAGCTGACCACGTTTTCACTGTGGGAGAACACACGGGGTTTCTCACTGAGTTCAGCCATTTTGAGCACTCAGCTTGTGTGCTGATGATGTTCTAGTATTACTTGTTGAATATTAAATGCACTAAAATTAGATGATGGAATAAGTTAATGTTGATCTTAAAGGTCATGAATCTACTTTATTTTGTTACATTTGATGCTCGAGCGGCACTGGATAGATGTCCGTGTGTATTCTTACTGTGCTGATACGTTACCACATACTGTAAAACTACAGCCTGTGGGTTTTTGTATATTCTTTTGGTAATTTTATTCTGTACATTGAGTGTAAATAATATATTGCTTCATTGCTATGCAGTGTAAAGCAATGCTCCTGTAATTCAGTTAAAGGGCAATACTGTAAAAAAATAATCTACCATAGTTTATGGTTTATTTCTGATTTCTGATAGAAATGTGCACCTTGACGATAGAATAAGCTGATTGTGATTTAAAGATTGCATTCATGATTAAGATGCACTGTATAGACTATAGTTAGAAATTAGAATTAATGTTTTGTGCTTGTTTTGTTATAGCACTTACATTATTTACATATGGCCATGTATATCATTAGAGTGTGAACTGAATTAGTAATAGTCCTGTTGTTTACAGGCTAGGTTTTTTTATGGGATCGTGAGACCTGGATCTCTTCCTGACGAGGAAGATGGCGAGCCTTTCCCTTTGAACCGAACCGAACCACAGCCATTCTGAGTTGGCCCAGAAGGGCAGGTTGCTCTTCTCTCACGAACAATTGCAACAGTGCGGTAGGACGAAATCGCACCAATCACAGACTTTTGACCTGTTGGATTTGACTTGACTGAACACTGACTATTAAGCCGGCAAGACTGACATATCTGAGCTCAGATAGGATTCTGACTGTTATTATTATTGCTGTCACTGTATTTTATTTTATGTTTTCATTCCTGTTCATAAAATGCTGTTAAATTGTTGCTAAATAGTTTAATACAATTCATAGCAACTTTACCTGTGGCTCCAGTCATTCTTCTCCACGCAACTCCCTTTATCCCTCCTGCGAATCTAGCTATTGGCCCATTCTCTCCATCTTACTTTAATTTCCCCTACCCTATCCTGTACTTGGCTACAGAAAGTGGCGAGCCAGCCAGGAGGGTTTGCAGAGTTGTTAGTCCACCCAAAATTTAATAAAACGATTAAGAGTGCCTGGAGCTTCACAGTGACTTGTATTTTTTTCTACTGGTACTTTTACGTGTCCTAACCATGGAAGTTGTGAAAACAGAGAATGTTAAAGTTCAAAATGCTGTCTTGGTCAGTGGTTTAACTAACACAGACATTGATAAAGAAATAATTGAGTTCTTAGAAGCTTTCGGTCCTGTCAGTAGGCAGATTAAGCTACCAACTGGTGGTCAGATTATTGTGGAATTTCAACATGAGGCTACTGCTAAAGAACTAGAGAAAAGATATTTGCCTTATGACAGACCTTGCACTGTGAAACCTGAAGTTGTCTATCACGTTCGAGACCTAGCCAGTGCGTATAGCATTGAAACCAGCGCATCAGCTACTGTAACTTACCTGTCACAGCTTAAAGATGTGGCAGCACGAAGCAACCGATCGTTTAAAGACCTTTTGATGGATGAACTAGCTAAAATTGGGGAGTCATTGGGAGGGGATGTCCACACAGTTGAGCCTTCCACTGAACAAGAGCCAGTGCCCCACAGTGATGAGGCCCTACCTTCTTCTCCTTTAACACCCAATAGCAACCATGTAAGTGCCTTGAATACTCACCCACCGGCAGAGGCTGAGAAACAAACCCCTCAGATTCCCACCAACCTTTTAAGCACACCTGAAGTGCAGCGGGTTATTGTAGAGCACATTGTTAAAAGCAGTGAAGTCATTCCCCCACCAAACTCGCAATACAGACTGAAACCTTTTTCAGGGAGAGTTCCACATCCTCCTTTCGAAACTGACTATGACACTTGGCGCAGCAGCGTAGAGTTTTGCTTGACTGATCCCTCGCTCACCGAAACTCAAGTTGTGCGAAAGATTGTTGAAAGTCTTTCATCCCCTGCAGCGGACCTGGTGAAAGCTCTTGGTCCAAAAGCAAACCCCAAAACTTACCTTGAACATCTTGATTCTGCCTATGCAACTGTAGAGGACGGTGACGAACTCTTTGCTCGCTTCTTAAACACCAATCAGAATGGAGGTGAAAAACCCTCACATTACCTGCAAAGATTGCACACAGTGCTAAACCTAGTCATAAAAAGAGACGGAATTGCTTCTAGTGACATCAATAAACAGCTCCTGAGACAGTTTTGTAGAGGGTGTTGGGACAGCTCATTGATTGCAAACCTTCAACTTGAACAAAAGAAAGACGACCCACCTCATTTTGCAGAGCTACTCCTCCACCTACACACCGAGGAGGACAAACAGGCAAGTAAAGCAACCCGCATGAAACAACAATTGGGGATCCAAAAGACTCGTGTTTATTCTAACGTGCAAACCACACGCTCTCAAGGTAGGAACGATTATGAGCATGAAATGGACAGCAATTCGTCTGACCTCCAGAAGCAAATTGCTGACCTCAGGTCTCAAATCGCACAGCTCAGAGCTGATAAAACAGAGAAAAGATCGCAGAAACTTCAAAAGGAAGCAAAAAGGAACCCAAGTACCAAAACTCAGAACAAGCCGGGACAGATACCACAAATTGCTGCAGTGTCAGCCAAACCCAAACCTGGATACTGTTTCAAGTGTGGAGAAGATGGTCATATCGCTTCCAGCTGTAGTAATGATCCCAACCCAGCATTAGTAGCAGCTAAAAGGAATGCCCTCAGACAGAAGCAGCGAGAATGGGAAATATCCAGACCAGTTGATGAGTCATTTAATTTAAACTAGAAGGAGCCCCTGTCGCGGGACAGATGGGTGCTAAATCTGAACCAAGTCCCACTGAGAAAAAGACAACAAAAGCCCAATGTGAAACAGCTAATGTTCACTCAGTGCCTAAACTTCCCAAAAGACTTGTGGGTAGAAAATGCACAGCCAGAGTTGTTATCAATGGCGTTGAATGTAGTTGCTTGCTCGACTCAGGCTCTCAAGTAACCACTATTGCCAAATCCTTCTATCAAGAACACTTACCTGATCATCCTATAAAACCCATCAGTGATCTCCTAGAGGTCGAAGGTGCGAATGGTCAGACAGTCCCTTACTTGGGATACATTGAGACGAGTATCATGTTCCCCAAAGATCTCGATCAGTCAGAGCTTGAACTATCTACTCTTGCCTTAGTTGTCCCTGACATTCGCTCAAATTCAGACACACCTCTACTAATTGGCACAAATACACTTGACCCCTTATATGAGCATCTTTGTGAGAACACCTTACCTGACTTTAAGGTACTCCCTTATGGATACCAACAAGTGCTAAAGACATTAGCATCCAGAAAAAGACAAAGTGACAGTGGCAAGATCGGCTTGGTAAAACTTCAAAGTAGAACCCAAGAAGTCCTTCCTGCAAATCAAAAGCTACTAGTGGAAGGTTTTATGCATGCTAGCCACGCTAAGCCTGAACAGTGTGCACTTATTGAACAGCCCACTACCGGCTCCCTACCTGGTGGTGTGTTTGTAGATTGTTGCCTTATATCTCTGCCAAAGCACGGACCTTATAAAGTTCCTGTGTTGCTGAGAAACGAGACTAACCATGACATTACATTGCCCACTAACTGTGTAATTGCTGAGCTAGTTGCCCCTGACTGTGTCATGCCATGTCCTGAGCCTGAGAAAGGCGACCAAAAGGTGTCTGCAACGTGTAACTCTCAGCAGCAGACTTCAACCTCAAGACCCCCTCTCAGTTTCGACTTTGGTGAATCACCACTATCTGAAGAGTGGAAAGAGAAGATAGCTGAAAAGCTAAACACCTTCTCTGATGTTTTCTCACACAATGATCTTGATTTTGGGCATGCCACACATGTAAAACATCACATCAACTTAAAAGATGAAACCCCCTTCAAACAGAGATCTCGCCCGATTCATCCCCATGATTACGAGGCAGTTAAAAAGCACTTACAAGCCCTCTTAGATGCAGGCATAATCAGAGAATCTGAATCTCCATTCTCATCACCGATAGTGGTGGTCCGCAAAAAGAATGGTGATGTGCGGTTATGCATTGATTTTAGGAAGCTTAACTTGCAGACCATCCGCGATGCCTATGCCTTGCCAAACTTAGAGGAGTCATTTTCTGCTCTTGCAGGATCTCAGTGGTTCTCTGTGATGGACCTTAAGTCAGGGTACTATCAAATCGAGATGTGTGAAGAAGATAAGCCAAAGACAGCCTTCGTGTGCCCCTTCGGCTTCTACGAATTTAATCGTATGCCCCAGGGAATAACAAATGCCCCAAGCACTTTCCAAAGGCTTATGGAAAAGTGTATGAAAGACATCAATCTGAGAGAAGTGTTAGTCTTTTTGGATGATTTGATAGTCTTTTCCAGTTCCCTTGAAGATCATGAGACCCGACTCATTCATGTTCTTGAGCGACTCAGAGAGTACGGGCTGAAACTCTCGCCCGACAAATGTCGTTTCTTCCAAACATCAGTCCGTTATCTAGGCCACATTGTATCTAGAGACGGCGTAAAGACTGATCCCGAAAAAACTGAAGCACTCAAGACTTGGCCGAGACCCCAAACCTTAAAAGAACTCCAATCGTTTCTTGGTTTTACCGGTTATTACCGGAGATTTGTCAAAGATTACTCAAAAATTGTCAAGCCCCTCACCTCCCTCACAGCTGGCTATCCTCCGAGACGAAAGCATAGTAAAAACCCACCCAGTGATCCAAAGTATCTGAACCCCAAAGAGCCCTTTGGTGATCGTTGGGGACCAGAGTGCCAGAAATCGTTTCAAACTATTATTGAAAAACTCACCACCTCACCAGTCCTTGGGTATGCTGATGCAAAGCTACCTTACCTGGTACACACAGATGCCAGTACAACCGGACTTGGGGCAGCTCTTTATCAAGTGCAGAATGGAACCACACAGGTTATAGCCTATGCAAGTCGTGGTCTATCCCGTAGTGAAGCTAGATACCCCGCCCACAAGTTAGAATTTCTAGCTTTAAAGTGGGCCATAACTGACAAGTTTCATGACTATTTATATGGAAACACATTCACAGTCATCACCGACAACAACCCATTGACTTACCTTCTGACCACAGCAAAGCTTGATGCCACGAGTTATCGTTGGTTGGCTGCATTGTCCACCTATAACTTTGACATTAAGTACAGAGCTGGGAGACAAAATCTTGATGCAGATGGACTATCTAGGAAACCACATGACAAACCTGAAGACGATCCAGTTTTTACCCAGGAATGTCAGCGCATTGATAAGTTCAGATCCCATCTCTTGTCCTCAGTCAAAGATGTCGAGCTCCAACTTCAATCCGATACCGTGATGGCAGCCTGTCAAAGATATATGGCTATGGATCAGACTGAACCCTCTTGTGCTCTAGTCCAGTCACTTGCCATGTCTGCAGGTGCCATTCCAGACATGTTTCAAGAAGAAGGCAATGATAACAATCTCCTAGCCTTACCCAGATACACCCATACTGATCTTGTCAACCTGCAGAGAAAAGATCCAGCCATTAGTAAAGTCATCAAGCTGCTGGCAGCTGACTCACGTCCACCAGCCGATACTAAGTCTGAGTCTCACGATGTTCTCTTATTTTTAAGGGAGTGGAAACGTCTTGACCTCCAAAATGACTTACTGTACCGGAAACGCCAGTTGGGGCCAGAGACCTTGTTGCAGTTAGTCCTTCCTGATTCCTTACGCCCTACAGTTATGCTTAATCTTCATGACAACATGGGGCATTTAGGGGTCGAACGCACACTGGAACTCATTCGGTCACGTTTCTACTGGCCAAAAATGGCAGTTGATGTCGAAAAGAAAGTGAAAGCTTGCGAGAGATGTGTCCGTAGAAAAGCCCTGCCAGACAAGGCTGCTCCTCTGGTAAATATTAAAACTTCCAGGCCCATGGAGCTAGTCTGCATGGACTTCCTCTCAATAGAACCAGACAGTAAAAACACTAAAGATGTCCTAGTGATCACGGATCATTTTACAAAGTATGCTGTGTCCATTCCAACCAAAGACCAGAAAGCCACCACCGTTGCAAAGAACTTATGGGAGACCTTCTTAATTCATTATGGCTTTCCAGAGCGACTTCATAGCGACCAAGGGAGAGACTTTGAATCGCGTACAATCAAAGAACTGTGCTCTCTGCTCGGTATCCGCAAAGTCCGAACAAGTCCTTATCATCCTCGTGGCAACCCTGTTGAGCGATACAATCGCACATTACTCAGTATGCTTGGTACCTTGAAAGACACCGAGAAACATCACTGGCGTGACTTCGTAAAACCACTTACTCACGCTTATAACTGTACAAAAAATAATGTAACAGGCTATTCTCCTTATGAGTTAATGTTTGGTAGACAGCCTCGCTTGCCCATTGATATTGCCTTTGGCCTGCCACAGCCAAACAAGCCACAGTTGACTCACTCTCAATACGTCAAGCAGTTGAAAAGCTACCTCGAACAGAGCTACGAAATAGCCATCAAAAACTCCCAGAAAGTAGCAGACAAAAACAAGAAACGGTTTGACAAAATCATCCGTGAATCCACACTACATGTGGGAGACAGAGTCTTGGTTCGAAATCTCCGCCTGAGAGAGAAGCACAAATTAGCGGACAAATGGGAGCAAACAGTGTATATTGTTACCAAACAAATGGAAAACTTACCAGTATACACTGTAAAACCAGAAAACGGAGATGGACCCAACAGAACGCTCCACAGAGATCTGTTACTTCCCTGTGGATTTCTCTCACCAACAGAGCATGAACCCGAGCGAGTCACAAAAACTAACAGACCACACACAAGACAAAGTTCAGCTTTGGAAGTTGACTCCGACCAAACACTTGAGGAAGAGGAAGATGAGTTTTATTACCCTGAACCTCCACAAGTGAAAGACAGACATTTCTACCAAGTATGCGCCATGCCGCCAACACAAGGATTCAAACAAAACAAAGATCCTGTAAATGATAACGAACAACCTAACACATTACCGGACATGACAGACTTACCTGAAAAGGAAACTGAGAACGAAACTGAAACATACTTACCTGAAGGCGAAATTGGAAGTTCAACTGACACCAACTTACCTCAAATGGACCGTGAAACAGACCTACCTCAGACAGAATGTGAAAGTGAAACAAACGTATCACCAAGTGAAAGTGACACAAGCCTACAAAATAACACACCAAGTGAGTCTGAAACAGACACTCGAAAAGACAAAAATGTTTTGTCGACCAGTTTGTCAGATTCACCGTTGTCAGAGAACTCAACTCATCAACTTTCACCTGAAAGACAAGTTGAAAACGATGATGAACCTGAAACCTTGCAAACAGAAACACAGATCAGAAGATCTGAAAGAATTCGCCAACCATCCCAAAGACTCACTTATCCTCAGCTAGGTAACCCACTAGTAACAGTGGTTAAATCACTCTTTCAAGGATTGAACAAAGCTTTCATCGACTCCCTTGCTCATGATGTTACCTATTCCCCCAGAGCCATGCACGGGGACGTGCATGAGATTTAAGAGGGGAGGATGTAACCCAGTGAGTTTACACGACTCAGTAATGCACTACAACATGTTATTGTTAATTGGGATTTATCATTACTCTGTTAATCACTGAGTTGATCAAAAATAAATCAATAATAAAAGATAAATACTATAAATATAAGAATAAAACCCAAAGAGTATATTTAACACCCCTACTGGTTAGGAAGGAACAAGCCCCGCCTTCCCCTGCTCTGTACCGTCACGTGCTCAGACACAGAGAGAGACGGAGGTGCACGAGACCATCACTGATTTTCACCGCCAAGCTTTTCGCTGGAAAATAACTATTAACTTGATAAATTGAGCAAATATCCATACCGGAGATCTGCATGGACCTTGGAGAAACGGACCTGATTTATTGTGAACATTTCGGACCTTGAAACCATCGCGGTGAGTCAGAAGCTGTTAAGCTAACCTTGAAGCTAAAAAGCTAACAAGAAGTTAACAGGGAATATAATGGCCCGATTTCAATGTTGTAGATCTGCGCGGGAGCGGATGAAGTGGACAAGATCCTCTCTGAGAGTTGAACAAGATCCTCTCTGAGAGTTGAACATTAGAAGTGTGCTGGTGAGTTAAACTGGGACTGGGCGAATCAGGCTAATTGAAAAGCTAACTAGCCTAATGCTCATAGCTGTAGCTGACCACGTTTTCACTGTGGGAGAACACACGGGGTTTCTCACTGAGTTCAGCCATTTTGAGCACTCAGCTTGTGTGCTGATGATGTTCTAGTATTACTTGTTGAATATTAAATGCACTAAAATTAGATGATGGAATAAGTTAATGTTGATCTTAAAGGTCATGAATCTACTTTATTTTGTTACATTTGATGCTCGAGCGGCACTGGATAGATGTCCGTGTGTATTCTTACTGTGCTGATACGTTACCACATACTGTAAAACTACAGCCTGTGGGTTTTTGTATATTCTTTTGGTAATTTTATTCTGTACATTGAGTGTAAATAATATATTGCTTCATTGCTATGCAGTGTAAAGCAATGCTCCTGTAATTCAGTTAAAGGGCAATACTGTAAAAAAATAATCTACCATAGTTTATGGTTTATTTCTGATTTCTGATAGAAATGTGCACCTTGACGATAGAATAAGCTGATTGTGATTTAAAGATTGCATTCATGATTAAGATGCACTGTATAGACTATAGTTAGAAATTAGAATTAATGTTTTGTGCTTGTTTTGTTATAGCACTTACATTATTTACATATGGCCATGTATATCATTAGAGTGTGAACTGAATTAGTAATAGTCCTGTTGTTTACAGGCTAGGTTTTTTTATGGGATCGTGAGACCTGGATCTCTTCCTGACGAGGAAGATGGCGAGCCTTTCCCTTTGAACCGAACCGAACCACAGCCATTCTGAGTTGGCCCAGAAGGGCAGGTTGCTCTTCTCTCACGAACAATTGCAACAGTGCGGTAGGACGAAATCGCACCAATCACAGACTTTTGACCTGTTGGATTTGACTTGACTGAACACTGACTATTAAGCCGGCAAGACTGACATATCTGAGCTCAGATAGGATTCTGACTGTTATTATTATTGCTGTCACTGTATTTTATTTTATGTTTTCATTCCTGTTCATAAAATGCTGTTAAATTGTTGCTAAATAGTTTAATACAATTCATAGCAACTTTACCTGTGGCTCCAGTCATTCTTCTCCACGCAACTCCCTTTATCCCTCCTGCGAATCTAGCTATTGGCCCATTCTCTCCATCTTACTTTAATTTCCCCTACCCTATCCTGTACTTGGCTACATTTACAATTATGGGATTTGAAGGCACAAATCAAACCCATGGTTTCCTGTATGTTTGCAGCAAGGTGTAAGCAAAGAACAAAAATATGGCAAATGCAGTGTGTTAGATTTCATATAACTTCAGCATAATTAAAATCTAATTATTTACATGTTTGGACATTCCGTGAATATTTACAATAATGTGATGACTTATTTCACATTTTCATTATTGTGCTTTGATTTATGAAAATGTTAAAACAAATGAGATAAATGCATTGTAACTGATTATATTATGCACAGATGCAGTAGTGTCAGTGTTTACTGTGTGTTGGCAAAGATTGCCAGGGTAACTGCAGTTGGCAACAGTTCTATTCTCGTCATGCTGCAGAAAGGAAGTATCTCAGGGTAGCATAGTGTGGTCAAAAGGGCACATTCTACCTGCATGAGTTAATTGGGTGTGAAAAGACATGAACAAGATTTAGATCCTTCACTTCAGCAGTTGAGAAAAGAGGAGCTGGAAGGTGTGATAATAAAAGGAACCTCAACAGTGACAGGTGGGATTAGCAAGCATCAGTGTGGTATAGAACTGCACTGCATCATGTGGCAAACTCTTATCTGGATCTACAAGACTATATTGTGGCAGCTTAAAAGTCAGTATCAGCATCTATTCAGTCGTGAAATGAAATGACGCTGCTGTTTCACAGCCAGTCATCCTATAAAAATACCTCTGAGATGAGTGAGGCACTTCTGATGCCATACTTAGGGATGCCACAAAAGAACTGAATGAATATATAAAAGGCCCATCTTAGAACTGAAAAGTTTCTAGTTTCATTTCAAACTTAACAAGGCCAGTGTATGTCATCTTTTGTTTTAAACTCTAAATGCTCGTGCCTAAGACAAATGTAGAATGGAGAAATATGGATGATTAGAATAAGATTATTAGCAGGACATGTCGTTTTTAAAAAGGATTTTTTAAGACTCTGGATTTAAAGTATATGAAAACCCAGCTACACATCAATAATAATAAGACATAAATATTAGTCATGTTGTCAATGTCATGTTGAATCAGTTGGCTTTTTTACTTTAGTGGAGCTTTGTTTCTACTTACAAGCTAGCAAATATTGGTGATGCACAACAAAAACATATTAATGAGTTATATGCAAGAAATCAAGGTCAAAAATACTCATTAGATATACAATACTGGACCACGCCTACTTATTTATATGTTAGTAGAAAAAAGATAAATGGGACCAGCAATTTATTGAAACATAACTTCACTGGGATCTCAGACCCAAATAAATGAAGCCAAAACTAAAACTCATGTCAACTTGAAGTTACTGAGCAGTTTGCAGAACTTTCCGTCTCAAAACAGCCATGTGTTGTTTTTTTCCCTTTGTCAGAGGTCTTTTCAGTCAAAGAAAGTGACTGCTTTGAAGGAACATGTGATGGGTCGCCTCCAGCTGAATGCTCCAGGCTGCACGCCGTCATTTTGCTTTCACAATGCTGGGAGGTCAATTTCTAGTCTCTTTATAAATGCAGGGAGGGCAAATCATTTCAAAGGAAGGGATTTACATGCACATCGGGTTGAACCAGCTACCGAGTCATACAGCAGTGGAACTTGGATTGCAGCACATACAGTGGGAGTGGGACTTCAGTCTCAGCAAGGGAAAGCAGTACCCATTACAGTACTATATCTTTACACAGCAAAAGCATGTTTGCTCTTATCAATTTTCTAAATGTTCAAAAACATTATCAAGCACATTCTAGCGGTTTCATTCTCTCAATAACACAATATTGCTCACTGGTGCAGTCCTCTACTGCTGGCCACTAAACAGCTCTAGTGAAGCAGATGCTCTGCTTTAGGGCATCTCCATTATTTATTTTTGTGTTTTTATTTTTTGGTCAAGACAGAATTGACTGTGTGACTGTTACTGATATCTTCTCCTCCCAATTTTCCCTAGTTGAATTGTTGAACCAACCTTTAGACCTTCCAGTCACTTGTGTTTGTCCCAACACTAAGACAGCCACAACCCTCTCACATTAATCATTACATTGTCAGTTACCAAGGAGAGCTGCAAGCCCGATCCTCTCTGCCAGTACTGATTTAAATCGCTTTAATGGCCATCCCATGCGGTGGAAATGCTCCTCAGCGGAAACAGCGGTGGCAGAAGCGATTGACCTGCCGTCTCTGCTGTGAAAGCTGTGCGTGAGAGAGGTCAGCACCATGAAGGGCGGCAGGCATTTGATTAAAGCTTCAACCCTGTATGTGGAAAACATGAATAATCCCAGATGAGAGGGCTTACGCTGACTTGTGAGGGTCAGACACAGAAGGATCCGGGGGCTTGGACTCTTGGTCTAGTGAGGCAGCCACGTACATATATCGGCCTGTGTTTTTCTACACAATGCAGCACAAGGAGCCACTTTCACTTCATGTGACATGGACATTTATCAAAAGTCACCACACTGATACAACTTTGCTATGTTAGTAAGGGATAAAAGTGTGGATGGCCCACACTTTTATACATTATTTAAGATAAAACAGATCCGCTCAAACGGTGCCTCAACTGGTATCGCTCTTATGAAGATCAGTACTTCATATAGTTTTGTGCTTAGGTAGATAGGTAGTTCAAAACAACATTAAAAAAGCAATCAAACTCAAAAAGCCTATGACGTATGCATCATTTTCTTTTCTTTTTTTTCAGTTGAGTTTGAGGGAAGAAAAGTGTGAAAAAAATAGAAACTAGGTAAATATTTGTTGATGCATGGGCAGCATTGAGGCACCAGCCTAATCACTAATGGGCCCTTTACACTTTATGTTTCTTCTTTGAAGCGAACACTGTGAATACATATTTAACTGAGTGAAAAAAAAGGTGATGCAGACGCGCGTTACACCCGAGTCTTAATACAAAGGTTTGTTTGTGAAAAGAAGAAATTGCTTCAAAATAACGCCAGTAGGATTTACCGGGCCCACAAGAAATAAATTCTTTTTTTTTTTATTTTGAGTGAAATAGAAGTAAAAGTGCAATGCTGTGAAGACAGGGTACACTATGACTGCAGTTATTAATGGAGGAAACTAAGTATGTTAGCTTTTCATCTACAATTCACACGTTTTTACATCTATTTGACTTTTAAAACCTTTTATTCCAATAATTGATCTTCTTTGGTGTTCTGTGTTTCATTTAACATCTGAACCATGGGGACTGCTGCAAAACTTTTCTTTTTTAAATGTGGTACTTTTTTTTGAGATGGTGTGTAATCATTTATTTCTTGATCACACTGATCTCTCATTTCACCCTATCACCACTTCCCATATCTCATTAAAGTAAAAGTCTTTGCGTTGGTTCATTGGCATTTATCTGCTTTCCTCTGACTCAGCTGAATTTCCATTTATTCTTGTCCCTCACCCTTTTGTCTGCCCACATTAGAATAATGTAATCTTGTTTCATAATTTTTCTCCTGTCAGCCCCACTTCATATTAGCTCCTGGTTACATTTGTTTGACTCTGCCCTTGCTTTGTTTCAGACCACAGACTAAGTCACCTAACATCAGAGAAATGGTAATGCTGCTGCACCTGTAACAATGTGTCATTATTCCTGTGTCAAATGACATGATCAAGGAAGAGCCTTTTTCTTTCCAGTCAGTTATTCACAGAGGAGATGTGGAACATTGTGAATGCCTTGGCTAGTAAGAAGACTGCTGGTGCAATATAAAATAAAAATAACAATTGTTGTTGTTTTTATTCTCCACTCCTGCCTTTCACTGAAGTTGCCAACAAGCCTTAGCTCAACATGATGCCCAGCATAAGTTTCCATCCCCACTTTCTCATTTCGAAAACTATCAATATGTAAATCAAATTGCTCTACTTCCTGTTTGTGTCTCCCCAACATGGGACGCCTCTGTGGTTACTCACCCTCTCATTGATAATCCCGCCCACTCCCTTTAACTGCATCTGACATATTGAATAGCTCAAATGTTGCTAGTTTGGCCTCAGTGGTAATTTTACGTGTTGACAGGCAGACACAATCCACAACCTGATCTCTGCTATCTGGTATACAGCTCATCCTCCCCAGAGTATTTAGATCGATGGAGTAAAGTGAGAGGACCTTTTTTTAGATCAGGAGCCAATCAGAGAGAAAGTGAATAAAGGGAGGTGGGGGTTCTTCCCTACTGGAAGCAATCATTAAAGAGCTGAAGCCATATGGGAATATTGGATAACTTACCACTGCACTATCCAGAGAGGGATTAGGAAATGCAGATCCACCCAAACATGAAACGTATCAATCGATCACTAGGACCCCTATATCCAACAGGTCGACTTTATTCCACACTGGCAAAAGAAATGATCATCAGAAAAGTTTCTCAGTCTTCATAGTCATGGACAACAAGACTGAAAAGACACACATTTGCATGAAAAATCTCCCTTGTTGTTGAAGCCTGTGCTCAGATATTCCCTTAAAGGCAAACTGAGTTTCTAGTGAAAATCATGACACTAATTAAAAGCACAAGGAAATCATATTAAGCCTGATACAGTGTACAGAGATATGCATTAAATCTGATATTATATATATATATATATATATATATATATATATATATATATATATATATATACAGGTGTGTGTGTGTGTGTGTGTGTGTGTGTGTGTGTGTGTGTGTGTGTATATATATATATATATATATATATATATATATATATATAAAAGAGAGGTGAATGAAGAGCACATTGGTCCGCCAGTGCAGCTCTAAGTGGATATGAGTTCAGAGACGTATAGACCTGGTGCCAGCCATGAAAGGATCCTAAGCCAATTATCTTAAAATCAATTTCACTGACAGTGAGACAGTCGAGTAGAGGGGAAATACTGGGTTTGTCTTCTAGTTGTCTTCCAGTAAGTAGTCTTGTGGTAGCATTATGAACCAACTGATATCGGTGCATGTCAGAAGTTAATTCCTTGAATCTAAAGCAACAGATCTAAAAGAAAAAAATATATATCCATCAAGACTTCCACTGGAAAAAGAGACAGAGAAGATTACCTACTAGGTCCCTAAAATCTACCACTGCCTTTCAAGTCCACTGTGAATTTGTCTATAAGAGTCTTGACATTCTCCATTGACCTGTGGGGCCACAGGTCAATCAGAACATAACCAAAAAATAATAATAATGGGCATAAGAAAGATATCACCTCTGATTGAGTGGTAATTGCGTATTGATTGCAAACAAGAGGGTACTGTAGCATTTTTCCAAGAACAGATTTACCTTCGCTAATGGCTGTGGTTCGCATTGTAAAAATAAAGTATACTTGAACACAGTTTTTTCTGTACTTCTCTATCACTGCACTGTTGTAGAAGCCAAAATGTTTTCAGTTTCACATTCATGACTTACTTGATGACATTTACATCAATCAGACTAGTTTCTTACTTCAATTATTCCATTATCAACAATAAAAGGCAAAAAACTTGTCAAAATATTAAATTTATTAAAGTTATATTGTTAAAGAGTTTAGTCCTGGTAATTTCTGCAACACTGGTTGCTACCATGTTCAAAGCATGTGCAGCTAAACACAACCTGCAGAGTATTCAAACAATAACAACAGGATATAAAAAATAACCTGGATACTCCTGCTTTCCGACTCTAATATTCACCACAACTTAGCTCATAAAATCAATTCAATTAAACTTTTCTATTCAGTTTTATTTATATAGTTCAGAGAGGGGCAGCCATCTGTCACGACCGGTTGGGGTGAAGGGAGGAAGACAGGACAAAAGACATGCTGTGAAGGAAAACTGTGAGAAAAATGTTTATTATACATTTTTATACAAACCAAAATCTTTTGCATTTACAGAAACTTAGTGCTGTCTTCACATTTAAGATGCAGAAGTTACCCCTATTTTTCATCCATTGGTATAACTGGGTTTTTTTAATAGTTTCATAGTATTTCTCACAGTTATTATTGTTTTTTTGTAGTAGTAGTATTGACACCACATGCCTTTAGATGTTTGCACAAGTGTACAGGCATTAAATACTTCATTGATCTATATGAAGATTGAAAAAATTGTGTCACAAAAGAAGAAAAAACAGTAAAATGCAGAATAGAATAAAACCATAGAACTAAAAAAAATTAATCTACTCTTAAGCTCTTTTAGCAAATCTGATATTTGGCACGAGGCCCTAAAATCAGTCATAAACAGACTGCCTGTTCAGCTTTGATGTTAGATGTAATTCTACATTTTGTTGCCCATGCTTTTTAAACAAAGTCAACATATGGCTCATTAGCATGTTTTCACAGCAGAGCTATTAAGTTTGGCATTGAAACCTCTGTTTGGACTTTTCTCGTGCAAACTTTGCAACACAAATGATTGTTTCCCCAAATAAAAAAACATCTGTTAGCCTTGAGTAACACCTTATCCTTCCTTCACCTGGGCTCCTGTTGCTGTGGAACACAGACTGATCCTGAATGAGCACAGTCAAAAATGAGAAACAGACAGCTCCTCTCTTCATCACATGTTAATTTGGTAAATCTTTGGTATTTTTTTTCTTCCATCTCTCTTTAATCTCCTTGAATGTCACCAGAGTCTTAAGCTACCTGCCTAGTTCGTGTTATCCACCATGCTGTTTGGTGGTACAATTTTGAATAGTTGTTTGTCAGTGTTTCACACATTTTTGCTGTCAGGATGTCTGCCCTGTTGTTGTTAAGTATTACATTTTGTCTTATATTATTTTTGTATCGGTGAATAAGAATGGTACACTGTGAATACAGGCGCCCTCTTAGTAAGCTTCACACGGCTACAGGTGGCTAATAATGTATTATATTTACCGTAATAACTTAGCATGCATGGCGATATCCAATATTATTTAAGACATACTGTTGGATATGTAACTCAGAGAGGGTGGTAAGCTGCAGTATCATTTATCTTAAATGCGATTGGTCAAAAGTCGACAATGTAGGAAACTTCAGTTTCTCATAAGATGTTTTGTCTTGTTACTTGTCAGGTGGTGTTTTCAGCTATTTTCATCCCATCTGAGGCATCAGACGCTATGCATGGACTAAGATGTTCAAGACCTCACAAAGGGTTCAGAGGCTGTTTACATCTTCTGGATTCATCTGTATGTGTGATGTTTTCCCACTTCATGTTTGAATCAGTCATCTATTATGATACCTCTTGAAGCCACACAAGAATGCTACTTTAACAACACAACCCGGCTCAATTTTTAAGTGAACACCACATAATTCCTGCAATTTCTTCACATCACTATATGATATATGCATGTATACCTGTGTGTAGTCAGGAAAGTGTAATTAAAGTCATTGTATCTGGTTGTGCATATTTAGGAAAATCAGGTATTCCCTGGTTCATAAGGTGCCTTAGCAAGGGAACATGATAGTAGACGTTATAAGTCCACATACAGTAAAAGAAATGAGACATTATTTGACAGAAATCTATGTATTTTCCCCGTATTTATCAACATTACATGAACAAAAAATGTCTTTTTTGCTAAAATAAATTGAATTTGATTCTTAACAAATTATTTTCCTTTGGTTCTGGCGAGACCCTCTTTTTATTTTTGTGCCAAAATGGCTTCTAGAAAAGAAAAATAATCTCCATTAATTGCATTGATGATGATAGAATAAGAGTAAAGTTTACTTTATATGCTTTCAGTTGTTTTCTTTGTGTATTTTTAAAATGAGTAAAATGCAATGGACATTTTGGGACAGGAGTTTTATATTGTGGATATTGCGGACAAATCTACAACTAATGTTTGATGCTGTGATGTCAGCATAGACCAGTAAGGGATGTAAGATTAAATTAATGAATAATGTAGTCAGAGAGATGGAAGTCACTGATAATGAACAAACTGGGCATTTACTATATATATATTTTTTTTTTCTTTTTTCTTTTTTCTAAGTTTAGGTCTGCATCCATCACTACACCCAAAACGCCTGGTTTGTGGTTTTTAGGTGTATAGCTTGAAGTTCTCTGGTGACCTGTAATCGTTTTTCTTTAGCTCCAAAGACTATTACTTCAGTTTTGTTTTTGTTTAGCTGGAGAAAATTGTGGCACAACCAGTCATTAATTTCCTCAAAATTTACCAAGAGCCTGTACAGGGCCTCGGTCTCCTGGTGATATTGTGATATATATTTGTGTGTCATCTGCATAGCTATGATAGTTTATTTTGTTGTTCTTTATAATCTGTGCCAGTGGGAGCATGTAAATGTTAAACAGAAGGGGTCCCAAGATGGAACCTTGGGGAACTCCACATGTGATACTTGTCTGCTCAAATGTGAAGTTACCTATTGATACAAAGTATTTCCTGTTTTCTAAGTATGTTTTGAACCAGTTTAGTACAGTTCCTGAAAGACCTGCCCAGTTCTCCAGTCGTTTGAGTAATATGTTGTGGTCAACTGTATCAAATGCTGCACTGAGATCCAGTAAAACTAAGACTGACATTGTTCCACTGTCTGTATGCAGACATATGTCATTAAACACTTTGGTCAGAGCGGTTTCAGTGCTGTGGCTCTGTCTAAAACCTGACTGGAAGGCATCATAACAGTTATTCTGTTTTAAGAAGTAATTGAGCTGCTGAGAAACTGCTTTTTCAATGATCTTACTTAAAAATGGGAGATTTGAGATTGGCCTGTAGTTGTTCATTTGTGTCTTGTCAAGATTGTCCCTTTTCAATATAGGTTTAATTAAAGCAGTTTTTTAGTGGTTCTGGAAACACACCTGACATTAAAGAAAATAGTTACTGAACAACTTTTTTATGCAATATATTAAAAGATTGAAGAAATATTAAGATCCACAGAAAAATTTGTCAAAGATGATCTTTTACTTTAAACTTTGCTTTAATGAAATCCAATTGTATGGGAATATTGCCAGGCTACCAGCTGCTTCTCCTTTAAACTTACTATGTTATTGTGGTGGCCACATTGACAAATGACTGGCAGTCTACAATCCTACTGGGAGTCTGCAGTGAGACTCTAAGGTGACTGTGGACTCTGGGACAATCTGTCTACAGTGATTGTGAATTTTGCACTACAGTTGACTCTATAGATCGAAAGCACTTATCCAGTTGTCTTATTTTTTAATAATCAAAGGGGAAGTAAAGCCAGTGAGAACACTGATTGCTGGAATGTTTCATCAATGGCTGGGACAGTGCTAATGACTGACCACAGCAGAGTGCAGGGGAATAGATATATTATAGGCAGGAGGAGACTAAGACAATGCTTGTTCACCATTACTTAACTGCTTCAACATTTAAGCCCATCAAGCCGTCTCTTCTTAGCCTTAGACTGCAGTGGGCCGTCAGAGGTTGTCGCTCATTAGTTCCGTTTCTTTTTATTACCTTTTAAAATGCCACAATTAAGTACAAATTTCTTTGTCTTGTCAACTCGCTGACTCTTTTATAGAGAATAAATTCTTGGCAACACACAAAAAATGTCAGATTTGTATGGTTAAATTTAGCTTTGGGTACAATATAATGCAGTGCCTGGCTGAGCCCTTTCACCAGAAGGCTGTAAAAAGCAAAGAGGAAGAAAATAGGGCAAAGTGCTCTAAAGTGGATTGCAGATGTCTCTTGAGTCACCACTGGAATGACACTACAGTCTTATATCAAGCTCTCAGGACCCCCACCCCCTCACCTCATTCTACCCAACTCTTCTTCATTGACGTCGTTCCTCCACTCTTGAAACCCCCTTTGTGGGATATCATCGGTATTTCTCATAGCCTCCTTCAGCGATATAAATTGCTGCCTACATCAGTCGCTATCATGTGTACCCTGGAGAGAGACAGAAGGAACAAGAAAGATGGAGAGAACACACGCTGAGTACAACCTTGTTGTGCGTTGGGGAGAGAAAGCGAGAGATTCCGTGAGTGTGTGTGCACTTGTGTGTGTTTGACAGACCAGCAGAGGAGGTGTGTGTAATATTTGCCGCGGAGCTTGTGTTTACGTGCATTCTTCTAGGTTGAAAATGAATGCATGCATGTGTGTTTGCATCACACATGTGAGCATTGTACAAAGTGTACAGCCCACAGATGGAAAAAAGAAAAACCAGGATTCATCAGCACGCGTCAGCAGTGGGTGTTTAAAGACATGAGGCCGCTTGTTTTAGGGTATTTTCTCTGCTTATGTATTTCCACCATGACTCTGTTGGAGAGATCAAAAAGTATTGCTGTGGAAACCAAAAAGCTAGTTACTCTCAGACTACTAACAGTCCGGCATTTGTCTGCGGAAATGCCAAAAGAGAAAGAGAAGAGGAAAGGAAAGAAAGCGAGATGGGGGCACGAGGAGGAGGAGGAGTGCATTCACATGCGGAGGCGGCAGGCGGCTCATGCTGGCTTGTATTCTTGAAGTAATTTGTGGGCGACTGTAATTGAATGTACAGTGAGATGAACAGGATGCCCAGCAAATCCGCCTACCCACACAAGCCAGAAGTCAGATACGCCGGTGGCGTGTGTGCTGGATGCGTGCATCTAATGTGCATTTTCCTAATCAGCAGTGCAATTATGTGCTAAATTGCAAAATACACTTCTGTCTTTGTGTAGAAATCTGATATCTGTATCTCTCTTTCGCTCATTTTTTATGTTTTATTGCCCTACAAATGTTGTCTCAGAGCTGGTATGACTTTGATTCATAGTGCTTGACGTCTTTATGGTGGGCTTTTCGAGCTAAAATGTTTGTGCCATTTACCTAATGTAATAAGATAAGACTAATATTCAGTGGGATGATCTTGCTGCTGACAAGCTGAATTTACAGAGTACAGATATATGCTGTGCTGTGGGTAATCTGTTCCAGCTGAAACTCTACCCCCCTGAAGGATCACATATTTAAAGAGATGAATTCAAATTCCAGTGACAGAGCTGAGATGTGCTCACGTTCATAATCCTCGGTTCTAAAATGAAATTATAAATGTGAGTTAGAATAAACTATTAATCACATCTATTGCTCACATTAATCAGCTTCTACCTCTTCTTCTTCAAGCCACAGTGAAGTTTAGTCTCCTGTAAAAGCTGTTCGCTCACTGATGCCACCTTTTAACGTTGTAGATGCCAACTTGAGTGTTTCTATGGCAACAGCATTATCCCTAATTGACGAAAACTCACTAAAGCTTGTGGGTAGCACAGTGTTTCACAAACAAACTCTTAAATAACATCAAATTGGAGTTCTGATGACTAATGGCTGCTACAGGAGCATGACGTGTGTGGTTGTATCACGAGCTCATAGCTCAAGTCTGCTGTTGCTAATGGGCCATTTTCATTAAGTTTAAGGTGTTTTATTTCCATCATGAAATGATCTTAAAAAACATTCTGAAGAAAAAGCAGTTTAGTTGAGAATGTGCTAACTGACGGATTCATTGATTCTGTATCAAATAAATCAGACTTTTTCTTTTGTTCTATGTCAAAACCTTTTGCTCGTTTTTACAAAACCGATAATCTGTTCCCCATTTATGCCAAAGAGACAGCAGGTAGAAGGAGAGCAAAATGATTAAATTCAATGATCACTGCCAGTTCTGTCTTGGCTGCTATGGTTTCACTTATTTGTGAGTCAGACAAATGCAGATATTTCCTCCTTTTTTCTTTTCTTTTTTCTCCTCAGCACCTCAAATGTTTGTTGTTTAGGTGTTTGAAAGTGAAAGTTATTGTCTGAAAGGCCCTGTGTGGCCCTGAACATCACACATTTCCTTCTATATTTCACCATGTCTGCCTATGACATTTCTATCCACTGAAAATGAGTCATTTTTATTCAGAAAAGCTTGTCCGCATGAGCAAAACCACCATTTAATCATTAATTGACCACAGTTCAAATTCATGGGCACAAATATTGTGTAATCACTACATTTTTTTAGTGTTGCCTCATTATAAAATATAAATAGTGTCTAAAATGTTGAAAGCTCCTCTACCAATGCATGTCAAATAAATTCTTAGCCTCTAAAATCCTGTAATAAAAGTGAGCACGAGATAGCCGGTTATAAAAATATATACCTAACAATTTCAGCTTTTCTAATTTGTAATGCAAGTCTTTTTTTCTCTCTATTCAAGGTTCAAAAATGGCACGGGAGGGTTACTCTTTATTGCTTTTATATCCACTCATTTATTTTATGAGAAACAGTGATTAATTTATCTGTTTATTAATCCATTTTACTTTAAAAACTGCATAAACACTTAAATCCAGCAACTGTGCGTGAGGTCACTTCTTTGTACTACACACAGCATGCCTACACTTTTATTGTAGGCTACCCTCGTCTCTTAGATTCCTCCCCTGCCCACTCTCTTACACACTTACATCCCCATACAGGAAAAAGGCTGACTCATCACCACTTCATTACTCAGGTGAGCTATGAGTGTGTTTACACACACGCTGATTGATATTAACCCTCTTTGTTTAAATCTTCTACACCAGCAGACAGTTTGCCAGGCAGTGGGCTGGTCCACTTGCAGGAGTGGGCTGGCGAAGGCGGGGTGTGTGGAGCATACTGACCAAAAAGCTCACAGTGCCCTCTACTGATGGCTGACAGCAAAATTTTCCTGTTAGAGCAATCTTTGCTCTCTCCTCCACCTATCTTTTTTTTCTTCCACTGTATTTGAAAGCTTAAGTGTTAAACTTTTTGTAATATATACAAGACCTTTAAGTAATAGCACCAAACTTAAACTGTACTGGATGATTATAAAATAGTTGATCTCAAGAAAATATCTCTTTTAAACATGGTTTTGTTGTTCATCTGTCACCCGTCCATCTCCAGCATAGGGATTTTATGCCATCCCATGCTGAAAAAAGGAAAGTCTTTGCTCAGCCACGGTGGGTATTGCTGCTCATGCCTATCATGGTGTTCTTCATATGAACATGTGTAACTACCAGCTATAGAGGTTTTAGCCAAAATGCATGACTACCCTACAGCAGAACTGTAGGTTGCTGGGTGAGTGTATGTTTCCCTCCTTCCTGTCTCAGGTGCCTCCCTGTCTTCTATAGAGCCAGTGGTTTGTGAGCAGCTGACTCCACTCAGCAATCACCATCACAAATACATAACCCTAGGGGAGATACTGGTGCTAGCGGGCTATTGTCTTGACAGCGTTTGGTCTGTGTTTAAAAGTATGTTGACTGGCTTTGCTGTTTTATCTTTTCTTAAGACCATCACAGCTCTTCTTGGAAAAAGCAGGTGTGCCGCCTCTCTAAATTTTTATTAAAATCATCCCATCTCCTTGGCTGCCTTCCTCATTTGCTTCTCCTCATTTTCTGGACATTTGGCACATTTTCTGTAACTTAGTATTCAACAAGAGAATATTTTTTTAAGGTTGCATTAAAGTTAAGACACATCACTCCAGCATCAAGCCAAGCAAAACCCAAATAGCAAATTATCTAGTTTTATATTACATATCGCAGCAAAATTTAATGAAATATTGCTTCATTATATCGACTCTTGAATATTTCACTGTACATGTTTCTATTTTAGAAAACGAGGCCTTGATGGAATAAATAATCATCAAGGTTTGCCTTCATTTCAAAGTCATTTTGAAAGCAGCTGTTACATTTTTCAAATGGTGTTTAACTCATTTGCGACTGAAGGCTTTTCATTCATCTTTCTCGAGCTCACTTTCCCTTTCAAATCACATTAACTAAAACATATTAAACAGGCCAACACATCAATTTCCCTTCACTTAGAAGAGATGAAAAGGCACAGTGTCATTTTTAATGAACTAAGGGGACAAAAGGTGTTTGGGGAGTCCCTTACCATTGATGTCAGCAATCACTATGAGCATCAGAAAGACAACGATGACCTTTTGACCTCTGAGCTTCCTGATTTAATGGGGTCCCCCGGAGGTGGCGGCGGAGCCGAGGGGCCATAAAGTGCAATTCCAATTGCAATCCGAGGAGAACCACCGTCAATGAGAAGGTCGCCAGAGTACAGGTGATATGAGGTCAGATCCAGTTTATCACAGTGTGCCGATCATTAAATCATTTGAATTGTACATATACTGAATCCTAGAAACATCACAAAGGAGTTCTACAATGTAAGCTGGAGAAAAGAAACAGTAACTAATAAAAGAAGGCAGTGAAACGGGATGCTTGGCAAAATTTGTGGTTCTTTGCACTAAAAGTCCTTGCAGTACAGTTATTACTGGCAGGTCTGAAAAGAGAAAAGTGCACACTCTGGTCATTTGAGTTACAGATACGAGGTCCCCCCCCCCCCTCAGTTTTTGTATTTGCATGTCAAAAAGTATTCATAATACTTTGACCACTCTATATTTGGCTTTCAGGGTTGAATTCTACCTGTGATCATTGGTTCAAGTTTTATGATTATTGATCTCATAATGTTGGACTAAATCATGTCTTGCAGCTTGTGAAAGATAGTGGGTAAGCGTTTAGTCTTAGCATTCATTCATGTTCATTTTCAATTTACAAATTTTAAAACTAACACTCCCAAATGCTTTTTGTATGACATAATTTCAAGTTGTCTCCTCTCCTGGGCCCTTTTCTAGAAATGAGAGAGGTACTACAAAAAGTTCAACATAGCCAGGCTTTCTTTGTGTTTGCTGGCTTGAAAAAAGCTAAAATTCCAGTCAGAGATATCAAGTACCACTACGGTGGTTAACAGCATTCTGTTAACCCAGGCTTTCTGCTCCAGGTTCTGTGTGGGCTCCCATAAAAGAGGGCATTTGACATGTCTTTTCTCTCTTCTACTGCACAAAAGTGACCGACTGAGTGCCGCCTACTTCAGAGACATTGCCAGAGGAACAGATAAAGATATGAAAAGAATACAGTCTTGTTAAGTCTGTTACTGTATTTAATTTATCATTCAGTGTGCTCTTAGCAATATTTCATTGTATTGCAAAACACAGTTTTCACAAAACCTGCTTTCCGGAGCAGCACCCAAGTCTAGTGAAAACTCTTAACCCTGCGACTAGAGGAGCTCAGGGTTTTATGTTCCTCAAAAAGAGCTGAGTTAAATTCTGAATAAGCAACCTGGGAAACAGACTTGGAGTTTCTTTTTGACTCCATCCTCCTGCTGTACCTGAAGCAGTTCATGTTAGAACACATTCATTTGCACAAATTTACATATGAAAAATTATATGTTGGTTAATCATTTTACGCATTTAGCATGATCACTTTCATCGATGGAAGGACCGAGACAACAATCGCAGACATTGCAGATTCATTATTACCTCAGGATAAACTCTGTAGGCTACATCTGTCTAACACTGGGACTCTTTGTTTAAAGACCTTTCCTGAGTGCACTGCAAAACTAATTTTACAATTGCAAACATCTCTTGTAACATACACACCGAAAGCCCGAAAAATTCATCCTCAAATAACTCAATAAAATAGCGAAGTCGGCATTAAGCAATGATGAGCTGGTCCTGATGTTTCTAAACAAGAAAAGGAAGAAACAGAGATTATGGATTCATCCAATTCTCAAAAGAAGGTAGCAGCAGGGAGAAATTCATGGTTTCAACCAGGAGTCGAAGTTGCATCATGACCACTTCTGTATGTATTTCAGGATGTCAGTGGTGCAGTGGCTCATGTTGGCAGAATTGGGACCACATCTGGGGAGGCAGAGAAATTTTGAGATCTGTTTATTCGCTTGCTAAAAAATCTGAAAAATTAAGCTTGATTGGAAAAAGCTGATGCCGCTAAATCACGTAGTTGGATACGAATGGTGTCACAGGTGAGTCCAAAAACTGTTTAAATGCATGAAATATAAGCAAAAAACTTTACTTGTCTGGTATGTAAAGGCCTTTTTTCTGAAATAGGGCACTGCTGAAGTTGCAGTGCAATGTCATTGAGCACCCTGCACCCCCCCACCAAAACAAAACAAAAAAGAGAAGTAAAGGAACACGCATATGTCCGTGGTTAGCAGTCGAGTTTAGCGTTTATGATCTTCCAGTGACATTTGGTAAAATGATGAATACACATGTGCACAGTGTGTTCATCAGCATCAGTGTATTCTAATGTAATGTGCAAAATCATCAAATAGTCCCCACACGTATTGTGGGTAGAGAAGATAATTGAACTAAAAGGGCTCTTTTCCATCAATTAGAAAAGAACCACACATCCACTGGTGAAGAGGCAATAATGCTTTACTGCATAAGCCCATTTGTCCACAAGTGTCTACACAAGTGAGTATGTGTTTGAGTACCTCTCACCTGTGTGATTTTTAGCGTGAAGGGTGCTTCAGTCAACTGCTGCTCATTCCCAATGCTCAGCTCACTCGGAGCCTCATTTGACTGAACGCTTGGCTGCCTGAACAGGTGGCGACATCGAGAGCCAAACCAACCATGTAACTCTCCACTGGGCCTCCCACTATGCTTCTACAGGATCACATGGAGGATGTGCTGTACTACGATGCCGTGTGTTAGCCTAGCTATCAGAGAAGCAGGCTTTAAAATGAGATATGATGTGAAAAGCGCACTTGAACACGTGCCCCGTCTACAGCCTGCTGTGATATTCTTTACTTATAGATGATTTGTCAGCAGTTCATCCAGGCTGTTGCATCCTTTCTGATTCGTGCACTGATCATTTGTTGCCTTACTGATTTTAAAGCCCAATTTCAATTAAAAAATATTACCAGTTTTAAAAATGATTTTCAACATGTTATTTTAATCACAACATGGAAAAACACTGTAGAAATAATTGTAAATTATTGTAAGCAAAGCGGGTTTAGTGTTGCATGTGGTAAAATGAGCAGTATTGTCACAGAAGCTTTGTTAAGTTGCCCCTGCACAGGCCTTTCAGCATCCAGCAGTCTGTGGATGTAGGGAGAAGAAAATTAACTTAAAAAAGTAATTCCTACAAAATATAAATGGTTTATATTACTGTACAGGTATGCTAAAGCATGTTGTTAGATCATCCCGCTGTTACACAATGCAGTGAAGGCAATAAATATAAAGTGGTGCAGTCCATCTTCCTGTCTACAAAGTAATGAGGGGGGGGGGGGGTATTAAAACACACACACACACACACACACACACACAGCACAATCTGGCCACTGTTGGTGTATGTCCATAAGCTTAACCCATATTACCTGCACTCTGATTGCTCTGTAGGTGGTCTGCATGAAGGGTTATTTAACGTCCTCACCATGAAGAGCTGTGTGATTAAGAATAGGCAAAAGTGAAAAAGACACAGTGAGTGTTATATTGAATATCTGTAATGTACCTATTCATTTTTTTTTTTCAAATCCCAACTCCAAATGCAAACACGTGGATGCTCATCTTGACTGATCTACTCTGACATTTTCGTGACACGCTCACCTACAGCTGATTTCTTTTTTAAAGGTTTAAGCTGCAGTGACTTTTAATGAAGCAGAGAAAGTGTTTCTTGTACAAGATTATTAATTAACATGTTAACATTTGTATCTCGCTTTTAGTTTATTGTCTTGATGTATTGCGCGTTTGTCGACGCATCCGTGCACGCTCCCGTGAGGAGTGGAAATGTAAAGGATTATAGCAGTAAAAGACCACCACACAAGTGAACATAACCACACACAGGCAGGAGCTGCATTGGCCTTTTGTAGAGACTAAATTACTTCAAAAAAGGTCATGGGTTGACATTTATCGAGAAAAACTATATAAACAGAGGCTGACACCATGAAAACTGGAGCTAGTTTTATCAGTAAGGATCTGAAGAAGAAGCAGAGCTTTGAACTTAAGCTAAAGCGTCTTTGTTCTGCACTGGTTGATTAAACACAAATGTTTGATGGAGTTGTGAGAGAAAATAAGTGTAGTGTGGTGGGGAAGCTTGCTGTGTGCGTACTGACGTTTGACCTGAGGGAACACAGGCATAGTGGCAAATTTCTTTTGAGTGACGATTTAACAACACGGCTGAAGTCATTCTGGAGTTGCCGTTTAAACACAAGCACTCGGCGAGACTTTTAAAAAAAGCCTTAAGAGTATTCGCTACATAATTTGGCTTGGCTTATTTAAGCACATGTGACCAGAAAACACACTGACTTTGAATTTTTGGCAGTCAGTGGCACATCTGCTTGGTACATCTGCAGTCTGGAGTGAGCCAAATACAAAACTGCCCACCTGTTCTTTTTCATAAGACATTAAAAAATATTCAAATTTCAGTCACTTTTAGTCAGATTTTCTATTCCCTTTAATCTTTTTGGGGGGATCAAAAAACCGCCTGTCTATTATTTTCTGTTTCCTATTATTTTCGATGTTACATTTAAAAGCATTGATGTTCACACTTTTTTTTAGCCAAATTGCATCACCTCACCTGTGGTTACAATATTGAAAGTTTAATTACTATAAAATGGTTTTACCTGAAAGCTGATTTGTTTAGCACTCAGGTACAGACGCAGGAATATTGACAGTTAAATGTTGTCTCTGTGTGTGTGCTTGAATGTGTGTTAATGAGTGTTTATCTTTTGTGACAAAATATTCAAAATACAAGTCCTGTAAGAATATAAAAACGTTGATTATTTTCTCAGCTCTAAAAAGAAAAAACAGTTAGACAGATGTGTGTTTTTCGCTCCACTGTCATTGACTGAAATAACAAATGGATGACTCAACCCAAAAAAGCCTTGTGCTGAATGCAGTGTCGTCATTTCAGATCCTTCCAGCACCTGTTACAGTAGATGGCTATTTTATCTCATTCTGGAAAGACACTTCGCCTGCCAACTGTGTTACTGAGGAGTGATCTTGAGCATTTAAAAAAATATATTACTGTTGATGCTCTTTACATTTCATTTCTTGTTACTGCATTATGACACAATTTTAGGTTAAAAAGTAACGATACTAAGATCTCAGTGTAAAAGATTGAAATCCTGAGTAGTTTCACAAGAAGCAGATTCCCCTCAGTGCTGTTCTGAAAGTCGTGGCAACATTTCCAGTGTTCGATTTAATGCTTTTTGTCATCAGTTCTTTTGTGTATAAGAAATAATTTTGAATATCTAACAGCAAACCCATTCACCCAGCAATAAAACAGACAGGCTTTTAGGCTTTTCAGTGATGACAATGGCAGTTTTTTTTCTTATAATAATTTATTATAAAATATACTGCTTTATATTGATATTTCATGCACCATAGTTGGTGATATCTGGCTCATGTGTCATGGCTCTGACAGTTTGTTAGTGTTAACTAGTTGTTGCGTGGTTAGGTCCTGTTTTAGTTTGAGTCTTATTTTTGTTTTTATTCCCAGTTTTGTCTTCGCTCCTTTGTGATTATCTGTCAAACATAGTCTTTCACAATGCATTCATGTTGTTTATGACAAACTATAATCCTACCGCCCAAATCTAACAGCAGAAATCGAGACACATCAGACCAGGCCAACATTTTTCCAGTCTTCTTTTGTCCAATTTGTAGAAACTGTTTCCTCTTCTTAGCTGACATGAGTGGCACCCAGTGTGGTCTTCTGCTGCTGTATCCCAGTTGTTTCAAGGCTGTGTGTTCAGATGCTCTTCATTCTCGGTTTGTTGTTTTTTTTAGTTTTTTGTTTTTTTTATCAGTGGCTAGTTTAGTTACCGGGCTTTCCTTTCAGCTCAAAACAACTGGAACTGGTACTCACTGGACATTTTCACTTTTTAGGATCATTCTGTACCCTAGAGGTACATTTTGGAAAAAATTACAATAGATCAATAGTTCCTGAAGTACAGAGGCCACCCTGTCTAGCATCAATAACCATGTCATACTCAAAGTCACTTAAATCACCTCCCTCCCATTCTTTACACGCTGAGTAGCTGCCATGTGGTTGAAATGACTGTTTAGATATTTGTGTTAAGGTGCCTCTGAACAGGTAGACCCAACAAAGCAGCCAGTGTGACCTGTATGAAACAACCTGATAAGACCATGTACAGCAAAGTAGTCCATCCTCTATAGTTTCACCACAGCAGAGCCACATCCACGGCATCCACACTCATTTAATTAAGGAGACCAGTGTAAATGCAGTCAGATTCTCCTGGCAAATTGGCCCTTTTTCATGATGTTTTTTCAATCACAGTGAAGGTACAGTGACATACCATAGTAGTCTTGTCTTTATCTAGCAGTAGAGTCCTGTTTCTGCTTCCTCAGTTCCTGCTCTGTTTTAGTGTTTCCCCATATGCTTTCCTTGTGCTTCATTTAGCTTTTATTTTTATAGACTTTGTTCTTTTGGTGGTTTTTCAAAACTTTTATTTAGTGTCTCTCTGTCACAACCTACATGACAGTATACTGTTTTTATCTGAACTAGAACGTGTCTTTACTGATATTTTAAATCCCCTCAAAAATGTATATAAAATACATATGATATGATTGTTTCTTTACTTGAATATTTTTTTAAATAAATTTCTATTTGCACATATCAAACCTGTATACGCATTGCTTTAGTGAAACAGTGAGCTAATAAACAAGGAAAAGTTGTAGAAAACTGGTTTGTGATGTACAAAAAGCATCCGCAAACTTTTGAAATGAACAAATCCAGTTGGATTGATGCACCCCACTGCCGTTGTTACCTCCAAACAGCAACTAAAAAGTTCAAACTGAGAAATTAAAGATGGAGTCACTCGTGTGTGAGAGGTTCTTAAGCCTGTGTTTGTGTGTACGTGCTAAGTCAACTAGGCAGAGCAGCTGCGGTCAGACTTCTGCCTGGAATCACAAAGCAAAAAACAGATAAAGGAGCAACTCAATTGCACAACAGCGTTTGGTCCCAAGCCAAACGGCAACTTCCAGGAGGCTCTTAAGCCTCTTACAGGACTGGCTTTCCTCCCTTCCCTATCCAACTTTTCATTTTTCTTTCTCTCTCCCCTCAGCTCCTGCTTCATTCATCCATCTCTTAGCTGAGACAGTGTCGACAGCAAGGGTACACATCAACAAAGTAAGCCAAGCATGATAGAGATAGTGGATTTACAAGACGAAATTGCTGAAAATCAATCAAATAACATTTTACAGGGGTAGAGGAGGGGAAGTAAGGGGGCCCTTGAGTATGCTCAAACATAATTGTATGTTAGAAATAAAAAATAAACATCAAACAAGCAAGCTGTGCAGCCGAGGAAAATACGCACAAGGTAGCGGATAGGGAGTTGGCTCTGATGAGTGAACTTGTTCTCTTTGAATTTTACTAACTTGTTTCTTAAGGGAGTTTCTGGCTGCCTGTGATCATTTTAGGGACAAGTACACAGCTTGCATTTGGCAGTATCACAGCTTTTTGCTCCTGAGTGAGGCAACAAGGAGTGAGACATGTAAGAGGAAGCACGTGTGTGTTTGTGTGTGTTCGAGCAGATATTGCATGTTTGTCTTTTCATAAAACACAGAGGCTTCTTCCCTGCTTGAATTTTGTTTGAGATTAAAGGTGGCGGCAGCATCTTCTGTCTTTCTTGTCAGCAACTGGCAGAGATTGTAAGCCTCCATCCACCCAGGCAGACAGAGTGATTGCTTTGCCACCGCCTGTCTTCACATGGCCGGCTCGTAGCCAAGCCCTCGGCAGCCACGAGCCTCATCACAGTTAATAACATTGCCCCAAAAAGATTTTTAACTGACTGTGCCTGCCATAAATTCACCCACCCAACAATTATTGATTAAATGCTTTCTCCTTAATAACGATGAGGTATAAATCCCCCTAGCCTTAAAAGACAAGGAACGTAATCTAATCAGAGACCTGCTTACCTCCATCCCTGATAGTTTATTCAGAAATAATAGTGATTTCACTTAAAGGAGGAATGCATATCGGTGGTGAAAACTGTGGGGCAGAAAACAACAAATGAAATATAAGGCAATGTGCAAGGCAAGTATCTGCAGCCCACAGTGCTGGCTTCTCTGGATTAATATTACTCCTGATTACCATCAGCAAAGTACACTATGGATTCCACAATCTTGTTTTTCCTTAAAAATAATAATATACAGAACAGGAAGCTGTTGGGTTCATGTGATTGGCTTGTAGAACATAAGCCTCTTTGTGTGCAGTTCATCATTTTTGGGGGCACAATTACACGCCAGCAGTGGCTAGAACGGTGTCCAATAAAGCTTTTAGTTAATGTTGCAGATTTGTGAGTTGTCATTTTGCTCCCACATTCACAACTGTACAAAGTTTTACTTGTAAAATGTTTCTTTGCAGTTATTTACTGCTATCCAAGACTCAAGTGTTTTAACTAAAGGCTGCAAATATCACAAAAAATGCTTTGAAGTTTAGTGACTCCAACATTTAGATTCTAGCTCAGACTGATTGTTGACTCCAAGATGTTAAAGTTAAAACATTTCACCTTCTCTCTAGATATACTGTAGTTTTGTTTGGGGTTGTTTTTGTTTTTGTAAGTTTTATGTTTTGCAGCATCTGAGAAAGCTTCTCTTTAAAATTATTATTCCTTCCACATTACCAGGAGAGAAAAAAAGCCATTCTCTTATGATTCAAGACAACACTTTTCTGAGAAATGTATCTACAAATTGGAATAACAGGGTAATGAGGTGGAGATATGGGTAAGCACTCAATCATTGAGCTGTGCTACGCTGTGGTCCCCTGATCATCCTCTCTGCTTACCCGCTATACAGTAAGTGGTCCACAGCATTCGTCTTAACTCGTCTGACCATCCAAGAGTCCATAAAGTGAGATGAGTCTAACCACACAGTCTTTGTGGTCTTAGTGGATGCTGATTAATGAGACCTTGTGGGATACTGGAGAGAAGGGTCAGCTTAACTCTGCTGCTGAGGATCTGAGTGATCAGTGGGGAGAATAGTTTTGGTGACTTTTTATGTGGCTTAAGTTGGAAAACATAAGCGCAAGTGTCATGGTCTCCGCTCCTCGTCAGCTGACAGCCGTCAGGTGTTTTGTTTTTGTTTACCTTTCTCTCTCACCTCTGCTCTCCCTTTCTCTCTCGCCCTCTTCCATTCTCTCTTTCTCCTGCCGGGGCGGAGCTCAGTATGGGCTCCTGCCCCTGGCCGACGCACCTGGAGGTGATCAGCACATCTGTCGCTGATCATGAAAGATTGGAACCCTTCTTAAGAGGGCGAGTCTGCTCTACTCGTCGCTGGATCGTTGAGTCATCAGCGTCAGTCGTCCTGTATTTTGTAAAGTCAGTTTATGAGCATGTCTGAACCAGGAGACTAATGGGTTTTTTTTCTGCCTGTGCATAGATTGCCTCTGGACTTGTTCTTCCCCTGTGCCTGGCGACTGAACGGGAGCAAGAGAGATAAAGGAGAGGAGATGTGCTAGGACTGAATGGAAACTTTCCCTTCCTGTACTCCTGCCTCTTTCACTCCTGGACCCTGGAACCCCGGCCCCTTTTTCCTTTGACACTATTATGTGTATATATGAATTCCACTGTAGGAAACACTGTAAATAAATGCACCTTTTGAAGACACTAGTGGTCTGCGCGTGAGTCCGATTTACGAAACCTGACAGAACGATCCAGCCACAACATGGACTCAGCAGATCAGAATACCATCGGTCAGGCACTGGCTGCCCAAGAAGCGGCGCTGACTCGCCACGAACAAATGTTACATCAGCTGCGAGGTGAGATCGCTGCACTAACTCAAGCTGTTTCCGGTTTGACTACGCCAGGGGGAGTACAGCCAGGGACCTCCCAGCCGGGTCGCCCTGCCCAGCAGGAGACACTCGCGGCGGCTACGGCCGGTCCCTCATCGGCAGCCACCCCATCCTCTGACGGTCCTCTGCCTTCGCCTGAGCCCTTTTCAGGGGAGACAGAGAAGTGCTCTGGCTTTCTGGCCCAGTGTTCATTGATTTTCCGCGAACAGCGGCGTTTTCCTAACAATGACGGGGCAAAGATTGCGTTCTTGGTACAGATGCTTCGTGACCGGGCTTTGAAATGGGCCCAGGTCGTGTTAAACTCCAACCCGGAGATCTCTTTTGAGAGGTTTGTGATTAACTTTAAGACTGTGTTTAATCAGGGCTCTGGAGTCGAGGCTGCGGCGCTCCGCCTCCTTAACTTTAAGCAAGGTAAGCGGAGTATGGCAGATTATTCAATCGACTTTTGGATTTTGGCAGAAGAAACCGGCTGGGGACCGGATGCGCTCAGGAGCACATTGTTAAATAACATCCGGGAAGATCTGAAAGATGAATTGATTATGCGGGACCTACCCACTGCTTTTGACGAATTGATGTCGTTATGTATTAAGGTGGATGAGCGGCTACGAGCTCGTCGGCAAGCACGGAACTCCAGTTCCCAGGAGGCCGCAGGGCCGCGATGGGCGGAGGCTTCGGCCAATTACCGGTCCTCCCGGACATCAGGGGGCGCCGACGGAGAGGTACAGCCCATGCAAATCGGCAGCTCTCACCTAACTGCTGCAGAACGTCAGCGACGCATCACGGCCGGTGAGTGTCTGTATTGTGGTAATAAGGGACACATGATTGCCTCCTGTCCGTCGCGAGCAAAAGGCCGCGCCCGCCAGTGATGGTAGGAGTACTGGTGGGCGGTTTGAATCAGGATAAATCTCCTCCACGTTTAGCCCTGCCGGCTAAGCTTCTGGTCCATTCCGAGTGTCATTCACTTTCTGTGCTTATTGATTCTGGAGCAGAACAAAATTTCATTGACTCTGAACTAGCTAAACGACTCTGTGTGACTGTGGAGTCACTACCCCACGCCTTACGCGTCACGGCTTTATCAGGGCAGCGCCTCCCCGACATCACACACATCACTGAACCGCTCACCCTCACACTGTCTGGCAATCATTCGGAGGAGATTAGTTTTTTTGTTTTTCACTCCACTCAGACGCCGTTAGTTCTCGGTCATCCCTGGCTCCAGCAACACAACCCCACGATTAATTGGCAGAAAGGAGGCATTACGGGCTGGGGAGAGGAGTGTCATATGACTTGCCTTAAGGCTGCCGTACCTCCTAACAAATCTGTCACCGGCCCAGAGCCACCGCGGTCTTCCGACTTAGCAGATGTGCCGTCTGTTTACCACGATCTCGCTGAGGTGTTTCGGAAGGACCGAGCCCAGTCGCTGCCACCCCATCGGCCCTATGACTGCGCCATAGACCTGCTGCCGGGAGCTCCCTTACCAACCAGCCGCCTCTATAGCCTCTCGTTGCCGGAACGGGAGGCTATGGAGAAATATATAACTGAATCTCTCGCTGCCGGCATTATCCGGGCCTCTTCCTCACCCGTCGCAGCAGGTTTCTTCTTTGTGGAAAAGAAGGATAAGACCCTCAGACCCTGTATTGACTTTCGGGGACTCAATAACATTACGGTCAAGAATAAATATCCACTGCCTCTGCTCACCTCCGCTTTCGAACTTCTCCAGGGCACCGTCATTTTCAGCAAGCTGGACTTGAGAAACGCTTACCACCTGGTCCAGATTCGGGATGGCGATGAATGGAAGACGGCGTTTAATACCCACCTTGGACATTTTGAGTATCTGGTCATGCCGTTCGGCCTCACTAACGCACCTGCAGTATTCCAGGCTCTGGTCAATGATGTTCTAAGGGACTTTATTAACCGATTTGTGTTTGTCTATCTAGACGACATTCTGATCTTCTCTTCCTCCCAGGCGGAACACGAGACCCAGGTCCAGCTGGTGCTGCAACGCCTTCTGGAGAACCGGCTGTTCGTCAAAAGCGAGAAATGTGAGTTTCATGTGCCCTCGGTTGCCTTCCTAGGGTACATAATCGAGCGGGGAGATCTTCGACCCGACCCTGTGAAAGTCAAGGCTGTTGTGAACTGGCCAGAACCAAACAACCGTCGCCAGTTGCAACGCTTCCTTGGCTTCGCTAACTTCTACAGGAGATTCATACGGGACTTTAGCAGGATTGCCTTACCATTAACTCAGTTAACCTCTCCCAAGCTTGCTTTTCAGTGGAGTGACGCTGTCCAATCAGCCTTTCAGGAGCTCAAGAAACGGTTTGCTTCAGCGCCCATCCTGGTCCAACCTGATACCACTCTTCAGTTCGTGGTAGAGGTCGACGCATCCGACTCAGGGGTGGGGGCCGTCCTTTCCCAACAGAGGGAAGGTAAGATGCACCCTTGTGCCTATTTTTCCCGTCGTCTCACCCCTGCAGAACGTAACTACGACGTGGGCGATCGGGAGCTCTTGGCGATTAAGCTCGCCCTGGAAGAATGGCGGCATTGGCTGGAGGGCACCACTCAACCCTTCGTGGTCTGGACCGATCACAAAAACCTGGCCTACCTTCAAACGGCGAAACGTCTCAACGCTCGACAGGCCAGATGGGCCCTGTTTTTCACCCGTTTTCACTTCTCAATCACCTACAGACCCGGTTCCCGAAATGTCAAGCCGGACGCTCTCTCCCGTCAGTTTTCCGCTGCTGACGAAAAGGCGGATCCGGATTCCATTCTGCCGGCAACCTGTACTATTGGGGTCATCACCTGGGAGATCGAGGCGGCCATCCGGGCGGCTCAGATAGCCGAACCGGATCCGGGAGGGGGGCCCGTCCACCGACTCTATGTTCCGCGCTCTGTCAGATCCCAGGTTCTGCAATGGGCTCACACGGCCCGGTTCTCATGCCACCCAGGGATACATCGCACCGTCAAGTTTCTCCAGCGGTACTTCTGGTGGCCCTCATTCACCCAAGATACTCGGGAATACGTCACTGCTTGTACGGTCTGTGCCCGAAACAAACCATCGAACCAACCCCCGGCGGGTCAGCTCCATCCGTTATCCACTCCTTCCAGGCCATGGTCTCACATAGCACATCATCACCGGGTTACCTCCATCAGCAGGTAACACTGTCATTCTCACCATAATCGATCGTTTCTCTAAAGTGGCTCATTTCATTGCTCTGCCTAAGCTTCCCACAGCTCTAGAGACTGCACGCCTACTCGCCACTCACGTCTTCCGCCTGCATGGGATCCCGGAAGACATAGTGTCCGACAGAGGGCCTCAATTTACTTCTCGGGTCTGGAAAGAGTTCTGCAACTCCCTGGGCGCAAAGGTCAGTCTATCCTCGGGTTATCATCCTCAGAGCAACGGCCAATCCGAGCGGGCCAACCAAGAACTGGAGACCGCCCTGCGCTGCGTCGCCTCCACCAATCAAACCATCTGGAGTGAGGAGTTGCCGTGGATCGAGTACGCCCATAACAGCTTGACTGCCTCTGCCACCGGCCGGTCTCCATTCGAAGCTTCCTTGGGATATCAGCCTCCTCTTTTTCCTGCTGTGGAAGGTGAGCACTTTGTACCCTCCGTCCAGGCTCATCTGCGCAGGTGTCGCAGAGTTTGGCGGGCAACTCAAGCGGCCCTACTGCGCACGAAGGAGAACAATAAACGCATCGCAGACCGGCACCGGACTCCAGCACCCGAATACTCTGTCGGCCAGAAGGTATGGCTTTCTACCCGCTTTGTTCCGGTCAGGACTGAATCTAAGAAACTTACACCCACCTTCATTGGCCCTTTTGAAATCTCCGCCTTGGTCAATCCTGTCTCTGTGAAGTTAAAACTCCCTCGCAATATGAGAATCCATGATGTTTTCCATGTTTCACAACTCAAACCTGTCCGGTCTAGTCCTCTGTGCCCTCCTTCCAGGCCCCCTCCTCCCGCCCGGCTCGTGGATGGCTTGCCGGCCTACTCCATCACTCGCATCATGGACTCTCGGCGCCGTGGGCGTGGCTGTCAGTATCTGGTTGACTGGGAGGGTTATGGCGTGGAGGAGCGCTCCTGGGTCCCTCGGGCGGCCGTTCTGGATGTGCCCATGCTCCGGGAGTTTCACCGCCTGCATCCGGACAAGCCTGGTGGGTCGCCGGGGGGCTCCCGTTGAGGGGGGGGTACTGTCATGGTCTCCGCTCCTCGTCAGCTGACAGCCGTCAGGTGTTTTGTTTTTGTTTACCTTTCTCTCTCACCTCTGCTCTCCCTTTCTCTCTCGCCCTCTTCCATTCTCTCTTTCTCCTGCCGGGGCGGAGCTCAGTATGGGCTCCTGCCCCTGGCCTACGCACCTGGAGGTGATCAGCACATCTGTCGCTGATCATGAAAGATTGGAACCCTTCTTAAGAGGGCGAGTCTGCTCTACTCGTCGCTGGATCGTTGAGTCATCAGCGTCAGTCGTCCTGTATTTTGTAAAGTCAGTTTATGAGCATGTCTGAACCAGGAGACTAATGGGTTTTTTTTCTGCCTGTGCATAGACTGCCTCTGGACTTGTTCTTCCCCTGTGCCTGGCGACTGAACGGGAGCAAGAGAGATAAAGGAGAGGAGATGTGCTAGGACTGAATGGAAACTTTCCCTTCCTGGACTCCTGCCTCTTTCACTCCTGGACCCTGGAACCCCGGCCCCTTTTTCCTTTGACACTATTATGTGTATATATGAATTCCACTGTAGGAAACACTGTAAATAAATGCACCTTTTGAAGACACTAGTGGTCTGCGCGTGAGTCCGATTTACGAAACCTGACAGCAAGTCAAATCTCAAAGATTCCTCATTTCATCTTTCTGTTGTTTTTTTCCCCTTACTGCATTTGTCAGTGTTTTAATTTAATGTCTCTGTGGATGTACCCCCACAGATCTTCCCTGGATCATTGAGAATTCATGTGTTGTTGTTGTTTTCTCTGTCAAAGGACCTGCTTCTGAAATAGTAAGCTTCATGGTCACTGTTGACAACACACACAAATAAATGAAAAGAAAACTTGTGTAACAATAAATAAATTAAAAATGGACTCAAATTAGCAACCTTATTAAAAATTGTCTGCAGCAGTATTACTTTTTTAATTAATTATTTTTCATAAGTAGTTATAATTACAATAAAACATTATTAAATGCATTCATTAACTTGATTTAATAATAGGATAAAACATGAAAGTATGATATTTAGACTTGGCAAGCACATTACAACAAAAGGTTTTGCAATTGGTCTCAAAGTCCCTCACTCCTGTGGCCTCACAATAAAGGGCTGTTCTTGCTTCCAAAACCTCTACATATAGGTGATTCACCAGTGCACCACAGGATGTTGTGTCAGTGCTGTACTTTGCCAAACAAACTCACACGGGGGGAGAAAAAGAAAAGCTTGACTGACAAATTTCATCCAAACTATGATCTTTTCCTAAACCTAACAGTGAGTGAAATGAAAAGTTTAAATAGAAACTCTAAGAAAATAATGGCTCAGCACAGGGCATGGACTCTGGTCTCCTTGGAGACCGTACTGTGAGTTGTAAAAGGAAAATGAAAAAGAGTATACCTTTAGCACTGTATTGTCAAACCTAGTAGTAAACGCTGCTTTTCCACTTTTTATGTATTTTATTTAATGTGCATTTTACTGTCTGCCCGCCTTAAACTAATCAATCATGAATTTCATCTTGAAAATGTTTTATCCATAAGGGCATGTTTAGTCATATTTGCTACTGATTTAGATCACACTACCTCCACCTGAGACTGCAGTCAGACCATAGTGGTCAGGAACTACCTGGCAACCGCTGGTTGAGAGGGAAAAATGTATATTACCTAGTAAGTGGAGGTTGCTGAACAATCTCTAGGCCTGGGTGACTGAGGCCTAAAAGCAACGTAAAATGAGTAGAGCAACACTCTACTAATTGTAAAACACCCTCTGGTCCCCCTTGTTGATGCCAGCATAATGTCAGCTACAACATAATGTTCAGAGCCTTTACTGTCTCAGAGGGATTTTTATCCATGCCACATCACCTTTACCAGGGTAATAGTCAAGGCTTGCCCCAGGTTTTCAGGCTCTCCCTTCTCTACCCTTTGGTCAGGTTACCTGGCTGTCTTTAAACTAACACTTCATATTATCAAATAAGGAAGAAGGGGGAAAATAATCCCATAAAGCACAAAGATCTGAAAAATAGTCACAAAAGAAAAACAAAAAATAACACCAAGAAAAAGCAGAAGTTTTGAAATACAATTTTCAATAGTGTGATCCAGTAGTTCCAGGAGAAATAAGCTGGCCTCCCGCACCTTCTGATTTTTCCTGCTGAGTCAAATAGCTTTTAAACTCATGAAAATAAGACATACATACATACAGCTTGGGGGGAAACACACACACATCAGACCAGACCAGACCTACATAGGGTATGTAATATGTAAGGTATGCATTAAGAAAAAATACATGCTCTCGGTATTGTTTGTTTAAGTACAATCAAACATTCACACAACCACTCAGGCACACAATTAATTCTCTGCAAGGGGAAGCAGCATGACAAGCAGACACAGGCAATATTATACCACTCAACACAGAAAAAAAAACAGCATCCCGTTGTTCAACACAAATACGCAGAGTGATTTTTCCTGTCAGTGAGCCATAACCACGTTAGCAACAAGCAGGGTCCTGAGCCATCAATGAGCAAAAGCAAATGACGTACAGATGAGTAGGTATGCAACAGAAGCTGGCAAAATGGTATCCAACAAAGACTGCTGACATCTAAAGATAAATAAACAGAGTTTAAATATCGGTATTCATCGGCTCTTCAATGCAAAAAAGCAAAACTTTGGACACCTCTGTGCCAACTACTTAGCATGAATATAAAGTAAAAAGAAGTGCAGCTCTACGAATGACAGTAAAGATTACCATTTACTGAAATTTTCCAAATGTACAGTTACGTTCCACACTTTTATGACCCTTTGAGTGACTGAAAGTTTAAAAGGTACAGAGTACATAGTAGCAAATAGTTTAGTAAAGATCTCAGCATCTAGTGAAATTTGACCCACTCAAGATATTGTAGGTAAATTCTCCTACATGCATGTTTATGGCCTGAAGAAAGGTAGCTTTTCGTCTTGTTTATTTGTCACATTAATTTACATTTTCCTACAGTAATGTCTTTGCTACATGTTTTTTCAGCAAATGCGACAGGAATATTATGACATCAGTTACAGAAATGGCACAAAACAAAATGTGTACGATATGATATTAGTATGAACAATATCCTCCTGAGAAGCGAGGAAAGAAATCTACCCATTGAACGTTTTTTGTGATTTCCTTCCTCTTTAGAGCTTATAGAGGCCACCCAAATACATGAGATATCAATGGAAAGCCCAGGGTAGTAGGGTAGCTCAAATTACTCAAAAGATATAGACCAAAAACAAATGTCCATTGCAGAGGACATAGATGAACAGGCTGGTTCTCAGGAGGATATAACAGAGAACACAGAACTAGAAAACACCTTTTCAAAGAAAATGTCAATTTTCACATTTGCAATTCACCGTCATTGTAAACAAATAATTAAATACATGTAACACAATTTTACATGTTTAAAAAAAGCAGACTTTCAGTAATTGTGCTTCACTATTTTCACTTCATACTATGAACTTCAACTTCCAAGCAAGTTCTGTTCTCTCAGGGGGGACAAAATTACAAGCGGCTAGATAAAACCAATTTGATACAATGACTGTGTGGTCCTCAAACTATCTATAATCCCCTTTGCCATACAGTCAGTCTCTTGTCACTGCAGTGCCGAGTTCAAATGATTGACATCATAATAGGCTCAGCTAAATTATGATAGAGGTCAAATTAGAATTTAATCATCTCCCTTTTACCCTCTTTCCCCTGAGGGCTAAATGAATAAACATGATTCTGTATGAGACTGATGGGCTGGTTATGCAAAAACGGTGATAACGCTCTCAATTTTTCTCTTTTGTTGTAGCTTCAAGGAGCGAATGAGAGAGTAAGACGAAGCAGAATTAGTAGTAAGAAAGTCAGAGATGTGGAGATGAAGTGAATGAGAGAGAGACACTGCAGTCATCCAGTATTTCTGTTCTACAGAGCTACGGGGTTTTGTCAGTTATGATTTCCATTTTAATCTTGCAATTTTCTCAACCAAAGACTTGGTGATTAAGTCCTGGTAGTTGTATCTATGTATTGCTCTAACTGGTGGTAATCTTTAGTAAAGGGTCACAAACTAAACCTGTTTAGGTTCACATATCACAGCCTTCCACATAAAACTAATAATTTAATCAGAGTAAAGTGTAGATCAAAATAAAATGCAATGATTTGCAAATAAACTCGAACACAGAAAACACACTGAATGTTTAAACTGCCAACATGTAAAATTTTAAGAAACAATATTGGCTTATTTTGATTTTGATGGGAGCAATACATCTCAAACAAATTGGAACAAGACCATGTTGTTTACCGCTGTTTACCCTCATCTTTTCTTTTAATGATAGCCCTTAGATGCCTGAGAACCAATGAGATCGGTGGCAGGACTTTGGGATGAGGAATGTTATCCCATTTTTGTGTGATATGGCATTCTAGCTGCTCTTATTTGTCATATTCTCCATTTCACAACGCTCCAAAATGTTTTCAGTTATTAAACACTGAAAAAGCCGTCATCTGGACGAGAGCATATGTTGCTCTAAAACCTGTATACACCTTTCAGCACTGCTGCTCCCTTTTCAAATGTGCAAGCTGCCAGTTCCATATGCACTAATGCACACACATAACTGCAGAGATGCAAGATTTTGAACTGAGTGCTAATAACAAGCTGGATGGTCCCACTCCTCTTTAGTCTGGAGGATGCGGCGTCCATGTTTTCGAAAGTAGATATATGATTATGATTCGCCTCACGTGCACTTTGCTTCAGTACATTTTAAATGACTGGCTTGTTCTTTGCACGACAGCGCTTCAACTAGCATTTGTGAACCGCACTATGTTCACTTCCAGAATGATCCCTCTTTTTAATGCATTGCTGCCTGAGGGCAAATCATGGGTGTCCACTACTTTTGGCCTTGTCCCTTGCGCATAGAGATTTCTGCAGATTCCTTTAATCTTTGACATTATGTATTGTAGATGGCGAGATATTCATAGTCTGCTTTGTTTTCTCTCTTATTCAAAAGATTTTTCTGCAATTGCTCCAGAATTTGTAGACACGGTTTTTCTTTTTACTTCTAAGAATCTCTGCTGCTCTGAGATGTTCTCTGTATATCCAGTCATGTTACTGACCTGTTGCCAATTATCCTGCCAAATAATCCCCCTGCTTTTTCTTTCCAGTACTGCTGACTTTCCCAGCATTTTGTTGCCTCCTGCTAACTTTTTTGAGCTATTTTGCTGCCATGAAATTCAAAATAAGACAGTATTTTTCATGAAATAGTAAACTGTTCCATTTTAAACATTTAATATGTTTTCTGTGTCCCACTGTGAATGTAATATGGGTTTATGAGATTTGCAGATCATTGCATTCTGATTTTATTTACATTTTACACAGTGTCACAGTTTTGTTTTGTTTTTTTGGAATTGGGGTTGTAAAACCTAATGTGAAAATGTCAAATTTATTCTAGAATAATAACCATGCGCACAAGCAGAATCACAAACACTTGGATGCAGAGGAAAGTCACAGGTCTAACACAAAATCCACAATGTGCAAACACAAAACAATCCAAGTCTGATCATAACAACCTTCTATTTTACCCTCACCAGACAACGGGATGCAATAAGGATTATAGAGCAGAGCACACACTTGTTCTATTGTCGAGGCTCTTCTACTTTGGAGGATGAGTATTTGTCTGCAGTATCATCCGATCCACTTAGAGGTGGGAAACAAATGCCGGCAATATATTTAATACCCCCCGAGATCATGTCGCAGCAGGCCCGAGGCGGCCAATCGTTCATGGGGGCTTACAGGCGGCACATAAAAATAAATAAATAATTCAATATCAAAAAGGAGTGGAGCATTATGCTTTAGTGGGCAATAAAACATGTGGTGTGTCAGGGATGGTGGCTGCTGCCCAAAGAAAGAAGAATACCCACACTGTGTGTGGCAAGGGGAGGGAGAACACCAGAAGCCAAGGAAAAGGGAGATATAAATTTTCACGGCAAATGAACTCCCCATCTTGTTTTGCTGAGTGCACAAAAGGCACAGAGATGATTATTTCTGGGCTCCACCTCAGACCCTTGGAGTTGGAATAGTGAAAAGGTATGTCCTTTTCCTTGGCTAAAGCCTCTGAAGGACAGGACTCTCTGCACTTGTAACAGGTCACCCCGATCAATCATTTGGATCAGCTAATGCTGTAATTCAATATCTGTGCGATACAGTTTTACATAGATGACATAGTGAAGCAGCCCACGTTATACATACATATACATAGTTACATATTTACATATATATTTCTTGTATATCTTATAAAAAATGCACGTATAAAAAGTATATATTGGAGCTAAATGTAATCCGTGTATTTTTAATCAAGTATGTTAACATCAGTGTGTGTTCGCATGGATTGTATCTATATATATATGTTAACATGAAGTCACTCACTATTGTGCAAATGGAAAAGCAACACAAAGCTATAGTAAAGTCCATTAGGAAGCTACCAGATGGTTGTCTGATTTTATAAAGAGCCAATCAAAACTGCTGTAAGGGTTACTGGTGTGATGCTGCAAGGGTACACACAGTGTGAAATAAAGCTGATTTCATGTGAAAAGAAAAAAAGAGAGAGAAATCCAATTATAAAATAAACTGCTGCTTGGAAAGCAAAAGAGAAGATAGTTTCCTGACCCTGGAGTAAATAAGCCTATTTATAGATGAAGGACTCACAGCTCAAGATGACGGAGAAGCCTGGTAACATAACTGACTGGTGAAAGAAACACAGTTGCCCATAATATCACTGTGAAGACCATCCAACTAAATTGGCATCTTCACACTAACGGAATTGATAAACTTCAGTGATTTAAGCTGAGTTTTACCCAAAATAAGGTACTATATCTGTTTTTTGTTTTTTTTTAAATTGTCACATCCTACCAAGCTACAATATTTGCACATCAGGCCTTCAAAGTAAGTATATCAGAACAGAGGATTACTGGAGGGTCACAATTACAAGTGCAGGAGTCAAGCACAGGACTCGCTCTGAATGAAAAGTCAAAAGGTGGTTTGTTTAAACAGGTGTCACCAGGTGATATATACACATATACAGTGCTGGGGGAGAGGAAACGGGGTCCAGGGCAGCCAGGGGAAGGTCCAAACTCCTCTTCACACACTCAGTGACTCATGACAATCCTCACAATAATCCAGTTCAAACTCACTCTCACTCACGCTCATCCACTCAGGGTCCACAGTGAAGAAAAACAGCCCGAGGTCCAGGGAATCTATACACAAAGAGAGGCTGAAGTTAGCAAAGAGCACTAGGAGAACACAAGGAAATCATTAGGAAAGATGGGTTACACTGACGGAAGTAGCACAAGACTCCAGCAAGGAATCAGACTACACTGAGGCCTTAAGTAGTGTGGGATCAGTCAATGATGATGGATGGCAGGTGAGTAATCATCCATGTCAGGTGACAGGTGAGAAGGCTGACAGATGAACAATGAGGCGAGGACCAGGGCCAGACTCTGCCCTGGCGATGAGGAGCAAAGAAGAGACCACAACAAACAGTCCTGAAAACCCTGGGACCATGACAGTGGAGTATGATTTTGGAATATATGAACATTATTGATAGATCAAATAAGTTTTGTTTGTGTTTACTTTGAGGGGAAAAAAGAGGTTAGACAAATGCAAACAAAGTCTTTGTGAAATCTATCCATTTATCGTTCCGAAAGTAAATCCTGGTTGGCTCATTTAGTCACTGTGGAAAAAAACTGCCAGCTAAATGACTGAAATGTAAATCTTGTAAATTTACTGCTTTACTGGCAATAAATGGGCTTCTGACTTTGTATTCAGTGAGCTGAATGAAGCAGTTTGACCTCAGCAGACATCAACCTATTTATAGAGAAAGCAATATCAAGCCTTGGAGAAGCTTAGCAACAGGCCATCAGAGCAACTTTTTAGTTGCTAAGGATTTATTATCAGTTTAACTTATACAGCTCTCATGAGGCATGAATCCCACTAGGATTAGTTTAAGCGTACCAAAGACACCACTGCAAATAAACATTGACCTCCTAAACTGTGGAATGATAAACAACAACCAGTGAACAGAGAATAATAATGAGTTCCCCATAGTAGCATCGGTAGATAATTATAATAGTAGCATCAATATATGTGCCATAGTAGTAGCAGTATGAATGCATCTAATAAAAAAAAACTATTATATATATTATATATATTACATATATTGATGCTACTATTATAATTATCTACCGATGCTACTATGGGGAACTCATTATTATTCTCTGTTCACTTAAAAAGATAAACTTCCACATATTTTACATTTACAGTGAGCAAAGTGCTAAATTATCTGAATATTTCCTGATTAAAACACATTACCAACACCAGCAGATGACATGGTACTCCAGATTATGACAGACTCCCGAATGCTTCACACTGGACTTCAAAAGACCTTGGATCATGTGGCTCTCCCATCTTCCCCCAAACTTTAGGTCCTTGATTTCCAAATTAAATAAAAAACGTACTTTCACCTGAAAAGAATTTGTGAATTTGTACCACTGACCAACAATTCAGCTCTTGCTCTCGATGCAGCTAATGTTGTCTCTGGTTCAAGAATGGCTTGATAGTAGGAATGTGACAGTTGTAGCTCCTTTCCCAATGGCGCTTGGTGTACTAACACAAGTCTTAGTCCGGTCCTTGTGAAGATCTTCTGAATTCTTGAATCAACTTTCAAGTCCTTTCAAGGCTGCAGTTCAATTCAATTCAGTTCAGTTTAATTCAATTTTATTTATACAGCGCCAAATCACAACAGTCTTCTCAAGGCACTTAATATTGTAAGGTACACCCTACAAGAACACATACAGAGAAAAACCCAACAATCATATGACCCTCTATGACCAAGCACTTTGGCGACAGTGGGAAGGAAAAACTCCCTTTTAACAGGAAGAAACCTCCGGCAGAACCAGGCTCAGGGAGGGGCGGGGCCATCTGCTGTGACCGGTTGGGGTGAGAGAAGGAAGACAAGATAAATGACATGCTGCAGTCATCTCTGTTGCATGTATTGAGAGATTTATATTTTTTAAAGAGTAATTTAATCATCGTAGTCTAATAATTTGAAATGCTGGATTCCTTTTTTTAAACATGGAGCTACAGCACTCACTTACTCACGTCAAGAAATTTACTTAAAAGTTTATGTGGTCCTATACTATAAGATTACAGACAGTTAACAGAGATATTTGAGCTTAAACCAAGAAATAATGAAGTGGGAGCAGGAACAGAAATCTTTGAATATGATCAACCTTGTTCTGTAATGATGCAATATATACAAACTAGTGGGGTGAAAGTATGGGAGACTGGAAGAGACATAAACAGATTTTGGGCCAGTAGAAAAGCGTACAATTTGCTGAAATGCTTGTAGAATACAATAAAAGGCACCTGGCTATAAACATAAGCAGAGGAGAAATGTATGCTTGCTGCACTTCAATCAGCCATTTCCATTTTGATGAGCTAGATGCAGAGAGCTATAAGACTAAGAATACCTATTTCATCAGCCATGATTAACTGAAAGTCAACATTTAAGCTGTCTGATCTTCCCCCTGCTGTGGTAACTTCAACAGAATACAACAATTCTTTTTCCCAATCAGGGTGTGTTGGATCAAAATTATAGAGACTGTTGTAACTTCCATTTACAGTGCCCAAAGCCAGGCACATTTAGACAGAAATCTGATTATCTGGCACACTGATACAGCAAGATCACGCATTTAGTTACACGTTTAGTGTAAAACCATATTTTCAATAGTATTGCAGGGTTTTAATAGTAACAGCTCTCCAAATGTTGAGGAATTACTATTTAAGTCATCCATAAAGTAAAGCACATGAATGCTATGTGTTCTGAATGACCCAAAGATATGTTAAGGGTGATGAGGAAGTTTCAAGTAGTCACCTCATCTGCCTCAACCCACTTGCTAAAAATCCAAAGTATTTTTCCTTGTCCAAGCTCTAACCAGCCAGAAGACAAAAGTTTATTCTTTAAATAAGAGACGTCGTTCAGATGTTTTAGACTCTAGAAAAAGATACAATTCTGAAAACCGCTGGTGCTCAAGCAGTCTGTCAGTTTTTCAGAAACAGAACCACATAAACCAAAAAGAGTTCCCACGAAAACAAGAAGAGGTTTTTCTGGATTCTGGACTCCATCATGCAAATATTGACTAAACTGGAATTGGTTGGTGGAACTTATAAAAGACAGTATAACAATTATTAAGAATTGCATTAAAAAATTTTAATTGTGTTAATCGTGATGAGGCATTAATGTGTTTAACGCTGACAGCGCTAATATTTTGTAAAATATTTTATATGGTCAGTGTCAGGGTTAAATTGAATGATTGCAAATATATTTTGCTGTTAGTAAAAAAAAGTTTTACTTCTATCATAGATAGTTAAATATTAATCAGTCCAATAATAAGAAAAGTCATAAAAAAGGACACCCAAAGCCTGGAAATATTTTTTTAATATGATTGTAGTGTTGCACTCAAATGTAGTAGAGGAATTGTCATTTCTAATGCATTGCCTTTTTTTCCAATATAATCATAACTTAATATTTATTCATTAAACATTTTAGAAAGATTGGTTTTTTTTATTGGTGAATCATTTATTGATTTGCTCATGACAGCAGAGCAGTGCAATCTACCATCCATAGTCTATATTTTGCTATTCCTGGTGAATAATTTGTTACTAGAGCCTTAAATGGGTCACAAAATTCCATATTTCTCAGTCAGTCAGTTGCACATCAACAATGTATACTCAATACACATACATAGCTTTAAACAACAAAACAGAAGAACTGGCAGTGCAGTTTATTTTTGTTGAACTTCATGAAACTGAAAAACAAAAATGTATTTTGTTGAGTTAGAGTCTTCTACAGTGCACAGAACACCAAATCAATTCTGAAATACTTGTCTGGCAGTAAGTGGCTCCAAGTTGTATTTGTTTGTTTTGATGTTGTCACTATTTGTCCATAAGCACAACATGAGAAAAATCTATAACGTTTTTTTCTCCCCTGTAGAGCAGGCAAGTCACAACACCCAGAAAATATAAAGAAATTGAGTTTCAGACGCAGCTACCTTGACAATTTCTTACAAAGAGCAAAAGGAATTTCGTTTTGTACAAAAGGTACCGATCTAAACTAAGGTATGACGCTTTACTTTATCTCTATCTGGAATTTAGCTTAAATAATAAGAATATTTGGGAGGGAGTTAAGCAATAAAAGTATGCATGTGTGTGGGTCTCATTTAACTTTTTTGTGTAATCTTGTTCACGGTGATTATGAGTTTGGGGTTTTATATGTGTTTATGCCACACGCGTTATATCTCAGTCACTAAAAGGGTTATTATTAAAGGCATTTAAAAATATTATTATTTTGTTTTTCAACACAATAATACATAATTTGTGATTGGAATGAATGAAAATATTTGATAATACTAGTGAGACAATTGTTTGGTTAACTGTGAATGCTGAATTTATGAACAGCAGTGTGTGCTACATTGTACCTGAATCTGACTTTTCTTACAGTTCAGTCATCATGTCAGGTTTCAAAGCACCAAGGTGGTGAAAGCCAAAATATTCACTTTGTGACCTGAGGATGATACTTCAGCCTCACTGTGGTGAAGTCTATATTTTTTATACAGTCAATGAGTGCATTGCACGGACAGATGGAGAAGGGGTTTATTGGACAGGCTGTTGTTACAGTTAACCGTGCAGGAAGCAATATTATGTGTCAGATAGCTGCACAGAAAGTGCTTCACAGAGAGGTTCAGTTCAGTTTTTCAAAATCAAGCTTACGGTGATGCCTAGCTGACTGGCATAGTTGTTTATCTGAGCATCCACAATTTATGCATATTTCGGTGCTGGATAGAATATATATCATTATTAGTAGCAGCAAACCTCACCGGATTTTGTCATCATTTGTCTTTTTAAATATTTGTTTTATCTATCATTTTCCTTTTGTTTTGCTTTGTTCATTTGTCTCTTTTAATTCTATTTTGTTGTACTTTTTCAACATGTTCAAAATAAAGATTCAATCAATCAATCAATCTATTTATTTATTTAATGAGGAATTTTTGTTAATGTTTTAAAATGTGTTAAATTTAAAGAGAAAAAAAAAGTTGCTTGTCTAGATATACATTGTATCCACGCCAGACCCCCAGTGGCCCCCTGCTCCATTTTCTGCCCTGATCTTCAGCCAGCTGCAGGGAAAACAGGAGCCCAAGCACAGGTGCCTTTTATGAGTAGCATGTATGGATACTATTTCTATCCATTTGAAACCTGAAATCCCACATCTTATCTGTGTTAAACTTGAATTTTGAGGCTATTCTTAGAGAAGCTTTTTTTGCAAACCTTAAAAATGTAATTTCATTCTCTACAAAGACATACTTTCTCCATTTGACTCTCTAGCATTTTTGATGACCTGTCCATGGTGTACTCCACTTTTCTATGACAAATGGAATAAGGCACCGGCAAAACTGCATTTGACAATTTGAAATGCATGAATTAACATGTTAAATGTTCATGACAGTAATTAGAAAAAGACCAAACAAATATGGATTTTGAAATGATTGGTAAGAACTAAGAAGCTGAAAAGGTTGCATCAAAACAAACAATTTCTTTTCGATAGACAGTAGAGATGCTTGGCCATAATGGACAGCTCAAAACAACTGTGCAGTATGGTGCAGGCGGTGGACATGATTTTGCACAAAAAGCCAACTATAAGGATATCTGTCCAACACCAAAAGCTTGGCCAAAGTTGGGTGATGAAACATGACAATGATCCCAAGCACACCAGCAAATCTACAACTAAATGTCTGAAAAGGAAAATAACCGAGGTGTTGCAATGACCCAGTCAAAGTCCAGACCTCAAGCTGATTGGAATGCTGTGGTGGGACCTTAAGCTTAAATGAATCCCTTCAAACCTGAGTGAGCTGAAGAGTGGGTTGAAATTCCTCCACCACGATGTGACAGACTGATAAAGTCACACAGAAAATGGTTGATTCACATTACTGCATTATTGTTAACACAACACGCCATGCATGCTAAATGGTCAGCCAGGTTACCAAGTCAGTTTTCCAACATTTAACCAAAGTGCAGTCAAGTGCAAAAATCTAACTGTGTAAGCTGGTTAATTTTAACCTCCCCATGTGTAATGACCAGGATTTAGTCATTACAAACAGTTAGCTTTGATACCATATGTGCTTTGCGTGGGAATATATGTTGTTGTATAACCACCTCTTTGTGCCTTCAAGCCTGGAGCTTGGATTTGAGGTGCAACTATGATTCAATAATATCCATCCATCCATTCGCTACCGCTTATCCTTTTCAGGATCGCGGGGGGTGCTGGAGCCAATCCCAGCTGTCATAGGGCGAGAGGCGGGGTTCAATAATATATCCAAGGCAATACAATTCCAATGTATTTTCCTGCAATGCACAATTGCTTCCGTAAACTATGTCATATTCTGTCAAAAGGGTAAAGTTGGTTGATTTCTGGATGCTTATAGTGGCAGCAAAGATGGGAAACAGATGCTTGTGCAGTCCTCCAGGACTCCTCATGTAACATAATAAAGATGCCATCTGACAGTTCCTGCTGTCAAACCCCTGCTCTGTACACAGCTTCTTAACTCTGGTCCCCTGGTGTTTTGTTGTGTTTGAATATAAGTAGAAGGGGCACATTCTCCTCAGAGAAGTTTCAAGTATCACTTTGGGGCATGGGAAAAAGTCTTTGTTTAAAACCTTTCAGCTTTTCTTCGACATAACCCATTTGAAATATTCCAGCTTTTCTGAGTTTGCATGTAAGCCACACTGTGCCTCATGTGGCCGTAGCTCCAGGTATACCACATAGAGGATGGATTTTTTTTTTAATCGTCTATAAACAACAGGAAGCAGCCATGACAAGAGCATGTATCTGCATGTGTGTTACCTTAAAGAATCCTCCTGGGTTGCAGACTAATGAGAGTAGTAAAGTAAAGGGAGATGAGGGAAGGGAAGTGGATGCCAGATCACAAGTGGACACCCTGGTGATTTTGCCTTTGTCCCATCTTAAAATCCGTGTCACAGATGAGCTGCTACATTGCTTTGGTAGAAACTCTAAACCAGGGAAGATAAAAGGCTTGTCAAATCCTCCATCTTTCATCCAAAAGATCCAGCTAATGTTTTAAACTGCAGATTGCCCAGATCATTGTCAGCACGCAGGTGTCTCAGCAGGAGGTTGCTGCTTTGAACATATTTCCATTCCAGCCCACTTTTTTTATTTTGATCAAACCTTTCCCATGTGTCTTTGAATTGTTTCAGTATCTTCACATTATTGGCTCATTCTTTTCACATCTGCAGGGGTTTGCAGAGCTTCTGAGGGAGCTTAAATTACGTAAAGGTAGCACGATAGCAAGACCATTGGAAGGTCATTTTTGACCTTTATAATAAGATTATGAATCTTTTGCCTAAAAATTAATTTCAGTAGAGTCACCTCCAGGCTGTCTTTTAAACAGCAAAGCAAAGTAGACAGTTTTATTACATATATTAATATTTAAACATTATAAAATTTTAAGTATTGCTTTAATGTTTAGGGGTACATAGATCTAGTTTATTAAGATAAATATAATTAATTAAACAGAACAAATCCACTTTATTTGCTGCACAATCTTTCATTATTTTGTGACAGTATAATAAAAACTAAGAACACAAATACCAAGTAGAAGAAAGACGAAGTGAAATATTCAAATGAAACAAGTAGTGTGGCCACCAAAATTACACTGAGTAATTAAGGAAACTACTTTAAATAATATTGACTCATGATATGATGTATAAGACAAAATCAGAAATAATATTACTCTGTCCATCCAGCCATCCATCCATCTTCTTCCGCTTTTCTGGGGCCGGGTCGCGGGGGCAGCGGGTCTAAGCAGGGAAGCCCAGACCTCCTTCTCCCCAACCACCTCTTCCAGCACACCAGGGTGTTCCCAGGCCAGCTGAGAGATAAAACTTTCCAGCGTGTCCTAGGTCTGCTCTGGGGCCTCCTCCCGATGATACATGCCTGGAACACCTCACCCAGGAGGTGCCCAGGAGGTATCCTTGTAAGATGCTCGAACCATCTCCACTAGCTCCTTTTAATGTGGAGGAGCAGCGGCTCTACTCTGAGAGCTGAACTTCGCGCCCTACCTCTAAGGGTAAGACGTTCCATGTCCCAATTGCCAGTCTTGGTAGACGAGGATTAGTCCGCCAGGGCCTCCACTTCTGGCCGCCGCCCAGCATACAATGCACCTGACCCCTACGGCGCCTCCTGCGGGTGGTGGACCTATGTCACACCAAAACAAGAATGTACAAACATTTCTCCATGTATTTGATTATGATGTATTATGATATTATTCACTGATCTTCAAAATCCATCCAACTATCCATCCATACCTTTTCTGCTGCTTATTCAGGGTGTTAGCTTGACTGAAGCTGTCCCAGCCGTCAAAGGGCAAGAAGCAGAGTGACTAATCTATAACAAGACTATACCAAAGGGACAGGCAGCCTTTCACATTCATATGCATCTGGCCAGTTTAGAGTTACTAATTCACCTAGCATGCATGACAGACTCTAGGAGGAAGCCCTAGTACCTAGAAGACAACTGCAGACAAGGGGAGCATTGTCAAACATACTTTCGGTTACCTGATGAGATAAGGCGTTTTTCTCTAACAAGACGATGTCTGACCATATGGGTCTCAGATCTGCTGGAGTATCTTGAAGTAAAGAATATTTTCTCTGGCTGCCCGATGTGCCTAAATACCACTGAAAACTTGAAGGCAAAGTGCTGACAGAGAATTGTGCAGCCATCATGTCAGTGTTTGTTAGTGGCACAATGGAAGGACACACTCATTACTGTGTACATATCTTCTGTTTTTCTGGTACTTTTGAGTGAGTCTTCTCTGCTTGCTTGTGTGAAACTGAATACCAACATCATTATCTGTTAACATTGTACTGTCTTATTGCACATATGTTTTGCTCATTTTTGTCCAAATGTACAGTACTTCAGAGAGAAACAGTAGCTTTTCTAAGATTTGTCTTTGTTTCCTCCTCGCTTTGAGTCTGTCTCTAACACCCATGGCCAATCCTATCAGTTACTATTGGTGTGCTATGTCCAGTATTATAGTCAGTGATATGTTGTAGTGTAGAATTATTTGGACACTCCTGAAATATTCAGCCTTCACCTTCACTTTGCGGGTGACACATGTTGTGTCACCCCCATTTTTACCTCAGCACTGCTGCATGTATCTCTGCATTACCTTTTGCGATCATTGGTTTAGCAGCCGTATGGTCTTTATCTCTTTAGGTTTTTCAATTAATCAGGCATACTTCATGGCTCAACGGGCAGCTCTAGGACCCAGAACATTTATCTGAGTTGAAGGAAAGAGACAATCCACAACACCAGGAAGGGATAAGATAGAATCAGCAGACAAGAGGCACTATTATCAGTGTTATGGCACAATGGCACATTTATGAGGGTTATGAAACTAAAACCATGAGACCACGGCATTGAATTCATGAGTACATGGGCGTAATTTTTGTTGACAAGCATCCACAAGTTTAATTACGATGCTTGTGATACTGTATCTTTCTCTATTTTTAAGCACAGTGTCCTGGATTCAAAGCATCTTCAACAAAGGTGCTGACAGCGGTGGTGGCATGCAGTAAAAGATCAGGAAAAGACTTGCTCCTCAGTTAATACTCTAATGTGCACTACATACTGTGAAGTACAACTTTCCACTCTGGAATAAAGAGCAATGTCAGTATTATCATCTTAAATATTTCATCTGAAACATCAGGGCACTCACAGTTGGAGATGAACAGAAAGGAAACACAAAAAGACAAAGATGGGTCAAAGATACAACGAGTGAGAGATGGAATAGGGAAAAATCTATTGTGTTGTTTGTTGGTGGGAAGCACTGAGCAGCCCGTTTCCTGTGCAGCCATCGATTGGGCAGTGTGATTAATGAAGCTGTTGCCAGAAGGAGGGATCCATAAGTGTCTTCTTCCTCTCTCAGTAGCCACTTGTTGATGTACTCAGTGCTCTGAGGGTCATGTTACAGAGAGGGTTTTATTTTTTGTTCTCCTCTTTTTCCTTAATAGAGATTGAACTGAAAAAATGCAGAGGTTGTAACAAATGTGTGAAAATGAATATACACCTTTACTTCAACCTTTCACAATCATCCATTGTCTTCGGCACACTTCCCCAAAATTTGCTTTTGAAAATCAAACTTTGATGAGTCCATTGTCTTTCACACCATTTATCCGATTGATCAAATGCAGCTGACTCACCCCTAACCTTCAGAATCCTGAAGGGGACATATTAAATATTACTAAATATTAAAGATAAATATTTTTGACTTGGAATTAGTTTAATTGTTATTAATTTCTTTGTTTTTTAAACTGAAAGTAAGTTGTTTGTTGTATACTATCCGTAGCAGGAAAAATACGAGACAGTCTCCATAACCGACGTCTACTCAGCTGTCAATCTCGGGTTTTCGTTAAAAGCAAATGTGGTCAGTACTTCGTTGCTTGAAGCCATCATGAAGCCACTAGTTGCTTTTAGAAGCAAATGGAAGACGGCACCATCTGGGCATGTTCTCAAAACCCTCTCAAGCATAACACACAGCACATGGCACTCAGGCACACTGAGCGACTCAGCAAGTGTGTAACACCAATCCTTGCATATGTGACAGACACCCTCGTGAGATATCCCAGCTCTGAGTTCTGATCCTTTGCTGTAACTTTCAGAACACAGTTAGCTGTAGTTAAGAAAACTTCTGCCAAACTATTCCAACTGTCGTATATTCATCCCCTGAGGGATGCCAGTGAACATGAAAAAGCTAAAGAATCATTGTGCATGAGCAAAAAAAAAAAACACATCTGAGTGAAAGAATCAAAAATTTAAAAGCAATGCAGCTCAAGCTAAAAATAGAAAGTAACTATCAACCTTCACCTCAGAAGAAAGCAGAAGAAAAGAGGAGAGGAGGAGAGTTCATCCGATCGGATTGTACTTTTAAAAAAAGAAGAAGAAGAAGAAGTGGCAGTAAAACTGAGAGTGTGCAGAAAATGAGGCAAAGTTTTTGTGTGAAGCACTGAGAGTGAAGCTCTTCCACAGGGATACAGTTGATGTTTGAGGTTTTGCTGTCAGAAAAAATGTTGCCTTTTCCTTAATCAAAAGTATTTTTCGTGCAACTGGGAGACTGCTGTGCACGCGGACAGTGTGTGAGCACAGTGTAAGCAAACACTTTTCCTCCACATATAACACATACAAGTACTAATTTCCTAAGTAAATCAATTATAAATTTGCCATTTTATCTTCAGTTAAATCTTGCCTTATTGGTTGTCAAACAGCTGGTAGTTCCTGTGTGCGACTACCAGTTGCAGTATATCGAGCTACCAAAAAAACACATTCACCAACGTGCACAGCTTTAAAACATTTAAACAGTCTGTTTGGTAAATGCAGGTACATTTTGACATTTTGAACAAATGAGACTGTAAATTGTAAAACAGAAAGTAAATCTCATGTTTCAAATGCCCTGTTCTTCTTAGTTATCTTTATCAAGAGAAAATCAAGTCTGTTACCATGGAAACAAGATCACTGACAGGGCCATAAGTGTGGCACAAAGCTAATATCACAACATCGTGACATTTGCAAATACATCAACTTTGCAGGAATGTCATGAAATGCACACATTACAAAGAAATCTGGCAGAGGTTTATTTAACTAATCACATCCTGTCTCGCTTGTACTTTTAAAAATGTACTTTTTTTTTAAAAGATGGCTGTGGTTATCCTCAAGTTTTGTCTGATATGATTGACAAAATATGAGAAAATTCCATAATGAACTTCTGATTTTAGTATCTCTGCAGATACTGTGGTAACTTTGGCATGCTTGGTTGATAATTATCATCCAAGACACAAGAACACCAGCCAATCCATCAGAAAGACAGGGTTTTGCAACTGGTCTGTATGCATATTGGCCAACAGGTTAGACAACTCAGGGCCTCCTTTAGAAATGGACAGTGCAAGACACATATATTTGTTAAGGCAGTAAAGTAGGTTGAGGTGGGAAATAATGAGTCTGGATGGCACTAGCTCATTGGCAAGGCTGCCTGTCACAGTGATGCCACACAGCAGCCCCAGCCCAGCATCTGCTGTTCAGATAAAGTAGAAAACCAGTCCGACAAGGTAGAGGCCTTTCAACGCAACATGTTTCTCTTCAATTTATAATGTGTCACAAGCAACTAAAAGGAAGTCATGATATCGTTTCAAGTCTAGGTGAGAGATGTGACAAGCAGCAAGCTGGTGAAATATTACACTCAAGCCTGGAATGTGGAATACATTGAGTTTACAACACACATGAAACACATCTCATTATTCACTTGCTCCACCTTTCTAAGCTACATCTACATTAGTTCAAGGTTTTAAAGTCCTTATATTTCATTATGATCAAAGTTGTTAATGTAAGCGTGACTATTAAACAGTCAGTGTCTTCCTTTGATCTGTAATCGACTTTACTGTTCATACTTCTTTACTCTAATGCAGTAAATTTACTTCTAGTCATCTATTCTTACTCTACAGCACACTCAAGAACATTTCTATAGGAAATAATTACTGATGTACTAATCAGAATTAGAGCTCAGTCAATAAATCCATCAATAAAAAATCTCTCATCTTGGATTTCAAAATGCAACTCATTCACATCACTTTGATGGTGTTCTGCTTTGGTGTTGGGCCCTTGGTGCACTGGTAAATACATCTATGTGAAAAGGACAGGAACTCCGGAGGGGTGCCGGTTGTGTGAACACACAGTACTGTCAACTTTGTGTTTACCTAGCTTCTTGTTTAGTTTTATGGGGGACTTTAGTGCGTTACAAATTCATTCTCAAGGGTACCGATGTCCACCTTAGATCCTGACTGTGAATGCTGTGACCAGTCTCAGATACCTTCTAAGTATCTCAGAGATAGCAGCAACTTAGACAAGACACCCTGGTTTGAAAATGTAAGACCTCTCTGTGAATGTTTTTTTTTTTGCTGTAAATTCCCTTAGAAACTAAGAGGTTCATTTCCAGTTCACTCAAAACCTCAAAAAGAGCAAATTAATTAACCAAAGTTCATTGTCTTTAGAATAAATTTAACCAAAGGCAAAAGCTTTATCTGTCACACTGCAGGGGCAAATTCTGTGTCCTAAATATTACAGTCATGATTATGAAAATGTGAATTAAAGTTAAAAAAAAAATGTTCTGGGCTTTTGTGAATTACCTTGATACTACAGAGTATTGGTGACAATATAAAGAAAACGTTTTATGCCACAATATGAAAGTTATGAAAACTGTGTGAAACTGTCTGATTTCATATATAGCCGATCAATCGAAATTAGTATACAGTTTAAAATATTGATGAATGAAATTTGCAAATGTAGAAAAAAATCCATATTATTTTTTTTATTATTGTTATTGTATTACATTTTATTTATTATCATTCTATTTTATCTTTATGTACTTTTTAATAAAATAAACAAAAGGGTTTTTTAAATGATTATTTTTTTAAGATGACAGATTAAAACAGATTGAAACAGATCCAAAATATGACATGAGATGTGTTAATCAAGCATTAGCATCAAACACTTATTCTTATAAGTCAGGTTTCACAAAAAAAGGGAGAGCCATTTTTCCCTGACTTAATAATGCAAAGGATAGCCCAGAATGGTTGTGTGAGAAAAAATGACCTGTCAGCCAGCCAGCATCACCCCGTTCAGCAGAAAACAACCTGCTGACCAGATTTAATCACTCTGGATCTTTACATGCAGGCCTGTTTAAATCACGATAACGACATTCGTTGTCCAAGAGGGATATCCGATCGTATCAATGGGAGCTGTAAACTTTCTCTCTATGCGGGAGAAACCTCCTCACTGAGGTTTGCCTCTTAGATCCCTTTTTGCTGTCCTTTCAATCTGTTAACCTTTATGCACACAATCTCTCATATGTCTTCAAAAATCAGTGGCAGTGTCCACACTTTTACCTTTTGTTCCTCTGACCTAATGGTGGATTCAGGAATCCCAAACCATTAGGTGGGTGATAACTGTAATCAATAAAGCACTTCAAAGACACATGGGTGACACATCAATAGTAAGAGAAGCCTGCATTCAGAGCTTTTACGAGGCAGAGAAATGGCCCACTCCTCGACCAGTATTAGGCAGCACTCATAAAAAACATTTATTCTTCTGCAATTCAAAGCTGCTGGAACACTGTAGTGTTGCTGAGCACCTATCATGTATTGACTTGTGTCACTGAGTTCGGAGCTGCATTTCCATTAGGGAAATCATTCAAGCTGAGAATGAAGGTCTGCTTCAGGCCACCCTGCACACACAGACCACAAGGGTGCTATTATTATAACCTTTTATATTAATGCTCTTTCCTTAAGCTCATCAAGAGCTGGCCAGAGTATGCATTCATGATTTAATACTTTTAACACTTTTGGATTATAAGACTTGCACCTGTCATGTTCTTAATATTCTCACTGATCTAGTACTTGCAGTGTATTCTGCGATTTCACCCCTTTCCTACTTCTGCTTCTTCTTTCAGCTGCTCCCTTTAGGGGTCACCACAGCAAATCTGCCTCCATCTCACCATATTCCTGGCATCCACCACTGGGTTACACCAACCCAGTTTGTTTTGACTTTAAACCCTCAAAGCTAAACCTGGTCTCCTGCTTAAGTGCATGAACACTCTGTGTGGTTACAACGTATTTGACAGTTAATTGCTTTGTTTATGAACGTCTAATGTTTTGGGGGTTTTTGCCTTATCTGGTGAATCAGAAACTTACCTCATATGTTATGGGTGTTGTGGTATACTCCTACTCCCTACTTCCTTGCAGCTAAAATATTCCAAAACTCACGGCATGTTTGTCTGTAACATTTAGATTTGATTATTTTCACTCTTTATTTTTAAGTATGACAATAGAAAATATGTAAATCGGGGATAAACTGATGTGGTGAACGGGCTGTAATGATAAATTTGATCATTTCTGAATGTCCTTTTTCCACATCCTTGTGCTCTTCCTTTTTTTCCCTCCATATTCATCATCCTTTACTCAATATATGCCTCCTCAGCACATGTCCAAACCTTCTCAGCCTTTCCTCTCTGACTTATTCACCAAACTTCTCAAACTGAACTGTCCTTCTAATATATACTCATTCCTAACTTGTTCCATCTTCGTCACTGACAGTGAAAATTCCCACTGGGAGAAGAGAAATAGAATTATATGGCTGCATCAGTGTCGTAATTTTGTAATTTTCTTTTTTTGATCTCTTTGCAAAATCAAAACTCTCCTTTAATGTTTTGTGATTTATAAGTATCATATTGTTTGCCTTTTGCATAGTCGTGCAGATACTATTCATTTAACAGCATTTCGTTTCATCTTTCAGTAAAATATCAAACCTTATCTAGCATTGTTTTCAAGCATAAACTCTTGGAATTTACTTGGAACAATTTCAAATTGATCAAAGGTATCTATACATTTATTTCAGTGAACCGCATCAGACTAGCTCATGTAACTGAATTACTGTGTGACGTATTGCTGTCTATTAGGCGAAACAGAAGCTAATAACAATTTGCCCATGCAGACACTAGCATATAACAGAACAGCCCAACAACGTCACCACAGATAGTTTTACTTGAAGTGCCAGAATAACTACACACATCCAAACTAATAATGTAAGGTTTGCACAAAACCTAACAATTGCAGGGCAGCATGTGGTGAGTCAGCCCACCTCAGTGTTTGCACATATACTACGAGCCACTTCAGCAGGTTGATTTTCTTCTCGAGACTTTTGCTCCCTCCCCCACCTCACGCGCACTATATCTGACACATACACACACCTGTCTCTCTATAAACACCTTTCTCTGTCATGTCGTTATTTTTGTTCCTATTATTTTGTGTGATATAGATGCCCACATAGTTCCCATGGCAACGCAGAAACGTCTCTGACTAGAATACACACACGGGAAAGGGAGGATAGGAGCTCTATCGACTTTTTAAAAGCCACACTGTGTGTTATCGGCGTACTTGGACTTTTAAAAACGTTAATAAAAAATTACTGGTGAGAGGTTTTTGTTCTGTGGAAGAGCATCTGATCACAGCTGAGTGATTTTTTTCACTGACCTCTTTTTATTGGGGTTTGTGATGACAGGCGCGTGTGTGTGTGTGTGTGTGTGTGTGTGTGTGTGTGTGTGTGTGTGTGTGTGTGTGTGTGTGTGTGTGTGTCGCATACATAGTAGCTGTTTTCAGGGTCACCGACCAAAGACCCGAGGGACTGAGTATTGTTCCGTGTGAAGTCTTGTACCTGTAACCTTTCTTGTCCTTCTTTTCAGTGTGTTTACGCGTGTGTGAGAGTCAGTGTTTACGCGTCCACCTGTGGCGTACACAGAGGGAGCGGCATTAAAAGATTGCATCTGACCCTACTGAGTAATAACTTCTCACTATGTGTCAGGGAGGAGGACTAGCTTTATCTTTGCCTGGCAGTCTTTCTGTCTTGATCTTTTAACCCCCCCCCCCCCCCCCTTTGTTCCCATTTTTTTTTCCTCTTTCTGTTGTCACATGTAGGTGCACATCTCCACCATGTCATATTCCTGTATATTGTCCTGGTGAAGGCATTAACATAATTTTTCGTCATTTCTAGTGAAAGTATAAGTGTTCAAATGAGTATCCATTCGCTACCTCTTATCATTTTCTGGGTCGCGGGGGGGCTGGAGCTTATCCCAACTATCTTAGACTATGTCCACACTAGCCCGGAAAGATTTGAAAACGGCGTTTTCATCTGAAAACGCACTGCGTCCACACTAGCGTTTTCAGTCATTTTCACAGAGTTGTGCGTCTACATTGAAACGGCCAAAAATGCTTACGTTTCCGCACTGCACATGCGTGAAATGGAAGAAGACGTTTATTTACTTTCCGGCTCTTTGAAAGGTCGCGGCAAAATGTTGAGGAAAAGCACTGAGTTTTTTAAATGGCCTAACAATGAGATGGAGTTGTTGCTGCGAATAACACAAAAGTACAAAGTTGCAAAAGTCAAGTCAAGTCAAGTCAAGTTTATTTATAGAGCACATTTAAAAACAACCAAGGCTGACCAAAGTGCTGTACAGTAAATACAGATAAAAATACAATAGAACACAATTTCGTAATAACACCTCGCTGATAAAAATAAAATAAAAATATATAAAACAAATAAATTAAACCTTTCTAAAAGCCAATGAAAAGAGGTGAGTTTTAAGAGCGGTTTTAAAAGTTTCTAGGCTTTTGGAGAATCTGACGTGAGGAGGTAAACTGTTCCACAGTCTGGGTGCAGCCACAGCAAACGCCCTCTCTCCCTTTGTCTTTAATTTATACCTGGGAACATCTAAAAGCATCAGGTCGGCTGACCTCAAAGATCTCCTGGGGCGATAAGTACTAAGGAGTTCTGACAGGTAAGAAGGTGCAGTGCCATTTAAAACCTTAAAAGCCAGCAATAAGATTTTAAAATCAATCCTAAAGGCAACTGGGAGCCAGTGGAGAGAGCAGAGTGAGAGTTTAAGAATTTGAAGAAAAGCTATCTGTAGCATGTACAAATTAATATTAATTTTTAATTTTTAATAGAACTGTCAAAATAGAGAGCAAACAAAACAACTGCTGTATAATGCCCTCCGCTATCTTAGTTTAAGTGACTGCATCACATGACTAAAATGTGTCATTGTTTTTAAACAGTCTCGGTTTTTGCTGTCCACACTGCGACATGAAAGCACCATTTTCAAATGTATGCGTTTTCAAGAGCGTTTTCAAAACGATACATTTTCAAACGAAAACGCATTAGTATGGGCGTAGCCTTAGGGCTAGAGGCACGGGACACCCTGGACAGATCGCCAGTCTGTCGCAGGGCTAACACAAAGACAGAGACAACCATTCACGCTCTGCCACATTCACACCTATGGGCAAATCCAATCAGCCTATCCCCAGTAAATGCATGTCTTTGGACGGTGGAAGGAAGCCAGAGTACCCAGGGAGAACCCACACAAACACGGGGAGAGCACGGAAACTCCACCCAGCAGACTGTTCACAAAGCTCAGGGATCTGGGACTCAACAGCCGTCTGCATGGGTGTTAGACTTCCTCACTGGCAAAACTCAGGTGGTGAGGGTGGGTAGATGCATCTCTAACAGCATCACCATCAACACAGGAGCACCTCAGGGATGTGTCCTCTCGCCACTGCTCTACTCCCTCTACACTTCAGACTGTGTGGACACCCACGGCTCCAACATTATTGTGAAGTTTGCTGACGACACAGTGCCATCTCCAACAACAATGAGTTCGGCCTACCTGGACGAAGTGAAGAATCTGGCATCATGGTGCCAGGACAACCACCTCCAGCTGAACGTTGGCAAGACCAAGGAGCTTTTGGTGGACTTCAGAAGGAGACTACAAGCCCATTATCATCAATGGAGCTCCAGTGGAGAGGGTGTAGTCCTTCAAGTATCTTGGTGTCCACATCTCTTCAAACCTCACATGGTCTGCCCACATTCAGGTCCAGATCAAAAAGGCTAGGCAGCGCCTGTACCACCTACGACAACTGAGGAAGTTCAGGCTCTCTCCAAAGATCCTCAGGATTTTCTATACAGGCGCTGTGGAGAGCATCCTCACACAGAACATCACATCGTGGTTTGGGAACAGCTGTGTTAAGGACCAAAAAGCTCTCCAGAGAGTGATCCGTACAGCAGAACGCTGCTGCAGGATTGCTCTCCCCCCGCTTCAGGACACCTACACCAGGAGATGCCGGACTAGAGCAGCGCAGATACTGAAGGACCCGTCCCATCCTGGCAACAAACTGTTCCAACTTCTGCAATCTGGTAGCAGGTTCCGCATCATCCGGGCAAGGACAGAGAGACTCAAGAGGAGCTTCTATCCCCAAGCCATCCGGGCCCTAAACGCACACACACCCGCCCTCTCACAGCATCACATCATCTATAATTGACTGAGACAGGACTCTCTTCCAGACACTCTAAACCCATCGGCACAATGTACATTTCAAATTCCTTTAATTTTAAATATGTTTATATTGTCTATTCTGTAAAATAGTCAGATTGTCTATTCTTATTTAATTCACTTTATGTACAGAATTCACCTGCTTGCTGCATACATGCTACCACTGCACATTCACCTAATGTATATATTATATATCTACATTATATATCTACCCCCCCCCCCCCCCCCCCCCCCCCATTTTTCCACAATTCGAGGGTGCCAGGTTACCTTTCACTGTGTGTTATACTTGTATAACTATGCATGGGACAAATAAAGAACCTTGAACCTTGAACCAGAAAGACCCTGGCCTGATGGTGGAATTGAACTCAGGATCTGCCTGTTCAAACGAGTATAATATTAGTAAAAGGTAAAACATGTACATATAACGTCCCACCTGGCAATTGCTGAGTATGAGGCAATGAAAGCTACAATATGTTAGCTGGCTAGAACATAATAGAGAAAATGTCTGTAATAAAATCAAATGACTCAACCACATTTTCTGAGTCACTCTCATCCATCCCAGTCCCCACTGTCCGACCTCAGCCACTTCATATTAAGAAAGACTCTCCTTCTTGAAGCTTGGCAATAATACAAAAATACAGAATAATAACCTGTAACCAAAGCATAAGTCGGAGAGAGACATTTAGTGAAATGAGAGAATGAATATATTGATTATGATTTCTGTTCATCTGGAATCCAATATGTAAGGATTTTACAGACAGGATCTGTCAGAGACGGTTTTTAATTGTAACAACTTTTCCTTGCAGAAGCATCTCGGGTTTATATAATCTTCTCATTCATTTAAAGAAGAAAGTCAGTAGGTCAGTATTGCCTTTTTCAGCATTAAGGAATGACATTTAAAAAAGAGACCTTTAACATTTCATATGTCACATCTTTCTGGAAGTTTAGCACTAGCTTATACTCATTAACCACTGTATTATGTACCCCCTGGTAGTGCCGGGCTGTATCCTATGGAAGCTCAATTCTAACACCAATAATTTGAAATTTCGAGTTAATTTTGTTGAAATTTTGAGTTATTAAGTTGAAATTTCGAGTTAGTGCTGCCAATCACCAAGCACTGGGAATGACATAAATTCCTTGTTATGTGGAAACAGATGCCTCAGTCAATGGCACACTCAATGTCAGCTAGTAAAAAGCATCACTGAGCTACCAGTGTGTTGTAAACATACACAAATTGCTATTGTGCTGTTATAACACCATGTGATTCAGGTAGTAACACAAGGATTTCATCATCTGTAAAACCACTCTGAAATGATTTAGCAGTCTGGTCGTTCATAAACAGCAGCTGTAGCACTGCTAGCTTAGCTGTAGCATTCATAGTACAAAAATGAAGTAACATACCTTCACTGAGGTTTCTATATAAGGGACACTCTGGTTTTGCTCCACCAGAGAGAGCTAACTTAAACTGCTACCATGTCAGTTACCATGGTAACAGACCCTCTGAACTTAACAAGCTTCCTTAGGATCCCACTTTTGCCTTCAGAAGTCCTTTAATTCTTCATGGCATTCAACAAACAGACTCAACAAAGGAAGCACTCTTCACTTTCCAGCATCACATTAGTTTCCATATTTTGGTCCATGCTGACATGACAGCATCACACAGTTCCTGCAGATTTGTCTTCCGTAGTTACATGATGTGACTCCTTTATTCCATCCATCCATCCATCCGCTTCCGCTTATCCTTTTCAGGGTCGCGGGGGGCGCTGGAGCCTATCCCAGCTGTCATAGGGCGAGAGGCGGGGTACACCCTGGACAGGTCGCCAGTCTGTCGCAGGGCCAACACACAGAGACAGACAACCATTCGCACTCACTTTCACTCACACCTAGTGGCAATTTGGATTATCCAATTAACCTATCCCCACAAGTTGCATGTCTTTGGACTGTGGGAGGAAGCCGGAGTACCCGGAGGGAACCCACGCAAACACGGGGAGAACATGCAAACTCCACACAGAAAGACCCCGGCCTGATGGTGGAATTGAACTCAGGACCTTCTTGCTGTGCGGCAACAGTGCTAACCACCATGCCACCGTGCTGCCGTCCTTTATTCCATTACATCCCAAAAGATCCAGTGACTATGGGGGCCATTTCACTATAGTGAACTCAATTTCATGTTTAAGACACCAGTTTGAGATGATGTGAGCTTTGTGACATGGAGCATTATCCTCCTGGGAGCAGCCAGGAGGGATGGAGATGGTCAGCAACAACACTCAGGTACACAGTGGTGTTTAAATGACGCTCACTTGGTACTGCGGGCCCAAATTGTGCAGAGGAAATATCACCCAGATATTTACACCACCGGAGGCAGGCTGAAACCTTGATATAGGGGAAGGGATTGAGCCATGCTTTCATGTTGTTTATGCCAAAGACAACTCGATATTTTCTCTTTTACAGACAATTCACTGAAAACTCTAGAGAAATCACACAAGATCAGCAGTTTAGGTTATTGGATATTCAATAATCATCTCTATTCCCATTCTGATGCTCATTTTGAACTTCAGCAGGTGATCATGACCATGTTTGCATTTGTACATACACTGAGATGCTGCCATGTAACTGTCCAAGTAGATATTTTTGTAAACCAGAAACTGAACAAGTGGACCTAACAAAGTGGCACATATATTTACATGAGTGTACATATACACACATAATACACACTAGCAGTAAAGCAAACTGTGCAGTTTTTTCTGTAATTATGACGTTTCTCAAAGGAGTTGGTTCATAGGAAATAAAAATGGGAAAATAGGAAGTGGTGCTGGTTTCTGCCTCCGAAACAACAGGAATGAGCTCGTCTTATATCATTCAAGGTGATCACTGGACCTTGCTGTGGCTTGGTGGGACTCTGTCTTCATTGTAACAAGGGTTTCTTGGAGTATGCATCCAGCAGTGAAGTACATACACACAGTATCAGGGAAGTCACAGTGAGGATAATAGGAGCCATTTTGCCCTGTTGTGTGAAGGCCTCAGCAGCATTCACCCCCACTGTTTAACACTCGTACCCTGCAGGGACACTTGCAAACACACAAGGACACACATAAATTGGATAACATGAATTTATTTAAAGGAAACCTATTATATTCACTCCCAGCTACATTTTTATTGTTAGACTCTATTTGAGTAGCTTTTCACAAGCCACATGTCAAAATAATCTTTATTTTATGCTGGGCCTTGTGTAACCTCTTAGTTTATGCTCTAAAATGAGCTGTTTCATTTCCTTCCTTTAAGTCAAGTTTGGCTTTTTTCTGATTGGCATTAGATTTAAACAGCGGGATTAAAAAGTATGTGGGTGGTGCTTTTGAGCTCACAGCCAGAACTGTATGCCTAAGATGACCATATTCAGTATCAGTATGGCTGACATCATGCAGCGCCAAGAGCAGAAAAAACTGTTGGAAATCAAGTGTTTAGAGCAGTCTGGAGTCAGTGGGATTTTGGCTCAGGGACTAAGTGCACATATGATGGCCAAATTCTTTGAAAGCTGTTCTTCTAAAACAGATATAGGCTGTAATTTAAGAGGTGCGCATGCTTCAGTCCTTTTCTGTTTCATTGCGGATGTAATGAAAATGTTAGAAAAGACCATAATGAAAATATAATCCAATAGGGTGGGTCATTTTAATTTTAGGCTACACTAAAATTAATATACAAATTAGTACAAATTAATTTCATCAACAAGTTAAAACACTTACAATTAACGAGTGTTGAGGGAATTAATAAATTACTGTAATCATATTGCTTTTTTTGAAATAGTAATGGAAAGCAATGGAAAATTTCTAAATACATTTTGAGTGTGGCAGTGCACCTGCTGCCAGCTGAGCAGTCAGCAACCAACTGGGGCGAAGAAGATGTGTGAAGAGCCACCAGAAGCCAAGAATTGCTTTCTACATGTTGCCAGAAATAGTGTTAGCATACTGTAGGTACTTTGAAAATCCAATTGCAATCCAGTCGACACACAATAGTACTCGTAGTAGTACATATATTTGAGCGATACTCAAGTCTTGCTCTGTCAGAAAGAGAGCTCACTTAAACTCTAAGTCAGTTACCGTGGCAACAGATCCTCTGAAACTGCTTGTTGGCAGGTTTTCTGACTCCTCCCTCCTGCTACAGCCGACACTCGGTTTTATTACCTCATTCATACACTTGATGTCAAAGCGCACAGCAGAGGACTTTAATTTGCCCAACTTTCTATTTTCATAAACGCTAGTTAGATGACAGTTTGTCATACTTAACATGAAAGCCTTGATAATCAGTCATCAGTATCAGTGTCAGGTTGTCGGTCGGCTCTCCTGCACTACAACACTTATTCTACATTACCGTACTAACCACAGTTTAAATAAAGCTGATCCATATGAAATTCAAATGCACAATACACACTGATCAATGATGTGATATCCGCTGTTGTAATCAGCTGCACTGATGGAAATATGCCTCTCAGAGATGACATCTTCGATGGAGATCACGTGAATATTTCTGTGAAGATGAGGCTGAAATGACTTAATGATTTTAAAACTAGACTTAATGCATTTTAAAGAGAAATTTTGAATGCAGACTTCAGACAGTCTTATTGTATTCCGTATGCTGACATGTTGAAATACAGTCATTAAATAATGCGGAGCACTGTAAAATGTCTGAACCCGCAACACTGTTTCCACTGAAAGGTTTATAAGTAAACTATTTATCTCAGTTGCTGTCGACTGTCAAGTTACAGCTGAATAATAAAAGATCAAATGTAAAATTTGTTAGATCCATCTTTTATCTGTTAATGAAAATTCAGGTTGATTGAATGGACGACGCTGTCACGGTCCTGGGTCGGGTCGACCCAGTATTTTGAGTTTCTTATGTTTTGGTTTATTTTGCATTATGGATTAGTTATTCTCTGGTGATACTGTTTTGATTACAATTATATTCTGATTCTTTAGTTATCTGATGATGATGTTGATGATGATTATTTCTGGTTTAGGTTTTGTTATCTTGCCCTTATGTTTGGTTTAGGTTGCCTGTGCTTAGTCTTCTCTGCCCGTATGTCCCTCTGTTTGTCCATGACGTCATTATGCCTGTTTACGAGTCTGTCTCTGTCTGGCGTGTGCTTCCTGTTTTATTTTGTAGGTCTGTGCCCTTTGTCAGTGCGTTCAGCTTTGTGCTCTCCCTGTCTCGTCAGTGTAATCAACGTCAGCCGTGTCTCCCAGCTGTTTCCTCTTTGCTCCGTTCACCTCTTGTATTTAGTGTCTGTGTCTTCCCCTACTCGGTGTCGCATCGTTAACGTCTGTTTACCCTCGCTTCCTCCATGTGCTCCGTTTGCCAGCCAGCCTTCCTGCCTACTCATTCCGTTCTTCCAGTTTAGTTAGTGTTTTTCTGTTCTGCTTCTTACCAGCAATAAAGCTGTGTGTTTTGAATTACTTCCGCCTCAGTGAGTCCTGCATTTTGGGTCCTCTCTTCCTGCCTGCCCACACTCAGACATGACAGACGCTGATAAGCATTATGCTGTTCTCTCCTCCTGCTCTTATAACAAAAGTCATGCCCCAGTCATATTCCTTGGTCCACTGGATTAAAACGGAGGCTCTGCTCTTTGCTCGTTGCCATGGTGAATCAAGGTATGTGAGCTCCACTGACGATGGTGATCTGTCGTTGCTCACGCACATGCTTAACTCTGGGTGAACATACTAAGAACTGACTGAACTAACTGTTATCAGGCTTTCTGTAGTGGAGTGTTTTCCACTTGCAAACACTTAAACTTTGAGTTTAAAGACAGAGTTTGTTGAATCTGCTTTGTGTAAGAAGGTCCATTTTTCCTAGCAGCAAAGAGCGCCATAAGGATGAGCTGATAGCAGTATGTTCTTGAGTAGGAGCAGTAGCAAATGCTTTAAGCAAGGGGGTCTTCAAAGAACCAGGGTCTATATTTTTACTTACCTTTTAATAAATTCTTGCTTTAGTCTTGTTTAGTGTCCCCCCCCCAAAAAAATCACATACAGACAAATGACAAGGCCACTCAGAGAGTTACCGTCTGCCAAGGCCTAATGCAGTCCTTTCCAGTTTTGAAGTGTTGTGTATTCATAATTTAATGGCTAATCTTGTGCCTATGCTCTATGCTTGTAGTTTTGCTAAATATTGTTAACAAAGAGCCACAAAACCAAACAAATAAATAAGGACCACATATTATTTCTTGCAGAATAAGAAATAAGAAGAAATAAAGATACATTTCCAGGGTTCTTGGCTTGATGCATGGTTGATGTAATCCACGGAGCGATCCCGGCTACAGTATTTATTGCCGGTGAAAATCTGCTGGCTCCTGGGCCTCGGCGACACATGGCTGGGACTCACTGCCCCTCGACATAATGCTGCACCTGGATAAATAACAGTTTATGTTTCCATGCCCATCATCCCACACTAGTTCACATCTATGGTTACAGTGGTCATTCCCCTGTCTGCAACAGCCAGCACCACATCAGCAGTATTAAACAGGTACAGGGCCTGGCCAACCCTTCTTTTATTTATCTCCCGAGCCTTATCATCCATGAAAAGTGCTGAAAATGTGTGGATCTGGGGGCTCCCCATAGTAGTAGTAACCCACCCATCCATCAAAAGATTCTCTCATAAAACCACTTCACTTATCTTTTCCTGTTCTTTCTTAAACCATCGCTGGATCTTAATAGCTGGTGACACTACTGGCTCTGGGGAGAAGACAGCAGCCTCTCTGTCTCACCTAGGATGATAGATAGAAGATGCTAAGGTTATCATATTGCATAGAGTGCTGATGCTTGGGTGTTTGAGTGTGTGGTGTTCCTTAGAGGTGGGACACTGGGTACAAGTGTGTTCAGTTTGTCTGGACCTTTAAATCTATGTACATTTAAGTATTTCAGGCTAAAGTGCAGGTTGCACTAATGTATAGAATATGCCAGTATTTTCGCAAAGCATTGAGCTATAGACTACATGAGACATATAAATATTGGAAATCAAGTGTTTTCAATAAACTGCTTTAACAGTATGTAAATACAAATATGCTAACTCATATGGATGTTGTATCATGACAGTAGACTGCATATGAAATTACAAGGGGGCAAACTACAAATTGACTTAACAGGTATTAAAGGTTTTGTTACCTGCTGCAGTGCGGCAGTGATTCTACCAGTGTTCCTACAAGGTTGCTTGATTATTGAGATTTCATACCTTATGGTATAATGCTCATCGAGGTGACTGTTATTGTGGTTTGGTGCTATAAATAAACCTGAAATGAACAGAACTAAACATATAGCCACCAAGCTAAGAAGACCTAGCTAACTGGAAAGCAAGCAAAGCTAATATGCATGACTCTGGTACATGAATAAATCAGGAAAACCTAGAAGTTCCCAAGTGGTCCCGTTGGTATCCTTGGCTGCAGTTCAGCGTGTACAGGAAGTGTCAAGGGCAATTAATCTGGATAGAAGCTGGAATCAGCATCAGCTCAGCAGAGTGTATTGAGTGGAGGATACAGGTTTATAGAGGTAGGTAGTATTGAACAATGTTAGCATGAATGTCATACAGCCAACAGCTGCACTGCTTGAAGGAGAGAAATTTATAACACAATATTCCAATTAGTTTTTAGCACTGTTTAAGGTTATATAGTCACTCACTGGCAGTAGCTGTCAGTAGTTTAGTAACACATAGAAACGACTTGAGTTCCATAGTCTTTCACATCCACAGTGGTGTGTTAACATTTTCTTGGTGCTTGGTGCCTTTAATGGTCTAATTTAAATTCTGTTGAACTTTCAGACCCATTTTTACACTGGTGGTATATTACCATGGTATTTTATGTATCCATTTCTAAAGAGCTTACTTATATATTTTTCAAATCCTCTGGACAGAACAGTGAACAAAGACATGCAATAAGTGAGACTGGGAGTGTAAGGCTCAGTGTAATGTTTCTATTTTTTTTTTTTTGATTCAGTGATTTAGTTTCTGCTTATTTTTTTTTTAACTTTATTGCTATTTTTACTTTCATTTTTTATTGTGTTCTTGGTTTCTGTTTTGATTTTGTTATGATTAATCTCTTCACTGTTTTCCTATTTTCCTACCCCCTTGTTTTCGCAAAATTTTTATAATGTTGTCCCACTGTTTCCCCCACTGGATTTCATGTTTATTATTTGTTTTTGTGTCTTACTGTCTTCTTGTTTCACTATTGGTTATTTTTTCATTTCCTAATTTACTTCAATAGATTTTTCTTGTGTCTTGCTTCCCTCTTTGTTGAGTTGTTTGCGTAGGTTCTGTCGTGCTGATTAATCCTTTGTTCTGTCCTGATTTCTCTCGACTCCTTGTGGATTTATTTTCCTCATTTGAACTTTTTCGATTCTGGATTTTTGCTTTTTATTTAAGCCATTCAGCCTCCAGCATACTGCATTTGGGTCCTCACCTCTGTGCTCCACACTCTTTCTGACATTGTGTATGTTTGAATTTATGTATTAAAGTGTTCACACTGTTTTTGTAATTGGTTTCTCTTTTTATAAAACTCTCCAGTACACAGTAATAATACAACACTAATGCTGTGCATACGATTACATCTATCTGAAGGAAGCTGTAGAGTCAAAGGTTACTGTACTGCCTCTTCAAATTAGCATCTCCTTTGGAGTTTTGGGAATGCTGTCATGTCATGTTTTCTGTGCTTTGCTTCCTGCCAGCCCTTTCACACACTGTGCCCACTGTCCTTACACCTCCTCTGTCTGCCAGATATTTTTTAAGTTGTGAGTGGTAATCCTGTGAATATTAGGTCATCTGTAACAAATATGACAAGTGGATGGGGGCTGAGAGGTTTGGGGTAAAAGGTTATTGACCTCCTACCAGTAATATTATTTCTAGAGGGTGCTTGTGTGAGTTCATCATGTCTGAGTCCATGCTGTTAAATGTTTGAATATGCAATAGAAGTCTTCATAAGTTCACTCTGGTTCCTAGTTCTGAACTTGGTTCCCAGGAGTGGAAACAGACAAGTACCTGATTGAACTGAAACTCTTGGTGACATGTGTTGCTCTCTTGTTATGTTACTCCCACTGTTATTTGTTTTGATTGGATCTTGTTATATTTGGGTCAGTTTTGCATTTATTTCTATGAAAAAACAGTACAGGTTTTTATGCTTTTTCGTCATTTGGACGAAATCCTCCTCTCTTCCTCCATGGTTATTTCTTCATTGGAATGTAATTGACATTACCTTTTACTCAAAAACGTCTGTGCATAATCCTTAACATCTGTGAGTTCCTGAACCAAATTTCATGGTGATTTCAAATATTTAATTTTGTGTCACTTTGGCCCAAGGTGTGTAACCAGCACCAGGCTGGCATGCCAACCGACATCACCATTCAAAAAAAAAAAATTCTGTTTTATTTTACTGTTTGCTGAAGAAAATAGGAAAAATATTTTAAAAATCTGCTAGATGTATATTTTAGAACATCCTCAAGCCGTCAGGTCTCAGAAAAAAAAACCCCATCAGATCTCAAGTCTTAGAAAAAGCTGTCGGGTCTAAAAAAAACATCCCTTAAGTAAGCATTTGTAATAAATACTCTAGTTTACTCGCGTTACTGAAGCTCTTCCTTCAAAAATGATGCAACTCTGTGTTTAACCACAGAAAACAGCGTTTAACTGAATCCAGCAGCTCTTCGGCTAATGCAGTCGTATGCTAACTGACAGACTTGCTGTGAGTCACAGCTAATATTTTCTCATTAACATGTTACACAAAAGCCTGGCACTCTCAATTCTAAACTTAATAAATATGAAAAAGGTGCAGACTCATGGATATTATAGAGGATATTTGCACTTGAAAATGCATGATTTAATGCTTCTTTATGTACACTGCAGTTAACAATGGGCGCATTTTAGTCATTAGTCCATTCCCACCAGTGTAAATATTGATGGCAGCTTTGTGCTGAAATACTCACCTTGTTGATGGCTGCTGTGCACACAGAGAAGCATATATTCATATATTCCTGTAAACGTCCTTTTTTCAGACATTTTACTCATTTACTCTTTCAAAATGCTTCTTTTATAAGTACAGGCTGATGTGTCAGCGCCTCACTGACGCTCCATTCAGTTTGCAATTAATTAATCTGAATGTAAAACACATTAAGCACATTGTCACAGGGAAAATCAAAGCTCACAATACCCAGCACATCGGTCAGTCAGTTTTGGCCCTCAGGACTAGTTTTATTATATCTTACCAGGAAGCTACAAGCATTCAGAGCAGTTTTTACACTTCGGCTGTGTGTGCCACCACAGCAGATCTGACATGAGCAAAATGTCAAATGACAGTTGAAGTAGTAGTGTTCTAAACGAATGCTTTTACTGTTAATTTCAACATTAATTTTACACTTTTAATATATATTGAGTTGTTGTAGACAGATTTGGGTTTTTTCTTTTGTCTTCCCTAAGTAAAATTGAGCTGGTTGATTTAATTAAGCTCAAATTATTACGCTGGCTATTATAAAATATTTTAAATATGTGCTGTGAAACATGTCCCGGTTGCTTTAACAGTGTATCTTCCTTGTTCTGTAGCAGTCAGTGTTGTTACAGTTGACTAAATCTTAGCAGAAAATATACAGCTGGGTGTTTAACAGTGTTGGGGCTGTTGCTCAAATAAGTATCACACATTACTTTTCTTGAAATTAGCAGCAGTATGTTTCTTAGTTACTCACTGGACCCAGCACTGGTCTTTACATATTTTTTGTAATTTTGCCTCTGTGTGTCACCACAGTAGATTTTCAATCAGATAATCAAGATGTGACTGTCTGATTTAATTCAAGGAGTTTAACTAATATATTACATAAACTGTTTAGCAATTACAGACCTTTTTATTGAAAGTGGTCCTTTTACACATGCTAAAGCTTGATTAGATGAACTAACATAGTTTGAAGTATAAGGATTGTTTTTAATACTTAGATAAAGTCAGTTAACGACTGCCTAGAATACTAGAATAAGTCTAGAATCTAGAATACGTCTAGAATACGTGGACATCAACAAATGTTTTTTCCTCCCTTGAGACAGCCAGCCAAGCCTTTACTGCAAGAATCAGGACTTCAGTAACTGAGAAGTATTCTCTGTTGGGTTTAAAATTTACAAAACAGCTACTTGTTGTATTTCTGCATTTCATATGCATTTGCATCTTACATTTGTGTAACTAAGATTTCTGTACCTCTGTGGATTTCAGACAGCCTAGGCTTATAACTCTTGTGAATGGATGTTTATTATTTTTGTTTGTTTTGTTTATTTTGCTTTGTTTTTCTGTTTTCATTTTCATTGATTACAAAATGTAGTGAAAAAATGTGATTCATAGTAGAGATCAGACAGAAAAAATAACTGGGTGTAGAGTTTGCAAACATACTGTAGTTGTCTTTTTCTTCTGAAACGTTAACAAAATTTGCGCTGCTTAAAAAAACACTTTCTTTTTAAAGTATCGTGTTTCAAGAAACCTCACTGTGCATTATTGCTGCAACATCACCTTTTCAACACGTAGTTTTTTAAAGACACACACACACATACTCGTAATTACAAACACTACATTCAAAAAATACCTTTATTCGTGCACATGAATAAATATAAAGAGAGCCCAGTAAATACTTTAAACTTTTTTCGAATAGTCCTAGTCATCTCTGAGGTATTTCTGAGTTTTTCTCACTCTAATTCATATAATTACATTTAGTGGAAAACTCCTTTCACCCATCCATTGTCTTCAGTGTTTATCCAGTTGAATATCTCCACTAGGCTGGAGCCTATCCCAGCTATATGGCTAATAATACAATAAATAACAAAATAAATAGTTTAACAGTTTTTTAGCAAAGCAGATTTAGATATGAAAGTCTGCAGTAGCTGCTCAGACCAGTACTTTGGGCTGTACTTAGTCACCTAAACATGAACTGGATCCGATTTTTGGAGCTCGGGTAGTGATGTCAAATCACAAAGTGGTCTTTGTTGTGTTTATTTTTGTGCTTATGTGTTCATTTGTGTAGGAAATCGGCTGCAAGTTTGAAGGCAATTTTAAAAAGTGTTGAAGGTGCTTTACACAGTACTAAACAGTGAACGTAAACATTATATAACTGTTTACTGGAATACTCCACAGGGTATATTTGAGGCGGAACAGCTTTCTCATAGCTGGCCTTGTGGTTGTTTTATTCACTTGCAAATGTTTTGACATTTTGAGCTAAAGGCAGAGACCACCAGCTAGCATGTTACCCAGCAACATGGAAAAGAATCCTGTGTAGAAGTCACTGAATTTGTTTGTGGCATTTTAAGGGGTTGTGATACTGCAGCAATAAATGTCACTACAATGGAGATCTCCTACACAGCGTTTAGTGTTTATTGTGTTTTAGTAAAGGCATTAAGGAAAAAGAAGGGGAGAAAAATTCACAGATGCATGACACATTTTAAAAGCTGGAATGGTGCCTCGGCCCATTAACGATAAAGGGGAAAGTGGGGGTTGATAGACACGCTAATGCATATTAAGCACAACGGTATTACTGGCAACTACCATCACTAGTCTTTATGTGAAAGAGGCTTTAATGGATAATTGATTAAGCCATAAATTAGCACCCCACAAACAAGCAAATCAAAAGAGTGAAGACAGGCAATTTCTCAGTGAGAAGGGAGGGGGCAACGAGAGGGGTGTGATATTTTGTGTGTGTGTGCGAGAGTGTGCACATACAGTATGAGTGTATGAACAAAAATGTCATCATTTTGTGTATTCACTGGTTCATCTCCAGCTGTCCTTCCATTTGTCCATCCTTTCCTGAACTAATGATCATTTTATTCAGGCTCATCCTGACGACACATTCTCAGTTTTAAGGTTTTTACATGAATTTAAAATAATCCTGCTATCCATCAGTTAGTCACTTCTACAATGTGAAATATGAATCAGTTTCTCATTAGTTATAATTGCCTCTCTCTCACACACACACACACACACACACACACACACACACACACACACACACATTCCTGTTCATTTCCAACAATTCTTTCATCCACTGATTCCTCCATCAGTCTACCATCCCCAGCTATTCATTCTTCAATTGTCCATTTTTTCTAACACTGGCCCCACACAACATAGTTTGCATCCATGCACGTATCTACGCATTCATATGTGTCGCTCTTCAGAGGTTTTAGTCTGTGAGTCATTCGTCTTTCATCAGTTATTGTCCCCTTTGCTACCAATCTTTACATTATTTATCCTACATAACAGTTAGTTGTGTAGTTAATGTCTTTATTCAGTCTTTTATTTACTTATTCATCTATTTTTTGAATAATTTGTTCCATGTTTGTACTGGTTCTGTTTAAAGTAACCACCAAGCCTGACCTTGGACCACTGCAGCCACCCTGCCCAGGGCCCTCTTCCCTGGAGAGAGCATTTCAGCTGGAGAAATACAGCGGACAGAGCCAGCGGGCATTTGACATTTCTCTGACATTTCCGTTCCCCCTGCTCCATTCTTTGTACATACACCTACTTGTAAACAGTATGATGGCTTTACACAAAAGCTTGGATTTTTGTAACAATGGCTTACTGGGTAGCACATAACCTTTTACAAGGCACAGGGAGCAAAATACAAGACCTCCGAATCTCAAATTCTTTAGATCTCACTCCCTGTGTCTACCCACCTTTTACAGTGAAATATTGCTTCCAGGACTGTGTATACTGAAGAAAATAACAAGTGACGCCACATATTAAAGATCAAATGTAGAAGATCTAGTCTCTTGTGGTTCTGAACGGTATATGATGTTTGTGTATATTACACAGAACTGCCAGATTTCCAGCATCTGAACTCAGCTGCCCTCTATGTCATGCAGTTCAGTTAAAACTGTCCTTCTCAACCTAGCCAATTTCCCATTACTTTACACAGCCAAGGTTATGTCCTTGTGTGACATCCCATATCAATGGGAAATAAATTAAATTAAGGAGGTAAGATGCCATTTTGTTGGGAAATGATTCACCGTTTAGCTTCTAAGCTGCTACAAGTTCTCATTATCTGAGCTTTGTGTAGCGTGGGTGAGGAACAGAGTTAGACAACAGTACATTAAACTGCAGACCGCTACCAAGAAAAATTATTATTATTATTATTCCTCAATGATAAGAATAATTGTTCAGTAAAAATTAGTTGTCCTGCAGAAGCGTATATGAATATCTTTCCATACGCAACTTTATTTATCTATCCAGGTCTGCTTTTGATGCATTGTCAGTGTGTTTGGGATTATTGTCATGCTGACAAGTGAGACCATAGGGTGATGGTACATTTCTGTGTTCATATTTCCATCGATTTTGACAAGATCCCAAACACCACAGGCTGAAATGCAGCATGAACCATGACAGAGCCCCCACCGTGTCTTACAGATGGCTGTGGGCACGCAGTGTTGTCTTTTTTCTTACTTCCTCCATGCATATTGATGACATATTCAAATGAAGACCTTTTGCTACCACTTCTTATTTTCAGCCCACTTCTTGTGTAATTTGCCTTTTTCCTTGTTTCCATTCCTTAAGAAGCTTTTTGACTGCCACCCTCCTACCCTTCCATTTCTGGTAAGGCTTCAGCAAACAGATGGATCAACTGAAGGGTGCAATCTGCAGATCTCAGGTCAAATGTCAGATCATGAATTTCAGATAATGTTCATCTGTTGTAGATACTTTTGGGGGGCTGTCACATCTTTTCTTGTGCTTATTTTGTCCAGTTTTCTCAGTTTTGTTAAAGGATATTATGCACACTATGTCAAGTTTTCAGCTGGGAATAACCTTGTTGGTGCAAAAAACTTCAGGGTGGGCCATTTATATGGATACACCGTAATAACATGGGAATGGTTGGTGATATTAAAGTCCTGTTTGTGGCACATTAGTATATATGAGGGAGCAAACTCCTCAAGATGGGTGGTGACCATGGTGGCCATTTAGAAGTTGGCCATCTTGGATACAACTTTTGGTTTTTCAATAGGAAGAGGGCCATGTGACACATCAGACTTATTGGTACTGTCACAAGAAAAACAATGGTGTGTTTCAGGTAGTTTCAGGTGCTGCACATCTCGTATCTTCACACCATAGACAATTGCCTTCAGATGACCCCAAAGATAAAAGTCTTAGGGGGTCAGATCGGGAGACCTTGGGGGCCATTCAACTGGCGCACGACGACCAATCGATCCAATGTGGGTTAGTGTCAGACCAATAGCGGTGGTTTTGTTTGTTAACTTCACCATTCACATAAAAGTTTGCCTCATCACTGAACAAAATCTTCTGCGTGAACTGAGGGTTCCAATTTTTGTTTTGCCCATTCTGCAAATTCTGTGCACCTATCTGGGTCATCCTTGTTGAGATGCTGCAGTAGCTGGAGTTTGCAAGGGTGCCATTTGTGAGTAGCTAATATCCGCTGAAGGGATGTTCAACTAATGCCACTCTCCAGTGACATGCGGCGAGTGCTACGCTGTGGGCTCTTGCTGAATGAAGCTAGGACAGCCACTGATGTTTCTTCATTAGTGACAGTTTTCTTGCATCCACATTTTGGCAAATCCAACACTGAACCAGTTTCATGAAACTTAACAAGCAGTTTGCTAGCTGTAGCATGGGAGATGGGTGGTCTCGTAGGGTGTCTTGCATTGAAATCTGCTGCAATGACCCGGTTACTGCGTTCACCAGATATCAACACAAATTCGATCCGCTCCTCACGTGTTAACCTCCTCCTATTAAAGATCTAAAAACTAGCAGCGACTCTAGAGGTGCAAAAGAGGCTGACCTTGAAGGTGAGATTTGCCTAATTTAGCCTACAGCATGCAGCTTTGTAGCACTATCACGTTCATATACCTAAGAATATATCCTAACTGACACATAAAATTCAAATGTAGACATTATATTCACTAAAACCCATCATAATTTCCCAGCATACTAATCAAACATGTGGGATTTCTACCACATGCAGACACAGTAATCGTATTTATACACATTTATATACACATACTGTACACACTCCATTAATTAATCATTGCCCACAATTTGCAGTGCGGTGTCATAATTATGCCATCATTCAACATTCACAGTCTGAATGGAAATGAAGCAAGAGCTGTAGCAAGGTCTCTACATTCAGTTGCTGTTTTACCCAATCCATAAAGCAATATGATCAGGGAAGCAAAATACTTGCATGTTTATCCTCATCCTTAAAAAAATCTGCCGTGTATTCCAGACATTTTATCAGCTTCTAGATTAACAAACAGGATCATTGTACATTCATTATGCTGATATTCTAATACACTAGGACTGGAGATGGTTGGCCACTAAACATTAAATAAATCAGTATAATGGTTCAAACCAAACTAGTGCATCAATACATGAATTAGTGTGTCAGTCTTTCACCTTTTCTATAATGTTTCAGTATTTTGTGTGCATTCAGGGTGCTGAATTTTTATAATGCTCCAACTCATGCAGCTGAAGACTTCTAATTATCTCCCCTGAGGTGTACCGGTGCATGTCTGCATGTAAACTGTCTTTTTCAATATTAAATTCATCATCAGCAGTATAAATGAATCACATAAGGTTGGTTTCTTTTGGCACATGACTTAATAACATGCTACATGTTTCAGTCTTTAACATATGCTGCGATTTTCCGTCCTTATACTCTCGTAAATTGCCGACTATTAATATTTTCAGTATTTTATAATTGTCCGTGTGTCCAATAAGACAGCGTCCCTATATCATCTTTGTTTTGGTATAATGCTGTCTGCGCTTCCTGTGAATACTCTAACCCAGTTTTAAGGATTTTCATTTACATATCTTCAACTTTATGTGCGTGAGTGTTGAAAATGTCAAAAGTGCTGTGTTCATAACATCCGTTTTCTCCGTTCTCCGTTAACATCCGTTCTCTTCTTTGCTGTTCTTTCTTGTTACTACTCGCTGCTGCAACAGCGGTTTCCCCACAGGGATCATTAAAGCTACATAACTTCACACACTGGCAGCCCCGAATGAAAGGGAAACATGTTTGAATTTTTTTTTGCTTTTTTATGAAATATCTTGTAAGCACACAGTGTGTTCGTGGGCAGCGGTCTTTGCCAGAAATGTATTTTTTTGGAAACTTGCATGCACACGACTCAGCTTCCACTATACAGGTTGTACGGTAGTGTTATGCAGTTTCTGTGCTGTGCAGTCTACGGCAGGCCCCAAGAGGAAAACACATGTCAACACCCACGCTGCTAAAATTAAGTTTTAGTTTGTCACACATACTCAGAGTGTAGACTGGGTACTGCTGAATTAAGGTTGTTATGCTTTTACCACCACGGCTGGCAGAGTGCCGTTTGCGTGGTGTTTTATGGGTGTGCAGCGCCAGAATGAGTTGGAGCGATCCATTTGACGTCAGACTGCAGTGCATTTCGGCAGCTAATTTTCTAATAACCGAGGCATCTTCTCTGTTTCTGCATCATTTATATACCTGAGAGCGGTGTTCACAGACAGGGTTCCTCTTAAAATGCTATTGCATTGCTGAGGATAGGCCACTACATTTATCCTTACTGGATTGAGCATCATGACTGGGCTTCCCAAATCCACACTGCTCATCAAACTATTGCAAATTGTCCTGACTGGCCAGCATCGAGAGGAAGTCGAGGCACTACGGTTCCTGCCTGATGCGATTTATTGCCCTGCACACAACAGACTAATGGCCCATTGGCTGCAAACAGGGAGCAAAAAGAGGCTGCTGCTGCTGTTAATGAGGACTGTCTGTGAGAAGAGAGTGGAGAGGAAGAGTTAAAAAGAGGTGAAGACCGAGAGAGAGAAGAGAGAGGGAGGGAAGGAGAGGGGGACGGCAGATGGAGTGAAGGGGTGAGAGTGAAAACGAGAGACAGATCGTGACGATGAGCTGAGAAAGGGACTGAGACAGGAGTGGAGAGTGGGAGGAGAATGAGAGAGAACAAATGTAGAAGATAGACAATAGAGAGGCAGAAGCTGTGTGAGAGAGAGAATTGGGGAAATTGAGAAACAATAGTACTGAGTGGTAAAAAATAGCATGTTAATGTAATGTGATTACTTTTCCGGTAATTACAAGCAGAAGCTGTAACAATTCACTTACTGCATCACTGTCAGTAATCACACTAATACCCCCTAAAGTTTGGGAATTTTGGTGGTCAGCTTGTTTTCTTTTTTACTAGGAATTATATGGGAGGGCCGGCATTCATTTAATCACTGTGTTCAGGGAGAGACTGCTGTGGGGCCTGTTAGGTTGGAGTAGTGGGTAAAAGAAGCAGAAAGCAGCTAGCCTCGAGCAAAGTCTTTATTTAATGCCATAGCTGCCTTGTTTCATGTTGGATCTTAAGCACTGGTAGGCTTGCAGAGCTCACTGTGTTTTTCACTCCTCTGCGAATTGCTACCTTATCGTGGTGGAGGGTTTTGTGTGCCCCAGGGATCCCAGGGGCTATGTTGTCTGGGGGCTTTTGCCCCTGGTAGGGTTTCCCATGGCAAATTAGTCCTGGGTGAAGGACCAGAAAAGACCATCGAGGGAACAGTTCACTCTGCCCGGGATAGGGTTACCGGGGCCCTGCCCTGGAGCCAGGCCTGGGGGAAGGTGCCCAAGGGCAAGCTTCTGGTGGCTGGGCTTTAGTCCATGGGGCCCAGCCGGGCACAGCCCGAAAAAGGGACATGAGCCCATCTTCCTGCAGGCCCACCACCTGCAGGAGGCACCGCAGGGGTCGGGTGCAATGTGAGTCGGGCAGCGGCCAGGAGCGAAGGCCCTGGCAGACCGATCCCCGTGAACCAAGACTGGCAATTAGGACATGGAATGTCACCTCTCTGGTGGGGAAAGAGCCTAAGCTAGTGCGCGAGGATGACAGGTACCGGCTAGATATAGTCGGGCTCACCTCAACGCATGGCCTGGGCTCCAGAACCAGTCTCCTGGAAAGGGGCTGGACTCTGTCTCAGTCTGGAGTTGCCCCTGGTGAGAGGTGTCGGGATGTGGCGAGTATCTTAGTATCCCCTCAGCTTGCTGCTGGTATGTTGGGGTTTCTCCCAGTGAACGAGAGGGTTTGTTCCCTTCGCCTTCGGGTCAGGGAACGGGTCCTGACTGTTGTCTGTGCTTATGCGCCAAGCGGCAGTTCAGAGTACCCAGCCTTTTTGGAGTCCCTGAGTGGGGCACTGGAGGGTGCTCCTCCTGGGGACTTTGTTGTCCTACTGGGAGACTTCATTGCTCACGTGGGCAACAACAGTGAGACCGGGAAGGGCGTGATTGGGAGGAACGGCCTCACGGATCTGAACCCGAGCGGTGTTTTGTTATTGGACTTCTGTGCAAACCACAGATTGGCCATAATAAACACCATGTTCGAACATAAGAGTGTCCATAAGTGCACGTGGCACCAGGACACTCTAGGCCACACGTCGATGATCGATTTTGTAATCGTATCACCAAACCTGAGGCCATATGTTTTGAACACTCGGGTAAAGAGAGGGGCTGAGCTGTCAACTGATCACTACCTGGTGGTGAGTTGGATTAGGTGGTGAGGGAGGACACTGGACAGACCTGGCGCACCCAAACGTACAGTGAAGGTGTGCTGGGAACGTCTAGCAGAGGCCCCGGTTCACGAGATCTTCAACGCACACCTCCGCAGAGCTTCAACAGCATTCCGAGGGAGACTGGGGACATTGAGTCCAACTGGACCATGTTCAGCACCTCCATTGCCGAAGCCACTGCACGGAGCTGCGGCCGCAAGGTAGTTGGTGCCTGTCGTGGTGGTAACCCCGAACCAAATGGTGGACACCTGAGGTGAGGTGAGCCAACAAGCTGAAGAAGGAGTCCTACCGGGCTTGGTTAGCCTGTGGGACTCCAGAGGCAGCTGATAGGTACCTACAGGCCAAGTGGAATGCGGCGGTGGCAGAAGCAAAAACTCGGGTGTGGGAGGAGTTCAGAGAAGCCATGGAAAAAGACTTTCGGACTGCCTCTAAGAGATTCTGGCAAACCGTCAGGCGACTCAGGTGGGGAAAGCGGTGTTCTACCTGCACTGTGTATAGTGCGGGTGGAGTGCTGCTAACTTCGACTGAGAAAATTGTCAGGTGGTGGAAGGAATACTTCGAGGACCTCCTCAATCCCACTGGCACGTCTTCCGTGGCAGAAGCAGAGTCTGGGGACAAAGGAGATGACTCTCCCAATCTCTGGGGGCGTGGTAACTGAGGCAGTTAAATAACTTCTTGGTGGCAGAGGCCCTGGTGTGGACGAGGTCCGCCCCAAGTTCCTGAAGGCTCTGGATGTTGTAGGGCTGTCTTGGTTGACACATCTCTGCAATGTTGGGTGGGGATCAGGGGCAGTACCCATGGACTGGCAGACAGGGGTGGTGGTCTCCATCTTTAAGAAAGGGGACTGGAGGGTGTATTCCAACTACAGGGGAATCGCACTCCTTAGCCCCCCTGGGAAAGTCTATGCCAGGGTGCTGGAGAGGAGAGTTCGTCCGTTAGTCGAACCTCGGATACAGGAGGAACAATGCAGTTTTCGCCCTGGTCGTGGAACACTGGAGCAGCTCTTTATCCTCTCGAGGATACTCGAGGGCGCGTGGGAGTTTGCCCAACCAGTCTACTAGTCTGTTTTGTGGACTTGGAGAAGGCATTCGACCGTGTTCCTCGGGGGGTCCCTTGGGGGGTGTTCCGGGAGTATGGGGTGTCTGGCCCATTGCTACAGGCCATTCAGTCCTTATCTCGTTCCTGGTGGGTGATGGGGTCCACCAGGGCTGCCCTTTGTCAGCGATTCTGTTCATAATTTTTATGGATAGAATTTCTAGGCATAGCCAAGTGGCGGAAGGCTTTCACTTTGGTGGTCTCAGGATATCATCTCTGCTTTTCGCAGATGATGTGGTCCTGTGGGCTTCATCAGGTGATGGCCTCCAGCTCGCCTTGGAACGGTTGGCAGCCGAGTGTGAAGCGGTGGGAATGAGAAACAGCACCTCCAAATCTGAGGCCATGATCCTCAGCCGGAAAAGGGTGGAGTGTCCACTCCGGGTCAGGGACGAGACCCTGCCCCAAGTGGAGGTGTCAGGGCTCTGTATGCGGGCAGGCGGAGATGAGGATCCAAATGCAGGACTTGGAAACAGAATGCAACTCAAAAACCTCAGCTTTATTGCTGGCACGAAAACAAAACAGGAAGTGAACAATGAATACTGAGAACCAAAACACACAGGCACAATCTGAGGGTACAACGCGACAGAGAGCAAAGGCAAACACAGGGCTTATATACACAGGGGAGTAATCAGGGAATGGAAAACAGGAGGGAAGCACAGCTGGGAGAGATAGGTCAAACGAGACAGGGGGAGTGAAGTTAGACACACTGACATAAGACGTAACCCTTCAAAATAAAACAGGAAACTATTCTCAAAGACTAAGAAGCGCGGACTTAAACAGAAGGAACACACGGGCAGAAAAGACTAAGCACAGAAGTAAACCTAAACTAAACATGAGGGCATAAGAACAAAACCTAAGAACTAAACCCTAAACCAGAATAAGCTGGAACATAGAATAATAATAATCAACACAGGATAACTCAAAAATCAGATCATGAATAATAATACAGAAGAATACCAAAAACATAAGAAACTGAAAATGCTGGATCAGAATGACCCAGAACCGTGACAGGAGGAGTTTAAGTATCTCAGGGTCTTGTTCCATCACAAGCTGCGGGTAGTGTCCAAAAGAACGAGATTGCGAATACAAGCAGTGGATATGGGTTTTCTCCGAAGGGTGGCTGGCCTCTCCCTTAGAGATAGGGTGAGAAGTTTGGCCATTCGGGAGGGGCACCTCCACATCGAAAGGAGCCAGTTGAGGTGGTTCGGGCATCTGACAAGGATGCCCCATGGGTGCCTCCTGGGTGAGGTTTTCCGGGCATGTCCCACCGGGAAGAGGCCCCGGGGCAGACTCGGGACACGCTGGAGAAATTATATCTCTCGGCTGGCCTGGGAACGCCTTGGTGTTCCCCCGGATAAGCTGGAGGAGGTGGCTGGGGAGAGGGAGGTCTGGGCTTCTCTGCTTAGGCTGCTGCCCCCGCAGCCCGGCCTCGGATAAGCGGAAGAAAATGGATGGATGGGACTGTGTTTTTCAGATTTGAAGATCTCAGCAGACGAGAGTCCTGGAGCTCAGTCATCAGGCCACCAGATTTTGATGACCTCCAGATTTTAAACAGGCTGAACCGCTGTGAACCCAAATTTATAGTCTATAAATCTCTTTACAACATCCATGAGCATGTGGTAGGGACTAATAAATATGTGCATACTTATTCCTACTCCATTTCGGACCTGATGGTTGAGCGGTTATTTAATGGGATGTTATTTACTTTACTTGACCATATGTATGTCTGCATGTATATGCAGGTATCTGTTTCTATGTGTATTTGTATATTGTCCAGCATCACATCTAATTGATATCTGCTGGTACTGTAGTGTCACTGTTGCACAAGCTGAGAAAAATCTGTGCAAAGCTATTTTGTCAGTGTGTAGCTAGTCCTAATAAGACAGCATATTGGGACAACTTTCATATCACTGAAGGAAACTGAGTAGCAAAGAGTAGTTAAAAATAACTAGCTACTTTAACTATCCAACAAGTAAGTGAGTATTTGATGATACTTTTTGACCCATGCTAAAAGGACGGAGAAGAAAGTGACTGGAGAGACAAACACAGAACGGCATACAGTATTAGGGTGAGGAAACAACAAGAGGTGATAGATAAAATGAAGGAGCGAAGAAGAAAAGTGTAAAAGGAAACTAGAGAAGTGAGAGGAGTGAGTGTACTTAATACTGCATGATCCTTGTGACAGCTCCTGCTTTTATAACAGAGAGCACATGGTGGTCTGTTCAGTCTGACACACAGGCAGAGGGACTTGTCCATCCGTGTTCAAACAGCACGTATGGGTATACACTGACGCACACACACACTCAGGTTGAGTTGTAGTTTGTGGAGCATACAATGTCGTGTTTTCCATGCAGATCAGTGCCACAATTTAATTTAAACAACACCAGTGAAAACGGATGGTCAGTGTCCAACATGATTTTTAAAATTCAATTAGAAATAAAAGATGTGCCCTGAAATATTGGGACATGCAGTTATGGGAGCTGTCACTTCCCATCTTCTATTTTCATTTTCATAGACTTGCATTAAGATAACTCAAATATGATTACATGGAAGCGTTGTCCAGTATAGATTTTAGTTTGGAATTTTAGATATAAGAGTGGGACCTGGACCATCAAATCCAATTGATTCAATATGTATAGAGAATTCCTTTTTTATCAGAGGAACCTATGGCTCAGGTCGTACAGCATGTTTTCCACTAACATTTTGAAAATGGTGTGCAATGCTGGAATTTTTCGTATCAATCCAACACCGAGTAAATGCAGGGCCAGTATTAAGATACCAATAACAATACCATTGCTGTTCCCTTATTACTGTTCACTTATGTGTGGGAAAGAAGTGTGTCGTGATCTATGATTAATCATTGGTTTTAAATGAAGACATTTTAATGACAACTAAATCACTGTGATTTGTATTGTACACAAAAATTTGTGACCACATGTCGTGGTCCTGAGTGTGACGACTCAGTGTTTTGTATTTCTTTATAATATTTTATGTTGTTGTTTATTCTGATTATATATTCCGTTAAGATTTGCCATTTGTTAGGTTTCTGTTTTGTGCCTGCCCTGGTCCCACTTCTCTGTGTTCCCTCTGTCCATGTCCATGATGTTATTATGTCTGCTCATGAGTCTGTATCTGATAAGTTCTGTGTCTCGTCTGGATCTCTGTGTGTACTTCCTGTTTTACTTTGTAGGTCTGTGCCTTAGTGATGGGATTTCCGGCTCTTTTTAGAGAACCCGGCTCTTTTGGCTCGGCTCACTAAAAAGAGCCGGCTCTTTCGGCTCCCAACCGGCTCTTCAGGTTGTTTTGTTGCTTTAATTAATTTATTATTAACAACAATATAAAATTATGCACAAAAGGAATTACTAATGTTAAAAAAACGTGGTTTTATTTATATGTGTTTATATATAAATATATACGGTGGCCCCTAGAGACAAAGCACGTACAAACTCCAAAAAGCACGTACAAATTCCAAAGCACATTTCTAGCGTTAACTGAACTTCCAAAACAGAGCTACCTAGATCACTTAAATTACACAATTGAAAGCGTATGTGTATTGTTCAGTGTTGGGACTAACGCGTTATTAAGTAACGCGTTACAGTAACTACGTTATTATTGTGGTAACGAGCACGGTAACTAGTTATTATGCCAAAACCGGGAACGCGTTACTCGTTACTGGGATTTAGATAGGCCCGTTATTCGTTACTTCGTGTGGTGGCTATCGCGGAGCTTCCACAGATTCAATAACATTAGCAAGTGGTGGAAGCCAGCAGGTGGATGAAGGAAAAGGGAGGCAAGAGGAGAGACCCGAAGCGGCCGCTGGTCCGAGAGTGTCAGGTGAACTGAACTTCAGGTAAGAAGTTATAACCTGCAGTCCATCTGGGTCAGATATGAACCAAGTTTAGGTGGAGTTTATTTTCGTTGTGCTGACTTTTCCGTACTGCGTGCTAGCTAGCATGACGGAGTTTCTACACTGTAATCCCAAAAGTTATTTGCATTCAAATGGTTTAGCTATGATCGCTGACAGTAATTAATTTTCTTTGTAAAACTAAAATCATTTAACTGTGTCAGACAGAACTCATTGGTGGAAGCTTTTTGCACTTAACCTATATTGTTTTGCATGTGATGCACTAAAATGAATACATTTAACATGGTCCTTTCTATTTTAAGTTTATTCTAATAAATAGTTTAAGTTCAATTTTTTATAAGAGAATAAGTTTTAAACTCAACACTCAAATAATAAAAGTAAATTTGATGTTTACTGATCATGTTTAGTTGAAAGCACTTTCACTATTTTTAAGTTTTTGTTGCCCCTCCCATATTTTTCCCAGCACTGGAACCGAAGAGACGTCTGGACTTGTTTGTCAGGAAAAATTAAGACAAGTCGTTTTTGGTGGTTTTGCCTGGGATTGGACATGTTTGTTTCAGTCTAAAGTCGATAGGGAGTACTTTTCCTCAAACCTCCACGCAAACTGGTGAGTTAAATCTTTGTATTTCAACTTTAAGCAAAAATAGTTGCATGTTACATTACGCAAATGTGCACGCTAATTCAATCTACAGTGAACCCTCGTTTACCGCGGGGGTTACGTCCCAAAAACAACCCGCAATAAGTGAAATCCGCAAAGTAGTGAAAAGTATTTATTATAAATGTTTTAAGGCTGTAACCCTCACAGCCTTAACCCCTGCTCATGCGTAATGGTTCTAGCATCTTCCTCGTCCATCCAAACCCATCCATTGTGTGATGTGAGCACATCCAAACCGTGTTCAGGGGACCAGAGCACGGCCGGGCACCTCCAACCGTTCACACGGACAAATAAACCTGTCATTATTCTCTGCACAGCCGCGCTCTGACGCTCAGCCCCTCGCTGAGGCTCGAGGGGCTGAACACCGCTCCTCTGCACCTGTACGGCCTCTCGTAAAGTTTACTTTATTAACATGTGCGCCGCTGCAGCGCCATACAGAGCTGAGCAGCGTCTCGTCCTCGGCCCTCGCTGCTCCGTGCGGTACATCGTACTGAACTCTGCAAACGGGACTCGTGTTTCAGAAAAACTCGTGTTTTTTCCTCTCTCTGGACTTAACACTTTACTGAGGTTTGGATGTGACAATAATAATAATAAACAGCATTTATAGAAATACAATACTTTGACCTTTTATACTTGTGTTACTCTCCACCAACAGGTTAACTCACAGTTTTTTCCCCCCCTCTGTAGAATGCTGCTGATGGTGACCTTGAAATCCCAATAGGAATCATCTTCAATGGTGAAAACGGAAGTCCAGAGCAAGAACTGAACCCCTCCCAGCTGGGGATCCTTCTAGAGGACAATGTGGTAATGGATTCCATCTGCAGTCTTCCTTTGGCAATGTGTCTCCTGTTTGGACTGACTTATGCACTCCACTTGGAGTACCCAAAGTGCATGAAGAATACATTCCTGTTTATCCAGCAGATTATGCTGAATCTGGGACGAAACGATCCTCCTCCAAAACTCCAAAGGCTAAAAAATGAGCTTTCAATGTGTGCATAGATACATTGAATGTTCACTCTTCATTGAGCAGCTTTTTCCCAAGTTCAGGAAGTCATTATTGTGTTTGTAATTGTCTTTTTTTGTTTTTAGTGGATGGCAAAACCAGGGCTTAAAGGAGTAGTTCACTGATTTTACATACTGAGATATGTTCTTACCTTAGCTTTGAAGAGTTGATGCATACCTGTCTTGTCTTTGTGCGAGAGAAAGGCTCTCCCATATATTCCAACTACCTCCACTTTTTGCTCCTTTTAGAAGCTACCGAGCTCCTCCACGTTTTCCCTATTTATGTAAAATTACATGAAAAGTTACACTATCTAAGTTTAGTTTCACTAAATTTAACGTATAGATTTTTTAAGCCGATAAAAAGGGGCACTATATTACAAGCGCGCAGTAACCCTAGTGCACTCTGGAGCATAGACTGAGTTACTGGGGGGATGAAGAAGTGCTCCTACAGTGTTATTACACCTTGTAATGTAGAGTCCCTTCTTATCGGCTTAGAAAATCCACACGTTAAATTTAGTTAAACTAAACTTGGAGAGTGTCACTTTTCATGTAATTTTACATAAATAGGGAAGACGTGGAGGAGCTCGGTAGCTTCTAAAAGGAGCAAAAAGTGGAGGTAGTTGGAATATATCGTGGCTCAAGAGTTGGGAGTTCGCCTTGTAATCGGAAGGTTGCCGGTTCGAGCCCCGGCTTGGACAGTCTCGGTCGTTGTGTCTTTGGGCAAGACACTTCACCCGTTGCCTACTGGTGGTGGTCAGAGGGTCCGGTGGCGCCAGTGTCCGGCAGCCTCGCCTCTGTCAGTGCGTCCCAGGGCGGCTGTGGCTACAATGTAGCTTGCCATCACCAGTGTGTGAATGTGTGTGTGAATGGGTGGATGACAGGTTGTGTAAAGCGCTTTGGGGTCCTTAGGGACTAGAAAAGCGCTATACAAATACAGGCCATTTACCATTTATTTATTTTATATGGGAGAGGCTTTGCTCCATTTGCATGACTGAGGGCACGCACAAAGACAAGACTGGTACACATCAACTCATCAAAGCTGATTTTACATATCTTATTATGTAAAATCAGTGAACTATTCCTTTAATTTCATTGTCTCGCTGGGGCCATTCCTTATTCCATAGTTTTTATTTTTCCAAGTTAAAATATTTGTGAAAATAATTTTTACTGTTACAACTTGTTACCCAGAGTGTCGCACCAAAGTTCTTTACTTGTGATACATAGTTTTATCTGTTTAAAAGATTTGTTTTAAAGAAAATGTTTTATTGGAAGTCCAATTGTGCAAACAAAAAACTTACTATTCAAAAAAAACTACCTCAGAGACCACAAATAAATTCTTGTCAAAAAGTGGCTAGGAACAACTGAAATATTGTGTTTGTTTCTGAAAGAAATGTCTTCTTAGAAGCGCCATGTGTAAAAATTGGAATACTGTTCAAAGGAAAACAAAAGTCTTGCTTTGTTATAAATAAAGTAAAAAAACAAAAAACAAAAAACACTTTAGTGGTCTTTGGTTTTGAGTGTGTTTGCCTTGACATATTAAGTTTTAGTAATAATAATACATTTAATTAAAAGACGCTTTTAATTAAACACTACGCAAAAAAGTGAGTTTTGTAATATTAGCACCACTTAAACAATTTAGTTTTTTCTATTAGTATTAAGTTAACTGTACTTAAACAAATTATTTTTGAAATATTGAATACTTAAACACTTTAGGTAGCGATGACTCAATATAGTAAATTGTGACAATTTTACTTTTAAGTTTACTTGACTAAATCAGTTAATTTTTTGTTTTGGGTTGATTACTCAAATCATTTGAAGGGAATCGGTTTCCTCAAACGATTTAAGTGTATTGAACTTATCCGGGTTCACAGTGTATACAGCTGGGTGGGTGCTATGTTACTGATGTTGAACTTTATTTTGTTCATAAGATTAATTATTAGAGTTGCCAACCGTCCCGTAAAAAACGGAATCGTCTCGTGGAGTGCTGGTGTTTAATGTGGGAAATCAAAATTTGGGTTAGCAAACCTGGGGAAAAGAAAACTGACTGCTTAAGTTGGAAAATTGTGAAGGAGTCTGAAACACTGCAAAAATAGAAACATATACAAAATCACACACACAAGCAGAACATGCATTAACCCTACTAACACTTCCAAACACAAGAGAGCTCATGAAGATTAGACGACATCTTAAGCATGTGAGTCTGTTTATCATCTTGTCCAATTCACTTAGTGTGATGCAAAGACCAGTGGACTCATAGCACATTAGTTAAGAAATGATCAAATAATAGCAGAGAAATGTGTAGGAAAGGCAGCTTCAAGAACACACACACACACACACACACACAAAGGCAAGGTACTCTTTGTGTGTATGTAGACGTCATATGTTAATGAACCTATGCATATTCATGTAACCTCAATAAAAGAGCAGTGTTACGGGAGAACGGACGAGAGCAACTGGGGTCAAGCGAAGGAACGGCATTTGTCCGGTTCTCTCCCGTGCACAAGGAACATGAAGAACTTTGCCTACTTCGTGTCTTGCTTGCTGTGTAATTATATTGTCTTCAACGTTCCAGCGAATAGGTTCAAGCTACAAACCTATCAATAAGAGTGCCTGCAAGTCTTAGTAAAGAAAAAAAATGATCAGACAAGTCACCGCAAATGGCGGCCCTGAGCCTGCTTATGTCAGAGGGCTTATACCATAAAAGGGGTCTTTGTCTTTTCCATGGCATCTAAGTGCTTGCTTAGAGGGAATCATCTAATTTTTTAGTTTTGATTAAAATAGATGACCCACTGTCACCATGGTGACACTAAATATATTTAGGGCTATGCAAAGGCTGTTGGTAAATCACTTTGAACCGTGGCCTTTGCTGCAGAAGTCCTTTTTTTAGCCTACCCATCCATCCACCCACAGCTCTATCCTGCACAGCCACTAGAGGGCACTACCATGTGGAAAGCTCACTGTGGCGTGTGTTTAAATTGCACGTCCATGGTATTCTTTAGTACTTCCAGATGTGTATGATATTGGCATGCTTATCAATGTTGTATATTTGTGTTTCTCATGCTTGAGGCAATTATCCAAGTCGGATAAAAGACTGGTAAAAGGTAGACTATCAAAGAGCCACATTGTTCCCACCCATGCTTATTTTACACTTGCACACAGCAAGGCATTGTTCTCGAATATCAAAGTATCGTCACTGCCCCTCTTCATCCTTCTTTGTTCTTCTCTTTGTTCCGTTCACTCCTGCTTTTTCATTGAACTTCATTCGTCCTGATCTTTCCACAAAACTTTTCTTCCATCCTTTTCCTATGCAGCCGGCCCTGCCCCTCCCTTTACACCTGTTATTAACTTCTACATAAATATATCACTCACACTTTAATCTGGTCTGTAAACTACCTACTTTCCCAAAAATTGTATTTAGATTTGTTTGTTTGTTGGAGTAGTTTCTGTTTCCTGTGATGAAGCCTGCCATTGGTCGTTCTAGTGGTGCGGGCCAACAGTCCTGTGCCTGTAATCATACAATCAGCGATGTCATCATCATCATGTGAGTACACCTATATCTCTTTATCGAGATTATGAATTGTAGGAGGTCAGCATAAACAAGATGTTTAGGGGTGTTGTTGCCAGATACACTTATGTGTTCCCTCTTTGCTCTTTCTCACTGCACAGTATTGCACACAGTGAGGAAGCACACTCAATGTGTGTGTGTGTGTGCCTGCCTGCCTGCCTGTAAGAGAGAGGAGACCTTCCCTCTTAACATATCTTTACATCTTCTGCCTTCAGCAGCTTGACTGGTTAAATACCCCTGACTTATCTGAGCACCTACTCAGACATGGTCATAAAGAATTACTCAGACACTCACGCACAAACGCGCGTACACACACACACACAAAGTTTTTTTGTGGCTGAGCTTCAAGGCAGCCAAGCACATGACTCTTAAGCCTGAAGTGCTCACACTAATGTCATCAGCACTGTTAGAAAACTATGAGGTGCCGTAAGGGACATTATTACTGAAACGCTCTCACACACACTACTGAAACGCTCTCACACACACTACTGAAATTTTAGCTCTCACACACACTACTGAAACGCTCTCACACACACTACTGAAACGCTCTCACACACACTACTGAAATTTTAGCTCTCACACACACAACTGAAACGCTCTCACACACACTACTGAAACGCTCTCACACACACTACTGAAACGCTCTCACACACACTACTGAAATTTTAGCTCTCACACACACTACTGAAACGCTCTCACACACACTACTGAAATTTTAGCTCTCACACACACTACTGAAACGCTCTCACACACACTACTAAAACGCTCTCACACACACACAACTGAAATTTTAGCTCTCACACACACTACTGAAACGCTCTCACACACACTACTGAAACGCTCTCACACACACTACTGAAACGCTCTCACACACACTACTGAAATTTTAGCTCTCACACACACAACTGAAACGCTCTCACACACACTACTGAAATGCTCTCACACACACTACTGAAATTTTAGCTCTCACACACACTACTGAAACGCTCTCACACACACTACTGAAACGCTCTCACACACACAACTGAAATTTTAGCTCTCACACACACTACTGAAACGCTCTCACACACATTACTGAAACGCTCTCACACACACTACTGAAACGCTCTCACACACACTACTGAAACGCTCTCACACACACTACTGAAATTTTAGCTCTCACACACACTACTGAAACGCTCTCACACACACTACTGAAACGCTCTCACACACACTACTGAAATTTTAGCTCTCACACACACAACTGAAACGCTCTCACACACACTACTGAAATTTTAGCTCTCACACACACTACTGAAACGCTCTCACACACACTACTGAAAAGCTCTCACACACACTACTGAAATTTTAGCTCTCACACACACTACTGAAAAACCAAGGCATTTCAGTTGAACAGGAAGGCATTTCAGTTGAACAGGAAGGCATTTCAGTTAAACAGGAAGGCGTTTCAGTCGAACAGGAAGGCGTTTCAGTCGAACAGGAAGGCGTTTCAGTCGAAAAGGAAGGCATTTCAGTTAAACAGGAAGGCATTTCAGTTAAACAGGAAGGCATTTCAGTTAAACAGGAAGTTAATTCTTGACAAGGAAACTGAAGGAAAAAGTGTTAGATTTCAAACAAACCACCACACAGATGTCTACTCAGCAACCTGTTAGTTAGGGGTGGGTTTTTATAATCGATTTATTGATTAAAATCGATTCTGGCTTGGATAACGTGAAATCGATTCATTAAAATCCTGAATCGATTTTTTAATATAAATTTATTTTACCCGAAATGCCAGAATCTCTGGTGAAACCTCACAAAATTTCAACAACCACCAAACAGCTAAGACAGTAAATGAGAGCAGGTACACGGCTTCTGCACAAAGACGTAAACACACAGCGCGGACCCGCGGATCAGAATCAGTGAGATGTCGCCTTTCTCACCCGACAGCACGGACACGGTCGGGGCTGAAAGCCGACAGCTCGCTGACTCTGATCTGTCGGCAGGTCCGCGCTTTGTTTTCACGCCGTTTTTGCGCCGATTCTAAAGCTGTTAGTTTGATCTCTCTCCAAACAATATTGACTGAACCAGCAGCAAAAGAAGATCCAAACTGCGCTTCACATAAACATCGTCATGAATTCCCTCACTGTTTTGCTTCCACCACGATAAAATCGCACGTCATGCACAGCCCTCTCTCTCTCTCTTTCTCTCTCTCTGTACTTCAAGAACAGTTTCCCGTCTAAAAATCTGTTTTCTGTATTATTCGCTTGCTTGTTATGCACAAGTCTACTGTTGTTTACAGCGCAGTCGGCCGCTGTTTTTTTTTTGTTTCATTTTACATACTTCCGAAAAGAAAACCTAATTTCTGCCGTTCAATACTGAATAAATTTAAACTTTTTAAAATTATGCAAAATGCAAAACGTTAGCCGTGTCTCTAATAAAACCGCTGTAACGTCAGAGGTAACGTTCATGGGGAGGACGGAAGGGAACGGTAAGTGACGGAAGTGATGTTGTAGGTGACGTCAGACGCCGGAGGTTTTTGGCGGAGAAAAAGCAAATGGTAGCATAGAGTTTAACAAAGGTTTTCCAAGCTTCAGTATTACCAAATATACTAATCAATTGTCATATAACTAACAACATCTGTTTTATCATCTCTAACACCCTGGAGGACAACGGGGAGAGTTTAGACGCTCTCCAAGATTACATCGACCGCTGTTTTCAAGATTTAGTAATGCATAAGGCCCAGAGTGCATCTTCCCCGGCCAAAATCGAGACGCCGTCATCGAAGAGAAGTCGCCAGGCAGACTCCCCCGGTACAACATCGCCTGCCGGCAAAGACATCGCAGAAATCCTGGAGTCAATCGACAAGCGATTGTCCAGTTTCGATGCGAGGCTGTCCCTGGTGGAGATTTTACACCGGGAATTTAAATCTCTGAGAGAATCCCTGGAATTCAGCCAGCAGCAGGTGGAAACGCTTGCCGCTGAAAATGCCACGCTACGGGAGTCGGTTAAATCTCTCACCGATAACGTGACCCAGCTAAACATTGAAAATAAAAAAATAAAAGAGTCCGTTATCGATCTACAAGCCCGTAGCATGAGAGATAATCTTGTGTTTTCTGGTATTCCAGAAACTGCCGGAGAGGACGCAGAGGCAACGGTGAAAAACTTCATTAAAATCCACCTGAAGCTGCCAGAGGACACCGTAAAGAACATCGACTTCGATAGAGTACATCGCTTGGGGGGCGCGCGGTCGCGGACCGGGAGACCACGGCCTATTGTGGCCAAATTCAGTCAATTCAAACAGAAGGAACAGGTGAAGAGTCGCGGCAGAGAGCTGAAAGGAACGGACTTCAGCGTGAATGACCAGTTCCCCAAAGAGATCCTGGAACGACGCAAGGTCCTGTTCCCAGTTCGACGTAGCTTCATCCAGAAAGGCTCCCGTGCTGTCATCGCCGTGGACCGGCTCTACGTGGACGGACAGCTGTACCGCGACCTCGGCACCACACCGTGGTTATATTAACTGCACTCCAGATAAGAACCCGCTACACTCTTTTCTTATTCATTCACACTCTCTCCTTTAACATGAGTTTAAGCTAGTAATATCAATATGATGTCATAGCAGATATAACACCGTCACCCTCCGTCATTGCTTTAATTGGAATGTTTCCGTTTCGTTTCTTTTTTTTTGTTGTCGCTCACAGTTCATGTGGTTTCTTTCTTTCTCTTGTCTTTCACTGCTGTGGCCACCTACTTCCCCACTCACCTACAAACAACACCCTCTATTTCTCCATATTTTCACAACACGATCACGCAAACACATCAGCTCAACGGCAGCACATTCACAACAGCCTCACAGCACGCACAGACTTGCAGGACACATAAGCAAGCCACGCTTGTTCATATTAGTGAATATTCACACACATAGTCAGACTTATGGAGTCTCTCACCACACTTCTTTTTCTCTTTCTATCTATAAACAAGGGATGTTTCCATATTCTCTCCACCTGTCTAAACGAAACACCCAGCATACATCATTAGACATACACGCACAATTAAGGGCATGCTGAGGTTTGTCACATGGAATGTAAATGGAGCTGGCACCAGAGGAAAGAGGTTAAAAATATTTAACCAGCTTAAAAAACTACAGGCAGATGTTGTTTTATTACAAGAAACTCACAAACCTGTCACAGGTTTAAATGAACTTAAAACACCTGAGTTTCCTAACGTGTTTGCAGCCGGTTATAATTCTAGACAACGGGGAGTAGCAATTTTAATACATAAAAATCTTAATTTTACAGTACTCGATACAGTTATAGATCCAGAGGGTAGATTTCTAATTATTAAACTATCAATATTGAACAAAAAACTATGTATTGTTAGTATATATGGTCCAAATGTTGATGAACCCTCATTCTTCCACGGTTTTTTTAGTGCACTCTCTGAACACCTTGATTGCACACTCATTCTTGGTGGTGACCTCAACCTTGGACTAAATGAAGAAATGGATAGGCTCAACACAACAGGAACTCAGCGTAATTGGCAGTCCACAAATATAATCAAACAGTATATGAACGACTTTGGTCTTTGCGATGCATGGCGCTCTCTTCACCCCACCAGTAAGGAATATACTTTTTTCTCGCATGTTCATCACTCTTACTCTCGTCTGGATTATTTTTTGGTCAGCAGCTCACTGCTGTGTGACATTTCAGACACTGAGATTCATCCTATAGCTGTCAGCGATCATGCTCCTGTATCTTTAACACTAATGCACAAGAATAATACTACGCCAAGTAAAAACTGGAGATTTAATATATCACTACTTAAAGATGAAGACTTTATTAAATATTTTAAAAAGGAATGGACTTCATATTTAGACTTTAATGACACTCCCGGAATATCTGCTTCTGTTCTATGGGAAGCAGGGAAAGCTGTGATGAGAGGTAAAATAATTTCTTTCTCATCACACAAAAAGAAAGAAGAAAACAAAAATATTCAGGAATTAGAAAAAAACATCAAATCACTAGAAGAAGCCTACGCGTCCCACCAAGATCAGGAAACATTGAACAAAATATGCAAAACAAAACTAGAATTAAATGAAACTATTAATAAAAAAACACAATTCCTTATACAAAGACTTCGCTTGCAGAATTTTGAACACAGTAACAAATCAGGTCGATTTCTAGCTAACCAGCTAAAAATAAATAAAGAAAAAATAACTATATGTGCTGCTAAAGATTTATCGGGGAACACAATATATGATCCTGGAAGAATAAACAAAATTTTTAGGGATTTCTATGAAACTTTATACTCACCACAAATAAACCCATCTAAAAATGAAATTGATCTGTTTCTTGACAACGTAACTCTTCCAAAATTACTAGACAGTCAAGCAATGGAACTGGATTCGCCACTGACGCCAAGTGAACTCCAGGAAGCCCTGATAAGTATGCCCAATAATAAGGCTCCAGGTCCAGACGGCTTCCCTGCAGAATTCTACAAAGAATTCTGGACAATTTTGGCACCAGTATTCCACAGCATGTTGCAGGAAATTGAGGAAAAGGGCAGACTACCACCAAATATGAATTCTGCCAACATTAGTCTCCTGCTAAAACCAGGCAAAGACCCTTTATTTCCCTCAAGCTATCGTCCAATTTCTCTTTTAAATGTAGACCTTAAAATAATCTGCAAAGCTCTCTCAAAGAGATTAGAGAAAATGACCCCCCTCTTAATTCATCCTGACCAAACTGGTTTCATAAAAGGTCGGCACTCCTCAACAAACACTCGTAGATTACTTAATTTAATAGACTACTCATACGATAAAAACATCGAAACCATAATATTATCTCTAGATGCAGAAAAAGCATTTGACAGAGTTAATTGGAAATTTTTATTCGCAACTTTACACAAATTTGGTTTTGGAAACTCTTTCATAAACTGGATAAGAATATTATACAATTCCCCAACGGCTCGTATCAGAACAAATGACCAGACATCCTCCAGCTTCTGTCTCCTGAGGGGCACCAGACAGGGATGCCCACTCTCCCCTTCACTTTTTGCAATTTTTATCGAACCTCTAGCAGCAGCATTTAGACAGGCTACAACAATTAAGGGCATAAAATGTAAGAACATAGAACATAAAATCAGTCTCTATGCGGATGATGTGTTGCTTTTTCTGCAAAACACACAAACCAACCTCTCTGAGGTAATTACTTTAATAAACTGGTTTTCAAGAGTTTCAGATTATTCAATTAACTGGCCAAAATCTACAGTTCTCCCCATTAACTGCTCCTTCCATAATTCTTCCTCTGCCCCACTGCAATCCGGAAATATTAAATATTTAGGTATTAATGTCTCTCCTAAGCTTTCAGACTTAACTAAACTAAACCACATCCCACTTCTAAAGAAAGTAGAAGGCGATCTGACTAGATGGAAATCTTTACCCATATCACTCATGGGAAGGGTCGCCACTATAAAAATGATGATCTTGCCAAAAATAAATTACTTATTTTTGATGATCCCTAACAAACCATCACAAGATTGGTTCAGATCTCTGGATTCATATATTTCCAAATTCCTTTGGAAAGATAAACCCCCGCGTATTAGCTTAAAAACGCTACAAAGAACCAAGGATAGAGGAGGATTAGATCTGCCTAATTTTCACCAATACTTCTTAGCCAACAGGCTTCAGTTCATCTCAGAATGGTTAAAACATACCTTCTTAGTTGAGCCCTGGCTAGATGTTGAACAGGCACTATGCAAGGATCTAGAGATTTCAGACCTACCATTTATTAGCTCAAACATCAAAAGACATGAATGCTTTAAAAGTATCAACATCAGCTTTTCTCTAACAGCATGGTGGGAGTTTCTAAAAATAACGGAGTCTTCATTAATCCCATGCAAACGTACACCTATCTGGAATAACCCTGACATATTACAAAACAATAATATGATTAATTTCCCAGAATGGAGTTGTAAAGGAATTAAATACTTAGAACATATATTAGAGGGAACAGAATTTATTCCATTTGACAGACTAGTTGCACAATATGGGATCAACAAGACAAGATTTTTAGAATATCAACAAATTAAATCCATAGTAAAAAAGAAATTTAACCTCAGTCAAGTTGAATTACAAACACCACTAAGTGCGGCACATTTTCTTACTCTTAAATCCCCCAAATTATTATCTAAAATATACAGAACACTTTCTAAATTAGATGAATCAATATCCCTTCCTACTGCAAAGTGGGAAGCAGATTTATCAGTCAACCTAGACCAAAACTTCTGGTCTCAGATTTGCTTAAAAACTTTTAAATTAATTAAAAATCCCAGTCTGCAATTAATACAATACAAAATACTTCATAGAGTGCACTATACAGGTCATCAGATGTTCAAGATGGGCTTTACATCTTCCAACAACTGCTCACACTGTCAAGGCAATACACCAGACAATTACATCCACGCTCTTTGGTTCTGTCCACCAGTGCAAAAGTTTTGGCGCGAGATATGTGAAGACTTATCAAAGTGTCTGAAATGTAACATTCCAACTTCCCCCTTAGTGTGTCTACTGGGCAGCTTAGATAATGTCACTTCAGAAAAGAATATCGCCCATATGATCTTCACTGCCCTATGCATAGCCAAGAAAACAGTCCTCATGAACTGGAAAAATAAAAATAATCTTAATTCTAACCAATATAGAAATTATCTATTAGATTACATTAGTCTTGACACAACCTCTGCCACCACATTAGATCAATTGCTCTGGGCCCCTTTTATCAGCTCCATCACCTAGTGGGGGTGGGGGGGTCATAGTTTGGTCCCGCCTTCACTGTTGTGATTGGTGAGGGGGTAGGGACAGGCTTAGGGCGTCGGGGGGTTCCCCGGAGGCATCTTCCTTGGGGGGCTCAACCCGGGGTAGCGGTCACGTCCGGTTGGGGGCTCTGTTGGCTCTCAGGTGACTGTTTCCTCGCGGCTGCGTGCAGCGGGGCTAGGGGAGGGTCTGTGCTGACGGACGTGGGTTACTGACCTGGCAACCTGGCTGCCCCTGGGTGGGTCCGGGATGGGCGTGAGGTTCTGGGGGCGCTCCGTCTCTGGGCTGGGGCCCGGGCCGGGCCTCGGGGGCTTGGGTCCTGGTTGGTGTGTTGCCGGGGTTGTGGGCGGGTGGGTGCATGGGGGCCCGGCCCTGGAGCAGGGTGCCGCCGGTGCGTCGAGCCACCTGGGGGGCTCTTCAACTGGTGGGGGGGATGGTCACATCTTGCAGGAGCTTTCTTCTCTTCAGGAACTCTCTGCAGGAGGGGGAGATACAGGAGAGGTGGAGGAAGATCTCAGCCTGGGCGTTTACCGTCTTATGTAGTCTGGAAGATGAGTGGATGGTGGGGTGGGTGCAGTTTTCTCTGTGGTGGGGTTGGGTGGACTGTCCAGGGCTCTGTGGAGCCGGGGGGCGCTACTGCACTGGGCCCCGGTCTGATGGGCCTGGGCCCCCCTTCCCTGGCGGGTCGCGGAGGGTGGGAGTGCCTACTGGGGTCAGCGGGGGAGCTGGCCCCAGGGAGGGGTTACCTGCCCCTCCCTTCCTTCCCTCCCCATCTCCAGCTGCCTCCCTCTTCCCGCTCCTCCACAACCACCCACACATGCAGGGCCTTGGAGTGGGGGTATGTCACCAGGGTGCAGAGGAGGCTACCCCCCCCCCCCCCCGTCCCCGTCCCCGTCCCCTTCTGGCTGCCTCTGCCTCAATTTTATCCCACAACTTAGACATTCACATTATTCACACTCTCATTACACATACATATAGGATCTTGGGGGTGGGCACAATCACGGAGTCCAAATTACCATCAGGGTGTATACCTCACCCCTGACGTCGTTGCCCACCTCTCAATTTTAAATACACTTAGTCATTGAGGGCTATCAGGAGGGACTATGCGCTTACCTGCTGCTCCTTGGCAGGTAGCTCCATGCCCTCCTGGGTTTTAATTGCACCTTAGAACACATATGCATCAACACTACAATGAGCGGGTGGAGGGAGGTTTGGAGTCTTCTCCCACCCCCATTCTCTGCGGCCTGCTGGAGCAGGAGGGCTAGTAGGAGGAGTTGGCCGTCCGACTGCGGTCTGGAGTGTGGGGCCTTCCTGCTGCTGCGGAGTCGGGGTGGTCTGCCTCTCCCCACCGCAGGGAAAAGGGTAACACCACCTGGGTCTGGGTGCAATTCCCCCCTCCAGGGGCAAGGGTACCTAGACCCGGTTTGTAGAGTACGCTTGGGGAGTGTGATTGTGTGTACAGCGTCTCTTTATGTCTGTCTCCACGTTGGTTGAGTGTGGAGTGAGTGCATATGAGAGCATGAGGGTGGGAATGGATGTTTGTGTCTGTGTGTGCCTGTATGTCTGTGTCTATATGTCAGGTTGGGTATCAGACGCCACCTCTCTGGGGACACCTCAGGCCCTCCAAGGTTTGGAGGCCTATCTCCACCCACCACCACTTCCCCTGCCGGTGGCGGACTCCCTCAGGTGTCGGTGTGTTGGTGGTTCTTTGTGTCTGGGGGTGGGCGTCCGGGTACACACCGGCTCACTCCTTGGCGGCCGCTTGTCGGGGCCTGGGGCCTGGGGCTCGCTCGGGCCCCTTTGGAGGTGGGGTGCCCCCGGCCTCTCGGCCTGGGGCTCGGTCACTCAGGCACAGCTGGGGGCCGGCGGAGCTCACGGGCGCGTCACTGCAACTCCCCCTGACTTCTGCTCCGCGGCGGCTGGGCGAGCCCTCATCTGGGACTCTCCTCAGCTCTTACTGGAACAGTGGCGCGGCTGCCCCTCTGTTGGTCTTCCATGGTCTCTTGTGTTCTGGGGGCCTCTGGATGTCTGGAGTTTTGATCTCCTCCATACCCACTTCACACCCTGGAGGACGGGGCTGTGGCCCCCCCACACTCCCTAGCAGATCATTACATGGAGAAACCTTTGGAATGCAAGCATGCTGATCCACACAGGTATGCACACATGGGTATTCACAGACGCGGACTAAAGCTTTCTTGGCTGCTACCTCAAAGCACACTGTGCGCTGTCTATCTTGCGTGCTGCACAATATCGTTTATTATTTAGTAAATATTGATATCTATGACTAGCTAGTTTATTGTGATGGTGCTTTGTTTTCTCTATTATTATGTTGCTCTTTGTTGTTTGCTGTCTCCTCTGTTTGTTTTTTTTGTTTGTTTGTTTTTTTTCTCCATACAGGTGACCCAGGAGTTCTTTTTTTTTTCTCTCTCTTCCCCCCCCTTCTCACCGTCTCTTCTCCCCTTTGGTTTTCTTTCTTTCTCTCCCCCTCTTTCTCTCATTCATTCCCCCTGTCCTATTTTATTAAAAAAAAAAAAAAAAAAAAATGACAAAGGATGAACTGAAGCTCTGCCATCACGTAATGTCGCATACTGCTGTTTCTGATGTCATTTAGAAAAAAAGAAAAAAAAAAAAAAAGAGGTAACGTTCATATGTTAATGGTTTTCTTTCGTTTTTGATGTACTGCAGAATATTTTTTATAAAATCCCAGGCCAGGAAAACCACCTTCATGTTTTTATGTGTTTTATCTTCAGCTACTTTGACACAAAGGCATCTGCTGTGATGCTCACACCTTTGATAAAGTCTTGCGTGTGTCAGCTTCCTTTTTTTAAATACAAAAATATGTAAATGTACTGATCTGAATTATAATATTTCTGACTGTCAAAATTCCCCATAATCAAATCGAATTGAATTGAATCGAATTGTGGAACAAATCGATTCTGGACCTTAGTGAGACAGCTGCATTACTTAACAATATATTAGCCTCAGCATAAGTCAAAATTTAGAATAGCGGGAGACGTGCATTATCCTGGTTATTTTTTTGGCATATGTGCTTTTTGTCTTTTTTTTAGCAAAGAAAAATATCTTAAAATCATCAAAAAAACCAGGGAGAGAAGGCTTAGCGTTCCTCCATTTAGCACAATGGATATGATATTTACTCAAAAGTATTGTTAAGATATTCATTGTGTGTACTCATGTTGTACAGTGTTTAACTGCATTATGGTTACTGTGGTTTAACAGAGACAGTATTTTAGTTGCCACCACAAGGAGGCACTGTTTCATTGTAAGAGCACGGATGCTGCGTCATCACGCCCCTAAGAAAAAAAAAAGTATACCACAACGAAAATGGCACCCATGAGAAAAGTTTTGCCGCATGTTGATGAGGAATAAAGTTCCCAAAAATATTAAGGACATTTTTGCCTCCGTCGTCATTTTCCTTCGAGTTGATCGCTGTCGATGCTGCAATACTCAACAAGTATGATGATGTTAATAATGTCTGAGACATCCAATGCTAGATGATCCATATAAAAAAAATTATGATGTAATTCAAACAGTGGCACATCATTAATATTTAGGGAAATCCAATTTTTTAAGTTGCACCAAATACATTGTGTGATAGGGCATAGGAAAAAAAAAGATGTTCTAGGGTTTCATTTTCATCAGTACAAAAAGAACACTGATCCACCTCAAAGCCAAATCTCTTTTTTTAGAAATTCTGCCACAGTATTAGTTTTGTTTAAAGTGTGTTTTTTTAACTTTAGGTAGAATAGGCTATTTCATAAATTTTTAGTATGCTTTATCCAGTGTATATGAAATAACTAAATTAGAACCATGCCATGTAACCATTCTGTTGTAACTATGAAATATTTTGTCTTTGAAGAAACTACTAACAAATTTCTTATTGCATTTTTATCAAACAGCTGACATTGCCCTAGCAATAAATTTGGGAGCACTGATGAGAAATTATTGTATATCATAAAAATTTTAATCAAATGAAGCAGAGGCAGTGGGACCAGTTCACAAAATTTGTTATATTCTCTTTGAGAACAGTTTAGACAATATTTTTCTGAAAAGTCTGTGTAACTTAGAATGACACCGTTATCATCCAACAAATCTGTTATGAATATAATATTTTTGTTCAAACCAGTCACTCTTGAAAATTGATTTTTGATTAAGTGTTATTACCCTATTATTCCATAAGGTTGAATTATGGGGAGAAGTTGTGGGTAAATCTCATTTTCCCAAAAATGCAACGTCTGTTTTGGAAAGTTTGATATCTTTATGGGGATTTTATTTGCCGCAAAATCACATTTCAAAATAAAGTCTAATCCTGTATACTATTTTATTAAACAAGAATCATGGGATGTGGAGCTAAGTAGAGTCTGGCTGTGACAGACAAGATTTTAACCATTTAATTCTAAGGGTGCCAACCATAAATTCCAATTCTGGAGTTTTGATACCACCTTTATTGTATCCCTTCACAAGCTGAGATCTTTCTATGTAATGGGTTTTATTCCTCCACAAAAATTCGAACACATTTCTATTTATGGTTTTCATGGTATTTATCGTTTTTTTATTTTTTATATTGTTTACGTGGCGCAAAAAAGGTTGGGGACTGCTGTACTAGCAGGTTGCTGAGTAGAAATCCTTGTAGTGTTTTGAAATATACCACTTTTTCCATCAGTTTCCTTGTCAGGAAACAACTTCCTGTTCAGCAGAAATGCCTCTGGTTTCAGTGGTGTGTGTGAGAGCGTTTCAGTAGTGTGTGTGAGAGCGTTTCAGTTGTGTGTGTGAGAGCGTTTCAGTAGTGTGCGTGAGAGCTAAAATTTCAGTAGTGTGTGTGAGAGCGTTTCAGTAGTGTGTGTGAGAGTGTTTCAGTAGTGTGTGTGAGAGCGTTTCAGTAGTGTGTGTGAGAGTGTTTCAGTTGTGTGTGTGAGAGCGTTTCAGTAGTGTGCGTGAGAGCTAAAATTTCAGTAGTGTGTGTGAGAGCGTTTCAGTAGTGTGTGTGAGAGTGTTTCAGTAGTGTGTGTGAGAGCGTTTCAGTAGTGTGTGTGAGAGTGTTTCAGTTGTGTGTGTGAGAGCGTTTCAGTAGTGTGTGTGAGAGCGTTTCAGTAGTGTGTGTGAGAGCGTTTCAGTAATGTGTGTGAGAGCGTTTCAGTAGTGTGTGTGAGAGCTAAAATTTCAGTTGTGTGTGTGAGAGCGTTTCAGTAGTGTGTGTGAGAGCGTTTCAGTAGTGTGTGTGAGAACTAAAATTTCAGTAGTGTGTGTGAGAGCGTTTCAGTAATGTGTGTGAGAGCGTTTCAGTAGTGTGTGTGAGAGCTAAAATTTCAGTTGTGTGTGTGAGAGCGTTTCAGTAGTGTGTGTGAGAGCGTTTCAGTAGTGTGTGTGAGAGCTAAAATTTCAGTAGTGTGTGTGAGAGCGTTTCAGTAGTGTGTGTGAGAGCGTTTCAGTAGTGTGTGTGAGAGCGTTTCAGTTGTGTGTGTGAGAGCTAAAATTTCAGTAGTGTGTGTGAGAGCGTTTCAGTAATGTGTGTGAGAGCGTTTCAGTAGTGTGTGTGAGAGCTAAAATTTCAGTAGTGTGTGTGAGAGCGTTTCAGTAATGTGTGTGAGAGCGTTTCAGTAGTGTGTGTGAGAGCGTTTCAGTAATGTGTGTGAGAGCGTTTCAGTTGTGTGTGTGAGAGCGTTTCAGTAGTGTGTGTGAGAGCGTTTCAGTTGTGTGTGTGAGAGCGTTTCAGTAGTGTGTGTGAGAGCGTTTCAGTAGTGTGTGTGAGAGCTAAAATTTCAGTAGTGTGTGTGAGAGCATTTCAGTTGTGTGTGTGAGAGCGTTTCAGTTGTGTGTGTGAGAGCGTTTCAGTAGTGTGTGTGAGAGCGTTTCAGTAGTGTGTGTGAGAGCGTTTCAGTAGTGTGCGTGAGAGCTAAAATTTCAGTAGTGTGTGTGAGAGCGTTTCAGTAGTGTGTGTGAGAGCGTTTCAGTAGTGTGTGTGAGAGCGTTTCAGTAGTGTGTGAGAGCTAAAATTTCAGTTGTGTGTGTGAGAGCGTTTCAGTAATAATGTCCCTTACGGCACCTCATAGAAAACAACCTTTATGAACCTTAATGAGTGTGTGCACTTCTGCTTTCAGTATCTCAGTTCCAGTTCCTTGACAAGTAAATTACATCTCAAGTGGTTTCCCTTTTGTTTTTTACTAAAACAAGTTGGGCTACACACTTTCCACTACAGTCGTTCTTTTCAAAGCTGTCTCACAACAGGCCAACACTGCTTCGGATTGCATAATATTAGCAGACTTCTGTTAGCACAACGTCTCCAAGTCTGAGACCCTCAGCTATTTTTTCCAGGTTTTTTACAACAAATAGTCCTTTTCCACAAGCACCTACAACCTAGCAACAAGGGAAATGACAGTGCAAAAACCAACACCATACTCCCAGAGTCTGACAAAAATGCATAAACCAAGCAGCAGGTATACCATCACCTTGATGTCCTCCATTGTTGTGTTGTATTTGTGTCGAATACAAATGACGTCATGGACTTTCGGACACGTTGCTATGACGACTCCACGCACACTGAGATGGTACTCAGTCGAAATGGAAAAACGGCTGGAGTCAAACCGAGCCAAGCCTAGTAGGTACTAGTGGAAAAGTGGCTAAATGCTTTCTCCTGCCAAAGGCTTACACTGAACGAAAAAATTCCATTCATCAGTCCATTTGTAACATGTGTCTGCACGAACCACTGAAAACACAGTATATCCGCTGTATGTACAGCATCTTCCTGTTGCACTTTGATTTAACTGACTGTGCCCTGCAGTGGAAGGTCCCTAGGGTGTTAAGGTGAAGGCAGGGAGTTATTCCCACAGCAGTGCTGCGGTGCAAACTGTCACTGGCTCAGCAAACAGGAGGCACAGAGGCTAAATGCCTGTTCCTGCCAAGGGAGCAAGAAGCGGAGAGGAGGAACAATGGATGAGAGCAAACAGCTTCTATTGAAGTTCAAGCAGGGAAAAAGGAGCTTTGTAGTACTCTGCTTTAAGAAACATGCGTCCTGCCTCAATAGTGTACACACCACATCGCCATCATCGGCGCAGTATAAACTTTAGCTGATTTATTTAAATATTTTTATACTTAGGACTAAATTGCCGTCAGTGTCAGCTGCTCTGTTGGTTCACTGCTCTCCCTTCCAAATTCAGAGAAAACTAATTATTCCTGTGATTTGTTTCCTCACCTTGTGCAAAGTGTGAAAGTACTATTTCAGCTTTATTAAAAACAGGAACTCCCTGCATGTGTAACATTTGTAGAACAATGTTCCTGATGTGCAGGTAGCTGTCAGCAGACTGCCCGTGCTTTACAGGAAAGAAGTCCATAATGGAGATGCTGTAGGTACAGCTACACAAAATCCCCATACATCTAAGAGGGGGTCTCAGTGCTCTCAAACTCAGACTGACGAGCAACACCCAGTGGAGAGCTATAGAACTCTCTGCCCCCGAAGGTTTGCATATGTCAAGGTAGAGCGATTGTTCAGAGATGCATTAATAAGTGAGATTATTTTCGAAGTCTGATCATTCCGGCAGCAGCTCTGGAAACTGTCTGTGCCCTCGTGTTTTTTATGATTTAGTCATGCTAGAATCCCTCTTTGCTCATTCCGCTGTTTGCCATCTATTTTCATCACTACCCCTCTGATGCAACAGCACAGCATCCGTCTCATCAGATATTACCATCACAAGTAACACACGAATCAAAATCGATGCAGTCGAATTTCTTGCTTTGATCTATTATTTCTAACCTTAAGCCGAGCTCACATTACTTAAGATCATTTATATATGTTGCATGTGGGGGGAATCTTAACTTAAGTGGTTGAAAGTGCACGCTATATTTAAAAAGATGAGGGAGCCAGACTTTTTGTATCAGTAAATGTATATCAAATTGGAATAAAATCTAAACAGCTGTTAAAGCAGTGGAGAACTTTTGAGCTTTATTTATAGCGGGTTTACCAGCTGCCAGAAAGATGACAGAACGGCAGCAATCTGGTTTTCAAGTAACGGAAGACACAGATAAGGAGAAAAAAAGGAAGCGACAATAGCAAGATGAGTGCAACTGTGCTAAGAGGAGCTTAATCACAGCAAATACTATTAGCACTATGGCTAATGATGGTGTACAGCACCTGATGGTGGCGTGGCTACTTCCACAGTATGTATCCACATTTAAAGACATTTTGTCAACAATATGAGAACTGATTTAACAGAAACCTGTTTCATGTTTCCGCTGGGCTGCTAACTGTTCAGCAATAAACCCAAAATCAATTGAAGGATCCAGTCTGTCAGGGGAAATATCTGGGAGTGACTGATATCAAGAAATCATTTACAAAAGGTAAGACCGTGAGCAAACAACTGCACTGTTTTTCTCTTTCTCGTTTGTGAACACATCTGTTTTGTGTCGCCCTGCTTTGTGACACTCTGATTAAGTGGTAAAACAATGCTTGAATTGTTTTTATTTGGCATTTTGAAAGTAATCTGTCTGTCATTCTATAGAAGCATACAATAATTCATTTAATGTGGGAGGCGCTGTGACTCGGGGCTGCATGGATGGTGGGAGGAGGTTGGGCTGAAACAAAAGAATAGCTTAGAGCAGCACGTTTATAAAAAATGTCTAAGGAAATGCTCGTTCATTTTAATTGCTTATTTCTCTATGTCAGGGATGTGAAACACTTTATAAATTGGGGGCCACATATAGCACTTATGGCCTGGCCAGACCAGTAAACATCCCCCTAAATAAGTTTAGCTGCAAGTTTAATCTCTGTGATTTCAACAGCATGTCTTAGTTTTACTTCATGATAAAGAAATGCTGCTCTATTTAATGAAATAAATCTGTCAGCATGACTCTTTGGGCTTAAATTGTAAAAAATAAATAAATAAATAATAATAATTAAAAAACAAATAGATGTGTAAATAGATGTGTAGAATTTCCCAAACTGTCCTGTAATTAAAGGTTTTGAGGGACAAAAGAAAATTGAAATTAGCAGTACCAGGAATTTTTATGTCATCTATCACTTTTATTGTACGTATTATAAAAGACTATAAATGAAAATACAGTTTTTCCAAAATGTATACCCTCCTTCATATTTTCCAAAGATATCCATTGGGCCGGATTGGAGTCCTGATTCTGTCCCCAGAGCCTCATATTTGACACCCTTGCTCAATATGCATCAACTGTCGTTACTTCAGGAGCATTTTGTGAATTAGGTGAAGGCAAATAACAACGTGACACCTGGAGCACAGCTTTACACTAACACTGCCCATGCACCTTTGGAGCAGTTACAGGTACTACAGTGTCTTCAATTCGATTTTAAAGAGAGATTTATGTCAACTTTTTGCCTTCACATATTCCCTCTTTATTTATATGATTGCTGGCTTACTCTGTTAGGCTACCCCACATTGTTTTTTTCCATTTAAATTGATTTTTGCCACGGTAACACAAGCCTTTCGCCCTACAACACCTTTGTGTTTCATTGTGTTTTCCCTCACCTCCTTGATTCCTTACATGTTTGTGCATCTCTTGACCCACAGCTGTGCCTTTTTTATGGTTATTATTTGTCATAATTATTTAGTACTTAGGTGCTGCTGTCCACAGTTGTTTCATTGGATAATATAAAATATCAAAAAAATAATTTTCACCCTTACCTTTTACATTTTTCACAGTTGTTGCAAGCTGGTGAATGCGTGGAAATTTTTCATAATCCTTTAGAGGAATACAAATGTTCCACTCGTCATCTTTGATTTGCACTAAATAAAGTAAAACAAATATTATGATTTCTTTTTCTTCTTCTCCATTTTATGTCTGCTCGCATCTGACGCTTGTGTTTCTCCCTCTCTCACTGACCTTCCAACCATGGAGAAACCTAGAAGCCATACCTCCTCTCAGGCTCAGTGGAAGCCATCTGACACGCTCCATTACTTTATGCTTGTTCCAATTAAACCTGACACCATTTGCTGTCAGGAGCATAGTGATACCCTGCAGAAAGGTAACCCAACCCTACTGCACCCACTTCCCCGGGGGGTTTCACTGTTTCTCGATGTATATTATGTTATTACAAGAAGATCTGTATTGTCAGACGGCCGTCCAAAAGTTGAATGTCCAAAGTTCACTCTGCCAGATAACGCATGCACGGCAAGTTTTAGTCAAAAAGTGAGAAACCATTAAAAGGCCACATACTGCAAAAAATATGAGTGGAAAAGTGTGGGTGATACCATTTTCTGCTAAACCATTTCATTAAAATGAATTATAAGAATTTCAGCCCACAGTAAATTAAAAATAAAAGAAAATTAACTTGCTTTTCAGAGAAAGCCAGAAATACCAGCATCCATCAAGGGATTTTTCTCTAAATCTGGAATGGCCCTTACCATTTGCATCGAACCCTCACTAGCTTTCCTCCCACATGATGCCCTGAACATGAATATAGTGTTCTACAATTTGAAGCTTTTTTTCTTTCTTAGTTAGCTGTTACACAAAAGGTCAGCTTTTGTTACTTTGCACCACAACATTGTCATTTTAAGATAGTAATTTAAAGAAAACTGATATCACCCTTCGTAATGCTGGTTGTGCTTTCTATTATCGAAAGGTAAAAAGGTGGTAATATTGGGGTTATAATGAGAAAAAGCGATGGTAATACTTTAGAAATTGAAAGTGATTACCACTTTAATATCAAATAACCAAGAAATATGTTGTGAAAAACTGCAAAATGTAAAACTACAGATTTCTATTAAATTTCACATCAGTATGTCCGACAATGTGGGACCAGAAAAACATGTATATAGTGTAAATCGTCAGTCATGACTCAAGCATCAGAGTTATGGTGATTTTTTTATGTGGCTATGCATGCAAAATGGTTGTCTAACTCACTGACTCCCTGGCTGTGATGGTACTGCAGGTGGGCTGCAGTAATAACAGAAGTTCTATATATATATATATATATATATATATATATATATATATATATATATATATATATATATATATATATAATGGAATGCCCTTTAGGAAAATATTATATATATATATATTCCAACCAAAGTCTGAATATATAGAATGAAACTTGAATATATAGAATGAAACTTGAATATATAGAATGATCTTCTGAATATATAGAATGAAGCTTGAATATATAGAATGATCTTTTGAATATATAGAATGAAGCTTGAATATATAGAATGATCTTTTGAATATATAGAATGAAGCTTGAATATATAGAATGATCTTTTGAATATATAGAATGAAACTTGAATATATAGAATGATCTTTTGAATATATAGAATGAAGCTTGAATATATAGAATGTATGAACCTCTTTTTTAGAGATGATGTGTTTCTGAATTCTCTGCCTTTACAAAATGGCATCAGCTGAACTATTTCAGTACTTTTTAGAGCTTGACAACTGTTTTGCGACAGCTGTTCAAATTGCAAATTTCCATAGTCCACTAGTTGTATCCTGTGGTTGTACAGTGTTCCAACATTTACTGACAACATTTGAGATATGGCCATCCAACTAAACCCCAAGTCTCGCATGTCAGTTAGCTGAGTAGCTGGTATGTTGTACCTAAAAGAGTTAGAAACAAAAGAAGAAATATGTTAACTTCTTTCTTATTTCTTGCATTCATTATCTTGTTTGCCATCTCTTGACTCTTTCAAGTGCCATACACATTATGAATGAATTTGTTTCCATTTTTATCACTTACCTTGACCTTCCTCTTTGAGATGTAGAATGATATAATGAGCCCATAACATGTGCTTCAGCTTCTGCTCGAAGTGTTAGCTCAGTTGACATCTCCATCAGTGATTGATAAATTCCCTCAAGAAGTGTGCATAATCTTCTCCCAGAAACATTTTGTTGAACATTATTCATGAGCACTAGAAATGTTGCAATAATGAAAACGTGTTCTTCAAGGTGACGTAGTATAAATTCAAATTATTTCTACCATTTGCAGTTTGAACAGCTGTCGCAAAACAGTTGTCAAGCTCTAAAAAGTACTGAAATAGTTCAGCTGATGCCATTTTGTAAAGGCAGAGAATTCAGAAACACATCATCTCTAAAAATGAGGTTCATACATTCTATATATTCAAGTTTCATTCTATATATTCAAGTTTCATTCTATATTTTCAAAAGATCATTCTATATATTCAAGTTTCATTCTATATATTCAAGTTTCATTCTATATATTCAAGAGATCATTCTATATATTCAAGTTTAATTCTATATATTCAAGTTTCATTCTATATATTCAAGTTTCATTCTATATATTCAAGAGATCATTCTATATATTCAAGTTTCATTCTATATATTCAAGTTTCATTCTATATTTTCAAAAGATCATTCTATATATTCAAAAGATCATTCTATATATTCAAGTTTCATTCTATATATTCAAGAGATCATTCTATATATTCAGAAGATCATTCTATATATTCAAGTTTCATTCTATATATTCAAAAGATCATTCTATATATTCAAAAGATCATTCTATATATTCAAGTTTCATTCTATATTTTCAAAAGATCATTCTATATATTCAAAAGATCATTCTATATATTCAAGTTTCATTCTATATATTCAAGAGATCATTCTATATATTCAAGTTTCATTCTATATATTCAAGTTTCATTCTATATATTCAAGTTTCATTCTATATTTTCAAAAGATCATTCTATATATTCAAAAGATCATTCTATATATTCAAGTTTCATTCTATATATTCAAGAGATCATTCTATATATTCAGAAGATCATTCTATATATTCAAGTTTCATTCTATATTTTCAAGAGATCATTCTATATATTCAAAAGATCATTCTATATATTCAAGTTTCATTCTATATATTCAAGAGATCATTCTATATATTCAAGTTTCATTCTATATATTCAAGTTTCATTCTATATTTTCAAAAGATCATTCTATATATTCAAAAGATCATTCTATATATTCAAGTTTCATTCTATATATTCAGAAGATCATTCTATATATTCAAGTTTCATTCTATATATTCAAGTTTCATTCTATATATTCAAGCTTCATTCTATATATTCAAGTTTCATTCTATATTTTCAAAAGATCATTCTATATATTCAAGCTTCATTCTATATATTCAAGTTTCATTCTATATATTCAAGTTTCATTCTATATTTTCAAAAGATCATTCTATATATTCAAGTTTCATTCTATATATTCAAAAGATCATTCTATATATTCAAGCTTCATTCTATATATTCAAGCTTCATTCTATATATTCAAGTTTCATTCTATATATTCAAGTTTCATTCTATATTTTCAAAAGATCATTCTATATATTCAAGTTTCATTCTATATATTCAAAAGATCATTCTATATATTCAAGTTTCATTCTATATATTCAAAAGATCATTCTATATATTCAAGTTTCATTCTATATATTCAAATTACAGCAAACGTAACTGTGTCACGTGTACATTTCCTGCAGGATGCATTTGCCGTTGCAGGGTACAGGCCCAATATTTATGATTCAGCAGCAACTCGCACAAACAAAGCTCCAACAGGTCTCCTGACCTTGAAATTAACTTTGCACATCTGTGCGCTTCCTGGCTTATATTATTTATTTCCATCATCACTGTACAAGTTTACAAAAATCCATGCCATCCAGCTTTGTCCAGCCACTGGTAGGATTTCTGGATATCAGCCACCTCCTCTATCTGCCGGTGGTACATACCGTGCAGGGGCCTGTCCTTCCATGATGGTTCCTCGTCTCCCTCCTCTTTCTTGGGTTTCTGCTGCCTGAGGTATTCACTGAGCACTCGGTCAGTTGGGGCCATCTTCCCAATGTATTCTTGGATGTTCCTTGTCTCATCCTGGACTGTGGTGCTGACACTCACCAGTCCCCGGCCCCCTTCCTTCCGCTTAGCGTACAGCCTCAGGGTGCTGGTATATATATATATATATATATATATATATATATATATATATATATATGTATAGACACCCCATGGGATGTTCTGTTTTTTACATGGTGTTGGAATTGTTATTGTGTTGGAATTCTTCAAATTGTAGTTCATAAGGGAAATATTGGTTATATATATATATATATAACCGAGTTGACTCGAGTCCTCTTACAGCAAACGTAACTGTGTCACGTGTACATTTCCTGCAGGATGCATTTGCCGTTGCAGGGTACAGGCCCAATATTTATGATTCAGCAGCAACTCGCACAAACAAAGCTCCAACAGGTCTCCTGACCTTGAAATTAACTTTGCACATCTGTGCGCTTCCTGGCTTGTATTATTTATTTCCGTCATCACTGTACAAGTTTACAAAAATCCATGCCATCTGCCTCTGGCTGCAGATTTGAGGAGCATGAACAAGGCAGTAATACAGTATTGTTATCATAACTGTGATTGGCGCACCTGTTTCAGATGGAAAGGTGTTGTTTTTCCAGCTAAGAGGCAATTTAACACTCACTAACCCTTTTGTACTTTTCTCTGCTCCAAAAACATAAAGTATAGCAACAGATCCTGCACTGAACCGATGTACTTGCATGTGTAAAAGGACTTTTCGTTGCGTAGAAATATAATTTGCATTAGACAAGTTTGGCCCTCAGAAAGTTTGATTTAAAAGAAACAAAAATAAAACCACTCTAAAACCTATTGCACACAAGTAGGATGTCACATTACATTGATCAACCTTTAGACTTTAACTGTATTTTGTGATGCTTTTCAGTAAAGCCACTTTTAGAAAAAACATACATAATGACTGCTCACATAATTTGCTTTGGCTGGAACTTCAGTGAACGTCTCATCAAGCAGAGTAATGTTAATGTACAGAATCAGGGGACAGTAGGGCCCGCGTGAAAACTATCTGTTGGGCACTCAAAGCAATGAGGCTGAGAGAAAGTTAATCAGAAGGCCTCTCCTTTGATGAAATGACCCCAAGTAAAGTTGTGGAGAAGCTCAATATGTTTCCTCTGCAGCAGGCTGCAGTCCACCAACCACCTAGAACCAATCTGAGGCTTATGACGGTAGCAGGGGAGAAGATACATTAGGCCTCCCTCCAGTGGGTAATGAATGGAACTAATAGGAATAGGCAATCCCAGTCCACACCACTAATATATGTAGAAAAATACTAGATGCAGGCTCTGTTATTTGCTCCTACAGCATACTGTGATGGCAGTTTTCAACACAAACGCTTCCCAAATATTTACAGAAAGCTAAAGTTAAGTAATTGTTTAATGAACAGTAATGATTCTAGTCATGTAAACAGTGAAGGCTGGGAATGAGTGTTGGTGTGGTGGTGCTGTACTCAACGCTTATTCCAAGTCAGTCTTTCTTACTTTAATTAATACTGGCAGTACTTTTGGTTCTTATCAGCCTAATGTCATAAGTCAGGTCTTCCGTATTCACAGCACAGGAGTCACTGTGAGGTCTATTCTTACTTTGATTAATAGTCAGTCACGGCTTGGACAGTCTCGTCGTTGAGTCCTTGGGCAAGAAACTTCGCTGGTGGTGTCCGGCAGCACTGACAGAGCCTCGACACTGACAGAGGCGAGGCTCTGTCAGTGAGCCTCGCCTCTGTCAGTGCGCCCCAGGGTGGCTGTGGCTACAATGTAGCTTGCCGTCACCAGTGTGTGAATGGGTGGATGACTGGTTGTGTAAAGTGCTTTGGGGTCCTTAGGGACTAGAAAAGCGCTATACAAATACATGCCGTTTACCATTTTACAAGCGCCCTTCAAATGACAGTAATTATGTTCCGTTTTGTGCTAGAGACAAAATTCAGATGGTTTCAGAAAAAAGAGACAACAAGGTTTACGGGAATGTTTGGTAGCATGAATCTAAAGGGTTCCTCGAAGATCAGAATTATTTTGTAATTTTACAACAAAAAATTACTAAACAAGTCCAGGTGGCCTGTATGAAAAGCAAAGGGTGAATGGAAAATATTTTTATAAAAGACTCTTAAAACATGGTGGTGCAGTGGTTAGCACTGGGTTTGAATCCAGTGACTGACTAGTTCCTTTCTGCATGGAGTTTGCATGTCCTCCATGTACTCCAGCTTTCTCCTACAGTCCAAAGACATGTATGTTACACTAGGTGATGATTCTAAATGACTGTGGATGTAATGTGAATAGTTAGTTGTCCAGGGTTTACTTTGTCTCTGCCCCCGTGACACCAGGATACCTCCACCTGCTTTGTCTCCCTGAATTGGATAAGGCACTTCAGCACCAGGTTCTGATGATTAATATTTCAATTTATTTCAATTCAATTTATTTTTACAGCGCCAAATCACAACAACAGTCGCTTCAAGGTGCTTTATATTTAAGGTAGACTCTATAATAATACATACAGAGAAAAACCCAAGAATCATATGATCCCCTATGAGCAAGCTCTTTGTGGAGACAGTGGGAAGGAAAAACTCCTTTTTAACAGGAAGAAACCTCCAGCAGAACCAGGCTTAGGGAGGGGCGGGGCCATCTGCTGCGACTGGTTGGGGAGCGAGAAGGAAGAGAGGATAAAAGACATGCTGTGGAAGAGAGCCAGAGATTAATAACAAGTATGATTCAGTGCAGAGAGGTCTATTACCATATAGTGAGTGAGAAAGGTGACTGAGAAAAAAAAACTCAGTGCATCATGGGAATCCCCCAGCAGCATATTGCAGCATAACTAAGGGAGGGTTCAGGGTCACCTGGCCTAACCCTAACTATATTCTTTAGCAGAAAGGAAAGTTTGAAGCCTAATATTAAAAGTAGAGATAGAGATAGTTTCAAAGTTTATGTAAGTTAAAGACACAATGAATAAAAAAGGTGATTTTTATAAAAATGTACTTTATTACAGTATATCATGACTTAGCATATTAGCTGTTCCGATAGACGCTTACTTAAAAACAGAAAATGCAGATGAGTCCAGCATCAGCTCTGTAGAGGGAAGTTGTTATTTCTGAATTTGATCAATTCAGTTGAGGCAAGAAAATGGATTTCACAACATCAAGTATTAATTATGCATGGTGGATCCATGTTTAAAAAATGTTCAGTCTCATCATTATTGCATTTAGGCCACATCATGTTGTGTGGTATCTTTCTCCAGTGTCAAGCTGCACTGCACTGCTGAAGCTGCCATTTGCTAGACAGTTTAATTCCAAATGTCCCATGGTAGCATGAGTGCACACTTTTTAAAAAATGTATCCATTCAGCTGCACAGGATATGATATAAATTTGGCTCAAACATATCTGTGAGTGTTGCTGCTAAGATAAGTTATTTTGTGTAAAATCATTGCAATCAACACCGGATAACCTTCAAGTATGTAATTAATCCCGGTCTGCTGAGGAATGCGGTTGTGGAGCTGAACCCAGCTTCCGTTTTCCCTGGAGAGTGTGGGCTTTGTGGGTGTATAAAATTATTTCCCCGCAGTGATCAATAAACTATCACATTACTATAGCTTAAATGAGCCCGTGGGACTGGACTTGACCAGAACAAGCGAGCTAAATCATTATTTATTAGATTTAGCCTGAATGTGATGTTTCATATTTGTAAAACTTTTCATAAGCAATATTATTTAAATTACATTAAAGTGTTCTACCGTATTTTAAAACATGATTTGATTCACCCCGACACGTTATTAGGTCCCGCTGGAAAACCTTTTCTACCTTGTGCAACGATTCAAAATAAGACTTGCACAGATGAATATTCGCTTAGTGTGGAACTCAGTGGCATAAAATACAAGCTTACTTATGAGACACGTTTTCCTGGGGCCTTGGCTGCATGTCAGAGTGATGTAACAGATCTGTGTGTCATGCAACACAATATCAACTATTTATGAAGGCTCATAAAAGGGAATGTAGAAGTTGTAAAAAATGTATTCAAGAAGCTCTTCTTATAATCAGTGTGTTAGCATGTGAGAACAGAGCACATCATCACATATAAATAGAAAAAACAGGGTTTTTAGCCTTTGACCAATATTACCTGCTGAAAAGATTTTGCATCATGTTTTATTCAAAATACATGGAATTCATACATATATCACTTTGCAGCAGATACCAATACCTGTCACAGGATTACATTTTTAATCACAATAAATGTGAGTCAAAATCTAGTACTTTGGTACTTTCCACAAGTACCATATACTCATTGTGAGGAGAAAACTCTTAGGAGGCAAGAAACACAGACTCAAAGATTTTACATGTACATGGGCGACGCCCCGACCCGGTCCGATCTGTTCTGCACTAACGTGTGCACAACAGATGTGACCCAGAGGGGATCGCACGGGGCTCTCAGTGCATCCTTTATTTATACTCAAACAAGCTTTCACAGCAATAGGTGTGGCATGTACAGAACTCAATAACAACTCCTTAAAAGGAGAGACCGTTAACTTATCTGTTGAAACAGGAGCTTATCTGTTGAAACAGGAGGTAGCTTTTTGGCTGTCACAGCGCATTTTTTCTGCACACAATGTCTCACTCCCTTTTCCTGCAATTGTCCAATTCACAAGCTCTTCTTCCTTTAAATGAAGCTACAAATAAACATAACACAAAACTCAAAATCTTTCAATACTCATATAAATTATACAGTCTTAAGTATAAAGGAAGTACAGCTAATTGCTGTAGCTCTAAAGCAGCATTCAGTATTCCACGAGTTAAAAGGTAACAGTACTTGGTGTTCAGTAATTTGGCAGGTACAGTTTGCTCCATGATTCATTAGATGAAACCACAATTTTTTTTTTAATGTAGCTTTTGTGCACCACCTGCTGCCTCCATCAGCAGTCATATCATTTCTAAACACTATCTCTGCAGCATGTTTGACAGGTAGTTTGGTATGTTTCTGATTCACTGTTACTTTTGTCTTCCTATCATCCTGGTTACAAGTTCATCAGTCCAAAAAGACTTGACAGACATGATTGTCAGAACTGTGCAGGCTCGTTTAGATCTTTTCTAGCAATGTTCTCCCCTTCCTGTTGTTGCGTGTAACCAGAGGTTTGCACCAGTCCTCTGTATTTCTATTCTAGAAGGCTTCACTTGATTGTAGACCATGACAATGACTTACCTTTTTCTTTAACAGTTCTTTATTTATCTAGATGTTGTGAACTTATTTTTCTTAACCATAGAAATAATTCTGTGATCATCCACTTTAATGGTTGTTGTAGGTTTTGGCCTTTTAGTGTTACTGAGCCGATAAGCACATTCTTTTTCTACATGGTGGCACGGTGGTTAGCACTGTTGCCTCACAGCAAGAAGGTCCTGAGTTCAATTCCACCATCAGGCCAGGGTCTTTCTATGTGGAGTTTGCATGTTCTCCCTGTGTTGCATGGGTTCTCTCCGGTTACTCCGGCTTCCTCCCATAGTCCAAAGATATGCATTTAGTGGGGTTAGGTTAATTGGAAACAATACAATGCGAATAATTGACTCTGTCTATGTGTTAGCCCTGTGACAGACTGGCGACCTCTCCAGGGTGTACCCTGCCTCTTGCCCTAAGACAGCTGGGATAGACTCCAGCACCCCCCACAACCCTGAAAAGGATCAGCGGAAGCAAATGGATGGATAATACCCCCCTTCACATCTCTTTGGACCTTATATGTAAAATTAATAGTGAAAAGCTCTAAAATACCAACCCAACACTTTGAATCAACTTTGTGTTGTCTGCTTAATTTGTCATGAAATAGCAAGGTGACGATTAATGTCAAGCCACAGAAAAATGAGAATATTTATAAAAATGACTGTAATTAGCACATTTTAAAAACCCTTGAATTAAAATTAAAAGTCTTTACTTTAATCATATTGATTGTTGGATTAAAAATGCACTGTGGTAGTGTAGAGAGGACAAAAACTACAAATTGTGTCTTTATCCAGCAAATTACAGACCAAACTGTAAATCTTTATTCTGCAAGTGTTCCCTCGCTGGTAGAAACCACCACTGGTACAGTTTTACAGTTTCCAATGTTTGATCTGGTAATGCTCTGGTTGGAGCCCAGGTGTCATTCAAGCAAAATATTAACTTTTTTAAAATACCGTCTGGGAGATAGTGCCTCTCAAAAACTTAAGTGTTTTTTTAAGTTACACAATGTATGTCAAGAAAAAACTGTTTTAGCACTATATAGTCACACACTGGCTGTATATTTCTTTGTAATAAGATTGCAGCATTTCTACTGTTGAGTACAGTGACTGATAAAATGATTACCACTGATCATTTTTCAGCCTGTCATGATATTTCTAATGTTTATTGTGCAGCACTTTATGAGAAAATATAAATCAGAATCATCTGATTGCTTCATAGGTCCACCTACAAAAACATCCCTTTGTTTTTGTCTCTATAAACTTATGGACTGCTGCTGGCTGGAATACCCACATAAAAGTTGTGGCTTTTGGGATGACAGCACGGACCTCCACATATTACAGAGCACCGGGCAGAATCAGGTCTGCACACTTAGCCCCTTTAATATATTTCAAACCAATTGTAGATAATATTTTTGACATTAGATCCAAAGGTAAGTGAAGTGTCACATTGAAGTAATTTTTCTAACATTTGCTGAGGTGTCATACTGAACCGCAAAATAGAGGTGGGGGGGGGGGGGATTCAATTTCAGCAAGTAGGCTCACAAACAAAACCTCATCAATCGAGAAAATGGCTTTTTACAGCCACTGCAAATAAAAGCTTTTTTTATAAATTTTGCAAACAAGACAAGGATAATGTTGATAGTAAACATTTAGCTCCGTGTAAAAGGTTCTGGATTAGGTGGTGCAGTCAGAGTGTTAGTCTGATAAGTGTGGGTGTGTGTTATTCTTTTGAGGTTTTCCTGGAACGTTTTGATGAAAGTCTTATCGTATTTCATGCGCAACATTGTGATAAATAATTTAAATAAAGACCACATATTTGTAGTCATTTTTTATAACATTGTAACATTGACATGTAATATTTAACATGTATTATACATTATTGAATAACCTTGAGAAATCAGTAGCAATTTTGCATTTGGCTTACTGTTATAAAAGCCAATTTCGTGTTGAATTTTTAATGTCATTCTTCTTCCTCTTGCTTTCACATTGGTTGGAAAACATTCTTCACAGCATAAACCATGATTATATACATACATTACTGCGTAGTGTTTCTCCAAAGGTTCCAGCAGAACAAAAGTGCTAAAAAGAAATGCTTTTGCTTTTATTTTGTATTTATTTTTGCCAGTGGAATCTGCTTAGCAGAGGTCAGCTATGGATGTTTCTTCTTCCAAGAAACTCCTTCAAACCAATTAAAGCTGAGCAAAGCCTAAAAAAAGGAGCTTGTCAGTAAAACTTGGACAGCATCCTTAAGGCCAGCAGCTGAGCCCTGAATAATGCAAGGCCGTGGCCTCCATCAAAAGCTGTTTTAATTGTGTGGTTTTTTTCCCTCCAATTTTCTTCTGGTTCACAGAAAAACAGCTACTCACAAATTCCTTTTGAAATACCTAGGGGGTAAAAATCAATTGCCTTCCACTTACAAGGCATTGTAAGGAGCGTATTCATGTGTTGTGGCCACACTGTGCTACTGTTATTAACATAAGCATATTTCTAGTACATGTGCTCGCTACTGTTTCTGCTTTAAGTGCAGACATACTGCTTGTACCTCACCGTCTCAAGATATACAGTAGGCCCCGTTCGCTCCCTGCCTACCATCTATTTGTCACCACAATCAAAGAACAGGAAGCCATGCCTGACAAGATGCCTCCTTTTCTTTGTTCACATCACCTTGCAGTGCCACAAAGCACTCACTTTCTGCTGACTGGTTACTTCTCTGAGCAGTGGTGGAAGGAGTAAAAGAGAAAAAAGGAGAGAAATAGACCTCTGGGAAGTTCATGTCTTCCCTCTGCTCCTTTAACTCTCAGGCTGCTGCCCTCCATTTCCTTGCACACACGGGGCGCCTCAGCTCTATTGCTGGGGTAATTTGTGTCTGCCACAGCCATAGCCTTGGTTGTTCCCTTGATTGTGGTGCCAACCTCCTATGACTCATGCGTCTGCTGAAACAAGAAACCGAGGCAACATAGAGAGAATTGTTAAAGATAGAAAAATGGTTTTGGGCAATAGAAAGCAACGCCAGTCACCAAGCATTTCAGTGTTTCTTTGTTTTGTTTTGTTTGTACAGATACTTATGGTTCCTCATAGGATGTTTGTATTGTTTATAGTGAAATGTCTCCATTAGGATGATGTGCAATAAAGTCTATTCAAATTATGAATGAATTTTCCTGATTTTGATCTAGTGCCACCAGGACATCACAGTTGTCACTTACTTTTTATTTTATTTGTTTCATGTTCACACATAAAAAAAAATGGTTCAAAATTAATGGCATCTCCTGGGTCTAGGTATGGTTTGCCCCTCTGGGGGTGAGGGTACCTGAACCCTCACCACACTCCCTGCTGGTGGCTGATGCCCTCAGACATCGGTGCGTTGGTGGTTCTTGGTGTCTGGGGCTGGGGCTGGGAGCTCATGTATGCAGCTCACTCCTGGTTGCAGCTTGGCGGGGCCTGGCACCTGTGGCCCGACGGGGCTATGGCTCCCCACACTCCCTAGCAGATCGTTGCATGGAGAAACCTTTTGAATACAAGCATACTGATCCACACAGTTGTGCACACAGGTGTACACACATGTGTTCACAGACACAAACTACACCTCTCTTGGCTGCTACCTCAAAGCACATTGTGCACTGTCAATCTTGCGTGCTGCACAATAACATTTAATATCTAGTATCTACTGTTATCTACTGTTAGCTAGTTTATCGTGATGATGTTGTATTTATTATGTTGCTCTTTTTTGTTTGTTTTCTCTTCTGTTTTTTCTTCTCTTGAAAGGTGATCCAGGTGTTTGTTTGTTTGTTTGTTTGTTTGTTTGTTTGTTTGCTTTGTTTTGCCACATTTGCTTTCTTTTTTTCTCTCCCCCTTCTATTTTGTCTTTTTTCCCTCTCTTTCTTTCATTCTTTCTTTCTCCCTGTCCTATCCCCCAGTAATGTCTGTCCCGTCTGTAACAACTGAAAATAAAATAAAATAAATACATAATTATGATAAATGTCAATCAAATGGGCCATGATGATCCACTTGGTAAAGTAAATCCGCTAGGCATCTTTTTTTGGCCTTCAGACAACAATTCTGATGGCTAAAGATCCAAACGGGACAGGCTGAAAAAAAAAAAAAAAAAAAGAACCACATGAAAGAGCCAAGCTTTCCCAACAAAATATTGCTTTTTTAATTCTTTTAAATTCTAACAACATGTTTAAAAAAATGGTTTGTCCCAGGGAGGGAGCAAAAAAAGGCCAAAAAGGTTGTGCAGCTGTTTTTGGTGGAATATCTCACAACTTATTATGTTAACTAGCAAAAAATTGGTTGTTCAGCTTGTGAATGAATTCCACGGCAATTTAGGAAAAATGTTTCTTTACAAGAAGTTGGAAAAAATTGGGGGATTTTATGATCTACAATAAATAAAACAATTAAATGACTGAGTGAATGCTAGTTAAAAGGGCAAACTCCACCACTGAATGTGGAAATTACACAGTGCAAATCATTGCATGGCCTCAGGAACACTGCTGAAAACTACTGTCAGTGAACACAGTTTGTTGCTGTTCCAAAAAAGTGAAAACTCTGCCAGAATAGAAGAAATAAAATAAAACACAGAAAGATCCAGAAATGCAACAACACTCTCTGCCATTACACAGCACCCCAACTTTTTTTGGAAAGGGGTCTGAAATTAACTAATGATATCAGTGGCAATTAGTGGTAACATTAGCTAAACTAAGAGACCAACTATTATAATAATTATGCTTGCAAAACATCAATTATTGTGAGCCCGTTAGCATTTTGCTGAAAGTTTTGTTTTTCATAAGCTTTCAGAGACATACAAGCACATTATTAAATGGGAAGAGGGAGCATTGCCCATTCAAATCAGCTGAATTGCATGAGTGTCGGGTAGGGCAGTAGATTAAAAAACAAAACATCCATGTATTCTTGACAGAAAGAAGGTATGCACATAGAGATATGAACCCAGTATAAAGAATATCTGCATTCCAGAAATGCACCAGTATGCACTTTTCTGAGCAAACCGTTACTTGACATGTGAAAATTGGAACCGTGAAAATACAAATCAGTATAATGCAAACACTTATGAAGAAAATAATGATCCAAACAGTAAAGAGAGATCCCCACTGAGACGAGAATTACAACTCAGTATCACAAGTAGGCACTGATATAGCTCTCGCTTTCCACTATTACAGCTCTCACCTCACAATAGGAGAAACACTTGAAATATAAATTGACTCCAGCAGTGTTCCCTTTATTTAGCCAACAGCAATAATGTCTGAGTTACAAGGGATTTAATAGTTTATTGAGCTTTGCAATCTTCTCATTAAATGTGACAATGGGAACAAAGCTGAGGGGAAACTCGGCAAACACAAAAATATGAGTAAAAGTAATACATTTTAGAGTTACACAGCACTTTTTCTCAACAGTCACGAAGATAAGACTGTGACAAATAGCAGCCGTGATGGCATATTATAAAACTAATAAGAACGAAAGCAGTTTTTTTAAAAAGGGCTGTGTTTTGTTTGTTCGTTTGAGTTGCTCGTCAACACCCACCTTGTCAAAGGCATAAAATTGAATGTATTTCCCAAAGTAACAGCAGACAAATATTAAAAAAGATGCCTTTTTTTTAAAGCAAAATCTTTATTCAGCAACATAGTTTCTGACGCCGCTCGAAAACAAGAAGAAAAGGATGACAGAAATGTGAAATGCTTTTTCACAGGTGATGCACGTGGATCTGTACGTGTCAGTGCATTCACATGAGCAACGTGTCAGTCAAGGTTAAGAAATGTGACTCAGCCTGCTGTTAAATCAAATGTAAAATCCTTTCCATTAAGCACATCACAAGTACTGAATGTGGCAAAAGAAACCCACCTTACAGATACACATTATGGTCTGACCTTAACATCCGTCTTCCTGCTACAGTAGTTTTTTGTTTTTTTTTACTGTGGTACTTATTACACACAGTTTGTACATTTTTTTTATTCTTTAATTGCTAAAATATTCCATGCAGGCTCCTTTTTCCCCTTTGATTTGTAGTCAAAGCTTTTTACTACATGATTACAAGTGAATCAGAGTCCATTTTGCTGTTTCTCTGGTAGGATTTTAAGCCTGAACTCCACCAGTCGCTGTGGCCAGCAGATAAAACATTACCGTTTCTTGTTTTGCTTACAACCATCCCAGAGGGCATGTGTGCCCCGCTGGTGGAAAATGTGGTGGTGATGTACTGCTAAGGCTGATTATTCACAGTCACACTTCACTGGCTCCCCTCACTAAGTGGGAGTGATCACACATCAATACCGCATCCTCCAGGTTGTCAATACGCTCCTCTTCTCCAGCAGCTTGCACCTCGAGTGAAAGAAGTTTAAACTATTTCAACATGAAGGGATAGATTAATTCATTAATCAGCTGATTGAGAGACTCTGCTTTGGTATAAATCACAAATCAGCGTTTCACCAGAGTACCACAGCTTCCTAAATGAGATATTGGATCATATTTCGTCTGGATGGTTGAGACTTAGAACAATATGTCTAATTTTCTTGAGGTCATATCGCAGGCAGATTAATTTTTCATATTAAAATGATCAAAAAATAATCACAATCATAATAATATCATGAGCAATTCAAGTGGGTCAAAACTGTGCTTAGAGTGGTCTTTTCTCAGCCGAAGAATTAGTGATCATTTCTCAACTTATCTAGTTAGTTCATCAATCTCCGCATATATAGAGCATTAAAGTCTAGTATTTTTTTCTTCTTTTGTTACTCAGCATTAATTTGCAACTAACAGTCGTTTGTGTGTAACCTGCACCTATATACTCTGAATAACCATCATGTTGATTATAAGCATCCTTTATAAACGGTTTATATTAGCCTATTCAGGTTTTTTACTTGTCCATATTTTGGATGTATGACAATCATGGTGACAATGAGAGAAAAAAAGATTATACCCCAACTCCAGTAACACGGGTATAGAGACGAGTCAGAGACCCCATGGCAACCATTTGTTGCTATGGAAAAATGTCTATTCCCCAAAAGGAATGGTTGGGAAAACACTCCTTATTATTATTTTGGTTGTAGTTTCAATGGAGATAATGACTAGCCACTAAACACTGCCCAGCTAACTCTGAGCTGCAGAGAAGCTGAAAATTGTGACACAAAAGTGAAACACAGTGCTCTTATTTTGAAAGCAAACTTTCTCCAGTTTGCTTTGAAATTTTTCAGGTTGGCTAGTAGTTAGCAAATATTTGCTTACAAGCATGAAAACCTGCATGCAACCATGGCAATCTACTTGCAGCCATATCAATCACTTGAAGGTACTAATAGAGTACTAATAGAGGAAAATACTTTGTGTATATTCAGAGGGTACTGTAGGGACAAGTAAAACATTTTCTCACGTTTGTTTTTTAAAAGAACTTGCCATTGTTGTGAAGAAGCTTAAATGTACAAACTCATATCTCTTTGCAAGTTTACAAGACATCCAGGATTAAGGTAAGAGCTGCAGGCACAACACCAGGTGCTATTTCAGGACTGACGGTGAGAAAAAACAAGAAGCTGTCTGTAGGTATTTCAAAAATACATCAAGTGTGATTAAGTCATTTTACATATGTGAGCGCAGTTCACTAGCTGGGCCCACGACCTCATTTTAGGTTTGACTGCGTTTCAGTGGGTAACGCTGAATGCTTGAACATGAACTGAGCTGCGGTTTGGGGAAGGCCTCGAAGGGGACTGGCGACGGCTCCCGGGCCTGGCAGATGCCCGTGTACTAAAAGGAGTGAAGAAGTTAAAGAATTGAGAACAAGGAGGGAGGGAGGGTGGGGCACGTAAACGAGAATCAACAGCTTGCAGAACGGGGGGAACCTATATAGATGACAACAGGAAGGAGCATGTTTGGAGGCGTGGTCCTGCTCCTGAAATTCCGATACATAATCTCCAATAAAAGATTTAACAGTGAAACTGTCCAGAGTGTCGAGTATTTGATGATGAATAATTACATTTACCGTAATAAAGTAAATGTAACTCACAAGACTCGTGGTCTTGGTCCCTGTTGGATCATTGACAGGTAATGTGGCTTGCTGTGCAGTTAAATGTGGATGGATTGGTCATGCCTCCTACTGGAGCTGTATTAAATATGTAACAGTTGGGGAAAAAATATTACCAACATAATATGGGGGAAAAAGGTAGGTTGTGCAACATTTTGACATCCACATCTACAACTATGAATATCAAGGTACAGAAAAGCAAGGCCAGACTTTCAGAGTTGATACTGAAATCCAAACTAAATGGACATAAGTAGAAAAGAAAATGTATGGTGGTGTTTTTTAGTGTTTTGACATTTTGGTATACACAGTTACAATAAAAATAAAGAAATGACCATCACCGTTGTGGAGATAATACCCCAAATTTATATAAAACAGTTGGTCCCTCATCTTGCCATCTCACACTGCTAAGCCTAATGACAGACTTTGTTTCCCTAAATAATTCAAGCTTTCATTATCAAGTAATAACTCATTATGTGTTAAAAGGAATAATTTTCCCAGTGTAGGTCCAGATTTGACCCAACGTGACACCAAAGCGCCTACATTAGATCACCCTCAGGTATTAGTGTAATGATGTTGTTTGTGGAGAGATGGAAAAGGAGCTGGTCTCTGCTGTTGAGTAACCCGCAGAAGACGCAGATGAGAACAAACTTGTGGTGACACAAACACATTCAGTACAAGGTAAACTGAGGATAATGTTCACATCATGCCAAAGCAGCATGGACAGCCATTAATGGTGTTTGCTTGTTGTATGAGTTTTTCAACCAGTGTATTCAATGTCCTCAACTGCTGCAAAAAATATTGTGTGTGTTCGTGCCCTTTGACTGTCCTCACATGGAAAGATGGGGAACATTTTATTCTCTTATATTTCTTCCAAAAGAGAAATTCAGAGATTTTGCACATTTCTTTCATTTCCCACATCTACCCACATTTTTACCTTCTGCAATTTCAAACTAACAGCTTTATCCTCTTTTTTGCATCATTTTAAGACCTTTTATGCAAGACTTCGGGGGTTACATTTGAAAGTATGAGTCAGGTAATGCTGGCATAAAAGGGACCTCTTCAGCTGCACAGGACAGATTCAGCCCTGGTTCATGAATCTAAAATTGAACAGTTACGTTTCTATCAAAAGAAAAAAAGGAACCAGAGAAGGTTGTTTGATTTGGCAGTAGTCGGACCTGAAAATAATATTTTTATGTTTTACATAATCTTGCACATACTTATCTTGGAGCATTAGCCACGCTGGGGCTCATTTAAGTTCACAAAAACTGGTGGAAATGCTGGTTGAATTTTCCCCCGATTCTACGGGCACAACCGACTCAAGAACCAGAATTTGTCTGGTGGGAAAGCAGTTAAAACTGTGAAGATTTGTGCTGTGTGTGTTTGCAGTATCATGCAATGAGGGTGTAAGTAGTGGTGTACTTTGGGAGCAGAAGCAAAGAATTTATTTTTTTATCAGAAAGTGCAAGGTTCACAGTGGGTCAAAGCAGGTTGAGCTGAAAATTTGAAACCTCTTCTTACATGAAACAAAATACCAGAAAACCGGTGTGAACTTTTGGTTGCCTGGTGACCTGTGAAGCTGCCAGGTAGCGGACGACACCTGTATAGTTGGGTCACTCTGGTTTGGCATTGTCAGAGTGCATTACCTGGTGTGACTTTTGGGCCTTTAAAATATTGCTGAATACATTATTTAGGCATGAAAATATTTAAACAATAAAAGCTCTGCAGAGGAGGAAAGGGGGACTGAAATATAAAGATTAACTTGCATGGTGCATTTTGGTGTTTCACGAGTTGTTTCTTATGGAACGCCAGGACTGCCATAATGAATTAATTTAATACACCTTTAAATAATTAATTAAATGTGGCAATAATTAATTAAAATTGGAATTAATTAATTAAATAAATAGTTATGATATATGTAATTAATTAATTATTGACACATTTAATTAATTATTTATGTATTTCACATTTTAATTAATTATTGACACATTTAATTAATTATTGACACATTTAATTAATTATTTAATGATATATTTATTTATTTCATTTTGGCAGTCCTGGCGCCTGGCTCTCATCATGAAATAATTTTATCTGTCAGCCTCACCCATCAAACTCAGGGGACGGGGTTAACGCTGATCGAGTCAAAATCATTGCTTTGGCCTGGTGGCCATTGTTTCTAGCACACAACAACCGGCATGTGGAAGCTAACAGAACTGAGCTTTGAAAAACCCTGTTTGTGTGTTACCAAATACCGTTTTAATATTTTTTTAGCCGAGAATGTAGTGGTTTAATCTTCATGTGTCTGGTCGGTTTGTCAAGATACAGCCTCTTTGCAAAAGTGTTTCGATGATTTCGGAGATGTCTGCCCAGTCTCACGGCAAAGCGTGGGATAGACCCGCTCGCCTCGCAAGCAATCCCACCGACAAAGCGCAGGCCCCAGTACACAGCTGTAGTATCCCCCGCTGACTTCTTTTACTGAGGTTATATTTATCGGTGTTTTATTTCCTGATGTTCTTATGTGTCCTACGTGTTTCAGTCGCCAATTCTGAATTATAACTAACATTAAAAACATGTTTAAGGAGGAGAGAGAGCAAATAAATCTGTTTAACATCTGATCTTTGGGTTTTTGTTCAGTAATCAGCGTGACCTGTGTATAAACACATAAAAGAGATAACGTTGGTGTTTCCGTCATGTAGTAACTGCTGGCTTTAACTGTACAAAGGTTGTTCGACACTATGAAACACATACAGACTTCATGATGTTCGGCTAATATTAATCATGCTGACCTCGCTCTGTACACCACGCAGCGAGGTCAGCATATCCACGATATCCTCAGCTCCATGAGTTAACACAAAGTTTCCCAGCTGACTATCTAACTGCCAACTATTCCAGAGACGTGAAAATATACAGCATAAAGAAAAGTGTAAGAGACTCAGCAGCAGATTAGAATAACAGTTATACATTTAATAAATCACCAAATGAATCCAAGAAACGAGCAAACCTGTTCCGACAATTTGAGTTTGTATTCCCTCAGCTGCAGACTCGCTGCTGTTTAAATGTTTGAAAAGGAAGATTAGATATAAAAAACGTCAAACATAGACTCAGTCTGCCTTCACATTTGATATAGGGAGGTCCTATTAACATGTTTAGTCTTAAAGGACACCTTCCTGCCTTTAGTCTCATTCATGAGCAGTATTAGTTTTCTTCTAACATCCAGAAGTCTGCACGATGTGTTTCATAGTTTGTAACAAGCCTTTGACAGGTAAACATAACATGACCGAAAAAGCAAAAAAAAAAAAAAGAGACAGAGAGTTGACATAAGAAGAGAAAATGCTCTCAATTATGGAGACAGGCAAATGGTTCATTTATGTTTGATGTGTGTTTATTCCTCCCTAAATATCGTCGCTGAAGTTTGCCATGCACGTCAGATTTTCCTGCGCATTTTTATACGTCTGCCAACAGAGAGAGAAAAAAAAAATCACATTCTAACAGACAGCTGGTGCTTAGAATACAGTTGAATAACTATTAAAAAACAGATGATATTTAGATGATAGTTCAGTCTAACACATGTGCCAGTGAACCATTAAACGTCTGTGAAACTATGCAGTTATGAAACGTAACTTTAACCTCAGCCAAACCGATTTGCTCAGTTGTAAATAAAACAGCGAAGTAAACGTGACCCGACAGACAGAACCTGAGTGAATGAAGTCCAGCGTTTAACCACTGAGAGCTAAAACTCAGCTGAGGTTTCAAAGCTGTGTGCCGGTGATTGGACATCAGCCGCTGATAAAGCTGTTCGCCTATAAAGTGCTCTGTAAGGAAACAAGCTCCAGCAGCTCTGCGCTCGGGGAAAACACTATATTTACTTATCTTGTGCAGAAAAATGCGCTGACATTGCGTTATATCGAGCACCGGCTGCCCAGTTAAACTGTGACTATCACCAGGTAACTAGGCGTGTTTCTTGAATTAGCAGCAGGTGTTAAACAGCTGACAGATGAGGAGGAGGATGCATGCAGGTAAACTGAGGGTCTGTTAAGCTGATCGCTGGTTTCGTGAGAAAAATGTCAGCTCGTTCTTTATGTTACAGAAGCACAGAGACACAAGACCAGGCGGAAAGAGACGATCGTTCGGTGAAAATGAGAATCTGCGAATGCAACATGTGGAACAAGGAGAGTGGAATATGTAAACAAACCGGTTAACGTACCCCCTCGGTGCACTCTGCATGCTAATTGTTAGCAGAGCTAGTGAAATCTCTGAAAACATCTGAGCACTTTTGCAAACATGTTCTATGTTGACAACCTGACCAGACATACGGCGCGACATCCGCGGCTAAAACACTGTTAAAAGTGTAGCTGGTGACAGAAAAACGGGGTATTTTAAAACTACACCACCACCATTGCTGCCTGTGATTTGATCTGCATTCTGGGATACCTGGCTGCCCCAAGTCTACACAAGCAATAGATTATCTAGGATCGACCTGTTTTGACTTACTTTGCACGGCAACCAATCAAATGTTAGAGAAGCTGCATGGGCAGCGTTAACCCCGCCCCCTGAGTTTGATGGGTGAGGCTGACAGATAAAATTATTTCATGATGAGAGCCAGGCGCCAGGACTGCCAAAATGAAATAAATAAATATATCATTAAATAATTAATTAAATGTGTCAATAATTAATTAAATGTGTCAATAATTAATTAAAATGTGAAATACATAAATAATTAATTAAATGTGTCAATAATTAATTAAAATGTGAAATACATAAATAATTAATTAAATGTGTCAATAATTAATTAATTACATGTGTCATAACTATTTATTTAATTAATTAATTCCAATTTTAATTAATTATTGCCACATTTAATTAATTATTTAATGGTGTATTTAATTAATTCATTATGGCAGTCCTGGCGTTCCATAGTTTCTAACCTTCGCTTTGATTTGATTGAATTGTTAATAATAGTTAATAATTAAAGTTGGGGGGGGGGGGGGGGGGGGCTCTGCCTCATTATTTCAGGCAGAGGGGCTCACCACTGCTCAGAGCACCAAAATGGTAAGAGAAAGCCTTTTTCTCCGGCTGTAACTTCAGCCCCCTAAAACTTTGCTGCAGATGATCTCATTAGTGTCTTGGCAACTCGTGGGACAAATTGTCCAGATAAGTCGATCCCCAATGCCGAGGAGAGGTACCATGAAGCATTGCCAGACATTTTAAAAGGCTCCCGTCTCATTCGGGTGAGTGCCTCGACAAATAGGGAGGAGAGGAACGACAGGGGAAAGAGATGGAGGTGAAGACAGAGGTGGCTAAGGAGGGGGAATCAGTCGGGCGGAATGGAAACCCTGTCGAAGGTTAATGAGCAGAAAGATAATGTTTTAGCTCCAAATACGACCCTGTCACCATCTGGAACTCTGGCAAGAAGAACTGTGAAAAGAGTGGGGTGTCAAGATAGTGATTTGTATGAAATGAATGCATGCGTGGTTGGCAGTAAACATGCACCTGTGGTTTTATTTTTATGCCTGTTCCCTTTACATTTAAGGCATCTCACTGACGGTCCTGTCCTTACTTAAAATGCAAAAACACATCTGTGTGTGCAGCTGCTTTGAAAATGTGGGTGCAAACTGCATTATTATTATTATTATGTTTTGTTCAAGTTTTAGTATTAAGTTTTTATAGAAGCTTGCCTATAAATAGGCTACATTTCAGGTTTTCAGAAAAGTGACAAAAAGCACTTTTCAGTTTTTCACAATCAGAAGCCAAAATACTTTATTAATCCCAGAGGAAATTAAAGTAGCAATAATAATAACACTAATATATACAGTAATTATCCCTCATTTTATGCTATATACATATTTTACTCAATGTATTTTTTCTGATACTGGTGTATTTTCACCAGAATGCACAACTAGGCTTGTACAGCAGACAACAAGAATGCAACATGCCTGCCATATTTTGTTTTCATTGCACGTGCTGTAGCAAACACAGTTGGACACGATGTTCGCAAACATTTATTCTGCTGTTGTCCTTTGTCTTATGCTGCTGATTTGTACTTTCAGGACTTTCATTAGCTTTGTTCAGTCAGAAACAGAGGCTGTGCAGCTGCGACACAAATCTCAACTATGTCTGGTTCATCATGCAGATGGACCGGAGAATAAATTGTGTGAAAAATAAAACTATAAAATGCAGACAGCACAGAAAAAAATGTTTGTTGTGATACTGCAAATCAACTCAAAATTTAAGAGATAACAATTGTTGGGTAGTAAAAGGATAAGTGCTCCAACTGAGAAAAAGCTCCTCAGTGATACAGTAAGTAAGGATGTGGCTGTGAGGTATGTCTATAATGTTTGGTAGGATTAAAGTCTAAATGTTTTGTATACATTGTACCACTATATACCTATGCTACAGTACTGTTTGCCTTCTGTTTGTGCTGCTGGCAAACTCATAGACTTAATCATATTTAGAAAAGCAAAAAAATTGAGGGCTTTCATAAGGTGTTATTTGTGCTATAAACAGATCATGTAGCCTATTGCTAGTTTGTTGCCAGGCAACCTGAAGTATCATTGTATATCATAGTTTTATAGATATATATTATATGTGATTTTGAAAAATTATGTTTTTAAACAGCACTATAGGTGCATAAATGCTAAAAGCAGATCATTTTAGCCCATTGTTAGATGACTGCTATGCAACACGACAACATAAAAAAATCTGATATAGATGAAAACCTTCAGGGGCCAAAGATTGGGCTAGGTTTGTATGCTCTATTCCCAATTGTACAGCAGGAGGTGGTGGTCACAGAAGCACACACGCACACACACAGTCAGATTTTGTGTACAGTAAGATTCTTCAAACTAACTATTCAACTCAAAATATAACTTTAAGACAGAGTAAAATCTGATAGGTACTGTAAAAGCTTCTAGTAAGATCAAAGTCCTAAAAGAAAGCATTTTAGTTAATTGGAGGTGGTCACAACTTTTTACATCTTTCATCCACATTACATCTGTCATTTTTTTTATCAAACTTTCACCATTTCTTGGCACCTACCCAAAAAGCTCATGAACTCCAACAATAGTAAGCTTCCACTCCATTCCTCCATCATGTCTCCAGGCCTTCTTAAAGCCTTCACTCTCTGCGATCAACGTTTTAATTACAGCTGCCCTGATTTACGAATAAATTCTTTACAAATCCTACCATGTGAATTCATGGATTTTTTTTTCACATTCTGTCTCTCACAGTTGAAGTGTACCTCTGGTGCAAATTACTGACCTCTGTCATCATTTTAAGTGGGGGAACTTGCACAATCGTTGGCTGACTAAATACCTTTTTGCCCCACTGTATATATAGTTACTTAAAGACAGTATATATGAAATGAAAGAAAGTGTGAGCTTATGTGGGGAGTTGCTGGGTTTCCTCAGGGGCACTTTCTGAGAGAAAAGAGTGAAAAGTGCCAGGTTAATCAATAGCATTTGTTCTTTAACACATTTTGATCACCTTGGAGAATGACCAGTAGGTATAAGAAACTATGCATAAGAAGACTAAACAATTGATGTGTATGTGAGCAGCAATTTTAGCAAACCAATTTTCTATCCACAGAGCAACAAGCTTCCAACTTCATAAAACACTGATCCTCCAGAGACAGAGCAGAGGAGAGGTGGAGGCCGACAGCAGAAGGAATAACAGAAGGAATTGATCGCGTGTCCGGGAGGAGGTTGGGTGTATGGAAACATGACAGAAAATGAGAAGATGGAAAATTGGGCAATCAAACACACATGCACAACCAGAAAGCAGACAATTTCAGAGGGTTGTACAGACGTCTAATCGATTTGATTCACCTCACATACACACACACCATGGGAATGACAGCAGGGTACATTATGAATACTGTAATCGAAGGAAACATCTCAGATGGCTCCAGCATGTTAATATTGAATAATCACTCCCTCATTTCTCTCTTTGCTGCTCTCTCCCGACCCTCCCTCTCTCCAACTCCCAGATTTATCGACGGAATGAAAATCAAGGCTGCTAAAAGAACAAATTAGAGGGTTGGGGAAGGAACACATCCCCTGCGGGCGAGGGGACTTCAATTACAATGGAGAGTTGTGTTTGGCAAAAAGCAAAATAAATTAATAATCATAATTCAAAAAAATATACAATAAAAGTTGTCTGCTGGATTTGCCGCTCGCCTCTCCCCAAGAATCAATTTGTCATATTCAGAGACGTACGTATATGAGAAGCAATCTATTTCACACTCTGAAAGAATTACTCATTTCCAATTTTCCTTGTTGACATTTGAGCCGCAGGGGTGGGGGCACTGTTTGTTTGCTTGGATGTGTGTGTGTGTGTGTGTGTGTGTGTGTGTGTGTGTGTGTGTGTGTGTGTGCGTGTGTGTGTGTGTGTGTGTCAGCAGGGAGGTTGGTGTGTGACTATTGCCCCACAGTGTTTCTTCCCCCTACTTACTCCCTCTGAGATATCCCATCATTTCTTCTACAACACATTTCGTCTTTCCCTTTCTTTGTCCACTGTAATCCACTACACAGCAGCATCAGTGTGGTTTGGCTCCAGTGCAGACGATGCAAAACAATCAAAATCCATGACAGAATCTCAGCTTTGCACCAACTTCAAACTAGGGCTTCAACTTTAAGATTTAACTTGGTCTAGTTTTGTTGGGTTTTTTGCAAGTGGCTTCTTTTTCTTAAGGGCTGATATTTAAAATTTTAAAAGAAAAGAACAGGAATGTATGCATGTGTGCATTGCCAAAATATTCTTCTTTTCCAGTCAGAGTGAGAAATGTGTTTTCATTCTCACTTCAGACCCAACAAATCACATGAAAATAAGAAGGTAAATTCATACACTGGCCAGACTCAGCTGGTATTTTTCATTTGTTTTTCACTTGCCGTTACAGTCTTTTTGCTAACTTTATAACGAGACTGAACTGTATCTTCAGTTTTGAGTCATGTTAACTGTCTTTCAATTCAATTCTGTTCTATTTTATTTAAACAATACCAAATCAAAACAGCAATCACCTCAAGGCACTTTATATTTAAGGTAGACCTTGCAATAATAGATACAGAGAAAATCCCAACAATCATATGACCCCCTATCAGCAAGCACTTTGGCGACAGTGGGAAGGAAAAACTCCCTTTTAACAGGAAGAAACCTCCGGCAGAACCAGGCTCAGGGAGGGACGGGGCCATCTGCTGCGACCGGTTGGGGCGAGAGAAGGAAGATGGGATAAAAGACATGCTGTGGAAGAGAGACAGAGATTAATAACAAGTAGGATTCAGTGCAGAGAGGTCTAATTACACATAGTGAGTGAGAATGGTGACTGAAGAAAAAATACTCAATGCATCATGGGAATCTCCCAGCAGCCTACACCAATTGCAGCATAACTAAGGAAGGATTCAGGGTCACCTGGTCCAGCCCTAACTATATGCTTTAGCAAAAAGGAAAGTTGGAAGCCGAATCTTAAAAGTAGAGATAGTGTCTGTCTCCTGAATCCAAACTGGAAGTTGGTGCTATAGAAAAGGGGCCTGAAAACTGAAGGCTCTGCCTCCCATTCTACTTTTAAATACTCTAGGAACAACAAGTAAGCCTGCAGAAGAGAGGCTGTCATTCTGTACCGTACTGTCTTCTCTGCTGACATCATTTTTATTCAGCCTTTGCTAAGAACAGTTACTATTTGCCTGTGCAGTTCAGAGGGGTGATCGAGAAGGATTATTTGTGCGACAGTCTGTATGGCTGCACTGATCTATGTTGCCATTACTGTTGCTGTGGCACGGGGGGAGTTGGTGGGGTGACATCCCTATTTTTAATTCCAAGTGGCTTGGTTGCAGAACAGCAATTATCGAGCGCAACACCAAATGTATTTTTGAATGCAGAAAAATGTGACAAGTGGGAGGTTAGTCAGAGAAAACGCTGTAAAGCAGCAAACGCTGATTTACATCGAAAATGTGACTTGATATAATTACACTGATGCGATCAAGAAAACAACTCGAGTCTCTGGCATGCTCAGAAAAATCAATTAAGTGACACGGATTTCTCGGATATCCCTCTATATTGCCGCGTGTACTCTTCTTCTAAACTGACTGTCTGCCTCTCCCTCGCCCTCATACGCGCTCTCCCTTCCTCCATCTGCTTGGCTGCACCGCCAACTGGGGTCAATTAATCATCAAATACTATTTGCATATTTACAGTGGGGCTAAGCTAAGCTGATTACTGCTAGTCCAATAGCCACTGATTCAACAGGGCTTATGCTGCGACATAATGTGATGAGGATTTCGGGGGGGAAACGGCTTTAGAGCGATCTGATTGGATCTCGTCCACGAAAGCCTAAATAACAGAGGAGCCCAACATCGGTGACCTTCACAAAGCACCTCTCTGTCATCTAAAACACCCACAGACATTGACATTCTTTTGCCTGGCCTTTGTGACAATGGCTTTTTACATGAAGGAACATACAATAATAGAACAGTTACTCCCTGGAAAAAGCCAATTTTGTTACTCTACTATGTGCATTACTACACAATATCACCTGAACCGACATCAGGCTCCAACTGTACCGTCAAACGTCCAGAACGAACTTGCAATCGCATCACGGACTGAGGTGGGGTGTAATCGTCATAGAAGTCGGGGGGGGGGGGGGCTACTTACTGACGCAAAACAGTGTTGCTACTGCTTGCACTGCAGCTGCTCATTACAGTAATTGGTGGTGCATCAAGCTGTTGCTATGTTGGTATTCTCTCTCTCTCTAATTGGATCTGTTTAGGTCACACATATTTTGGATCACGGTTAACGATCCTCAGGTCTGTTTCAGACAAACTCGCGTCCCTTGATTTGGGGAAGGGGCCTCAGTGCAAGAGGCTTTTGCAAAAAAACAAAAACAAAAAACCGCTGCACAGCCATTGGATAAAAACGTTGAACGTGACATCAATCCTGCTGCAGTGCGCTTAGACACACACAAGCGTATTACAGCATTCCTATTAGTGCATTACTTTTTAGGGTAAAGTTGAATTTGTGATCATCAAGACAAGAGATTATCTCCACCACCAGATGACCTTAATTGACCCAAGGTCCTTTGTGATCGTCTGCCCCACCCTCATTGTTCTCACCTTATTGTCTTCACCTGTGTCTCACTATGCAATCAATCCACTGTGTATTTTTTGTCCTATCTTTTCCTTTGTTAAGGCATCTGTTTATGCTCCAGCTTCTTGTGCTTCATTGTTGTCCCCAATTTCTCCCTTCTGCCCCAAACTCACTCTGTGTTTTCTGGTTTTGCTTTCTGGTCAATAAAGATGTTTTGTTATCCACCTCTCCTGCTTGTCTGTCCTGCCTGCCTCGGTTATTTGAAATGGACACGTTAAATTTTACAGGATTTATAAATGACCTCTCCTGTTGTTATCCTCTTGACACATAAATACACTTCATTTAGTTACAATTCAAACATTATCAGAGATACCTAATATTTTCCAGCTGCACACTTGACCATTTTTGAAAATCCCATCTCTGGTAGTACTGCACTCCATGAACCTCGTGTAGCTTTTCTCATCTCCGTTTCATCTTACCCTACCCTGTGTCTTTACTCACCTCTACCCCTCAAATCACCTCTTCCGTTTCTAATTTCTCTCACACTCCTCGACACTCTTTTCCTGCTTTATAAAATGGGGCGGGGGGTGGGTGGGTGGTATTACGCTGGGATTAGGTCTCAGCCGGCTTTAATTCCACCTCCTGAAATGAGATCCATGCCGTAGCCAAAGAGAAGGCTGCTTACTGCCCTCACAAACACACACACACAAACCAAGAATCTCTCCCGTATGAATATGAATATGTTTTAGATCCAATAGCGAGTATAAAGAACCGACGAAATCTTTCTTTTTTTTCTTTCAAATTTAGGCTCGACTCATATTTTTCTTGTAATATAATTTCCCCACATATTCCTGTTTGTATTGTTCTCCCCCAATGACAGCTGGGATAAACTGATTCAAATCAGTTTGTAAATTAAAATAACATCACCTACATTGGAAACACCATCAAAGACTGATATGTTGAAAATAACTTCATTGCTTTTGACATAGACATTTGTAAATAATTGGGCACTATAATAAATGCATGCATGTGCGTGCACGTGTATGTTTGAGAGAGAGCGAGACAGAAGGTGGGCAGACAACTCACAGAGCTATCATGTGGAAACATGTGGAGTTTTACTGCCCCCTAGTGACAACATATAGAAACAGGGCATGCAAAATAAGGAGTGGCAATGTGTGTGTGAATGAGTGTTGAAGATGCAGAGCAGAATTACAGATCGTGATCTTGCACTGATTGTTAATTTTCTTTATATAACTGCAAAAGGTAAAAGAGACGCTGTATGGGTGGACGTGAGCGCCATACAGCATCAGAGAGATGATAGACAATGAAAATGCTTTGTAAAGTGTATTATGTTCTCCACCCTTGTTAGCTCCTTCCCTGCCAGCTTTCTTTCTTTTTGTGCAGCTGCTATAAATAGTTTCTGACCAAGAGGGAAAAAATAAGAGTGGTAGAACAAGACAGGTTGAGCCCCAAATGGCTAAATTTTCCACTTTTTTGGTTAATGGAACAAGAAAAGGAAATACAAAAATGTGATGTGAGACCATGCAAATATATAATCTTTATTTTTTGACTGAGCACATGAACAGGGATGCCATGTAGACTTTACACTTAAGGGATTAACTCAGATGAGGCTGAGCTGCATATACACTCACACAATAATTCAGCCATTTCTTCAGTTCATTCATTCATTTATTCTTTTACACTGGTTATTTGTATTTCCTGTTGTGTGAAATTCATTCATCAACTCTACTCACACTTGTTAACTAAATGAGAGCAGGTGCAAATGTTTTGCAGGGGCTTATGGTAAGGTGAAGGGGGGTGTCAAAAAATTCCAAGTGAAGTGGTGAGGTGCCAAAAGAGGAGCTGAACTCATCTTTATGCAAATTTGGAGAGTCTGCAGCAATTACACAGATACAGTAGCGAGTGTCCACTTGACTGATGTGAGTCCATGGAACATTTCTGCCTGAGAACTCTAAGTTAAATCTAACATGTGTAACCTGACAGGATGCATTTCTGCATAGCTGCAAAGACATTAGTGCATTAGAGCAATTAAATGAGGCAAGTTCTCTGATTCATGGGATTTGTGATGGCTTAAAAACAAGTTGTGATGTAACTGCAAGTGTAACTGATATTTTTGCCATTCTCTTTTTTTAATTGGTCATTAAATGGTGCAAAGTAGTGTGTCAACGCAATATATCAGTGAGTGGTAAAAGTAACCTTTGTTATGCATTCATGCTACATCATGAGCGTTTGCTGACTTATTTCACTAAATGCTAATTTATTTAGAACAATGTTAATTTAATGATGTCTCCTTTAAGGTGTGATGTGCTCAGGAGGTGTTTCCAGGTAATGTTTTTAAGCTGTTGGGTGTCACCAGTACAAACATGATCAAATACTTTATTTCAGATCAAATAAAAAATTTATGTTGATTAAAGACTAATGTGTATGCTCAGTAGTAAATTACTGACCTCACATGTAGGATCTTTTTAGGTACTGTTCTGCACTTCTGGATTGTTTTTCAACACCACTACAAACACAAATTCCTTTTACATAAGCATGCAAGGCATCCGCTGTTGTGTTAACCTAACCCTTTCTTTCCATCGGGGCTTTCTGCCATTTCTCAGTCCCTCCCTCTAGGTGGGACCGGGTGGCGTGGTACCTGATTCAGTGCTGAGGTTTGCAGGTCAAATATAAAGAGCAGCTACTGCTCTAGAGTGCCCATAATCTGCATATATGAATATGTCTGCAGTCCAGTTAGCCTCACACAGGCAAATAGGAGTTTCACTTTTTCCTTTTTTTCTTTCTTTCCTACTTTTTTTTTTTTTTGCAAATGTAAAAAAAAAAGAATTAATTTGCAAATTATGCATGAATACCTGTCATTTCAAATGTAACTGAATTTGTTCAGCTTGATGAGCATCACAGAGAAGTAACATAGAAACTCTTTGATGTGCAAAATCTCATTTTCTATTCCAAGTCTCTCTAAGTTGTGCTGTCTTTATAGTGCAGTGGACATAAATGTAATTTAACAAAAATTACATATAACAAGGATGGCAAAGTGTTGCGGTGTTTAGCACAGTCACTTCACAGCAAGAAGTCTCCTGGTTTGAACTTCCTGTGCCTGTTCTGGGTACTCAGAGTTGCTCTCGCAGTTCAAAGACAGTTAATTGGAGATTTTAAATTGGTACATTATTGAGATCAAAAAGTATCAGAGATATTTTGGTGCACTGGTAGAATATTTAGACAGAAATGTTGAGTTTTGCCTTAACATTGGCCTCTGCTGGTTCACTTTAAAGATGCTTACAGGTGAGAGTTCTTTTCAGATATAACCCTATCAAAGCAGCTCTGAAGGCAAGCAGAAATTCAGCAAATCCTGTAGCTTATCACAGCTATTGTGTGGCTCCTTTTTTTTCTTTTAAACATCAGAATATTTGGGAAGAAACAGCAGCAACATTAAGCTGCTTTGTTCTTTCATAAGACTGGATTTGGGAGGGTTGCTGTTGGATTTTCTATGAAAGCTATAAATTTCTTTCCTGTGGGATGTTAAATAACATTTTCATTAGAGCAGAGAGGACAAGAGGTGTGACTGGCATTTCTAAACTGTTGGAAACGGTGGGGCTTCTGTGACCAGAGTGCTCATGCTGTATTGAACTCCAGAAAAATGCAGGGTCGTTCAGGCAGGTGCACAAAAGTGCTGTGTCTTGTATTCTACAGATCTAAAACAACACCATATGTATTGATCCGGAACATGAAAGTTATACAGTCATCACCAGGGACTGAAAACAAAAGCCTTGAGCTAAGCTTTTCTTTTCTTTTTTTTATTTATCTATAATTATTTAAAAGTAGGCTGTGCCTTCAGTTTTCAGGCCCCTCTTTTACGGAACCAGCTTCCAGTTTGGATTCGGGAGACAGACACTATCTCTACTTTTAAGATTCGGCTTCAAACTTTCCTTTTTGCTAAAGCATATAGTTAGGGCTGGATCAGGTGACCCTGAATCCTCCCTTAGTTATGCTACAATAGGTGTAGTCTGCTGAGGGATTCCCATGATGCATTGAGTATTTCTTTTTCAGCCACCATTCTCACTCACTATTATTAATCTCTGTGTCTGTTCTACAGCGTGTCTTCCTTTTCTCTCCCCAACCAGTCGCAGCAGATGGCCGCCCCTCCCTAAGCCTGGTTCTGCTGGAGGTTTCTTCCTGTTAAAAGGGAGTTTTTCCTTCCCACTGTCTCCACATAGAGGGTCATGATTGCTGGGCTTTTCTCTGTATGTATTATTGTAGGGTCTACCTTACAATATAAAGCGCTTTGAGGCTATTGTTGTTGTGATTTGGTGCTGTATAAATTAAATTAAATTAAATTGAATTGAATTAAGCCATGAAGGCACCAAAGTCAGTATTTTGTCTACAAATAACAGACAATGTAGCACAAAGAAAAAATGTAATTGTGTCTTTATTATTACGAGCAGAATTTGTTTCACATAATAAGCTCGTTCCCAATGATCTATTAAATACTTGGCATGTCTCAGCACAATGTGCAGTGAGTTCTTAAAAATTTGAGGAAGCTGGACAAGTCAAGCTAAAAAAAAAATACGAAGAAGAATCTACAACAGTGCCTGAAGTAATGTCCTTATAAAATAGTGAAAAGAATCCTACAAAGAACAAAGACTTCACACAGGACCTGAGAGAGCTGCCTGGTCCTTCATTTGATCCATACACTGTTTACTGAAGACTCAGTGGAAAGGTGGAAGGTTGGTTGGATGAAGCCATTTATAAGGAAGGGAAACTGGGAGGAAAAGGGTTAGGTATGCCAAACTACACAAGAATCAGTGACAACAGTGATCCCAATTTGAAATTTCTGGTTCAAATCGTCACCAGTATATACAGAGGAGGTCAGGAGAGCGCTGCAACAGTGAGTCTCTAGAGCCATCTGAAAAAAGCAGTGGAGACTGTCTTGGTTTGGGGATGCATTTCAGCCAATTGATGGAATGATAAACACAGAAAGTACCACTGGATTAGATGCATCTGAGTGGTAAAGGCTTTTTTACCTAAACCACTATGCTAATGCTGTAAAAACACAAAATGGAGCACTATCAGTCATGGATTGGCCTCCACGGAGCCTGAACCTCAACTTTACTAAAACAGTGTGGGATCATTTTGACAGATAATGGAACAAAAGAAGAGCTTTAAATGTCCTTTAAGCATCTTGGAAAACTATTGCTGAAAACAACTTAAAGAAATTAAATGAAAGCTTGTCTTACAGAGTTCAGGCTGTTTTTAATAGATACCAATATTGGCTTTCTATTAGAATTATACAGCCCATGTTTTTTATATACTTATGTTATGTACCCTGTGTTTATATGTTTCAACAAATCGCTGAGCGTAGTTGCCATTTTACTAGCAAAATATAAATACATGAAGGTTGGCACAAGACTTTTGCACAGTACTGCGCCTGTTGGTTTTGTTTTACAACAGCGGGCCTCGGACCGGTACCGGTCCGTGAGTCGTTTGGTACCGGGCTGCGAGAGTTGAGGCTCAGGTGTGAAATGTATAGTTTTCAGGGTTTTTATCGGTTTTCAGCGTTATTTTGTTATCGTTTTTATAGTTTACTCGGTTTTCCTTGGTCTTTTCACGTGTGTTATGAATAAATTTTCTTTTTTTCAGTACCGGTACCAGTTTCATTTCGTTGTATTTATCCGCGACACCTTAAAGGTCCATGAAAATATTGTCGGGCATAAACCGGTCCGTGGCGCAAAAAACGTTGGGGACCGCTGTTTTACAGTATAATGTCCAAAGGAGCATTACAAGGATGGGTTATTTAATGATTTAAATGCTAAAGAAATTCATCTCATTAGTGGAATTTTGATTGTTTCGCTGATGTGGTGTCATGTATTTCACTTGTCTGACTCCACCACAGAGCTTTCGGCTGTTGACTAATTAGCTTTCATCACTGGCGATGGGCCATGGTGGCGTCTTCAAAATATCTGCCCAACAATGCAAAACCCAACACTGAAACTGACAGAAGCAGCAACATATCACCAAATCAAACCATTGACTTTTCCAGTTCCTGCAATCAATTATTTGCCAATCAAGTAATGTGATGTCAGCACTAATTAGAAGTTCAGTCCATGTATACTGCTCCAGTGGTGGGTAATTACATTATAAAAATCACCTGTGTAGTTTTAACAGCTCATAAGGTGTTCCTCATTTTCCCCCAGATTTTCTCCAGTTCAGTCACGGTTATGAATCTGCTTCTGATATGATGCTTGATAAAACAGTTCAGATACTTCTCGAACAAGTCTACATCTTGCAATTAAAGCAGCAGCTGTTGTATGCAGTTAAAGAGATGCGCTTCCTGATTCCATCCCTGCATTATTTACAACCCTAATGAAGATGGTAATTAGGATTGTATAGTCAAGCTTTCTGTATGAACCAGTGAAGAATTAAATCTAATGCCACACTATGTAAGTGTAAACAGTTGATTATTCTCAATGTGAAATTAGGACCAAAAGAAACTACTTTTTTTTGATCAGCTGCCATTAGGAGATTTCCAAGATGCCTGTTAAGACACACAGCCTCGGGATGGCACAAAATAAGTGAAAAGTGGGTGAGAACATTGCAGCTGGAGTGAGCAAGAGGAGGTATTAATGCACTTTCTGCCTTATGGTGACAATGTGTTCCTGCAGCTTTGGCTCATTAGATTCTTCAAGATGAATAAAAGAGCCAGAAAGACTGAAGTCAAACGAGATGTCTTTCACCACATCTGAAAAGCCAAATAACGAGGAGTCAGATTTTTCTCTCAGGCCACATTTGCGTGTGAGGTGATTAGTTACTGTGCAGTTATTATGTGACAAGGGAAGTGGTTGGTTTTACAATAGATCAACTGATGGTTTTAGAAAACCAGCAATTTCATTTCCCAAATCAAAACCCTGTGTGAGCATCAGATTATGCTCGTTGGTCTCCGTTTCATAGAACTTTGATTCATTGATTGATCATTTATTTCAAGCATATGTATATATGTATACAAAATAAAGCATATATACAGGAAGGAAAATACTGTCCTCTAGTACAACGGGTGCTCGAAAAGGAGTGGGAAGAGGTAACAATTATGGCCGCCCACCATCTTTACATATTTATAGCTGAGTCCTGTAGTTGCGCAGCTGCTTCCTGAGTGTATTTAATACATTGTATGACAATAATAACTAACTTGATATTGATTTTGGTGACACGTTTTTAAAAGCACTCTCTCACCTTCAACAATGGCACTGAAAGCACCGTGGTGTGAGGAAGGAAAGTTAACAAGCATACTGTGCACATTAAAGATAAAATACATCATGTTGCCTCTTGTCTGGAGGTTTGACTCTACATGAGAATTTGCTGATTAAAGTGCAAATGAAACGTAAATGTATGAAATGTATTTACTGTACTTTAAAAAACTGTCTTAGATTTAATGCTGTATGGTAAGCCATATTTAATAAATAACTGTTTGAAGTTCATTTTAGAGCATGTCTAGCGCCATCTTGTGGGAGTGCAGAGTGTGATGTCACTGGTTTGGTTGGTTGCTGGTAATAGACTCTATGTTAGATAACTAGTGACAGAATCCAGAAGACTAAGTTATTGATTCTGATTGTGTTAATCGGTACCATGGTGCAACACATGCTCTAAAAACTGAACCTTCAAATACTTTTTTTTCTTAAATCCAGCTTCATGTGTAGTATTAAAACTATGACAGTTTAGCAAATTGTGTAAATTAGTGTTAACACTAAGTTTTACTGAGTACATCTTCCCAGACTTTATAAGCTGTAGTTATGGTGCTACACAAGTACGGTAAGTGTAGGTGTGCTTTAGATATGGAAATAATAGAAAACAATATGAAGAGAGCACTGAGGGCTTTTCCCTGTGGAAAATGCTTTCCGCTCTTTACCCAAAGTGGCTTTGGTGGTATTGAGTCGTCTACTGACCAGATTGAAGCTCACCCGTGATACACAGTGACAGACAGATGGTTCATCCAGTTATCTGCCAAGTATTTTTTGAAAGTGCCTGCACATTTACCAACACTTCCCAAGGAAAGCTTCCCAGATGGTTCCATGTAACAAACCATCTGGTTCATCAGGTTAAGTAACACAGATCTCCCTAAGGCTCGAAATTCAGTGGCACCCTGTGGAGTTTTGGACCAGTAGGTGCTGTGAAGCAATTTTTTCCAAATGTGTAACCAATTCTACCTTCACAAACAAGATTACCATGAATGACGGCCAGAAGCTTTTGGAAACTGAAAAAGGATGGTTAAGGTTTCTTTTTTTTTTCATAAAGATGCATCTGCTGGGGGCTTCCCCCCCACTTCAGCTGTTTCTGTAATGATGCAAAAGTATACTCTGGTGGTGGAGAACATACCATTTGTTCAAATCTTTGCTACGTTCGTGAACACAATGAATGTGGGTTTTAAACATCCTTCTTTGCAATTTAATTTGTAAAATATGTGTATACACACACACACACACACGTAGAAAAACATTTAGTATACACATCCAGAAATTTTTTTTTTTTTGCATATACTATTATATATTGTACATATATTTATTAGTTTCAGATTTAGCCATTCGTATATTTTGCCTGTTTATGTTATTGTATTTTGCACAACTCTGTTGCTTGTGAAGCTCGCACACAAGAATTTCCCTCGCATGTGCTGTACCAATGTACCTGCACATGTGATGTGACAATAAAAGTGATTTGATTTGACTATATTGAATGGGTTACCCTGCCGTGCCGCACATTGTGTCCTCAAACAAGCTGCTGAACCCCTGAAGACCTCAAGTCTGATTAAACAGACAAGAAGATGACTAAAAGAACTATAATCTCCTCTGATATTAAAGTTATGTCTTGTGCAAACCAATAGAATGGAAAGAAGCTTTCCGTTATAGCCAGACGGCATCACTTTAAGCAGCCCTCTGCAGCAGACGGGGAGCAGTATCCTCCTTTTCAGCTGGGAGGGACAACCAGCCAATTACAGCTTCTTCCCCTCTTAAGTCCATTAATCACCTCATTACAAAGGCCTCTCTTCCCTTAAAGGAGAGTTTTGTCCTTCTATCACACTTTATCACATTAGTGCTTAATTAAGAATTATGTCCGAGCATCTAGGTTTTAATTATGTGAATGCCTGGCTCCATTTGTAAAGTAACTGTGTGGTGACATGCAGCAGCAGCAACCACTGCAGGAAAGACACGGAGGGAAAACAGGCTGTGGCCTTTTGCTGAAGTAATGAATTTAGTTTTAATGGTGAAGGAACACGGGACAGAGCCTCCAGGCAATGTCGGCTTATTTAAAAGAGTGAACACTGATGCACTAAAAAGTAAAAGGGAGCTGTAAAGCGTGCACGTCACTCACAAGACCAAAGTTGAATGCAGATCCGCGAGTGGGAGCTGCGATTCTATCAACATGATAAAAGGATTGCTGCAAAGAGGATGTTGGTCGCTGCTTCAGTGTGTTTGTTTTGAAAGGAGGAGGATAAGCGCCGTTATTCACAGAGGAGCTGATGAGGCTTCTGTGTCTTTGTTAGTAGAGTTTAGCCCTTTAACTCCTCCTACTGATATTTGTTTCCCATGCAACACAAACTCAAATAAATACTGACTGTGAGTGAAGACAGGGATAAAGCAGCATCAATAAGCTGACAAATAACTTCTTCAGTTTTTACAGTATTTACAGTTTACAGTTGTGGTCCAATGAGAGCAGTTCCTCTTCTTGCCTCTTTGTGAACAAAGGACAAATAATGGCTGGATAACGTTAAAAGTATATTTTACTCAAATCTAAACATTGTGTTTAAGTGAGAGGGGTTAGGTTAATTGGTGATTCAAAATCTTGAATTTAAGGTTTGAATGTGCAAACACACATGAAACTAGCTTGAAATATTTGGCATTTGGCCGCCCCTCCCTGAGCCTGGTTCTGCCAAAGGTTTCTTCCTGTTAAAAAGGAGTTTTTCCTTCCCACTGTCGCCAAAGTGCTGGCTCATAGGGGGCCATATGATTGCTGGGGTTTTCTCTGTATGCATTATTGTAGGGTCTACCTTGCAATATAAAAGACCTTTACACAACTGTTGTTGTGATTTGGTGCTGTATATATAAAATTGAATTGAACTGAATTCGTATTAGGGCTGCTCGATTATGGCAAAAATGATAATCACGATTATTTTCACTGAAATTGAGATCACGATTATTTGACGATATTTATTTAACCCTTTAAGACCTACTATAGAACCAAGTCGGCCAGAGCTTATATTATTTTTTTTACATGTTGTAATGCCATTTGTGGGAGCATTTCAAGTTGCTATACATCAATACGACTGTTATAGCCCATATTTTAATAATATGTATGTATTAAGTCCATAGTAACTACATTAATTGCAAAAAAGTGCAATAAACTAGAAAAAAATTGAAAATCGTTTTTGTTTTTTTTTACATATATTTCTACTTGGAGATATTTAAGAGCTTTATCCCTCAAAACTTTAAATACAAAAAAGTTGCAAAAAATAGTTTACAACAACAGGAAATTTATTTTGAGTGTCTTCATAGTTTTATTTTGGAGATACAGCAATTTTTATATACTGCAGGAAAAACAAAAAAAACAATCCTATGATGCAAATTTGCAAAGAAAACAGCATGTGCATCAAAATAAACTATTTCCAGCAGCGCAATTCGAGTTCTAAGCATCCCAGAAACTATTCAGAAAAGTCAAACATGACTTATAAAAAAACCAGTATAGGCTTTTAAGGCCTACAAGTAAAAAAAACTACATTTTCAGCGAAAATAACGTCACTTACGGTTTTGGGCAGGAAATGCGATAGTTTGCATTGACGTCTTTTTCAACGTAGGAAGTGTTATGAACAGCTGATCGGATCGGCAAAGCGTGTTTCTGGAATATTATGTTTTTGTTCCTGCAAGCGCTTTTTATGCAATTTTTGCAAAGCTATATGTGGAAGGAAACCGTGACCGAGGACAAGCTGATGGCATAAGATGTAAGTACAACTCCTCTGGTTTCATATGGAAAAAAATTTATTGCGCTAGCTTAGCGGGATTTAAAAATAGTTACACAAAACGGAGCTTGCTGCTCTGACCGGCTTTAATGGGTTAACAATAACAATGTATTGAATAATGACTTTAAAAAATAATATAAAATAGTGTGCAAATACTGATAACAGTGCAAATGTTTGCAATATAAGAAATAAATGAAAAATGTAAACATCTATGTTTAGTGAACTTTGCAGTGTTGCTCTGTGGTGCAGCTACTACACCATAGCAAAGTTTACACACTGTGTCTACTTGATCCACGTCTGACTCCGCGAACCCATAATGTTTCCACACCACTGAAGTTTTTTTTACCTCTTTTCAACCAACGGCAGTCACTCTCCTCTCCAAATAACTTCTGCTTAGCTTTCCGAGCTTTCCGAGCTTCCCTCGGGTCCTCTTAATTGTTGTGACGCGTGTTCGAAATGCAGAGCGGTGCGCTCGATTTGCCACACGGAGCAGCGCGAGAGTAAAGCATGAGGGAGGGGCTAATAATCGGCTCAGTCATTTTTAATGATCGTTGAAAACCCAGATCGTAATCGTGATTAAAATTCGACTAATTGAGCAGCTCTAATTCGTATGACCACCTTTATTATACAACACAGCCTAAACTCTCATGGGCAGGCTTTTTTTTGTCATTTACTCTCCAGGAATACTTCTGCAGGCTTCTTGAATGAATTCAAAGCTTGTCCTTGAATGTTGGCTGCCTCTCTGTCAAGATGATCCGCACTGCTTAATATGCTGAAGTCCAGGGAGGCCAATCCATGATGAGGCTTCAGTGAACAGTAGACGAATCAATTTGAAGGCTAGATAGAGCTGTCTTTGCTGGGTTTTTTTCCTATTTCTTAAGGACATGGCTTACTGTTGCCACTTCTTCTTTTGTCCTCCACTTATCCAGTTTCCTCAAAATGTTAAGAACACACTGCACACCATGCTGAGATAGGCCAAATTTTCAATAGCTCTTTGGGAATCACCTTGTTATTGCAAAAATGGTGTTTTATGTCTGTCAAACTGTTGTCTTTGGTGTTTTTCATAAATTCAACTAAAAAATAGGGAGAAATGATGTGTTTTTGTGAAAGGTACCTGTCTAAAATCACAATAGGTTTTTTGGTAAGTTGTTTGTCACTACACTGGTTCATCTCTCAAGTTGATTTTTTGTTTTGTTTTTTAAACTAGAAGAAAACGGAAAGTGAACTCCTTGGAAGCAAAATGTAAAGAAATGAGTGATGGCTGAATACAAAATATACCACAAAGAGTAATAAAATTTAGGTCCATAATTCTGGGTCAGATCATTTTTTGTAATTCCTGCATTTGATGTTTACTCAAAAAATTTATAACTTTGTTAGTTTTTGGCAAAGTAGTTGATGTTTTTGTGTCATATAAATTGGAGGTCATAGAGAAGATTTTGTTCTGGTTCAAACTGAAACCTTTTCATCACATCCTTTTGAAAACAATATTTCAACCATTAATCACAAGGGCCTGGTGATTTTTCTACCTTTGGTCTAATGCAGCAAAAAGTAAAAGACTCTGTGACACAGAAAGACGGTGTTGTACACATAATGGATTTAAAGTATGTCACTCTGATAACAGCTGTACTTTGTTATTATACTATTGATTTAATATAAAACCTCTGAACTAATGTGCTACTGATTTTACTCATCATACAGGTGGTGTTTTTTTAATGATGAAGTGCTTCACCGTTGTATTTTGAGGTTTGGCTCAAGACTAATGTCAAAGCTGGTAATTACTAGGAACTTACAGAAACGATTGGATATTTGGGTTATTGTAGTTATAGTTCTCTGTTTTTGCTCAGTGTTTCAGTTTTATCTTCTGGCTTTGTTGGCAGAAATTGGGATTGTGACTAATGGCTGTGTATTTATAAAACTCAATCTGAGGGGACTGAAAATTAATAGGAATCCAACTGAAAGAGTGAATCGTGTGCGACAGTCCTCAATTTCCACAGAGATGATTACAGTCTCTTGAAGTTCCTTCACATAAAAGAATAATGAAGTCCTGTGTTGCTTACTGCACATAAATCTCTCTTAAACTTCAGAGTTCCTTACTGCAGACGAGACGGAAGACAGGACAAAGCGTCGTGTTTCGGTTTGGAGCGTTAGAAGAACACACCCAAGGAACTCTTTACACACGGTGTGAAGTGAGTTTGAAACACAGAAGAGGAAGTGTTTTTGTTGCTTTCAATTAACAAGAAAAACACAAGGCTCCTCACTGAAGGGGGCGGAGGTCGGAGTGTTGGATGTGATAATGATCTGGGGTTTGACGTGGGATGAGACGGGAAGGGGTGCCATCAAGGAAATGTCAGCACAGCAAGAGGCGGTTTCTGGCAGGGTGCACTCTGGCTGTCCCACCTTAAATATCTGACAATCAGATATGATTAAGTTTGATGTCTCCGTTCTCATTTTCCTGCCACAGGCACATCATCTGTTGCATCAACGCTGCAGATGCAGCTCTCTGAGCAGATTGATGAACGGGGCGGCTCTGATAACAGCTGGAGTCAAATTGTAAATCGATTTGTGTATGGATCAGATGTTTCTCTCTGTAAAATGAGATCTGCTATTTGACTAAGATGTCAGCTATGCTTTCAAAATAATCAATTTGGGCCCATTTTATGCTGTTAATACATCAGACATGATGTTAGTCCTATTGTTTTTGTGTCTGTGTGCACATTAAAGGAAAATAAATGGTAATTTGTCTTTCTGAAAATGGGGCACCTGCTCTAACAAATATGGTAAATGGCCTGTATTTGTATAGGGCTTTTCTAGTCCCTAAGGACCCCAAAGCGCTTTACACAACCAGTCATCCACCCATTCACACACTGGTGATGGCAAGCTACATTGTAGCCACAGCCACCCTGGGGCGCACTGACAGAGGCGAGCATAATAAGACATAATGGGAGGAAAATCTTTAACTTTTCTGAAATACTCAATTAGCCAGTAGTCATTTTTATTGTCTGGTAGAATATCCAAATCGTAAATAAGAAAGCTGCTCATTTTGAATATAGAGTGAATGTCTATGAAACAAGGCTGGCAGGTATTAATGGATAAAATCAAAGAGATAACTCTTGATCAAGTGCAAGACGATGCATTTCTTTAATAAGGAACATGTTTCTGGTAACTGTTACAAGGTTACCCACAGCGTTACCGCTTACCTTTTAATGGTGGTGGTGTTTTTTAAATGTACAACAGTAGTCCTGTAAACAGACTGGGTGTAAAATTGATATTACTATGAAATTTAGTACTCTAATTGTCTAATTGTTTGGGGCGACCGTGGCTCAGGGGGTTGGGAAGCATATCTGTAACCGGAAGGTTGCCGGTTCGATCCCCGGGCTCTCTGTTCTGGTCGTTGTGTCCTTGGGCAAGACACATTACCCTACCGCCTACTGGTGTTGGCCAGAGGGGCCGATGGCGCGATATGGCAGCCTCGCTTCTGTCAGTCTGCCCCAGGGCAGCTGTGGCTACACCGTAGCTTGCCTCCACCAGTGTGTGAATGCGAGAGTGAATGAATAGTGGCATTGTAAAGCGCTTTGGGTGCCTTGAAAAGCGCTATATAAATCCAATCCATTATTATTATTAAACAGTTGGTTTAAGATTTTGTCAAAATAGTCTGATTTAAGTCTAGACTTTGAATTGACCAAACTCCAAAACCTTCATGTTGTTTTTGTTGAGCCATTCAGAGGCGGACTTGCCGGTGTGTTTTGGATAATTTTCCTGTTGCCTAACCTAAGTGCGTTTAATTTCACGGGCCCAATCTCATGGCCGGACAATCTCTTTAGGAATTTTTTTGGTAGAGCATAGAATTCATGGTTAGATCAAGAAGTCGTCCAGGTCCAGAAGCAGCAAAGCAGCCCCAGACCACCTCACTGCCACCACCGTGTTTGACTGTTGGTAAGATGCTGTGATAGGTTCACACCGGATGTCAGCGATGCTTTTCTCCCTAACCCTTTAAAGCCGGTCAGAGCGGGCACGCTCCGTTTTGTGTAACTAATTTTAAAATCCCGGTAGCACTGCAACCACGTAAGCTAGCGCAATAATTTTTTTTGCATATGAAACTGGAGAAGTTGTACTTACATCTTATGCCATCAGCTTTTCCTAAGTCACAGTTTCCTTCCACATATAGCTTTGCAAAAACTGCATAAAAAGCACTTGCAGCAACAAAAACATAATATTCCAGAAACATGCTTTGCCGATCCGATCAGCTGTTTGTAACACTTCCTACGTCCATCAGCGTGTCACATGTGGCAGGTCATGTGCGCCATGACCTGCCCGAAACTGGAAGTGATGTCGTTTTGCGGAAATGTAGTTTTTTACCATCAGGGCCTTGTGAGCCTATACTGGTGTTTTTAAAAGTTGTGTTTGACTTCATGACTTTCTGTGTCGTTTCTGGGATGCTTAGGACTCATATTGCACTGCTGGAAATAGTTTATTTTAATGCATATGCTGTTTTTTTGCAAATTTGCATTATAATATTTATTTTCGTTTATTAAAATTTGGGCTATAATGGTTGTATTGATGTATATCAACTTGAAATGCTCCCAAAAATGGCTCCACAACATGTAAAAAATATAATATAAGCTCTGGCGGACTTGGTTCTATGGTAGGTCTTAAAGGGTCAAACTCTCCCATTTATGGTATTTTTCCCAGTCTCTTTCTTATTGTTGAATCATAAACTCTGACTTTAACTGAGGCAAGTGAGATCTTCACTTGGCCGGCCACTCCTGTGAAGGTTCACCACTGTTCTGAGTTTTCTCCATTTGTGGATAATGGCTCTGACATAGTTCAAGGAGTGTCAAAGCTTTAGGAATAGCTTTATAACCCTTTCCAAACTGACAGATGTTATAGATTTTGTTTCTCAGCTCTTCCTAGATCACATTAGATCGTGTTGCATTTTGAGATCTGTTAGCCTACTTTGTCAGACAAGTTCTGTTTAATTGATTCAACAGGTTTGCTAGTAATCAGGCCTGGCTGTGGCTAATGAAATTGGACAGCTTTCCAACAAATATGGTTAATTGGTTACTTTTCACATAGATTCAGATTCAGGTTTGGATAGCATTTTTAAATGTGGATTTTTTTTTTATTTACTTGTTTTTATCTAATATTAAAATTTGTTTGATGATTTGAAATATTTAAGTGTGTCAAGTGAATCGGGGGGAAAGGGAAGGGGGGAAGTATTTTCTCAGGGTATTGCATAAACCTAGTAAGGGACTATAACATTAAAGTTCCCTTTTGGTACAACACATAAGTATGGGATGTCACGCCCTGGCGTGTCCTGGCTGAAGAAACCTTTATTCATGCCTTTAAGGCAGATGATGTGTGATGACACGCGCACGGCCGCTGTCATCACAGTCATCCCTCAGTTCTTACGCTCTTCACCTTGCTGAGAACACCTCTGCTGCTGGTAGTTAGCTCCGTTGTCTGCCAACTTGAACTTAGCTTAACTGCCCCTGCCGGTGTTAGCCTCCACCGCGCAGTTGGTGCGTAGGCTGCCCACAGAGCGCTAATTTCAAGTTTTCCTGTGCAGTGTTTTGCTTTGCGTTTTAGAATGGACTCCAAACCAAAACGAGCAAAGCAGAAATCTTCTGTTCGCCCCTGTCCTCAGGGTTGCGGTCTCTCTTTGCACGACAGCGACCAGCACGATGCCTGCCCTGTCTGCCTGGGGATCGTCCAGGCTAGGAGAGCATTGACGGAGCCCGAAGCCTATGCGTTTTGTCGCCAGCTCCGGTGCTCGACCCTGGAAAGACGGGTAACATTTGTGGAAAAAGTGCATGACCCTCTCCTTTCTGAGTCTGGAGCCCCGGCTTCGTCAGAGTCCGTAGACGAGGATGATCCGGTCGATGTCCTCCCTAATTAACTGGGCTGACCACATGGAATATGTTGACGGGTTAGCCAGTGACAAGCCGGAACCATGCAGGAGCGCTGTCGGGCTTCAGCCTGGGTTGAAGCCCGCCAGCGCTCCCCAGGAAGACAATGATGTGTTGGACATCGGCCTGGACATCCATGGTTTGTCGGAGCATGAGCAGGAGAGCTCATTGTTAGCCCAATGTGCCGCTGCTGCAGTGCCGGTCGGCCACGATGACACCTCTCTTTTCTCCCTGTTTCGCCGTGCCGCTGAGAAGCTGCAGGTGGACTGGCCCTCTTCTCTGCCAGCTCAGAAGCTGTCACGGTTCGCGGGTTTTTTCCTCCCACCGGAGCCCACAATGGCCAAAAACTGCCTTCCCATGTTCCCAGACTTCATCATGGGACAAACCTCTGTCTACCCGCGTCACTGTGCCCGGCTATTTACAGTACATGGAAATAGACGGCGCCGAGAAGGCTGGCTTAGCTAACTCACCCCCTATGGAGCCGTCTCTGGCTGCTTATCTGGCCCCGTCCCATGACCATGGTGTCGGCAGCCCTGCAACCCTGCCGTCCAAGCACTGCAGAGTCTCAGCTTCGCAGCTGGAGAAGATTTATCGGGCTCAGGCCGGCACTGCTCACACCATGAGCTCCGTCACCATGCTCCAGACGTACCAGGCGATGTGCCTGGCGGAGCTCGGATTGCTGGTTCCTGATGACATCCCGCTGACACCTCTTTTAACGAGGTCAGAGTCGCCACAGATTACATCCTCCGTGCGTCTCGCTGTGCAGCGCTCTCCCTGGGCAGAGGGATGGCTTCGACAGTAGTGGCGCAGAGACACCTGTGGGTGACCCTCTCTGACGTCCCGGATAGGGACAGAGCTGTATATCTGGACGCACCAGTGTCTGCGGCTGGGTTATTCGGACATTCACTTGAAGCCATTCAGGCTAGATTTGATCTGAAGAAGAAGCATCATCCCCAGACGTCAGGCGAAACCCAAGCCCGCAGCTAGCTCTCACAGGCCTCGCCGTTCCTCTGCTGACTGGCAAGAGACCACTGCTGAAGTGGGTGTGCTGCCAGCGAAAGCACATCCTACGGCCCAAGCTCCACACCAATCGGCCTGGAGCAAAGGCCCACCCTCAGGCCCCCGGCGGGACCCGACGCCCAGGAGGAAGAAGCCTCCTGTGGTTTTGAGTGGAGAAGGGGTCCAGCAGCAGGGAAACGCTCCCAAGTTGCTTAAGTTCTGTTCAGGTTGTCAGCCCCAGAAGGCGCTGAACTCTCCTAACACTGTCTCCCAAGCACAAACCCCCTGCACACAAAATGTCTCAGGTTGTAACTCCCTGTTCAGGTGTGTTAAATGTTCAGGTGGCCACATCACGTGTTACTGCTGTTTTTCATTGTTGTGCCCCAGGAAAGGTGCCTCCAACAAAATGTATGAATGTACATGTTCCCATGTTACAATCAATAAAAAGTGTTGTTTATTCTCAAACAATCACAAATGCTCATCCTGCAGGCAGAATGAGCCAGGTCAGGCAGGTGATGCATTCCCCTACAGACACACTGGGGGGTGTCAACGCCCCGCAGACAGTGCTGCAGGTCAGCCGGCTGGCTGCTCACTTCCCTCAGTGGCGCGCTTGCGCCCCCTCTCAGTGGGTGCTACGAACCATTGCCATGGGTTACCGGTTGCAGTTCCGGGTCAAGCCACCTCCTTTCCAGAGAGTCGTAAACACGACTATCGGCACCAAGGCGGCCATGATACTCAGGGAGGAAATAAAGGTTGGTACAACGGTTATTTTGTTGTTCAAAAAACAGGGGGAGGGCTTCGTGCCATCCTCACTCTGCGAGTCTTGAACATGTACCTTTGAATGTACAAGTTCAAGATGCTAACACTCAGAGAGCTCTTGAGTGCAGTCAGCCCGGGAGATTGGTTTGCAACAATCGATCTAACAGATGCTTATTTTCATGTGGCTATACACCTGAAAAACAGACAGTTTCTGAGGTTTCTGCATTCGAGGGCGTAGCCAACGAATACCTGGTGCTGCCGTTTCGGGCTGTCACTCGCTCCTCGCACCTTTCCGAAATGTGCCGAGAAAGCACTAGTGCCCCTCAGAGAGAGAGGCATCTTAGCCTACCTAGACTAAGACGACTAGGCTCTCATAGCTTGCTCCAGAGAGCAGGCGGAGACACAACTGTCACTGGTTCTGTCACACATTCAGACACTGGGGTTCTCTGTGAACTTTCAAAAGAGCTCGCTAATCCAGAGTCAGCAGATTTCTTTCCTCGGTTTGGAAATATGCTCGCTTTCCTGCCACACACGTTTGTCGGAGGACAGAGTGGCCATGTTTCATCACTGCCTCGCTCAGTTTCAGCTGGGACGCAGATTGCATTTCCAGACGATATTACGTTTGTTGGGCATGATGGCATCTATGATCGCCATAGCGCCACTTGGACTGTTAAAAATAAGAGTGTTTCAATCCTGGACTCTCTCTCACCGCCTGTGTGCATCGCGTCACCTCCGGAGGAGGCTGGCGGTAACCACGTCTTGCATGCTAGCTCTCCATCCTTGGCGGGAGCCCAGGCTGCTGCATCAGGGCTCTCGGATTGGGAGAGTGTTGTTTTGCAAGGTGGTGTCCACAGATAATTCCCTAAGAGGGTGGGGAGCGCTGTGCGAGGGTGCATCAGTGAGAGGGATCTGGTCCGCAGCCCAGCGCAAGCTGCACATCAACCACTTAGAGCTGTTAGCAGTGTTCTTAGCTCTCAGACATTTCCGTCCAGTCCTGGAGGGCCAGCATGTCTTAGTCAGGACGGACAATTCAACAGTGGTGTCTTACATAAACAGGCAGGGAGGAACACGCTCTCTCCCCCTGTTGAAGCTGTCTCACTCTCTGCTGTTATGGTGCAGTGTTCATTTTCTGTCTCTAAGAGCCACCCATGTCCCGGGCCACCTGAACCTGGGGCTGGACCTTCTCTCCAGGGGGGGTCCTCTGGTGAGAGAATGGAGGTTACATCCTTTAATAGTGGCTCAGATTTGGGATCTATTTGGCAAGGCTCAAATAGATCTTTTTCCTTCAAGGGTAAATACTCACTGCCCCCTGTTCTTCTCCATAATCGACCATGATGCACCCTTGGGAATGGACGCGCTAGCGCACCAATGGCCAGACGTGCTCCTGTATGCATTTCCCCCAGCGGAAATGATATCTCCAGTTCTAGAGAGAGTGCGTCGGCATTCCCTCACTCTGATTTTAGTGGCCCCTTGGTGGCCCACAAGGTCGTGGTATGCAGAGATAATCAGGCTGCTAGCAGCGAGTCCTTGGTAGCTTCCTCTACGCAGGGACCCCCTCTCTCAGGGAGGAAGAGAAGTGGTTCATCCGCGCCCAGATCTGTGGCGCCTTCATGCTTACCTGCTCAGAGGTTAAACTTGATTGCTAAGGGTTTGCCACCTAGTGTGATAGCGACAAATCAGAGCGCTAGGGCCTCATCTACTAGAGGCTTGTACGGTTGCAAATGGCGAGCCTTTGAGCAATGGTGCCAGGACCGCCACACTCTCCCATTTCAGTGCTCTATTGTGGATGTTTTGACATTCCTGCAGGAGCTGCTGGATAAGGGCCTTTCATTTTCGACAATTAAGGTTTATTTAGCAGCTATATCTGCTTGTCATATTGGCTTTGACGGGGTGACACTAGGTGCACATCCCCTCGCCATACGTTTTCTGAAAGGGGTTCGCGGGCTGAGACCCGTGCTTAAGTCCAGTGTCCCTGCTTGGGACTTGTCTTTGGTACTGGAGGCCCTTTGTAGCCCCCCGTTTGAACCCATTGAGTCTGTGGATATGAAATTTCTTTCATATAAGCCTGCATTACTTCTCGCTTTGGCTTCGGGGGGTGAGAGCTCATTCCACTAGGAGGATAGCAACCTCATGGGCTCTTTTTAAAGGGGTGCCTGTAGCTGATATTTGTGCAGCAGCTAGTTGGGCATCACCGCACACTTTTGTGCGGTTTTATCGGTTGGACATTACAGCCCCTTCGGTGGCTCATACTGTCCTTTCTGCTGGGTCTACCGTTCACTAAGGATGTGGTGGTCTGATTCCGGTTGGGTGGTTGCTTTGCGGGGTGTGTATATATGTCCCATGTCCCAAAGGGAACAAATAGTAATGTCTATAACTTCTGTTCCCTGAAGGAGAGTAACGACCTGCAACACAAGGCGACCCCACTGAGCAGTTTGGCTCGGTGAAGAGCGGCTATTGAACTGAGGGATGACTGTGATGACAGCGGCTATATGTGCAGGCGGGGCTGTGTGCATGTCATCACACGTCATCTGCCTTAAAGGTGTGAATAAAGGTTTCTTAAGCCAGGACACGCGAGGGCGTGATATTCCGTACTTATGTGTTGTACCTCATTCCTCTCCTTCAGGGAACAGAAGTTATAGACATAACTATTCGTTTTTAAGCTGGCCAGATCCATTTATTTATTGTGATCATATAAATGTTTTTCCCAGAGCACAAGCTCATGCTCAGGTGACCTCCACTGGTTTGGCAGCCTGTGTGAAGGCAAATTTTCCCTTATTAATTAATCAAATTAATACTTCACCTCCCTGCATTCCAGACTCATTCACTGCTGGACAGCATTTTCTTTTAGTTTCCCCTTTGGAGTCATCTAATTTTTCTCCCTGTGATATTTACTGGCTTCTCTGTATATATTGCATTAACTTACCCTCCATTCATTTCCTAGTTGGCCCCAAGAAGCGTTGACAAAAAGCACAAATGCAAACCACATTTAAGATTTCCCTGATTTTATCCAGTTTTTTCACATGTGAAATTCCTACAATGAAGGTGCACATGTAGCAAGTGATGGAAGAGTGTAATTAAAAGCTTCAAATTCTTCCTTTCTTGCATTATGAGAAAAATGCAGCCTCTTTCGCAAATGTGCACAGAATCATGCAGTCATTCACACATTCACTATGCGTTCCCAAAGGGGTGGACGCAATAGTAAATCCACCAGTCCACAAATGAAGGCTTATGCACCTGCACGAATAAGCTCAGATATACAGAATCACAGACATAAAACACACAGAGAGACGTGCTATAACAGCAACACACATGCAGGTCTCCATTCTAGAAAACCATTGCACTCCTGCACAGAACGGTGTCTCCTTTGGGAACCTTTGACACATTAGACATCAACAGCATGAGTTAGCTGATGTGTGAGAATGTTTGTGTAATAAAGATTCCAGCAGCTGTGAAACAAGGATATTAAAATAAGAATTTAACCCACGGCAAGTGCAACAGCGCAATTCATGAGGAAGACAAGGCGACCGTGATGTGTAGCCTCAAAAGCAAACACTGAAACAGGGAATTAAGGCAAAACAAGGTAAAATTTCTAATTAAATTTAGTGAGGGGATGAATCACAAAAGGTGCTGCAGGCTTAGACAGATAAAGTCCAGTTCTGGTCAGACAAAAATAGTCCAATAGTGGAAAAGAAAACAGATTACTCTAAAGGGGAAAAATAAACAAAATGCATGATGAGTGAGGCAGGAATGCAGGCAGGTGAACAGATGAAGACAGAAGAAGAAACATTAGGCTAAAAAGGAAGAGAGACAGGTCAAGCAATCAGGAGCTACATTTTTAAGTGTTCTATTATTGTGCCAAGTTCTATATGTATATCCCACATACAGGAAAGTATATACAAGCCAATAACAGTGAAAGACATCCTACCTACATTACTGACTTTTCTGTGTCATTCTTTGCTGGAAAGTATTTGAAATTGTTAAAGTCAAAGTGCCAGACTGTTTCGATTCATTACCCAAACATGACAGGATGTTTGTTTATTTCTATGTTATCCCTAGTTATTTTCACAAGCACTAGCAAATAAGATTATCTCATTGTCAGTAGCTGTCAGGAAGTCTCTTCACACTCCTGCACTGCAACTATAACATATCTCAAATTTTCAGTCCTCCTGTGTATCTAGACTAACAGCTTTAACATCCAGGTCACACAGGGTTCCCATTGGCTCCAGTTCACTGGGCATGTGCCCACTTTACCAACACAGTTATCCGTCTGTGGATTTGATTGCAGAAATATGAAGTGTTGTTAGGGAATGTCTGTGTACTGTACATGAAGTTGTGGCATGATCTCATGACATAAGATCTTGGCACAATCTACACTGGGACCTCCCTACTCTGTAATATCCATAAATGGAAACTCAGAGGCAAAAAAGAGAGCAACTGGGTGAAGAGGGATTGCAAAGAGTCTTGAAGACCCAAAGTAACTATAGGTAGGCTAAACAAGCTTAAATGGCATGTCTTATATGCGATTGTCCTGCCAGAACTAACCCTTTGATCAATTCGTTTCTTTCACAAACCAAAATGTGACGATATTGTAGCTCCTTTCTTTATGTTGAAGGACTACTAAAACCGGTGAGGATAAAATGATAAAATCTGACCTCAATGTATAACTGAGTATAATATAGTAAAAACTCTATTATTTTTCCATGATATGTGTCACCACTAACAGAAACAACCAAACTCACTGCAGTGCTATTTCTGTTTCCTTCTTCTTTTTCAAAAGCTCCTTTCTCACTTTTGTGCACCTACACAACCTTCTCCTTTCTCTTTGTCTTTCATGGTGGATTCCTGATGCCTCAGCTTCTAGGCAGCTGAGCTCTCGGTGTATAATTACCCTCAGCGTTGCAATCACGCACCTCCCTGTCTCCTCCCTGCAGCGTACAGGGATTCTCCCGGTGTGCTCAACACCTGACATTGCCAGTTGCAACGGGAAATGGCAGTCATTAGAAGGGTGGAGGAGGTAGGACACACAATGCAGCAACTTTCAGTCCTCACACCTTGAGTTGATTGACTTTTAACTCTTCCTCTAGGATTTTTCTTTATAACCTTCAACAGTTATTTAGTTTACTTCTCCCTTAGCAATGTATGACAAACCCTGTGGCTTTCTGCAGTAATTCATAAAGAAATCAGCATGCACTGAGCAAATGCTTGCATTTTGAGGTATCTACACTTTTCTTCACACGTTTTCAATTACAAACTTGTGTAAAAAGAAATGTGACCCACAGATGTGCTTTAGTGTAATTATATGCTAATTTAAAAGGTTGGATTAGCATAAAATACTGGTGACTTGCAGCGCTCCTTTCGAGAAATACTATTAATGTTGTTGTTACGTTTGAAAGGACGACAAAGAGGTGTAATTAATCTTATTCATAGAGCTGCTGGTTGGGGGGAGGGGATCTTCCCGTAATACACAGAGCCTTTTATTTCTAGTTTCAACCATTTTCACTATGCAGCAGTGTTGGTTAAGTTACTTTAAATTAGTAACTTAGTTACATTACTAGTTACTTCCATCAAAAGTAACTCAGTTACTTCAAGTTACTCGTTACTTTCAAAGTAACTAGTTACTAGGAAAAGTAACTTTGGTTTTATTCAGACTTCTCTTGTTAATGTGTTGCTAACTGGATACCCAGCAAGAGTGCCAGTCTTCTTCTTGCTTACTTGCCACAAGTGCACTGTGCCACCTACCAAAGGAAAAAATAATGTGTATATTTCCACGAGAGAAATCCCACGCCTGGACCGTCGTTGACCGCGGCCATGATTCTAGCCTACGTCACAGCGTCATGTGCGCTTTTTACATCCAACACAAAAACTTCAGTCGTGGTGCTTTCGATTGTACTCAGAACTCTGAAATTCTGCCTTCCGAATAGGAAGATGTAGGTAACACCAGACTGCAGATGAGCTGCATACAGGGCTGTACTGGGACAAAAAATCAGCCCGGGCATTTTGACTAGAGCTTTGACCGGCCCGCCATTATAGCAAATATGATAAAGCCTGAAAACAAACACTGTTGTGACAGTGATGTACACTGTCTTGATGGTATATATATATCAATCTATCAATCGTTTGTTGTAAGACTCAGATAATTATTTATTAAAAGCTAGACATTTGAAATGAGAATAAGAAAGTATTTCTTTGTGCCCCCCTTTCCCTGTTAATGCCCTACCTGGCCCCCTGGCAACACTTTGCTACACAGTTACCAGCTGTCAGCTACATAGAAAAGGATCCTGGTGTTATTTATCTCTCAGAAACAGTTCATAACTTCCCTTCAACTCATTCATGTCACCTAAAAGGTAAACCTGTTTCTCCATCACCTGTTCAGCTCTGATGATTCAGTAAGGACATCTGGTTTCATCTGGTTTCCCACTCACCAGATATACAAACCGATATCATGACCAGCAGCTTTACAGCTGTGGCTCCAGCAAACATCAGCTGATACTAGAAATTAATATTAAATAAATTCTAACAACAGCTGATCAAACGTGCTGCTGTTGTTTAACGCGACATCCGGTGGTTTCCTCTTTCTGGCGCAAAGTGGACGATAAATAAACAAGAGGGAAAAGCCGATCAGCTGATCATTGATCAGTTTCATGATTAAAGTAGCAACAGGGGAGGGAGGGGAGAGAATGAGAGAAGAAGAGGCAGCTGTGCAGCAAAGACAAAGAATAACTCCAGCTTTGTGTCTTTTTCATTGTAGCTGAAGTCCGGGACAAACTGTTCCTTTTCACCTCAATACGAAACGCGTAATAATCTCTCTGAATATGAGACGATTCCGTTTTTTAGGGAATGGTTGGCAACTCTAATAATTAACCGTATGAACAAAATAAAGTTCAACATCATTAACATCATAGCACCCACCCAGCTGTATAGAAACCCCGTCATGCTAGCTAGCACGCAGTACGAAAAAGTCAGCACAACGAAAATAAACTCCAACTAAACTTGGTTTATATCTGACCCAGATAGACTGCAGGTCATAACTTCTTACCTGAAGTTCAGTCCACCTGAGACTCGGACGGGCGGCCGTTTCGGGTCTCTCCTCCTCGCGTCCCCTTTCTCTCATCCACCTGCTGGCCTCCACCACTTGCTAATGTTACTGAATCTGTGGAAGCTCAGCGATAGCCACCACACGAAGTAACGAATAACGAGCCTATCTAAATCCCAGTAACGAGTAACGCATTCCAGGTTTTGGCATAATAACTAGTTACTGCGCTCGTTACCACAATAGTAACGTAGTTACTGTAACGCGTCACTTAATAACGCGTTAGTCCCAACACTGCTATGCAGGTATTTCATTTAATCATTAAATTGTTGTTATTGTCATTTCCCCTTACAGAGTGCCTTCTGTCCCTTCTCTTTCCACTCACACTTCTTTCTTCCTGTTAAATGGGAGTTTTTCTTTCTCACAGTCACCAAGTACTTGCTCATAGGATGTCATCGGACTGGTGGGGTTTCCTTCTAATATTGAAGAGCCTTTAACTTACATTATAAAGCACCTTGGGGCTAAATAAATAATTGCATTGAATTTGATGGACTATTAAGCAACTCAGTAAAGAGTCTTTTTTGAAACTCACTTTTAGCCTCAGCTGAAGTTGGAATCATCTTATCACTGAAACAAAATGGCAGTCTCGTTGCAAAGTGCTCTGCTGAAAGGTATAAAACACAGTACATCTCCTATCTGCACGAGTCTCTTCTAACAAACTTTTGAAACAAATCTGAGGAGGCACATGCATTTTAAGCACTTAGCCAAACAAAAAATTACCAAATGTGCGACAAAAATAAAACAATTTAGAGGCAGCTTCGGAGCAGCCAGAGTAAAATCTGTTTTGACTTACCCACAAAGTAAAAATGATGAGCTTCGTTTAGCAGGCTCTGCAGTTAAGAGTTTCACAAAAAGTAAATAACAGCAGCAGGGCCAGGCTCTGCTGTAGTGAAAATCTCCCCCTTCAAGTGTAATTAAAAAAAAAACTTCTGGCAAAGGAATGAATTAAAGCCGCCCCGTAGCACTGATAACCCCAGCATGGCAACAAGCAAGGGTTTTAACAGTCTCCTAATGGGCCTGCTTAAAGGCCCTTTAATATGTTTTCTCCTGTAAATGATCAAAACTCCTTTTTCAGTAACCTCAATAATGATCTTTATCAGGCAATGAAAGAGAAAATGTTCACAAAGGATGAAAGGGAGGGGGAAAAAACGCCACAGGCGACGGCACTTGGATGGGCTAAAGGCTAATTGTGTCTGAAATGAGATTTTAAGCATTTGAATTAGCAGAGGGTGCAGCGCACGGCAGCTGTGAAATGGAGGGAAAATAAGCGCAGGTCACATACAGATAAGCACGTCAGCTCTCGGAGAGTCTGACTCTGTGTTTGTGCAGCTCTTTAAGCCACACAGGATGCCGTCTGGTGATTAATTAGGCTGACTTAGAAGAGCAAACCCTGTCATTACGCGGCGTATTCATCTTTCATTTCATTCATTTAGTCATTCTCTTCTGCCGAGAAGCTCACGATTGAATTCATGCGTCTGCAAATAAAAGTCACCGCAACCTGATGCAGCGGGTGAAACAAAAGGTTCCCTAGAAACTGGCATTTAGGGTGAAGGAGTGCAAAAGAGAAGATACGAGAAGTCTCAAGTTGTACAAGCGCAAGAGGTGGAAGTGAAGGAGATGTAACGGATTCTTGAACAAATGAGTTTTCAGGTCAGATGTGGAAGGAGAGGAGGAAGGCAGGTCTGAGATGTGGAGAACAGTGTTTATTGCTCAAGTAAGGGAGTAAATATGATGTAGCATCTCCAGCTGCGCACTCAGCTCTGTCAGCGCGTGTGGTCGGCATGCAAATATGAGATGATGGATGTATCTGCTCAGGTCTAAAGGGAACGAGCCAGCGAGGGTGGAGGGAAGACGAGGCTGTGGTCGCTCGAAGACTAATGGGCCGATTAAGAGCTTCGAGGGGCGGCCATTTATTTGTTGTGTGTGACTAGATGAAGATTCGCTTCATTAATAAGGCCAGGCACTCACGAACATTGTTTTTTTTTTCCCCCTCTTGCTCTCCAACAAACCTCCTTCTCCTTTTCAGTTAATTGTGTCTAGAGTAAGAAATAAAATGCACACTTGTGTGACAGAGATGCAGCCGAAGACCTAAACAATTGTGTCACACGCTTCAGACCGCGGAAGCACTTTCCTTAGTTTATTATATCAACTGCTTGTTTTAATGCTTTCAGAATATAACTTTGTTTGGTGAATTATGCTCCTCGGTCCAGTTCAAATAGGATAATAAAGCAGGGTTCTCTTTAGGCTGGGTCGCAGTCAGAGCCACCCTTTTCCTTTTGTGGCCCAAATTCACAAGTCAAGGCTCTAATAAAGGGGGACATGGACAAACCTGGGGGCTCCACTGATTTATTATGCCTTCTGTGTTAGTAAAGTGGATCCATAGACTACATGTATGCAGACAGTAAAAGAAACCTTTAATGCTAACATCGCAATTTAACTAGTACTAGAATTTCACCTATTGATTAAAATTAAAGAACATGAGCACAGCATCTTTTGGCATCTTGGGTTCAAGTCAAATGTTATCCCCTGGTTCACACATTTGAGGAATATTTTTCTTACAACACTGTGCAAACATTTTGAGTTAACCCGCATTTCTTTATATTTAGTTTCCATGAGTTCAGACTCATAATTTGCAATTCTGTAGCTTGTTTGTCAAGCTACTTAATGCTGACCTTTGTTCTCAAAAACACATCATTTATTCCTATTTCTTTAGTTGAGTCTAATAAAAAGAAAAGAAGAAAGAGAAAACCAAAAATAACACAGTCTGAAGGCATCAGTATTTTTGTATTATTATTATTATTATTATTATTATTATTATTATTATTATGCATTATTAGTATTGTTTAGTGTTTTTGCACCAAGAAGGTGATTCCCAAAGAGCAACTAATCAAAAAAACTTATCTTAGTATGATGTGTATGTTCTTAAAAACTCTGATGCACCATGGAAAGCATCTGATTGTCATAGATTGGACAAAAACACACAAATAAACACCATCAGTCATGGATAGGCCTCCCCGGAGCCTCGACCTCAAAATTATTAAAGCAGTGTGGGCAAAGAATGGAACAAAAGGCAGCCAACATCCAAAGAAGAGCTCTGATTGTTCCTTTTCCTGAAGATTACCTAAAGAAAGCTTTCCTACGAGAGTTGAGGATGTGTTGGAGAATAAAGATGGTCATACCAAATACTGACTTTCAACCTTGTTTCGTGTGTTTGCAGATGTCACTGTCAGGGGTCGAGACTGGCCCACCAGGTATTATAGGAAAAGCGTTTGAATGAAAACAAATGGTGTTGTGACAGTGATGTACACCATCTTGTTGGTATAGATGTATGATTTCTATTCCTTGTACATCAGATGACCATTTTGGTTGTAAGATTCAGATAATTATTTATTAAAAGGTAGACATTTGAAATGAGAATAAGTATTTCTTTGTGCCCCCCTTTCCCTGTTAATGCCCTACCTGGCCCCCCTGGCAAAACTTTGCTAGATCCGCCCCTGCACACCCATATGGAAAAGATATATATAAATCTTATAAAGTTTGTATCTGTCTTGTGTGAAACTTGTATGAAAAGCATATAAGAGTGAAAACGGATATAAGTATAAGATAATAACTGTCAAGGCAATACACCAGACAATTACATTCACGCTCTTTGGTTCTGTCCACCAGTGCAGAAGTTTTGACGCGAGATATGTGACGACTTATCGAAGTGTCTGAAATGTAACATTCCAACTTCCCCCTTAGTGTGTTTGTTGGGCAGCTTAGATAATGTCACTTCAGAAAAGAATATAGCCCATATGGTTTTCACTGCCCTATGCATAGCCAAGAAAACAGTCCTCATGAACTGGAAAAATAAAAACAATCTTAATTCTAACCAATATAGAAATTATCTATTAGATTACATTAGTCTTGATACAGCCTCTGCCACCACATCAGATCAATTGCTCTGGGCTCCTTTGATCAGCTCCATCACCTAGTGGGGGTGGGGGGTCATAGTTTGGTCCCGCCTTCACTGTTGTGATTGGTGTGGGGGTAGGGACAGGCTTAGGGCGTCAGGGGGTTTCCCGGAGGCATCTTCCTTGGGGGGCTCAACCTGGGGTAGCGGTCATGTCCGGTTGGCGGCTCTTTTGGCTCTCGGGTGACTGTTTCCTCGTGGCTGCGTGCAGCGGGGCTAGGGGAGGGTCTGTGCCGACGGACGTGGGTTACTGACCTGGTAGCCTGTCTGCCCCTGGGTGGGTCCGGGATGGGCGTGAGGTTCTGGGGGCGCTCCGTCTCTGGGCTGGGGCCCTGGCCGGGCCTCGGGGCCTTGGGTCCTGGTTTGTGTGTTGCCGGGGTTGTGGGCGGGTGGGTGCATGGGGGCCCATCCCTGGCGCAGGGTGCCGCCGGTGCGTCGAGCCACCTGGGGGGCTCTTCAACTGGTGGGGGAGATTGTCACACCTTGCAGGAGCTTTCCTCTCCTCAGGAACTCTCTGCAGGAGGGGGAGATACAGGAGAGGTGGAGGAAGATCTCAGCCTGGGCGTCTATTGTCTCATGTAGTCTGGAAGATGAGTGGATGGTGGTGGGGTTGGGTGAACTGTCCCGGGCTCTGTGGGGCCGGGGGGCGCTGCTGCGCTGGGCCCCGGTCTGGATGGGCCTGGGCCCCCTTTCCCTGGCGGGTCGCGGAGTATGGGAGTGCCTACTGGGGTCAGCGGGGGAGCTGGCCCCAGGGAGGGGTCACCTGCCCCTCCCTTCCTTCCCTCCCCATCTCCAGCTGCCTCCCTCTTCCGGCTCCACCACAACCACCCACACATGCAGGGCCTTGGAGTAGGGGTATGTCACCAGGGTGCAGAGGAGGCTACCCCCCCCCCGTCCCCTTCTGGCTGCCTCTGCCTCAATTTTATCCCACAACTTAGACATTCACATTACTCACACTCTCATTACACATACATATAGGATCTTGGGGGTGGGCACGATACACGGAGTCCAAATTACCATCAGGGTGTACACCTCACCCCTGGCGTCGTTGCCCACCTCTCAATTTTAAATACACGTAGACATTGAGGGCTAGCAGGAGGGACTATGCGCTTACCTGCTGCTCTCTGGCAGGTAGCTCCATGCCCTCCTGGGTTTTAATTGCACCTTAGAACACACATGCATCAACACTACAATGAGCGGGTGGAGGGAGGTTTGGAGTCTTCTCTCACCCCCATTCTCTGCGGCCTGCTGCTAGGAGGAGTTGGCCATCCGACTGCGGTCTGGAGTGTGGGGCCTCCCTGCTGCTGCGGAGTCGGGGCGGTCTGCCTCTCCCCACCGCAGGGAAAAGGGTAACACCACCTGGGTCTGGGTGCAGTTCCCCCCTCCAGGGGCAAGGGTACCTAGACCCGGTTCGTAGAGTACGCTTGGGGAGTGTGATCGTGTGTACAGCGTCTCTTTATGTCTGTCTCCACGTTGGTTGAGTGTGGAGTAAGTGCATATGAGAGCATGAGGGTGGGAATGGATGTTTGTGTCTGTGTGTGCCTGTATGTCTGTGTCTATATGTCAGGTTGGGTATCAGACGCCACCTCTCTGGGGACATCTCAGGCCCTCCAAGGTGTGGAGGCCTATCTCCACCCACCACCACTTCCCCTGCCAGTGGCGGACTCCCTCAGGTGTCGGTGCGTTGGTGGTTCTTTGTGTCTGAGGGTGGGCGTCCGGGTACACACCGGCTCACTCCTTGGCGGCCGCTTATCGGGGCCTGGAGCCTGGGGCTCGCTCGGGCCACTTCGGAGGTGGGGTGCCCCCGGCCTCTCGGCCTGGGGCTCGGTCACTCAGGCACAGCTGGCTGCCGGTGGAGCTCACGGGCGCGTCACTGCAACTCCCCCTGGCTTCTGCTCCGCGGCTGCTGAGTGAGCCCTCATCTGGGACTCTCCTCAGCTCTTACTGGGACAGTGGCGCGGCTGCCCCTCTGTTGGTCTTCCTTGGTCTCTTGTGTTCTGGGGGCCTCTGGATGTCTGGAGTTTTGATCTCCTCCATACCTGCTTCATACCCTGGAGGACGGGGCTGTGGCTCCCCACACTCCCTAGCAGATCGTTACATGAAGAAACCTTTGGAATGCAAGCATGCTGATCCACACAGGTATGCACACAGGTGTACACACGGGTATTCACAGACGCGGACTACAGCTTTCTTGGCTGCTGCCTCAAAGCACATTGTGCGCTGTCTATCTTGTGTGCTGCACAATATCGTTTATTATTTAGTATCTACTGATATCTACTGCTAGCTAGTTTATTGTGATGGTGCTGTTTTTTTTATTATGTTGCTCTTTGTTGTTTGCTTTCTCTTCTGTTTTTTTTTCTCCATACAGGTGACCCAGGTGTTTTGTTTTTTTGTTTGTTTGTTTTTTTTTCTTTCTTCCCCCCCTTCTCACCGTCTCTTCTCCCCTTTGGTTTTCTTTCTCTCCCTCTCTTTCTTTCATTCTTTCTCCCTGTCCTATCCCCCAGTCATGTCTGTCCCGTTTGTAGCAACTGAAAATAAAATAAATTCATAATTATAATAAAGGTCAATCAAATGGACCAATATGGCAAGGCCATGATGATCCACTTGGTAAAATAAATCCGCTTGGCATCTTTCTTGGCCTTAAGACAACAATTCTGATGGCTAAAGATCCAAACGGGACACAAAAAAAAAAAAAGAAAAAAGAAAACGGATATAAGATCCCTTGAAAAATTATATAATGAAACTTGTATGTTTTGGATACTTACTAAAACAATGTATGAAAGTAATGAGAAAGTGGCCACTTTCATGAGTAAATCATGTAAGCTTTATATGGAGGGAACGTGACAATGACAGGAAGTGTCTAATCTTTGTGCATAATCTGTAAGCAAAGGTTGACTCTAGGCACTTTTTTTGTTTTTTTGCTTTCATTTATTTGAAATTTGTGTTTTCTCAAGTTTTTTCTGTGAGACGGATTCTGAAGGATCTTCTTGATGGCATAGTGGATGTTGGTCAGAAACACTTCATTTCCCTTCTTGCTGAAGTGAATTCCATCCGGTACAAATATGGTGTCATCATAATATCTCAGGGAGGGATGTTCAACGATGAAGCCTCCAAAGGAATGAACTGCCTTTCTCATACCTGAGTTTAAAGTTTTCCTGTCCATATTGGTGTATTTTGGATTTCCGTACCTCCACACTTGGCGTTCATTGATGCAGGAATATATGATAGGAGCGCTGTGCGGAGACGTGGCCGCAGTCAGGGCACAGCAGGAGCTGCTTCTGGGGCTTCTGGAGGAGGTAAAACAGCTACGCCTCCAAAATGCCGAGAAGGACAGACGGATCATGGATCTCGAGCGGCGGGTGGATGAGCTGGAGCAGTACACCCGTACGAACGACGTGGTCATCAGCGGTATTAAAATCAAGCCGCGCGCGCCGGGAATGTCGGGGAGCCCAGCGACGAGGAGACCCGCTCGGTAGAGCAACAGGTGGCGTCCTTCCTCCAAAGCAAGGGGATAGAGATGGACCTGGAGCACATAGAAGCATGTCACTCACTGCCCAGGAGGAGTGACAGACTGCCGGCCATCATTATGAGATTTGTCAATCGGAAGAACAAGGTCGCACTGCTGAAACAAGGACGCAAACTGAAAGGCACGGACGTTTTCATTAATGAGCATCTGACACGAAAAAACGCAGACATCGCGAGGAAGGCAAGGCAACTGAAGAAGAACGGTAAAATACAACATACATGGGTAACAAACTGTAAGATTTTCATTAAGCTAAACGGGACACCAGAAGAGGCAAAAGTACTGATAGTGAGGAACATGGAGGATCTGGACAAGTATAACTGACACCAATGTATCAATTACACCAGGAAATGACATGGACACGTTGAAATTAGTTCTTCAACAGAAAGTAATTGATCTAGATTGTGAATATAAGGAGCATAATATAATAGATCCAGAAATAGATTCTGAAAGTAACTTTCTCTCTTCTTTTGTTAAAAATTGTAATTATTTCACTCAGGAACAATATGAAAAAGAAATTAACCTAGACGGGAAGCTCTCATTAATTCACTTTAACAGCAGAAGTATGTACTCTAATTTTGATTTCATTAAGGACTATTTGCAACAATTTTCTCACCCCTTTAGTGTTATAGCCATCACTGAAACTTGGTTCAATGTCGATAAAGGAATAGATTTTTGTTTGAATGGATATGATTTAAAATACATGAATAGATTAAATAAGGCGGGCGGCGGGGTTGCTATATATGTTCATAACTCTATAAAATATAATGTTGTAACAACTATGTCTATGGCTATTGATGGAATTTTGGAATGTTTGACTATTGAGATTATGAATGAAAAAAAGAGAAATGTTATAATAAGTTGTATATATCGGACACCCAGTTCAAGTATTGACACTTTTAATGAATGGATAGAAAAAACGTTTGCTTCGGTGAACCAAAAATTACTATTTATCTGTGGTGATTTTAACATTGATTTGCTAAATCCAACAAGGTTAAAAGCCATTGATGACTTTACTGACACAATGTACAGCTTATCACTATATCCAACAATAACAAAGCCAAGCAGAATAACTTCACATAGCGCCACTATTATTGACAACATTTTTACTAATGTCATGGATTTCCAAATTAATAGTGGTCTGCTTGTCTGTGATATAACTGACCACTTACCAGTTTTTACTTTGTGTGACTGTGATTTAAAAAAAATAGATACCAAGATCATGATAGCAAAGCGAACAATAAATGAAGAAGCAATTCATGCCTTCAATTTCGATTTAGCACAACAAGATTGGAGTTCGGTGTATGAAGAGTCAGATGTGGACAAGGCTTATGATAATTTTCTAGATATTTTTACTATGTGGTACAATAAACATTGTCCTGTAAACGAACACATGACAAAGAAAAAAAAGATAAAAAGTCCTTGGCTCACAAAAGGAATTATTAATGCTTGCAAAAAGAAAAACAATCTGTATAAACAGTTTATCAAAGTAAAAACAAAAGAAGTGGAACAAAGATATAAAGCATATAGAAATAAATTGACAGATATTATAAGAACGAGCAAACAACTTTATTATAGAAGAAGATTATATGAAAATAAAAACAATATAAAAGGAACTTGGGATGTGTTAAACAACTTAATTAAACAAGGATCTTCTGGAACATCATATCCTGAATATTTTACTGATGCAAATGGTGAAAATCACAACATGAGTAATATTGTCGATGGGTTCAATAAATTCTTCATAAATGTTGGCCCTGAACTAGCAGCGGACATCCCGTGTCATAAAAATGAAAATATCAGTAATATAAAATCAAATCCCTTTTCACTGTTCCTCTCAGCTACAAATGAGCAAGAAGTAATAAATATCACATTAAAATGTAAAAGTAAGTCTTCAATGGATTATCATGACATAAATATGTCTGTAGTTAAACAGGTTATTCTGAATATTGCTAGTCCCTTAACATATATCTGTAATTTATCATTTCAGTCCGGTTGTTTTCCAAAAAAAATGAAAATTGCGAAAGTAATACCACTATATAAAAGTAATGACAAACACAGTTTTACCAATTATAGGCCTATTTCTCTACTGCCTCAATTCTCAAAAATTCTAGAAAAACTTTTTAATTCAAGATTAGAAAAATTCCTTGAAAAACATCAAATAATAAATGTTGGTCAGTATGGTTTCAGAACGCAAAGAACCACTTCAATGGCGATAATTGAGGCAGTAGAAGAAATTACTGATACACTGGATAAAAATAAATATGCAGTTGGTATTTTTGTTGACCTCAAAAAGGCCTTCGACACAATCAATCACTCAATTTTACTGGATAAATTGGAAAGATATGGTATTCGAGGGAAAGCTGGTAACTGGTTAAAAAGTTACCTAACGGGTCGGGAACAATATGTTAGCATAGGGCATTACCATTCAGAGAAACTTGGTATTACATGTGGTGTTCCCCAAGGGTCAGTGTTGGGACCAAAACTTTTCAATGTATACATAAATGATATTTTTGATGTTTCTCAAGTACTTAAACTCATACTGTTCGCAGATGACACCAACATATTTTTCAGTAGCGATGATTATACTGATCTTGTAATGACTGTAAACAGGGAGCTAAAATTAATAAAAAAAATGGATGGACATAAATAAATTATCATTAAATATAAATAAAACTAAAGCAATGTTTTTTGGTAATTTAAAATATAATATAGAATTACCAATTATCATTGAAGGTGTACCAATTGATAATGTGAGTGAAAACAAATTTTTGGGAGTTATAATTGATAACAAAATTTCATGGAAACCCCACGTCAGACACATAAAAACCAAAATTTCCAGAAGCCTCGCAGTTTTGAACAAAGTGAAACAATTCCTTGATAAAGATGCACTTCGTACTCTGTACTGTACCCTGGTTCTTCCATATCTTACATATTGTGTGGAAGTGTGGGGAAATACATATAAAAATACAACTAATCCATTAGTCACAGTACAGAAACGAGCACTGCGTATTATTCACAAGGCTGGTTATCTAGATCATACTCACAAATTCTTTCTTCAGGCAAAGTTACTTAAATTCCAGGATCTGGTTAATTACAATACATCCATAATTTTGTATAAAGCTTTTGCTAAACTTTTACCGGCAAATTTACAAACTAGATTTGAAATTCGAGAAAAGGTTTATAATGTGAGAGGCTTTGGAGAATTCAAATTACCCAGAACTCGAACAACCCGTAAAGGCTTTTGCGTGTCTGTATGTGGTGTGAAAATCTGGAACAGTCTGAGTTTACAATTGAAACAATGCAAAAATATTCATAGATTTAAATTTCTCTACAAACAGTTGGTCTGGTCACAGTATACTCAATGATGGGTTTTAGTGTGCTCTGTAATGTCTGTCCTCTTACCATTGCTGGTATGGATTCCAAAATAAAAAATAAAAAATAAAGTGTGCGTATGTATGTACATATATGTACTTGTGTGTGTAGATATATATGTATGTATATGTATGTGTGTCTGTTACTTGTAGTTATTACTGCCTGTTACCTGTGGTAATGCAATTTATAATTTATATATTCTGTATTCAGTTATGAAGGCTCTAATTGTTGGTTGCGAGCTGCCGCTTAGATGCTTGTATCTGCCCGGGGCTGTTGATGGGTCTGTATGCAATGATGGGCGTAGCTGCGGGAAGTTTATTGTTTTTTTTTGTTGATGAGTGAGTATAGGGGTGGGATTTAATAAGTTTTCTTCGTCCCACTCCTTTTTCAGGTAAGTTTTGTTTTTTGTTTTGTGTATTTTATGTTCAATATAGGTATTTGTTGTGCCTGAAAATGAATAAATAAATGAAATGAAATGAAATAGTCATGGAGGGGAACTTTGCATGCAGTTCAATCAGTTCTTTTTTCATTGCAGAGGAAAGTTCCAGGGGGTATACAAGTCCCAAGTCGTTGCCGGCATGAATCACCAAAATATCAGGTGGACTCTGTGTGGAAATCTCTGAATAAAAACAAGGAAGGACGTCATTCCAGCGCATCCCTCCTTTTCCATACCAGTGAACATTTGCATCAAGTCCAAACTTTTCTCCAAACATCTGGCATGCTACCCATTCTCCTCGCTTTATGTAACTTGATCCAATGATCCATATCTGAGGTACTTTCTTGGGTACCCCTCTGCTGTGTCTTCCTCTGGTTTCGTCTCTGTGTGGTTTTGAATGTTCTCCCACGATCTTGAGGTCTTAACATGACAGTGGAAGAGGCACCTCTTGATGTTCTTGCTTTCACTGCTAATTCTCTGTCATTTCTATTTGTGGTTCTTCTGTTTTCTGGGCGACAAATATCTGATATACACCTCTATGATGTCACATTATAGACCAGCTCTAGCCAAGCCGACTCAGGAGGCCTTTCTAATTTGTAATGGAAGTGCATAAAATAATTTAGAATCTCAGAGAGAAAGTGTGGGGCGAGACAATTTAATGTTTTAAAAACAAATAAAAGAATTTTTAAATTAACTCTAAAGTTAACAGGCAGCCAGTATAGCGAGGATAAAATGGGAATAATATACTTCTCAGAGTACCTGGGTCGTTGACTCAGTGCTCTCAGTTTGGACTTTTGTCACTGTAGCTGATGCTGAAATGTTTGCGTGGGTTGCCATGACCACACCAGAACCCAGCGTCTGAGATCGTTATATTGTTTTCTAATTGTTTTCCTTTATTTACTATTCATGTTTGTGTACAGTGTAAACGATAATCTATGAGTCCCTTGATACATTTTTCTTACAAAGAATGTTTCTGTTAAAGTGACTGTGGAGCAGTCACCTCTTCTGTGAGTTGCGGGAACCAGAAGTTTTAGGGTTCTTCAACTTTTCTACTGCTGGTTTACAAGGCGGACGCATAAAAAAAAAAAAAAAAAAAGATTAATGATAATATAAAGTACATTAAATAAAAATAAATGATGCTGGTTAATTTGTTAACTAAGGAGCCCCGCAAGGCACACTGGAAAAAAAATGAAGATGAACTTTGGCGAGATCTCCCGACATCTTGCCAAAGTTCATCCTTATTTTATTTTTTTTCTCCACTGTCCTTTGCGGGGCTCTGTAGTTGACACTTGTAGTGATGGGAATTCCGGCTCTTTTTAGTGAACCGGCTCTTTCGGCTCGGCTCACTAAAAAGAGCCGGCTCTTTAGGCTCCCAACCGGCTCTTCAGGTTGTTTTGTTGCTTTACTTAATTTATTATTAACAATAATATAAAACTATTGAAGAAAATATAATCTGATCAAACATTATTCAGCTTTAAATATTGTTCAGCTTTAAAGTTACTGTGCAACTGTGTAATAAAAATGTGCTCACGACTTTGGCCTTGAGAGCGATAAGAAGCGATCGCCTCATCCTGCAGGTGCAAGATATCTGCAAGCGAAGAGACTAGAACACCCAAGGCCGATTTCCTTTTATGGAGTTGTTTTTTCTGCTAATGCAGCACTTTCCTCACAACCCCCTCCTGTAAGTTTTAGAGAATATATACCCATCCTCACAGCAAATATTAGGAATCTCTTGATGTGAGCTGTGTTGAGAGGTTGTCTCTGTCTCAATAAAAGTTCACTGATTCCCCATCTGCAGCAGGTGTCCGGTTGTCTTCATTCTCCGCCAGCCTGGTTAAGTCAATTCCTCCTTAACATCTAAAAGAACCTATTTAATGAAGGAAGACGGGTTCACTTTGTGTTTAATATTATTCTATTGTTGTTGTTGTTTTTTTTTATATCCTTCAATTGGCGTCACGAAACAGGATCCGCTCCAGGTCAACTGGAACGGATGGGAGGATTTCGGCCGTGGTCTGAGTGAACGGAGTTTGGACAAAAGCTGTGTGCACACAAAAACAAGGTAAGCAGACCTTTTATTTCTGCTATATTGAACATTATAAAAATACTTAGTGTCCAAACTCCTAGTAATTCATAACCAAAATTGTCTGGCTTACTTAAGGCTTGTTGAGAATCAGACAAGTGAATAAGAAATAAGTGAATAAGTGAATAAAGATAAGAGTGAACTGAGGTCTGACCACGGTTGCAGCCGACGGGTTGCTCTCCGGTGTCGGATACATACCTCAGTGCAGGTCTGGGACCTTGAAAGGGTTTATTAGTAACGCCTTTCTAAACAAATTAAAAGGTTAAAGGCCTTGAGAATATTTTTTAGTAATATTCTCTAAACTACAGAAGGGTTAGGAAGGCCCAGAGGACTTTATTAGAAAAGATCCTCTAAAACTTAAAAAGGAGAAGTACTGGTTGGAGTCCAAAGGAGGGGTCCCTTTGATCAATAGGAGAAAACGGATCTCTTCTTAAAACCCCGATGATTTTAGTGTTTTAAATGTTTTGATGTTCTGTTTGATATTGGACACACATAAATACACGCTGAATGCTTGCTGTGGAACACTGGGCAGGACAGTTTGGTTCTCCGTTGTTCACAGATTACACAATTAAAGGAACTAGGTTCCTCTTTTGGTTAAAATAATACACCACACATAGAATTTTTTTTTTTTTTTTTACACATTTATTACATACATAAGGAGGGTAATGAGTGACTGCAGGTAATGTATGAAGTGTGAATGAGACGTGTGAACAAGGTGACAACCAACTAGCACCCCTATCAGGAAGCTCTAGGCAAGGCTACCCGCCAGACCCCGGTTTGGTAGAAGCTTGGTAACACCTGAAGGGATATTTCAGTGCTGACTCACCTTTAAAGCAGCGCCCCAGCTGTTAGTGCCTAACAGAGGCAGAAACCCAGCTGGCCCAAATTCTCCTTTAAAATCAATAAAAGAACACTCCTCCAGTGACAGTAAAATGGATGGAGAATTAGATCGAGAAACTAATGATGATGGTTGGGGTCCCGGTGTTATTCTTAGCACATTGGGAGAACAATTAACATGTGTTGAGACAGTCATCAACTCCACACACCAGCCTAAAGAAGCAAAAAAGCAGAAAGAGTCATTGAGGAAAACAGCTGAAAGGTTAATGAAAGAAAAGGGAAAGGACGAGGGGAGTAGTGGTAACTGGGGAATAATTTGGCAGAATAAGGCTATGCAGGCAAAAGAGAAAGAGGAAGAAGCCAACTCAGCAGCAGCAGGTGCAGGTGTGATGAGCGGGGTGAGACACAGAAAGGAAGCAGATAAGCACGCAGGCCGCAAAGCTAAATTTAATCACTGGGTGTGTTTATGGGAAACTGCAAAACCACACATGAAGAAAAATAGGTCTCAGCCACCTCCCTATTCTGCCTCAACTCCTCCCTCAGCAGGCATATATCCGGTACTTAATATCTCTGGTGGAATAATGACTATTGGAGAAGAACCGCCCGTAGCTCCAACTCCCATAGATACCAAGCATTTTTGCCCAGGAAGCTCCTCTCTGTCGGCGACATCCTCAGCTAGTAGTAGAGCCCCCTCTTCTATGTCCCATTGTTTTGGAACCGGATCTGAGGGCCTAACTGACCCATTTGCGAGCGCACCATTTGCGGTTCGAATGAACAGACAGGAACCCACTGAACAACAATTAACTGATCTAGAAGCAGCATTACGCAGCTGCTTAAATGAACATAGGTCAGTGGTCCAGGTGAATAATCGTGTTGCGTCAGCCCCTCTTTCCCGGTCCAACCCCTTTGCCAGCACTCCTGTCGCTGTTAAAGGAGATCTGACCGCTACTGCAAAAACTGAGCCTGGCACTTCACCAAATGTCACAGTTACCATGTCTTTGGTGGGCCGTCAGGATCCGGAAACACAGATGAGTTTAGCCCACGCTTTTGCTGACACTGCTACCCCACCAGGCGGGGAAGAAACTGAGGATACTGATGATGAACTCAGTGACCTTAACAATACACGCCCCTCTACCCCTCCCAGTTTAGGATATCAGACTAGATCTAAGGGCCCTGTGCCTCAGCCTCCAGGCATATTTCCCCTGGTCCAGACTAAAGCGCAACGTAGACCAGTGTATCAACCTTATTCATTCGGAGATGTCCAGGCCCTAGTGGACAAACTCCCTGACATAACGGAGGGAGGGAATGCCTGGTTGGCTGGTTTGGATAAATACACAGCTGGACAGGACCTCGCACTGGGAGATTTTAGAGCTATTATAACTAGGTGCACATCCCGATCTCAGGCAGCGGACCTGGAACAAAATGCGGGTACTACCATGCATGAGAACGAGGTGCCACTAATGCAGGCCTTGAGGTTTATTGGACCGGCCCTGCGTAAACAATTCCCACCCAAAAATCAAGGCACCTTACAGAAATTTAAATGGGAGGGAAAGCAAAATCCCACCCAGTATCTAAATCAGGCTGTTGAAGACTGGGTGAACCATACAGGTCATCACCCCAGTAGGACTTGTTCACAGAGCATGTGGTTTAGAAGGGCGGTGCTGAGGGGCATTCCGGAGTCAGTAAGCCAGAAAATGGAGGATAATCCTGATTTGCAGGACTGTGACTTTGCAATCTGGAAGAAACATTTGATTTTTAATCTTAACAAAGTGCAGATTAAGTCTGATGATAAAGCGGAGAGCGTCGAAGATTTACAGTTGCAACTGTTGAAGGTTCAGCTGCAGAAAGCTAAAAACGACCTGGGTGGAAAAGGTGACAAGCCTAAAAAGCAGCTTGTGGCCGCTGCGGCTCCCGCTCCTGGTCCAGTTGCCCCTGATTTGTATCCGAACCCATGGCCAACTGATCCACAGCCCCCCCAGTATGGTGCTTATCACTCCCCGGCCCCTTATGGGCAGAGAGGTTCCCCATTTGGAGGAAACAGAGGTGGTTTCAGGGGAAGGGGTCAGATGGGAGGTGGTAGGGGAGGCCAGATGTATGTTTGTTTCCGGTGTGGACAACCTGGACACTGGGCTAAAGCGTGCCCTTTGAACCCGGCTGCTGGAAGAGGCAGGGGAGCCCGTGGTGGGCCCTATCAGCATCCTGGCCACAGAGGTGGACCTCGTGGTGCTTTAGTTGAAGTGCCCCCGGCCCCACAGATGCCTGTGATGGGGTGGGAGTACTACGAGGGTGGTCCCCAGCTATAGGACACCCCACAGACTGCCCAGGACAGTGAAGGGACAACGGCGGACCCTATGCTGTCCATAACTGTAGATAGAAGAAGAAGCAGCTTTTTAGTGGACACTGGAGCTACGTACTCCACCATTAAGGATGTTGCTCGTGAAAGACTTACTGACAGAGTGATTACAGTGGTGGGCATATCTGGGGAACCTAAAACTCTGCCTTACACCGTGCCCCTCCCCACAACGGTTGGAGATCAGACCTTGTTACACACCTATGTTTGTTCAAAACAGGCGCCTGTGAATTTACTGGGAAGAGACTTGTTGATTAAATTAGGAGCCACAATACTCTGCTCTTCACAAGGCCTAACTGTGACTCTCCCTACTGGGGTTGTACTTCCCTGCTCTGAGGGCCCAGAGGGAGGTGGTCAGTTTCTGCTGCAACCCTCCTCCTGTTTGGCGGACTCTGCTGACATCTACTGGGCATTATTGGAAGTTGAAACACCTGCTGAACCAGGAGTTTGGACTGCTTTTCAGCAATGGCGGCCGTGGCTCTCACTCCTACATCCTTATGTCCCTCCCCCTGACCCACCTCATGTTACACTGTTTTATGACAGGCATGACACCACCTGGTACCAGCACATGTTCCAAGAGCAGTGTGAGGGGCGGGCTTGGTCTCTGAACATGTCGTGCATTTTTGCGGCACCGGAGGGAGTGGCAGCAGCGGTTACTTTTACAACAGATCAATTACAGTGGTACATGATGTCTGATGAGGCAGCTCCCCATGTGTCACTGGCCTTACATCCTGGACACCAGGCTAAGGAGCTGGGTGGAATGGTTAAACGTTCCCTTGCGGCCACTGACTGGACACCTACAAAACTCCCACAGGTTTTGTTTTCTCCATCTACCAAGACATACCAAATTTTAAATGATTGCTTTAATTCCTCAACACTGCAACATGGAGTGGTCAGCGGGTCACATGGAAGAGAACACACAGACCACTGTGATGCTGCGCCTTTACTCGACTCTCTTCCAGATTGTTTGTGGTCCCTTGGACCCACAGATGTAGGTTTAGTTGATGTGGAGCCAGTCTCTTTTCAACTGTCATCTGCTACCCCTTTGTGGCAGCCTCAGTACCCACACAGACCGGAGGCTGAGGCTGGGATTGCAGAAACAATTTCTGGTTTGGTCACTGCCGGTGTCTTGGAGCCCTCCTGCTCTAAGTGGAACACGCCCATCCTACCCGTTGAGAAAAAAGGCACGGGGAAGTTCAGAATGGCACATGATTTGAGAAGGATTAATGCCTTACTTGGCACTCCTACTTTGCCTGTGCCTAATCCTTATGTTGCCTTGACCAACCTCCCACCATCTCATGCCTGGTTCACCTGCATTGACTTGGCTAATGCCTTTTTCTGCCTCCCACTTCGTGAGTCACTGCGTGACATTTTCTCATTTACATTTAGAGGCCGACAATGGCGTTACACTCGCTTACCACAGGGATTTGCCCTCTCCCCAGGACTGTTTAATCAGTGTTTGAAAGAACTTTTACAAACCAGCCCACTACCATCTGACTGTATGTTAATACAATATGTGGATGACCTTTTGCTGTCTGCCCCCACGGCTGACATCTGTTTGGAGGCCACCAGAGTGGTACTTCACCACCTGGCCAACACAGGTTTTAAAGTGAGCAAAAACAAACTACAGATTGCAAGAAAACAGGTTTCTTTTCTAGGCCGCATGGTCTCACAGTCCGGTATTTCCTTGTCCCCAGAACACAGGAACTCCATTTTGCACCATCCAAAACCTCTAACTGTAAAAGACATGTTGTCATTTTTGGGCCTGACTGGTTACAGCAGGACCTATGTCCCAGACTATGTTGGCCTTACTTCCCCTTTGCGCGTTTTGGTAAATGAACAAGGCATGAGAAACCTCTCTGCTCGCCTCTCATGGACTACAGAAACAGAACAGGCGTTTATAAAGTTAAAACAACAGCTTTCTGTCGCCTCTGACCTTGCTGTGCCAGATTATGCTTTGCCTTTTCATCTTGATGTTTCTGGAACTGGAACCCATATCAATGGTATCCTGTTCCAGAAAAAAGGGGGAGAGAGAAAAGTGTTGACATATGTAAGCGTAATGCTTGACAACACTGAAAAACGCCACCCACCGTGCACACAACACGTTTCTGGACTTGCAAAAATCATTCAGAAAACAGCACACATAGTGATGAACCACCCACTAAAAATTTTGACATCACACAGTGTGGTGGCCTACGTCTCCTCACAGGCCTTCACACTCACTTCACTCAGGCAGAGACGCCTCAGTACCATTTTGGAAGCACCACACATCACCTACTCACATGAAGGCATAAACATGGCTGATCACATGGGATCAGGGGAACCACATATGTGTGAAGAGGTTGTGCAGGTACAGGAGAAAATCAGGCCAGATTTGCAGGCAGAACCTCTAATGGATGCAGAAAAAGATTGGTTCACAGATGGATGTTGTTTTAGAACTGAAAGTGGAATGTTGAAGGCTGCATGGGCAATAGTGGAACAGACAGACATGAGATGGAAAACAGTGAAAGCAGAGCAGTTGACAGGACAACAGTCTGCACAGAGAGCTGAACTGAGAGCGGTGATTGAAGCCTTAAAGATGGGAAAGGGACAGAAAGTGAATATATACAGTGATTCAGCTTATGCTGTGGGAGCAGTGCATGTGGAGCTCAAGCAGTGGCTAAGAGCTGGTTTTTTGACAGCCAGCGGAAAGCCTATTAAACATGAGATAGAAATGAGGGAATTAGCGGAAGCACTGTTGTTACCTGTTAAGGTGGCAGTGGTAAAATGCAAAGGACACAGTGCCGGATTGAACTTAGTGGCATTAGGTAACAAACAGGCCGACTTAGTAGCTAAGCAGACAGCTGGTTACTTACCCTCCCTGATTATGGTAATGGACCCAGAAGCCACACCCCCTCCAGAAAGACCACCCATACAACTAGGCCTAGCCACAATCAGAGAGTTACAGGACAAAGCCAGCCCCCAGGAAAAATCATTATGGGTAACAAGAGGGGCCACAAACACAGATGTTTGGCGTGGCCCAGATGGAAGGCCCATTCTACCGCCAGGGGTCAGACAGACAGCAATGGAAGAGGCACATGGAGTGGGGCATGTGGGACCTGCACAAATGATGAGGAACTTAGCCACCTGGTGGCACCCTTATCTAAAAGACATGACAAAATACATGGTTAAAACCTGTAAGGAGTGCAACCAATTTGGAATCAAGCCCGCCTTCAAGCCAATAGCAGGGTACTTCCCCATCCCACTTTGCCCAGGGAAAGAAATAATCATTGATTACACAGACATGGTGGACAGAGTAGGTAGTTACAGGTACCTGCTGGTGGCTGTGGATGCATTTTCAGGTTGGCCAGAAGCCTGGCCGACAGCAAGTGAAAACAGTAGAACTGTGGTGAAGTGTCTGATTAATCATTATATACCACAGCATGGGTTTCCCGAGGTCATAAGGTCGGACAATGGTTCACATTTCAGGAACCACGATCTGCAGAGGGTTGAAGCCGCATTAGGTTTGAAACATAAGTTTGGCTCAGTTTACCACCCCCAATCCCAGGGGAAAGTGGAAAGGATGAATCAAACTCTAAAAACTAAATTGGCTAAAATCTGTGCACAGACCAAATTAGATTGGGTTAAGGCATTGCCTCTTGCATTAATGTCCATAAGATGCTCAGTAAATCAAACCTCTGGTTACACTCCATTTGAGTTGGAGCATGGCAGGCCTTTTCCTGGCCCCTCCTCTCGCCTGTTAATGTCGGATGAAGCTGATTCAGACCTCGATCCGAGGACATATTATAACATGCTCCGCAGTTTTGTTGCCCAGTATTCCTCACAGGTCGCTGAAAGAAACCAGCAAGAGCTGAAAGAGGCGGCTACACCTGGAATGGACTACGTCCTCCTGAAAGTCACAAAGAGAAAGTGGGCTGAGCCTCGCTGGACAGGCCCTTACCGCATAACAGAGCGGACCTCCCACGCTGTCAGGCTCGAAGGGAAAGGTGACACCTGGTTTCATTACACACAGTGCGCTGCTGCCACCGAACCAGGAAGAACCTTGAGAGAGGTGCAGAAGGACCTGTCAGAAGGAGCTGCAACAGCATCACCAACCACTTGAGGGAGCCAAAGCTCAACCTACAAGCCGGCTGGTTACAAAAGGGGGTGTTCTTCATACTGAACTAAACATTTTTATTTTTCTATTTTTAACATCTTTTATGACTTTGCTTTTATATTGGCTTGAGTTTTTAAGATTTACATTTTACATTGCAATAGTTTTAACTGCTGAAAGCTCATTTAAAGTTGTGTCACTGATACTTTTTGTTGCTCTTTAACTCCTAGAACACGCCCTTGGCGAGGTGGGGGGAACTGGACCACCTTTCTCTGCCCCATCATCCTCTATTAGAAGACATCCAAGCTAAGTAAACATGTCTTGGCCCTTTCCCCCTGAAATGACAGGCAGGCAAAGATGTTGCGTCTTTGTTTGCTTCCTGGCCCTGGGTCTCATTCCCATTGGCATAATCCTGATCTGTGAAGGGCCCCCGACACTTCTGACACCTTCAAGTTCAAAAGCTTCGCCCCCTTCTGACAGTCCCAATCTGACAAATGTAGCCCCTAGGGTCTTGCCCACCACTTCCTCTCCAGTTTTGCCCACGCCCGATCCATTTAGAAAGAAACGACACACGGTTACCTCCTGCACCCCAAGTACGACTAGAATGATTACTCTCTGTGTCCCCAACAATAAAAGTTGGGTAGTCGAAATAGATTTCGCTAGCTTCCCAGTCACTCCCGTCACCAAAGACCAAGGGGGGGATCTTTTTAACCTTGCAGTACATCTCTCCTCCTCAGTGTGGTATATAACCCTGGGAGGTTGGCATCAGTGGAAGTGGTCCAGTTTAGTGTCAGAAACGGACCTCGATTGGTCCAAGCACTCTAGGGGTCAGGCTTTGCACTGGAGAAACCAAAATATGCTCAGAATAGCAAAAAAACCGGATCTTTCAGGCTTAATTTTTACCCTAAAAGATCTGGCCTTGACCTCCTGTCAACAATTTATACTTGCCCCTTGGACTGATCGCACCGCCCTGTATTGGCAAATGGAAATATGCCCTAGCGTTGGTGCAGCTCCAAGCTCTGTAGTTAAAGATGATAACCCCACCTTTAATGGCCCTCCGGTGACATATACAAACGGGGGGAGAAACGGCCGAATACGCATTGTAGACACAAATAAAATGTCTAAAGATGACCTCTTCCAAATTCTAACCGGTATTTCTGGAGCAACAAACAACTGGTTACTACTAGCTGAGCAAGCTGCTGACAAGACGGCTTCCGACTGCATAGTCTGTATGGGAGCCCGCCCCACTTTAAGAGTCGTACCGGCGCCAGTCAATAGTGCATGCCTCCTGCATCTTATGAACAATACAAAACGAGGTCATTGCTCATATCTGGAAAACCACTTTCCTAAAACTCAACGCTCGGTCTCTAATAAACCCCCTTTCTTTTCTTCAGATGTAGCTGTGAACAATTTCACTTGTATTAACCTGACTGGCAATGCAGTAAAACTAGGTAGCTTGAACTCTTCTTGGTGCACTGAGATGACGGTTATGAAACCAAACTTCCGACCTACGGCTAGGGCTGACTTGTGGTGGTGGTGTGGCAATAACAAGTTATATGATGGTTTCCCTCGGGATGCGTCAGGTCTTTGCGCTCTCATAACTCTTATTTTACCTGTTTCAGTCACTCCAGTAGATCTCTCTATAGAAGTACACGAAGTTGGCCTCCCATCCTCCTCTGAACGCCGCTCTAAACGTTCTCTAATCCCAGGTTCAGCTCATAATCCAACCTATATTGATGCTGTAGGTATACCCCGTGGGGTCCCCGATGAATATAAACTGCGAGACCAGGTTAAAGCAGGATGGGCCTCGATACTTTGGATGGTTGAAATAAATGCGAATGTAGACAGAATTAACTACATTCACTTTAATGTGCAACTGTTGGCTAATTACACTCGAGATGGTTTTGAAGCTGTGCATGCACAGTTATCTGCCACTTCCCTAATGGCTTTCCAAAACAGGGTCGCAACGGATTTTCTCCTCGCAGAAAGAGGCGGAGTCTTGAAGAAAATATAATCTGATCAAACATTATTCAGCTTTAAATATTGTTCAGCTTTAAAGTTACTGTGCAACTGTGTAATAAAAATGTGCTCACGACTTTGGCCTTGAGAGCGATAAGAAGCGATCGCCTCATCCTGCAGGTGTAAGATATCTGCAAGCGAAGAGACTAGAACACCCAAGGCCGATTTCCTTTTATGGAGTTGTTTTTCTGCTAATGCAGCACTTTCCTCACAACCCCCTCCTGTAAGTTTTAGAGAATATATACCCATCCTCACAGCAAATATTAGGAATCTCCTGATGTGAGCTGTGTTGAGAGGTTGTCTCTGTCTCAATAAAAGTTCACTGATTCCCCATCTGCAGCAGGTGTCCGGTTGTCTTCATTCTCCGCCAGCCTGGTTAAGTCAATTCCTCCTTAACATCTAAAAGAACCTATTTAATGAAGGAAGACGGGTTCACTTTGTGTTTAATATTATTCTATTGCTGTTGTTGTTTTTTTTATATCCTTCAATTGGCGTCACGGAACAGGATCCGCTCCAGGTCAACTGGAACGGATGGGAGGAGTTCGGCCGTGGTCTGAGTGAACGGAGTTTGGACAAAAGCTGTGTGCACACAAAAACAAGGTAAGCAGACCTTTTATTTCTGCTATATTGAACATTATAAAAATACTTAGTGTCCAAACTCCTAGTAATTCATAACCAAAATTGTCTGGCTTACTTAAGGCTTGTTGAGAATCAGACAAGTGAATAAGAGATAAGTGAATAAGAAATAAGTGAATAAGTGAATAAAGATAAGAGTGAACTGAGGTCTGACCACGGTTGCAGCCGACGGGTTGCTCTCCGGTGTCGGATATATACCTCAGTGCAGGTCTGGGACCTTGAAAGGGTTTATTAGTAACGCCTTTCTAAACAAATTAAAAGGTTAAAGGCCTTGAGAATATTTTTTAGTAATATTCTCTAAACTACAGAAGGGTTAGGAAGGCCCAGAGGACTTTATTAGAAAAGATCCTCTAAAACTTAAAAAGGAGAAGTACTGGTTGGAGTCCAAAGGAGGGGTCCCTTTGATCAATAGGAGAAAACGGATCTCTTCTTAAAACCCCGATGATTTTAGTGTTTTAAATGTTTTGATGTTCTGTTTGATATTGGACACACATAAATACACGCTGAATGCTTGCTGTGGAACACTGGGCAGGACAGTTTGGTTCTCCGTTGTTCACAGATTACACAATTAAAGGAACTAGGTTCCTCTTTTGGTTAAAATAATACACCACACATAGAATTTTTTTTTTTTACACATTTATTACATACATAAGGAGGGTAATGAGTGACTGCAGGTAATGTATGAAGTGTGAATGAGACGTGTGAACAAGGTGACAACCAACTAGCACCCCTATCAGGAAGCTCTAGGCAAGGTTACCCGCCAGACTCCGGTTTGGTAGAAGCTTGGTAACACCTGAAGGGATATTTCAGTGCTGACTCACCTTTAAAGCAGCGCCCCAGCTGTTAGTGCCTAACAGAGGCAGAAACCCAGCTGGCCCAAATTCTCCTTTAAAATCAATAAAAGAACACTCCTCCATTGACAGTAAAATGGATGGAGAATTAGATCGAGAAACTAATGATGATGGTTGGGGTCCCGGTGTTATTCTTAGCACATTGGGAGAACAATTAACATGTGTTGAGACAGTCATCAACTCCACACACCAGCCTAAAGAAGCAAAAAAGCAGAAAGAGTCATTGAGGAAAACAGCTGAAAGGTTAATGAAAGAAAAGGGAAAGGACGAGGGGAGTAGTGGTAACTGGGGAATAATTTGGCAGAATAAGGCTATGCAGGCAAAAGAGAAAGAGGAAGAAGCCAACTCAGCAGCAGCAGGTGCAGGTGTGATGAGCGGGGTGAGACACAGAAAGGAAGCAGATAAGCACGCAGGCCGCAAAGCTAAATTTAATCACTGGGTGTGTTTATGGGAAACTGCAAAACCACACATGAAGAAAAATAGGTCTCAGCCACCTCCCTATTCTGCCTCAACTCCTCCCTCAGCAGGCATATATCCGGTACTTAATATCTCTGGTGGAATAATGACTATTGGAGAAGAACCGCCCGTAGCTCCAACTCCCATAGATACCAAGCATTTTTGCCCAGGAAGCTCCTCTCTGTCGGCGACACCCTCAGCTAGTAGTAGAGCCCCCTCTTCCATGTCCCATTGTTTTGGAACCGGATCTGAGGGCCTAACTGACCCATTTGCGAGCGCACCATTTGCGGTTCGAATGAACAGACAGGAACCCACTGAACAACAATTAACTGATCTAGAAGCAGCATTACGCAGCTGCTTAAATGAACATAGGTCAGTGGTCCAGGTGAATAATCGTGTTGCGTCAGCCCCTCTTTCCCGGTCCAACCCCTTTGCCAGCACTCCTGTCGCTGTTAAAGGAGATCTGACCGCTACTGCAAAAACTGAGCCTGGCACTTCACCAAGTGTCACAGTTACCATGTCTTTGGTGGGCCGTCAGGATCCGGAAACACAGATGAGTTTAGCCCACGTTTTTGCTGACACTGCTACCCCACCAGGCGGGGGAAAAACTGAGGATACTGATGATGAACTCAGTGACCTTAACAATACACCCCCCTCTACCCCTCCCAGTTTAAGATATCAGACTAGATCTAAGGGCCCTGTGCCTCAGCCTCCAGGCATGTTTCCCCTGGTCCAGACTAAAGCGCAACGTAGACCAGTGTATCAACCTTATTCATTCGGAGATGTCCAGGCCCTAGTGGACAAACTCCCTGACATAATGGAGGGAGGGAATGCCTGGTTGGCTGGTTTGGATAAATACACAGCTGGACAGGACCTCGCACTGGGAGATTTTAGAGCTATTATAACTAGGTGCACATCCCGATCTCAGGCAGCGGACCTGGAACAAAATGCGGGTACTACCACGCATGAGAACGAGGTGCCACTAATGCAGGCCTTGAGGTTTATTGGACCGGCCCTGCGCAAACAATTCCCACCCAAAAATCAAGGCACCTTACAGAAATTTAAATGGGAGGGAAAGCAAAATCCCACCCATTATCTAAATCAGGCTGTTGAAGACTGGGTGAACCATACAGGTCATCACCCCAGTAGGACTTGTTCACAGAGCATGTGGTTTAGAAGGGCGGTGCTGAGGGGCATTCCGGAGTCAGTAAGCCAGAAAATGGAGGATAATCCTGATTTGCAGGACTGTGACTTTGCAATCTGGAAGAAACATTTGATTTTTAATCTTAACAAAGTGCAGATTAAGTCTGATGATAAAGCGGAGAGCGTCGAAGATTTACAGTTGCAACTGTTGAAGGTTCAGCTGCAGAAAGCTAAAAACGACCTGGGTGGAAAAGGTGACAAGCCTAAAAAGCAGCTTGTGGCCGCTGCGGCTCCCGCTCCTGGTCCAGTTGCCCCTGATTTGTATCCGAACCATTGGCCAACTGATCCACAGCCCCCCCAGTATGGTGCTTATCACTCCCCGGCCCCTTATGGGCAGAGAGGTTCCCCATTTGGAGGAAACAGAGGTGGTTTCAGGGGAAGGGGTCAGATGGGAGGTGGTAGGGGAGGCCAGATGTATGTTTGTTTCCGGTGTGGACAACCTGGACACTGGGCTAAAGCGTGCCCTTTGAACCCGGCTGCTGGAAGAGGCAGGGGAGCCCGTGGTGGGCCCTATCAGCATCCTGGCCACAGAGGTGGACCTCGTGGTGCTTTAGTTGAAGTGCCCCCGGCCCCACAGATGCCTGTGATGGGGTGGGAGTACTACGAGGGTGGTCCCCAGCTATAGGACACCCCACAGACTGCCCAGGACGGTGAAGGGACAACGGCGGACCCTATGCTGTCCATAACTGTAGATAGAAGAAGAAGCAGCTTTTTAGTGGACACTGGAGCTACGTACTCCACCATTAAGGATGTTGCTCGTGAAAGACTTACTGACAGAGTGATTACAGTGGTGGGCATATCTGGGGAACCTAAAACTCTGCCTTACACCGTGCCCCTCCCCACAACGGTTGGAGATCAGACCTTGTTACACACCTATGTTTGTTCAAAACAGGCGCCTGTGAATTTACTGGGAAGAGACTTGTTGATTAAATTAGGAGCCACAATACTCTGCTCTTCACAAGGCCTAACTGTGACTCTCCCTACTGGGGTTGTGCTTCCCTGTTCTGATGGGCCAGAGGGAGGTGGTCAGTTTCTGCTGCAACCCTCCTCCTGTTTAGCGGACTCTGCTGACATCTACTGGGCATTATTGGAAGTTGAAACACCTGCTGAACCAGGAGTTTGTACTGCTTTTCAGCAATGGCGGCCGTGGCTCTCACTCCTACATCCTTATGTCCCTCCCCCTGACCCACCTCATGTTACACTGTTTTATGACAGGCATGACACCACCTGGTACCAGCACATGTTCCAAGAGCAGTGTGAGGGGCGGGCTTGGTCTCTGAACATGTCGTGCATTTTTGCGGCACCGGAGGGAGTGGCAGCAGCGGTTACTTTTACAACAGATCAATTACAGTGGTACATGATGTCTGATAAGGCAGCTCCCCATGTGTCACTGGCCTTACATCCTGGACACCAGGCTAAGGAGCTGGGTGGAATGGTTAAACGTTCCCTTGCGGCCACTGACTGGACACCTACAAAACTCCCACAGGTTTTGTTTTCTCCATCTACCAAGACATACCAAATTTTGAATGATTGCTTTAATTCCTCAACACTGCAACATCGAGTGGTCAGCGGGTCACATGGAAGAGAACACACAGACCACTGTGATGCTGCGCCTTTACTCGACTCTCTTCCAGATTGTTTGTGGTCCCTTGGACCCACAGATGTAGGTTTAGTTGATGTGGAGCCAGTCTCTTTTCAACTGTCATCTGCTACCCCTTTGTGGCAGCCTCAGTACCCACACAGACCGGAGGCTGAGGCTGGGATTGCAGAAACAATTTCTGGTTTGGTCACTGCCGGTGTCTTGGAGCCCTCCTGCTCTAAGTGGAACACGCCCATCCTACCCGTTGAGAAAAAAGGCACGGGGAAGTTCAGAATGGCACATGATTTGAGAAGGATTAATGCCTTACTTGGCACTCCTACTTTGCCTGTGCCTAATCCTTATGTTGCCTTGACCAACCTCCCACCATCTCATGCCTGGTTCACCTGCATTGACTTGGCTAATGCCTTTTTCTGCCTCCCACTTCGTGAGTCACTGCGTGACATTTTCTCATTTACATTTAGAGGCCGACAATGGCGTTACACTCGCTTACCACAGGGATTTGCCCTCTCCCCGGGACTGTTTAATCAGTGTTTGAAAGAACTTTTACAAACCAGCCCACTACCATCTGACTGTATGTTAATACAATATGTGGATGACCTTTTGCTGTCTGCCCCCACGGCTGACATCTGTTTGGAGGCCACCAGAGTGGTACTTCACCACCTGGCCAACACAGGTTTTAAAGTGAGCAAAACCAAACTACAGATTGCAAGAAAACAGGTTTCTTTTCTAGGCCGCATGGTCTCACAGTCCGGTATTTCCTTGTCCCCAGAACACAGGAACTCCATTTTGCACCATCCAAAACCTCTAACTGTAAAAGACATGTTGTCATTTTTGGGCCTGACTGGTTACAGCAGGACCTATGTCCCAGACTATGTTGGCCTTACTTCCCCTTTGCGCGCTTTGGTAAATGAACAAGGCATGAGAAACCTCTCTGCTCCCCTCTCATGGACTACAGAAACAGAACAGGCGTTTATAAAGTTAAAACAACAGCTTTCTGTCGCCTCTGACCTTGCTGTGCCAGATTATGCTTTGCCTTTTCATCTTGATGTTTCTGGAACTGGAACCCATATCAATGGTATCCTGTTCCAGAAAAAAGGGGGAGAGAGAAAAGTGTTGACATATGTAAGCGTAATGCTTGACAACACTGAAAAACGCCACCCACCGTGCACACAACACGTTTCTGGACTTGCAAAAATCATTCAGAAAACAGCACACATAGTGATGAACCACCCACTAAAAATTTTGACATCACACAGTGTGGTGGCCTACGTCTCCTCACAGGCCTTCACACTCACTTCACTCAGGCAGAGACGCCTCAGTACCATTTTGGAAGCACCACACATCACCTACTCACATGAAGGCATAAACATGGCTGATCACATGGGATCAGGAGAACCACATATGTGTGAAGAGGTTGTGCAGGTACAGGAGAAAATCAGGCCAGATTTGCAGGCAGAACCTCTAATGGATGCAGAAAAAGATTGGTTCACAGATGGATGTTGTTTCAGAACTGAAAGTGGAATGTTGAAGGCTGCATGGGCAATAGTGGAACAGACAGACATGAGATGGAAAACAGTGAAGGCAGAGCAGTTGACAGGACAACAGTCTGCACAGAGAGCTGAACTGAGAGCGGTGATTGAAGCCTTAAGGATGGGAAAGGGACAGAAAGTGAATATATACAGTGATTCAGCTTATGCTGTGGGAGCAGTGCATGTGGAGCTCAAGCAGTGGCTAAGAGCTGGTTTTTTGACAGCCAGCGGAAAGCCTATTAAACATGAGATAGAAATGAGGGAATTAGCGGAAGCACTGTTGTTACCTGTTAAGGTGGCAGTGGTAAAATGCAAAGGTCACAGTGCCGGATTGGATTTAGTGGCATTAGGTAACAAACAGGCCGACTTAGTAGCGAAGCAGACAGCTGGTTACTTACCCTCCCTGATTATGGTAATGGACCCAGAAGCCACACCCCCTCCAGAAAGACCACCCATACAACTAGGCCTAGCCACAATCAGAGAGTTACAGGACAAAGCCAGCCCCCAGGAAAAATCATTATGGGTAACAAGAGGGGCCACAAACACAGATGTCTGGCGTGGCCCAGACGGAAGGCCCATTCTACCGCCAGGGGTCAGACAGACAGCAATGGAAGAGGCACATGGAGTGGGGCATGTGGGACCTGCACAAATGATGAGGAACTTAGCCGCCTGGTGGCACCCTTATCTAAAAGACATGACAAAATACATGGTTAAAACCTGTAAGGAGTGCAACCAATTTGGAATCAAGCCCGCCTTCAAGCCAATAGCAGGGTACTTCCCCATCCCACTTTGCCCAGGGAAAGAAATAATCATTGATTACACAGACATGGTGGACAGAGTGGGTGGTTACAGGTACCTGCTGGTGGCTGTGGATGCATTTTCAGGTTGGCCAGAAGCCTGGCCGACAGCAAGTGAAAACAGTAGAACTGTGGTGAAGTGTCTGATTAATCATTATATACCACAGCATGGGTTTCCCGAGGTCATAAGGTCGGACAATGGTTCACATTTCAGGAACCACGATCTGCAGAGGGTTGAAGCCGCATTAGGTTTGAAACATAAGTTTGGCTCAGTTTACCACCCCCAGTCCCAGGGGAAAGTGGAAAGGATGAATCAAACTCTAAAAACTAAATTGGCTAAAATCTGTGCACAGACCAAATTAGATTGGGTTAAGGCATTGCCTCTTGCATTAATGTCCATAAGATGCTCAGTAAATCAAACCTCTGGTTACACTCCATTTGAGTTGGAGCATGGCAGGCCTTTTCCTGGCCCCTCCTCTCGCCTGTTAATGTCGGATGAAGCTGATTCAGACCTCGATCCGAGGACATATTATAACATGCTCCGCAGTTTTGTTGCCCAGTATTCCTCACAGGTCGCTGAAAGAAACCAGCAAGAGCTGAAAGAGGCGGCTACACCTGGAATGGACTACGTCCTCCTGAAAGTCACAAAGAGAAAGTGGGCTGAGCCTCGCTGGACAGGCCCTTACCGCATAACAGAGCGGACCTCCCACGCTGTCAGGCTCGAAGGGAAAGGTGACACCTGGTTTCATTACACACAGTGCGCTGCTGCCACCGAACCAGGAAGAACCTTGAGAGAGGTGCAGAAGGACCTGTCAGAAGGAGCTGCAACAGCATCACCAACCACTTGAGGGAGCCAAAACTCAACCTACAAGCCGGCTGGTTACAAAAGGGGGTGTTCTTCATACTGAACTAAACATTTTTTATTTTTAACATCTTTTATGACTTTGCTTTTATATTGGCTTGAGTTTTTAAGATTTACATTTTACATTGCAATAGTTTTAACCGCTGAAAGCTCATTTAAAGTTGTGTCACTGATACTTTTTGTTGCTCTTTAACTCCTAGAACACGCCCTTGGCGAGGTGGGGGGAACTGGACCACCTTTCTGTGCCCCATCATCCTCTATTAGACGACATCCAAGCTAAGTAAACATGTCTTGGCCCTTTCCCCCTGAAATGACAGGCAGGCAAAGATGTTGCGTCTTTGTTTGCTTCCTGGCCCTGGGTCTCATTCCCATTGGCATAATCCTGATCTGTGAAGGGCCCCCGACACTTCTGACACCTTCAAGTTCAAAAGCTTCGCCCCCTTCTGACAGTCCCAATCTGACAAATGTAGCCCCTAGGGTCTTGCCCACCACTTCCTCTCCAGTTTTGCCCACGCCCGCTCCATTTAGAAAGAAACGACACACGGTTACCTCCTGCACCCCAAGTACGACTAGAATGATTACTCTCTGTGTCCCCAACAATAAAAGTTGGGTAGTCGAAATAGATTTCGCTAGCTTCCCAGTCACTCCCGTCACCAAAGACCAAGGGGGGGATCTTTTTAACCTTGCAGTACATCTCTCCTCCTCAGTGTGGTATATAACCCTGGGAGGTTGGCATCAGTGGAAGTGGTCCAGTTTAGTGTCAGAAACGGACCTCGATTGGTCCAAGCACTCTAGGGGTCAGGCTTTGCACTGGAGAAACCAAAATATGCTCAGAATAGCAAAAAAACCGGATCTTTCAGGCTTGATTTTTACCCTAAAGGATCTGGCCTTGACCTCCTGTCAACAATTTATACTTGCCCCTTGGACTGATCGCACCGCCCTGTATTGGCAAATGGAAATATGCCCTAGCGTTGGTGCAGCTCCAAGCTCTGTAGTTAAAGATGATAACCCCACCTTTAATGGCCCTCCGGTGACATATACAAACGGGGGGAGAAACGGCCGAATACGCATTGTAGACACAAATAAAATGTCTAAAGATGACCTCTTCCAAATTCTAACCGGTATTTCTGGAGCAACAAACAACTGGTTACTACTAGCTGAACAAGCTGCTGACAAGACGGCTTCCGACTGCATAGTTTGTATGGGAGCACGCCCCACTTTAAGAGTTGTACCGGCGCCAGTCAATAGTGCATGCCTCCTGCATCTTATGAACAATACAAAACGAGGTCATTGCTCATATCTGGAAAACCACTTTCCTAAAACTCAACGCTCGGTCTCTAATAAACCACCTTTCTTTTCTTCAGATGTAGCTGTGAACAATTTCACTTGTATTAACCTGACTGGCAATGCAGTAAAACTAGGTAGCTTGAACTCTTCTTGGTGCACTGAGATGACGGTTATGAAACCAAACTTCCGACCTACGGCTAGGGCTGATTTGTGGTGGTGGTGTGGCAATAACAAGTTATATGATGGTTTCCCTCGGGATGCGTCAGGTCTTTGCGCTCTCATAACTCTTATTTTACCTGTTTTAGTCACTCCAGTAGATCTCTCTATAAAAGTACACGAAGTTGGCCTCCCATCCTCCTCTGAACGCCGCTCTAAACGTTCTCTAATCCCAGGTTCAGCTCATAATCCAACCTATATTGATGCTGTAGGTATACCCCGTGGGGTCCCCGATGAATATAAACTGCGAGACCAGGTTAAAGCAGGATGGGCCTCGATACTTTGGATGGTTGAAATAAATGCGAATGTAGACAGAATTAACTACATTCACTTTAATGTGCAACTGTTGGCTAATTACACTCGAGATGGTTTTGAAGCTGTGCATGCACAGTTATCTGCCACTTCCCTAATGGCTTTCCAAAACAGGGTCGCAACGGATTTTCTCCTCGCAGAAAGAGGCGGAGTCTGCAGCCTTTTTGGTCAGGAGTGCTGTACCTATATCCCCAATAACACAGCTCCTGATGGTTCCCTCACTAAAGCTATTACTGGTCTCACAGCTCTTACTGTTAAAATGAAGGAACACTCGGGCGTTGATACTGCCATGTGGGACTCTTGGCTTAACATGTTTGGCAAATATAAGGCCCTTGTAGCTTCCGTCCTAGTTTCCATCTCAGTTTTTGTTGCTGTCCTAGTCACCTGCGGTTGCTGTTGTATTCCATGCATTCGATCCCTCTTCCAGAGACTGATTGTTACAGCTCTCACTCCTGAGGATAAGGATCTCGCCCGGCAGATGCCTTTGTTAGCTGGTCAACTTCCCACCTCCTCGCCAACGGATGATGAAAACTCTGATCGTGAGGGTGACGAACATTATCGTCTTTCTCTTGTTTAAATTCTTCTAGAATGGTTGTTTCTCTGTGGTGTTTTGTATTAGGCTTGTTATTAATTGTTTCCCTCACCCACTTCCTCTTGAAGGATATATCTGGTTGAACTGTGTCTGGTCGGGTTGTGAGGGTTAAGCGATGTTCTCAGGGTCTCCGGACTTAAGCCTGAGCGAATGTGTACTCCCACCACTGGATATAAATTGTTTTATTCCACACCCCTTCCTCACGTTTTACCATATTCACTTTTGAATGTCCTTAGCAGTTACCGTTCTGAGTTTATTTTACGGTTGATTTATTCTTTCACATTTTCACGTTTATATCTCTCATTATTATAGTATGCTCTGTACTCTCCACATTTTTATCATTACTTATGCTTTTTGGTTGCTGAGTTACAGGAACTGTTAATTTTGTGTCACTACCCTGGTTGCACTAACTCGTTGTATCCTTGGTTGCAGGACAGCTGTTACTGCTTTCGTCGGGAACCGAGACTGCTTGCAGCCGACCCCTGGGCAGGGTGGTGCCTGGACTCTTTTCTCCTCATCTGCAATGACAGATAAAGACAAATGATAAGACCCGAGGAGTTTTTCGAGCCAGGCTTCGACACGTCTCTGTGTTCCTTTGAATGTTACTTATTTTTGTGTGTTGACCCATTTAAGATGGGTCAAAAGGGGGATTTGAAGAAAATATAATCTGATCAAACATTATTCAGCTTTAAATATTGTTCAGCTTTAAAGTTACTGTGCAACTGTGTAATAAAAATGTGCTCACGACTTTGGCCTTGAGAGCGATAAGAAGCGATCGCCTCATCCTGCAGGTGTAAGATATCTGCAAGCGAAGAGACTAGAACACCCAAGGCCGATTTCCTTTTATGGAGTTGTTTTTCTGCTAATGCAGCACTTTCCTCACAACCCCCTCCTGTAAGTTTTAGAGAATATATACCCATCCTCACAGCAAATATTAGGAATCTCCTGATGTGAGCTGTGTTGAGAGGTTGTCTCTGTCTCAATAAAAGTTCACTGATTCCCCATCTGCAGCAGGTGTCCGGTTGTCTTCATTCTCCGCCAGCCTGGTTAAGTCAATTCCTCCTTAACATCTAAAAGAACCTATTTAATGAAGGAAGACGGGTTCACTTTGTGTTTAATATTATTCTATTGCTGTTGTTGTTTTTTTTATATCCTTCAGTCTGCAGCCTTTTTGGTCAGGAGTGCTGTACCTATATCCCCAATAACACAGCTCCTGATGGTTCCCTCACTAAAGCTATTACTGGTCTCACAGCTCTTACTGTTAAAATGAAGGAACACTCGGGCGTTGATACTGCCATGTGGGACTCTTGGCTTAACATGTTTGGCAAATATAAGGCCCTTGTAGCTTCCGTCCTAGTTTCCATCTCAGTTTTTGTTGCTGTCCTAGTCACCTGCGGTTGCTGTTGTATTCCATGCATTCGATCCCTCTTCCAGAGACTGATTGTTACAGCTCTCACTCCTGAGGATAAGGATCTCGCCCGGCAGATGCCTTTATTAGCTGGTCAACTTCCCACCTCCTCGCCAACGGATGATGAAAACTCTGATCGTGAGGGTGACGAACATTATCGTCTTTCTCTTGTTTAAATGCTTCTAGAATGGTTGTTTCTCTGTGGTGTGTTGTATTAGGCTTGTTATTAATTGTTTCCCTCACCCACTTCCTCTTGAAGGATATATCTGGTTGAACTGTGTCTGGTCGGGTTGTGAGGGTTAAGCGATGTTCTCAGGGTCTCCGGACTTAAGCCTGAGCGAATGTGTACTCCCACCACTGGATATAAATTGTTTTATTCCACACCCCTTCCTCACTTTTTAACATATTCACTTTTGAATGTCCTTAGCAGTTACCGTTCTGTGTTTATTTTACGATTGATTTATTCTTTCACATTTTCACGTTTATATCTCTCATTATTATAGTATACTCTGCACTCTCCACATTTTTATCATTACTTATGCTTTTTGGTTGCTAGGTTACAGGAACTGTTAATTTTGTGTCACTACCCTGGTTGCACTGACTCGTTGTATCCTTGGTTGCAGGACAGCTGTTACTGCTTTCGTCGGGAACCGAGACTGCTTGCAGCCGACCCCTGGGCAGGGTGGTGCCTGGACTCTTTTCTCCTCATCTGCAATGACAGATAAAGACAAATGATAAGACCCGAGGAGTTTTTCGAGCCAGGCTTCGACACGTCTCTGTGTTCCTTTGAATGTTACTTATTTTTGTGTGTTGACCCATTTAAGATGGGTCAAAAGGGGGATTTGAAGAAAATATAATCTGATCAAACATTATTCAGCTTTAAATATTGTTCAGCTTTAAAGTTACTGTGCAACTGTGTAATAAAAATGTGCTCACGACTTTGGCCTTGAGAGCGATAAGAAGCGATCGCCTCATCCTGCAGGTGCAAGATATCTGCAAGCGAAGAGACTAGAACACCCAAGGCCGATTTCCTTTTATGGAGTTGTTTTTTCTGCTAATGCAGCACTTTCCTCACAACCCCCTCCTGTAAGTTTTAGAGAATATATACCCATCCTCACAGCAAATATTAGGAATCTCTTGATGTGAGCTGTGTTGAGAGGTTGTCTCTGTCTCAATAAAAGTTCACTGATTCCCCATCTGCAGCAGGTGTCCGGTTGTCTTCATTCTCCGCCAGCCTGGTTAAGTCAATTCCTCCTTAACATCTAAAAGAACCTATTTAATGAAGGAAGACGGGTTCACTTTGTGTTTAATATTATTCTATTGTTGTTGTTGTTTTTTTTTATATCCTTCACTATGCACAAAAGGAATTACTAATGTAAAAAAACGTGGTTTTATTTATATATGTTTATATATAAGTACATGCAGTGGCCCATAGAGACAAAGCACGTATATACTCCAAAAAGCGCGTACAAATTCCAAAGCACATACTGTCACGGGTTGCAGGGGCAAGCCGTGTGAGAATATATTAGGACCCAAAATGCGGCAGCTCTGGTGCAAGTGAGTTTATTTAACAAAGTAAATACAAACAGAGATGGCGAGGGTGAGCTTAAAACTAAGAAAACTTAAACAACTAAGGAAAACAAACCTGAAATCTGAGATAAGATACCGAGATGCAGGGAGACGAAGAGAACATAGGGAAAAACCACAAAGGATGACGGGGGGGAGAAACGCAGACGAACCAGCAACGAGGACGAGGTAACACACACTATAAATACACACACCAGGAATCAAGGGATGGGAAACAGGAGGGGAACACACCTGGAAAACATCACAGCTGACGAGGCAGGGGAAACGTAACTAGAACAGACTGACATAAGAAAGAGACCTTCAAAGTAAAACAGGAAACACATACACGTAATGACACAGACTCAGAGACCCGGACTAAACATAGAGACCTACTACACTAAGGGGATACACAAGCAGGGAAGACACCAAACAGAGGGAACACAACTAAACCCTAGGAAACCCAAAACAATAGTCATAATACAAAAACTATCAAAAGTAAAAGTACACAACCAAAAACACTGGGTCACCGACCCAGGACCATGACACGTACAAATTCCAAAACACATTTCTAGTGTTAACTGAACTTCCAAAACAGTGCTACCTAGATCACTTAAATTACACAATTGAAAGCATATGTGTATTGTTTGTGTATTTATACACAAGCACTCATATATATTCAAATAATTTTAAAAAAATGTTCATTTACCTGTTACTACCACACACCAAATCCAATCGTTGGTACTTCCTTGCTTGTGTAGCCACTAGGTAACAAAAGCTCAACACTGCGCCTAGCATTCTGGAGCACTTCTGTTGTGTTTTGTACGTGTTTTGTAGTTTTTATGTGTTTTGTAGTTTTTACGTGTTTTGAAGTTTGTATGTGCTTTGGGGCTTGTACGTGCTTCTGAGTTTTTACGTGTTTTGGAGTTTTTACGTGTTTTGGAGTTTTTACGAGTTTTGGAGTTTGTGCGTGCTTTGAGGCAATGGCTGTTGTTATTTTCTGTTCAGTGATGTTCCTTGTTACATGTTCATTGCTGGATTTATGCGAAAACAACTAATATTGCATATCCATAATTATTATAATGGATATAACTAAATAATACTTACACTATAATGTTAATTAGAAGTGTAATGCAAAAAAATTGATTTTTATGCCTATTTTGAATTTTACTTTAATACAAATACAAATACAAATACTTTCCCCCCTCAACAAATACAAATACAGATACAAATACCAGCTGCTTTGCACATCTCTAATATATATATATATATGAATGTATATATATATATATTAGGGGTGCAACAATACTCCGATACACTTCGATACAGTGCTTTCTGTTCGGTACGCATATGTATCGAACAATACAAAATTTGTAATTTATTTTATCAACTTTTCTTCTGACGATGTCTGTGTTGAGAGCTCAGTGGATCTGCGTTCGACTATTCTGCCTAGGCTGCACTGTCGAGCGCAGATCCACTGAGCGCAGCGCAAGAAGAAATTAAGCTTGTTGCAACATGGCAACTGCCTCAACGATAGCCGAAATTGAATCTCCCCCACCCTCATTCAGATCTGGCGTTTGGAACTATCTTGGTTTTCATGTGAAGTATGACCCTGATGGTAAGCACGTCATGGACAAAAGTAAAACAGTTTTTTTTTTTAAATTTTGTTGTTTCAGCAACATTACATTTAAAAACTGTACTTTTGAGTTAAAATATGTATTTATAATTTTAATAAATGACAAATTAAAAAGGCATGAACATTTTTTTGTATCGAAAAAATATCGAACCGTGACACCAAAGTATCAAATCGAACCGTGAATTTTGTGTATCGTTGCACCCCTAATATATATATTAGTGCTGTCAATAAATTAAAAAATTAACGAATTAATCTCACAATTCTTTGGTAATTAATCGCAATTACTTGATCAATAGCCTGGTTGCACTTACTTTTTTTTCCACCTTATATTTATGCTTGTAACTGAAATTTATGCATTATAATGAAGTAAATGCAGAATAAACACAAAGAATGTGTTTTGGAGTTTGTACATGCTTTGTCTCTAGGGGCCACCATAAATATACTTTTGTTTATTCACTCCACATAAAATGTAATAAATACATTTTAAAATACAAAAATTATTTCAATTTTCAGCTTTCTCCTTTTAAACCAATTTAAAGTGAAACAACACAAAACACTGCAAACCACAACACAATAAAATATAAATTAAAATATGCAAAACAAAAAGAAGATGCACAATCTCTGTCATATACGCCTGGGATGTTTTTTTGAGAGAGTGTTTTCCTGCTTGGAATTGCATAAATAGGATTCTCTACATGAATAAACTTTCTGAATCCTTTATCGTCTGCAACTGAAAATAGTTGTGGATGATTACTATACCTTTCTAATGTGATGTTGTTTCTTGTTGTTGTCCCTGGCTCGCATTTCTCTCTCTTTTACTCCCGCTCTGTTCCTGTGCTACTGCGAGTGTAACTACCGCCCCTCCCCCCTCTGCTCAGCGCAAGTACAAGGCTCACGTGCAGAGTGAAGCGAAAAAAAAAGTGCGGGCTCCCAATGAGGAGCCGGCTGGCGTCGTTCACTTCAATGAGTCGGCTCTAAGAGCCGTTTCGTTCACGACCAACACATCACTAGATATTTGTGCACTTTGTTAAAAGAAATAAGTGTCTGAGAAGGATGTCATATCTACTATTGATATTATTTTACTTTCTTCTAGACCTCCATGTTTGTGCGAGGAATAAAAGGGAATTGTGGGCATCAGTACGAAGCGTGGATTTTTTTGACCAGAGTAGATACAGTCACTGTTTATTTTCCCTTGTATGGTTCCTGTTTTATTTTGAACCTTTAGTCCGTATGCATTATGTATAGTTTTACTTCCACTGTTCCACTAGTTGGATTCATTCCAGCTGTGTTCTCACCTGTTTCCAATCCTTATTATCTAGTCTACTTAAGCCGTCAGTTTCTGTCAGTCGTCGACAACTTCTTGTGTGTTTTTCCCGTCATTCAGTCATTTATGATCAGTTCAGTCAATAAACCCCATGCACTTTCTCAGCAGTCTGGCATTTGAGTCCTCTCTTTCCATTCACCACACACCAGAACGTGACAATGGTCCCTTCTCTGTGTACCAGTTACAAAAAGACAAATATTTTGCAGACATCACTTCTTTTTTTGTTTATTTTAGTAAACTACACAACTTTAAAAACATTGACTTTAATGTACCCGTTAAAGGCAGTGAAGTAGTGATATTGTTGGGCAACCCTTCCCTGTGTGAACACTATTTGAACCCTGGCATGTTTCTATTGGTGGTCTCCATTTCTCTTACTCTCAAGTCAAACCTATTAAACCCTGAGTCCTGCACTGTGATACATAAATCTTCAACACTTTTGAAAGTGCGTTTGAAGTGCCATTATACAGTAAACTGATATTGGTTTATGTTGTAGAGGGCAGAGACAAACGAGACCCCCACGATCATTTATCAAATAAAAAAAAATTTGTGGCACTTTGGATTTTAATGAAATGTATACTTTATACATTATGGCACCTACACAGATATGCACAGATGAGAAATAAATTAACGGAAAAACCAAAGTAAAGCACTTTAGGTGTTGAGTCATTTACATGGTGCCTGAAAAGTTTCACTGAGCAGTGGCAATGATTTTAATGTGAAGTGATGGATCCCTAGTTCCCCTAGAAAAAAAAAAAAAAAAAAAAAAGGTGGTAAAGAGTGTTTTTTTCCTTAGGTGCTGATTTAACAGAAATATGACAATATAAATAATAGAAAGTAACAGAAATACTCTGTACAGTACTTGTACAGTAGCTGAAAGTGTGGGTGATGTTCAGGAGGAGAAGTGCAATGAATGTAGTGGATGTTTTTGTGAAAAGGTTTGTATGTGAATAAGACCAGTGACGTGGTGATTGACTTCAGAAGAACAAGGGCATGTATGCACAAAGTGAAGAAAGCTAAGATCTTTTAACATGTGCACAAAAATTTTCTCTTGCTCAGCTACGGCGAGTCTAGTTTGCATTGCTGGTCTGCTGGAGGAAGCAGCATCAGAGCTGGTGATGCTCTGACAGACTGAATAAAGGAAGGCTGGCTCTGTAAACACCTGCAAACTTGAAGCTGTAATGGAGAGGTCACTGAACACACTGTTATCCATCATGGATAATCCTGACTACCCTGTGCACCACTTACAGGACGAACACCAGAGGACCTGCTCTAACACACTGGTAATCTTTCATACTGTTAAATCTTTATAAAACAATACATCTGTTTGACAGATCTAGCAGAGATGCTGATGATTTAATTAAAGATGAAAAAATTTAGACTGTTTGTAACTCTTAGTGTTCGTTTGACTTTGGGACCTGAAGTGGATTCAGTTTTGGACCCAGAGTACTCCGCGAAGCTTCTCACTACAGCAGCCGCAATGCTCTGACAATCCATCAAGCAGTGCGGCTTACCAAAGTTGTACTAAAACATTTTTTAAACAGATTTCTGCACGCCCAAATCGATTTGAGGTCAGTAAGCACAACCAGAATTCGTACATAAGGCACACTCTCGATTTTTGAGAAAATGAAAGGATTTTAAGTGTGCCTTATAGTGTGGAAAATACGTTATACAGAAGAAAAGAATATATCGCGATATATATCGTTACCGCACATGCTTCAAATTATATCGCGATATGAATTTTAGGCCATATCGCCCAGCCCTAGTGCATGCCATGTTAAATTAAAAGGAGGCAATCATCTCTCTGTTATTGTTAATTTGCTTCAGGTTAAGTAATTGACCCAAATATGGAGACAGTCCCCTCAACTTTGGCCAATCATACTTGACCTGAAGAACTACACTTAGAAGCTCAGACTTCTGGTGAACTCCTAAGTGTAGTTTCCAATCCCAGAGTCAAAGGCGTGCACCCTCCAAAAATGATCACTTTTTAACTCCTGTGGTCACAATTAGAGAATCGGCTTCAACTATTAAAAAAAAAACAACAAAAACCCTTTTTATTCAAACACAACTGCAGCTGTTATACCTTGCACAATAACCGAACAAAAGCATGTCACTGTGATCAGAGATTCCTGCACCAACTCATTCAGTCCTGTTAAATGTCACCATAAAAAGTTACAGAACAATGTGTGAAAGATAGCATGGTGTAACAACACTGATTCAATATCTGGCTGGGTTTTGTCTCTTTTAAACACCCCAACTCCCTACCAAAGACCTATTTTACTTGTCACTGTGTTCACAAACCATTATGAGGTCTTTTCCACTGGTTTCAGTGGGATGGGGAGGAGCACGGGGGATGCAGTTTCACCAGTTGGGCTCTCTGCTAAATAGCCACTGGCCCATCTCTATATCTAACAGTATGTGTTGTACTTCTAAGCCATTAGCGCAAAATATTACACCATATCTCTGGAGTAATTACGCTGTAAGTTGTGAGCTGTAATCTGAAGCAATAGTAAATCTTGCTCCATCCTTTCATGAGCACAGCCGCCTTGATGATCACTCTCTACAAGGCTGAAACACGTTAATGCTTTTCTGCTATTCCTTGTTGATAAATGAAGCACAGCAGGCAAACCTACTGTGTCAATAACAGTGGAGCATTAGAGATGCTTAAACATGAACAGCAGGCAAATTAACCCTTTAAATTCAGCCGATTGTTTTAAAACAGCGCTTTCTTGCCAGGCAGATTATTTGGAAGGATGTGTAGTTTTTGATGTTTACAAGACAGGGTTAGGGTTAGTAACAGTTATGTTACTGTAAAGTCTCTGGCGACTGGAGGAGTGCATAAATATACCTCACCTGCAATAATTCAGTCATATCCCCTTAAACAAGGGGCAGAGCTGACAGATTGAGCTCCACTAAGTCATTATGGTAATACTGCTTCAGTGATGTGATTTACTAGGCAGAGATGTAATAAAAGCTTAAGGCTATAATGGAGCCTGTCATATCAACAGCTTGTCAACATAATTTCCTCTTCCACCTGCAATTAGATCCCAGTGCATTCACGGATTTTAATTTCCATGTAAGCCATTCAGCTGTCTGATAGTCACTGAGCAGGTTAGAGGTTTCGATGTCATCCTCAAGGACACTAAAACAGCTTTTCAGGGACGTGTGGCTTCTCCACCTCAACAATACATATTGTCCCCGAGACCCTTGTAGTTACAGCATTAGACGACGTTAAAAGACCAAAAGTTTTGTGCTAAACTACAGATGGGTCGGCATAAACTTTTGTCCTTTAGAGTCCTCTTCCTCTTTTTTTTGTTCTCCTCAGTTTTACCCCTGGCTGGGTTCAACTGAATAAAGAAATCAAACTCTAGAGTTGTTAAAGTAATTGCCAAGCTGGCACATCCCCAGTTCCTCTGCAAAGACACGGCAGGCACTTCAGAATGTTAATGGCCACCCTGATCCAGCGAGGGCAATGCAGACTTGGCATTCGCACAGCGAGCAGGGGTAAAGCAAGTTTGCATGTCTGTCTGTGTGTGTGTGCAAGAAAGGGAGAGAGCTTGTGCCCACATTAACGATTTGTCCATGAGACACAGATTTCTTGTTTTTCGGTGACCTTCTCCCTCTCCCCACTTCTATCCTCTCACCATTTGGGCTTCTTTGAAATTCAGAAGCTTTTAACACTGAAGAGTCAAAGGGAATCTTGTTAGTGCACCAACAGTGTTTTAAAAACAGGTTGTGCTGATCCCGTTGTGTCATAGGGGTATTTTTATCCTTGTGGCGTGATGTCATTTTCTTTAACAAAAGCTATGCTGACGTCAATGTGAGAAGAAAAAAACTTTCAGGTCTGCACAATCAACAAGTAAGAGCCCCGCTCTTCACTTCTGCTGTGATGGATTTGGAAATTACACACTGACAAGAAGCAGTTTACTAAATTTTCAGGATACCACCTGCCACTTCGTTTTGCTCATTCATTAATCGATTGAAAAAAAAATGTTCTGTCTCTTGGAAACAGATTTAAAGATCTGCAGGTAAAAGGAATGGAAAGATTTAGCACCTAACCCATAACAAGCTGAGTGTGCTTCTAAGGCTAGTCTGTTCACAAAGAAAGCACAAATTTTGAATACCTCAAGGTGGATTTGAGAGCATGTGTACGCCTCATTCAGCCTCCCTGATAAGTGGCTGCTTGCGCTCATGACATTAAAGGACACTTTGTGCAGAGGCCTCTCTACTCCGAGTCTTAGCTTGTTTTTGTTTTTTCCATCTTGCTCACCATTTTTTGTCGTGTTAAACAGGATTACCTGATTTACCTTTTGACCTTCACGTGTTGATGTTGCAAAAAAGCAGAAAAAAGTCTCAATATTGAACACTGCTACATGCAAACCATCGCATGCATCCTTCTGGTGGAAAACTGCCTGCAAGGAGACATGAACAGCCACACCAAAATACAAGAAAGCACAAAGCTAGTGCGCCTTATCCATGACTCAGGCTCCCTGACAGAGTAATATATTCTTCTTTATAAAAAAGAAAAGAAAGGAAAGGAAGGGGAAATAGCAAAATTCTTATTCAGAGGTAGATTCAGCTGGTCTGGATGGTTATTCCTGCTAATTACAAATATCATCTAAAAATAACCCAGCGAGGAAGCGGCAAAAACATGTTTCCCTGCTGTGTGCTTAATGTGAGGAGCTAGGATTCCTGCCAGCAAGCCGCTGCAGTGAGGAATAAACAGCGCTGGTGTTTGCACTGCCAATTATTGGATCTTTTAAAATCTCCTCATCTGAGGAGGTGGCAGAAGGTCGTGGATTAAGGAGACCACAGACCACAGAGCCGGGGCAACCCCAATGGCTTTAATAAATTTTCACCATTACTGATTGAATCAACAGGAAAAACGGGTTTCTTGAGGTTGTAAGGGGGGAACGCATCACAGCTGTAAGGCCAATGCCATGCCAAATCTGGCACTATCTCAGCCTGTAGTCTTACAGTCTACACTGTGTATTTCTTTAGTTGGCTTCCAGTCATGTTAAATGAGGACTCTCTGAAGGCTGGAATAAATAATTGTAAAATTCTAATTTACATTAAATAATTACAAACTTCCGAGATAACATTTGTGCAAATCTGTGCAAAAAGCTTTGTTCATTTAAGGGTTTCATTTCTCTACTTACATGAGATACTGGACGTTGAGAAATTACCCTTTTCAATTAATGAACTCTTTACCAGACTGTTTTTATTTCTCCCTCTCATCCTGTTTCTTACATTTACTGATGCTCTGTCACATCTTGCATCAGCTTTTCTTCTCTTTACAGTCAAAGTTTGCACAAAGTAATCCACTGCTGAAACACCAGAGCGAACTCATAAGAGGGGACAGTGTTGAGCTTACAAATACGCCTTGATCTCAACGCTCTTACAGTTTTGCAAAACTCACTTTTTGCTGAAAGCTGTATAGGACAAATTATACCACTGCACCAGATGTCTCCAACAAATATGACACTGCAGCTCTTAGCAGAACTAGTGAAGACGAGATCTCTGAACTGGTTTCCTAGCCAAGAAATAGTCTGACATGCTATGTTAAACCACACAGAAAGAGATTGCTAGGTCAGAGGCAGGGAGCAGCTGGACCCTAGCCACCCTCACCTGCTTAACTGGAACAGGTGCAGGGAAAGACCACGTGGGTCCACGTCATCCTGAGAGCTGGAACAGACGGAGTAGGCCAGGGATTATTACAGGAGAAGAAACAGTCTTTACAGGTGCAGGCATGGGGGCACAATAGTCTTTAGCAGTCCAAGACAGAGTAACAGTCCCTCAAAGTTGCCCGCACATTGGTACAAGACTTAATTTAAGACAAAGCAGGCTCTGGGCAGCTAAACAGAGTCTTTGGAGGGACTGGTTCAGGAACAGAGTCAATCATTAATGCGGCCAGTTTAACACAATCAGCTGGTTCAGAACACATATGACCCAGCTCACCCAGAACAAATGCACTTAGCAATGTCCAACCAGGATATTCACACATATCTTTGTCACTGGGAGCAACAAGACCATCGGTGCCAGCAACAACTGGACCAGAAGCAAATCAAACTGCTCAAGCAGAGTCTCCGAAAATATTCTTTCTTTAGGAATATGTCCAGCATGCCTCCACAAACCATCAACATTTTCCAGTTACAGGTTTCTCTGTTTTTTGCTCTCTCACACAAATAACAGCTGTGCCTCCTTTTAGGACATCTGAACTCCGCCGTGTGCATAATTCCCCAAGGCATACCTTCACTTCTCACATGCTCTCGCTACCATCAACTAAACTCTCTCCTTCAGTACAGCTCTTCCAAGCTGAAATGAGGTTCTGGCAACATCTCCTCGCCATCCCAAATGGCATCATCTTCTATGAGGTTCAGCCATGTTTGCTTCCAAAGAAACCTTTGTTTGTTTCTGAAATCTACACAGTAGTTATCGTTACCTTACCGAGCCAGGCAGCCGCCTCTCCATCTTCTACTTTGAGACAAACTCACACTTAAGCCTTTCTGAGCCATCGTGCCATTGTCTAGAGCCTCAAAAATCCCAGCATGCTTCACCACCAGAGCTTTTGTTCACAGTCAAGCTACGTCACTACCTGACTGAGGTTCCCCTCATTCCTCTATCAAGGTCTTTTGCCATCTGGAATTTCTTCTGATCTCCTCTTCAGCCATTCCTTGCCAACGCATCCACTCCACTCAGTGAAATCCCTGAATACTCAATCGAGGTCACAGGTCACTTATCATTGCAAGCAAACAAGTTATATTTTTGCAACACGTACACTTATTACTGGAGGGGAAGCCTTTGGGGATCTTCACGGCCCGGGTGCCGCCGTCAGTCATCTCTGAGGCCTTCCTCAAACCGGAGCCTCAATTCATGTTCAAGCCATATGCCACTACCTACTAGAAATGCTGTCAAACCTAAAATGAGGATGTGGTCCCAGCTAGTGAATTGGTAAACGTTGGAGACGCTGACAGTTGGTGTAATATGGCAAAAAAATATTACTGGACCTGTACAGTGATGCAGATTAATCCGAAGAAGCCAGTACCTTCATATCTTAGCTTGTATTAGGCCATTGTAGTCAGCATTGCAAATATTGGAGCTTGTTGTATAACTGGGGGTGAAAGTGAAGTGAAGCAACATAAATTATTTAAATTGCTCACATCCTAATCTGTCCAAGACTTGAGTTTCCAGAAAATTAAATATATCTCTCACAATACACGACATTACCAAGCACTGAGCTCGCTTGTTTTTGTCTTTATTGGTTTACTTCAAGTCTCTGGATCTTGTATGTTTAATTAATTGTATTTGCTTGTTATGCTTGGTTCCCTATCTGAGTGCCATTTTGTTGTACGTTAAACTTGTAAAACAGAGATACCAAAAATCATTCTCACCCACAGCCATCAGGCTTTTCGTTTCTCATACAAGAGTTATAATAGAGGTATTCTTATTACTCTGCACTACTGTCAATTTGGACTTTGCCCTAATATAAATATACTCAATGAAATATATATTTGCATGTATATGGAGGGCCAATATTATATAAAACGACTAATAACTGCACTCACTGGACGTTTTATTAGGTACACCCTCCTAGTCCTGGGTTGGACTCATCTTCAGAACGCTTTCATTCTTTGTGCCAGACTTAACAGGCAGACATTCCTCAGAGATTTAGCACTTAAATACATGACAGCATCATACAGTTGCTCCTTGCCAGCTGCACATCTATGATGTCAATCTTCCCGTTTCACCACGTCCCGAATGTCCCGGTGACTGTGGAGGCCATTTGAGTACACTGAACTCATTGTCATGTCAAGAAACCTGAGATGACTTTGTGAGCTTTGTTATCCTGCTAGAAGCCAAAATCAGAAGATGGGTATAGTGTGGTCATAAAGGGACGGACATGGTCAGCAACAATACTCATATAGAATGGATCCATGCTTTCATGTTGTTTACATCAAACTGTTTTTTCCAATAGTCTGTCGTCCGAGTCATTTTCACCCAGACATCAGCCGTTCACTGGACATTTTCTCTTTTTCTGACCCTCATCTGTAAAAGCCCAGCAGTTTCTGAAATACTCCAAAGATGCCATGTTCAAAATCACTTAAATCACATTTCTGCCACATTCTGATGCTCAGTTTGAACTTACTGGCTCATTATATATTTGCATTTACAAGTGTAACTAATAAAGTGACCAGTGAATATATTTGCATATACATTGACCCCCCAGTATTTAAACAGTACAATTGATAACTGGAAGGTGTTAGCAGCTCGTCAGTTTAATCTTAATAGTTGGTCTAACCCACAATATACTTTTTAAATTCTCTACAAATGCACAAATCACGAAGAGCTGGTGACTCACAACCAACTTTAATCCCAAGGAATTCAAATTTTCTTCATGGAGTTAATTTGGATACAGAAACATCTGTTTCGTGTGACAGGAAAAAGGGAAAAAGGAAAGCGTGCCATTTACAAATATGATTCACAATACAAGGCCTGTGATATATACAAGGTGACAGTGGGGAGGGAGGGGGGTCAGTTCATCAGTAGTTTTATATATGTAGCACCTCTGTTGCACAAACAGTAACAAAAACAAACAAAAGAAAACACGTAGTTATCAGTAGAAACGCATGTAATATGCTGGCATAAACCTGCCAAAATTAAAAGTATTAATATTTGAGATCGGCCAAGTTCGTGAATGCAGTTCGGCAAATGAACACAGAAAAGATACAGTACAGTAATAGAAAAACAGATAACATTTTACCATATTAATTTGTATATATACATACACAGTTTAAACCAAGAAGGGTAGAATATTTCCTGATTTTAGGGTTCCTACATAACGTGCTTATTTTTCAAACCTTCCTTCTTTAAAACTGACTGAACTCTTCTGCCTAGTTGGTGTGCCGAAAGGCGATAGTGTGACAGTAAACAGATCTCACTCTGTATAGTAGACGAACCTTTAACGGGAGCAAATGCAAAGATAACAATAAGCAGGTGTATCGGGTATGCTCTTAACGTGAAGACTTGGATGTTGAAACATCATTTATTTCCCACATGTAGGAACCCTGAGAACGTTTTGGTGTAAAAAGAGGAGCCGCCAAATGACGTCAATACATAAAGTTCACATCTGTTAACTACTGTGACACATCTTCACAAAATTTTAATGCATCCTGCAGACAAGTCTACTAGTGTTTGCATTCAACATGTTTGTTCTATTACAAATAATTCTTTCAATATTTGACTAAGACATTTAAATACTGAGTTCCCGCTACAATACACTTCTTTTTTTGTGTGTTTTGTGTTTTAAACCCCATTTCTCCATTTACCTCTTGTGATCCAACAAGAAAACACCCTCGTGAAAAGATCCTGCAGATGGATAGTGTGATACTTTTGTTCCGCCACACAGTTTCAAAGCCATGAGTGGCTGGATTGAAAAATAGATATCTTGTTGCTGGTTATTTGATTTTTTTTCATTATTTTTTTTTTAAAAAGAAGTGAGAGTTTAAAGTCCATCGGGGGCCCCAAAGCTGAGAGGCCCTCGTAATAATTAGCTTCCCGTAGAAAGAAAATGGGAGTGTGCTGTTATTGATTTAATGCAACGAGGTATGGAGGTTGATGCCACCCAGAGACTTATCCCATTATGGAGGAAAATAAAGCACAGCAGCTGACTGAGAACAAAAAGGAAATCTGTATTTAATAAGAAAACAAAAAAAGAAAAGACAACATATTAATGTTAAAAAAAGCCTTGTCCTCTTTAGCTGCTGCTTCAGAGCAGGCTAAAGCACCACTGCAGACACATTAACTCAAAAATAGAAAAGTAACATGCATTAAAAGAGTGCTCGTATGTCCGTGTCTTTTCCTGCTCCTACTCTGAGCTCTCAGAGCCAGTGGAGGATATAAGTTGTCCATTATTACAGCACTCAGTAAAATCCAACACCATTAGCTTACTTCCTATTGGCTCAGCCTCCACCGGCTGAGTAATAATATAGTGGAGTTTTAATACAAGGGTTCGGGGCCATCTTCCTGAGGAAAATGAGAATGGAGGAGTGTCTTCATATAGGAGACGTAGCCGCTGCTGGGCGTGTAGCTGTCGGACATGTGCTGAGCCGGAAGGGAAGGCAGGGACGGGGCAGACAGCAGGGGATTAGAGTTTAAGGTGGACTGAAAAGGGACAGACTCTGAACTCAAGAGGGGATCCGATATGAGAGGTGACCCTATTAAAGGATCGGTGAGGGCAACGCCGATGTCCATTGGGGTCTCAGCGTCCATTTGAATACCGCTAGCTGGGGCAGGAGCATCCTGCTGGATCATTGGGGGCTGGGACAGAGGTTGTGAGGTTAGCTGTGTACCAATACTGTGATTTTCTGGTGCTGGCTTTGTTACTGGAGCTTTAGTTTGAGGGCAAGGGGTTGCGTTGGTTGTTTCCATGGGGATATTGGCAGGGGCGGGGCCTGGAGGGGGCAAAGTCGCGGTCAGGCGGCGCCGTTTGGCTGCTCGGGCTTCGTCCACTGAGGGAACCTCTTCCTGTGTTCCAGGTAACGCCTGAGAACAGACCGGTACAGACTTAGACGGGGAACACAGAAATCACTTTTCAAGTACTAGTTGTTTCATCTACAGCTAATTTAGTTTTATTTTAAAGTTTGAGTAAAACACTCACCAGTCGAGCTCTGACCCTTTTGGGTAATTCCTGGTTCAGCTGAAAGATCTCCGAGTGCTTGACCATCAACTGACTCTGGTCCTGAAACTCAACCTGGACAGATAACACCCACAATGGATTAACCAACCCACCCTTTCAATATTTGTACCTATAAGTGCAGAGGACACACAGGCAGATTTTTAAAAAAAATGAATAAAATATAACAAATGATTAGAGGCTAAACCAGGAGGTAAAAAAAGGACAAATCACTGATAAAGCACACTGAAAATTCAAAACTTGCACCCAGACAGTCACCGGTTGGATCTCAGGCATAACAAATGGTTCCATCAACAACCATGTGCTTCAGTCAAAATGTCCTTGACCATGACTCTGACCCCTAAAGCTGCTCACTGACTGGATAAGAGCTTCAGTTAACCACTTTAAATGTAAATGTAGATTTTTAAAAAATTATATATATTTATATGGCGCGAAGGGGAGGCACAGCAAGGTCAGGGTTGTGGCACCGACTCTGTGATCAAGTGGAGGCGTGATTTTAGCTAATCACAGCTGTACTCTCATCTCTGAGAGGGCTCTCGGTGCTGCAGCCAGCGGGTTAACATGGAGACGTGAAAAGAGCGTGGAAAGATACAAAACTGAATGATTCTGTCAAGAGGGATTTGGAAAAGTGGCGATAAATGATGTGATGTCTGTGGTGGTGTATTAACAGATGTTATAACCCTGTAAACATGTGTCTGATGCAAACATCTGCAGTAAATATAAACCACCCTAGATCAGCCATTTAAGAGTTCCTTAAACTCCGAAAGTGAAGTGACTGGATGCATTCCCCATAAACACTGTTTATTTGCAAGTCACTCAGATGAGCTCTCATGGATGCACTCCCAAAATCAGCATCATGGCTCGAATCAAACAACCTCACTTTCCCATGTGTTTGTGTCCAAGTACATTTCAGGATGCGCTCGCTCTTGTCCCAACAATCCTCTTCGATCCCACATTTTCCACTTTGTAAGCGCTCTGCAGTTTTGCCCTATAAATTTCCCTTAAAGTAGCAGTAATTTGAGATCTCTCCACTTTTATTTTTTAATGCCCGAGTCAAAACGCTCCACCATAATCTAGAAGGGCCGCCTGGCTTCTTGCACACTGAATCTCCAAGAATCGAGAGCCAAAGCAGAGGGTGGGGCAAAGCAATTACACAGAACATCCCAAAGTTCACATGTTCACTCACTTTTGAGTCATGCTGCAGAAGAGCATCAGATAAAATATGGAAAATGATGCCCATGCTCACAGTCCTCACCTAACAGTCGATTTCTATTTTTTTTGCGCTGCAGCCAAGCTTTAAAGCTTTATTTAGAGATGATTTTCACGGTCTGGTTTGACTTGGAAAGGTTTATACATTTACACATACATTTATTTACACTTACACACACACACACACACACACACACACACACACACACACACACACACACACACACACACGTTTTCATATCTTAGTGAGGGCATCTCATTGACATAGTGCTTTCCCCAAGCCATGTACCCTAACCATAAAAAAATTTGCAGGTGTTTGAACAGCAGCATCTCAGAAATCCGACTTATTTTCTTGTGCACTCAGTTATTAAGAAACAACATCACAAGTTTATCTATGAATGATGCAAACTACAGCCACACACGCTCCAAACTCTAGCAGATGTGAGGGCTCATGTTGTGCTTCTCTTACCTGGTAGAGTTTGTGGATATGTGGTTTGACAAAGGAAGCGTTGAGGATTTTGCCTTCGTGTGTGCCGACCACAACAAGCTCTCCCACTTTAGGAGGGCCACTGCGCAGACAGTCATGACTCTGAAGAAGCGGGAAGGATGAGCGAAAGAAAAAAAAAAAGTGCTCAAAACATCTTCGTGTTACATTTTACAAACAAGAATTTAGTTAATAAAGTCTGAGGCTAACATTTTCATCTGGTTGCTGTTATTAAATGTGGGTTGACTTTTTCATTTCTCTGCAATTCAAACAGCTTGTTCTGGTAGGTTACACACAATTGATTTTAAAGTTAAATTTGATCAAGTTTCTCAGCAGATTTCACATTATTAAAAGTCATGTTTGTTCATAACTTACAGCACTGACTCATTAAAGGTTATGCGAGTTTACATTCAGTCATTACGTTTTCATTTGTTCAGATTCTCAAGTTACAAAAGCATGTAACAGTTGCTAGGATATTTCTTTCAGCTATTTAAAAAGGAGATTATTTTTAACCCGTGTCGATTGCACGCATGTAGGTGTCTGCCTTGACTCCGAGAGAACTCACCATTATGTTTTCCGGGTACAAGTTGTCACAGTATGAGCCGTCGTCGAAGTTGACCTCGTAGAACGTCTGTCTGGCCATGCCAATGACGGTGCAGTGGTAATACCAGGAGTTGGCGTTGCGACCTATCACCCTTTGCCCAAGGGTTGGCTCTTGTGGGCCTTTGGGTGTTGGTCGAGGCTTAAGAAAAGAAAGAAAAAGGGGGGGTTTAATTGGAAATATGTGGCTTCATTCAGCAGGAACACACTGCGTGTTCTGTCATTATTCCAAAAAGTGACAATTAAAACTTCAGTTTTGTCCTGGTTAAGCTGTAAAAAGTTTTCTGCCATCCAAGATCTTATATCCAAGATACAGTTAAAAAGGGCATCCATTGGTCTGGTGTCATCAGGAGACACGGAGATGTACAGCTGCGTGTCATCAGCGTAACTGTGGAAGTTCACTCCTTGCCTCGTGACACACGAGGAGAAAAGGTCTTTATGACTTTTTCTCCTCGTGTGTCACTTTAAACCACTTAGGGTCAGATTTATGAAACGGAAACGGGGTATAATGATGTGCAACACCCAAACAGCGCTCACACCTGGGGTTAGTTTCACAATCATTACACTGTTTTCTAAACATTTTTCAATTTCAATACCAAGCACAAAAAATAAGACATGCTATTTTTTTTTAGCATTAAATATCGATGCAATAAAGGGCAGCAAACGTCTCCATATATATTTTGCCCTTTGAACAAAGAATTTTCAGAAATAAAAATGCCAACAGTGCTTTAGAAATACAGACAGTGCATTTAAAACCCACTGTGCCACATGGTGCAACATGCTAGTCAGTGTGGCCCTTACACACTCATTAACCCTCAAAAGCCAATAATATCATATTTGATACGTGTGCTTTGAACGTTTTTGAGACTTCTACACGTCATCAGTGTGATTTCTTTTTACCCCCCAAAACAAAAAAAATTCCACGACACATTTTTTAAGCAAAAAACAAAGCCCAACACTCGTTATATTCAGTTTATAGAAAAACACAAAAAGATATACTGGGTTTTTTTTCCTTTTTAAATCAAACAGCTATTCCTGAAGAATGATTAACAGAAAAATATTTCAATATATGACTTTTGACCGTAATTTTACAAAACCTTTTTTAAAATCTGCAGCTTTAATAACTGACCAATTTTCCTGGTTTTGCACTTACCTTTGGAGTGACCTTTTTATGCTTATGGCAGGTGACAGACACCACGTAGGGCCAATCAGCAGGTGTCATGACTACTCCGGCGATTTGGGCACAGGTGACGTGGAAGGACGTTGCACAGTTCTCATACGTGCACTGGATGCAGGCGCCGCGGTTCTGACTAGCAACCTTTCCATGGCAGAACACACACTTCTGCAACAAAAGCAAATAAAAAGCTTCTGTTACGTCTCCATTCCCCTATAACTTCCTCCGCTTATTTATATATAAGCCTCCTTTGATGCTGACAAAGGAAAGAGTTGTCCAAAAGTTTGAACTGAAGTAAAGTAAACTAAATGTGAACTCTTAACATTTCACCCTCACAATTCCAACAAGGTTAAAACAATTAAAACAATTCATCTGCAACAACTACTCCAGTCCTCCAGAACAACCTGGCACGCCATGAAATTGCAGTAATTGTAGGACCTCTCATGAAATAAAGATGGTGGAGAAACCAGCAATGAAACCATGAACTCTCTTCTGTCTGATCTTTGATTCTGTTTGGTGTTCTTACAGGTTTTCACTCATTAAGAGAATGGCTGTTTTCAGTCTTCCCGTTATCACGCTTTTGGGCTGAGTGTCTGTACAGTGGTGACAATTGTGTCTTAAAACTGAACTGTCACTCTGACACTCAGTTCATTTATGCCAATTCATTTTTTCCTCCCTCCATCCCTTTTGGCATCTTCCATAACTTGTTTAGCCTCATTGCTCTTCTCTCCTTCCAGATCTCTTAATTCTGGTCTGAAATTCCCAGCAGTCTGCAAACTCTTTGCCTTTTCTGTGACAATTTAATATAACACATGATCCCTGCAAACCCACAACCATTATTTTAATTAAAGTCTTACAACTCTCAGTGCTGACTGCTCTTATGCATGCATCGTTCAAACAGCAGAGAAGAAATCCCTAGTTTAAAGGGGGAAAAAAATCTTTTTTTTCCTGTTTCTCCTCCTTTATGTGCAGCTGTAATGTGGTGCCAATCAATAAAAAAGTAAATTTAAAAAGTCAAACTTCAGTTTTTACTGGTGCAAGGCAGCTACTTTGCCAGCTGGTGAGGTTTTCCCCAGGCAGGTAGGCACCAGAGCAGAGGACAGGATGAAACTCAGCAGCTCAAGAAACATTAGCTGCTTGATTTATTTATATGTAAAGTGCATTGCAGATTAATATTGAGAAGATTAATTTTAAAGAAAAACCATCTTTGAGCTGACTTTGGGATCAAATTATATGAACTCATTGTTAACTGTATTTATTTATTTCTGATGTGGTCATAGCAAAATTATCTTTGCACACAGTGTTTTAGAACAAATTGGTGCTTGCAAATTATAATTATACAACAAGGTGCTGGAAACAATCCTTGCAGATTTTGGTCCCTGCTGAAATGACAGCATCACACAGTTGCTGCAGATCTGTCAGCTGCACATCCATGATGTGAATCTGCTGTCACATTCAAAAAATGCTCACCTAGAGTGAGATCTGTGACTGTGGAGGACATTTGAGTACAGTGGTCACCGTCATGTTCAAGAAACCAGTTTGAGATGATCTCAGCTTTGCCACATAGTATTTTATTCTGCTGGAAGCAGCCATCAGAAGATGGGTACACTGTGGTGATAAAGGGGCAATACTCAGGCAGACTGTGGGGTTTAAACTGCTCAGCTGGGACTAAGGGGCCCACACGAACATTACAACACTACCACCAGCCTGATCCATTGATACAAGGGAGGACGGACCCATGCTTTCATCTTTGCACCAAATTCTGACCCTGCCATCTGAATGTTGGCAGCACAAATCAAGACTCACCAGATCAGAATCAGAATCAGAAAGGGGTTTATTGCCAAATGTTGAGCAGGTTTACAACATTAGGAAATTGCTGCGGTGCTTCAGTGCAAACATAGTGTCATAAATAGCACTTAAATAGACATGGAAAAAAATAAAAGTAGGGATAGGAATTAAAAGTGCTACGTGGAAAGATATGTGCATGAGATATACATGAGATATATACATGAGAATAAGAATTAAGAGTGCTACGTTGAAAGATATATACATGAGTGCAGGTGGTGATCAGTGCCAAACATGGAATGATGCAGTGACACAGCGTAGGGTCATGTGTTAGTGGCGGGTACAGTCATATGGTTATTGTTCATGTGTCCAACAGCAGAGGGGAAGAAACTGTTCTTATGGCGAGAGGTTCTGGTGCGGATGGACCGGAGCCTCCTGCCTGAGGGGAGCAGGTCAAACAGACTGTGTCCAGGGTGAGAAGGGTCAGCTGAGATCCGAGCTGCACGCCGCAATGTCCTGGAGGTGTACAGGTCCTGCAAAGATGGGAGTCTGCAGCCAATCACCTTCTCAGCAGAGCGCACAACACGCTGCAGTCTCTGTTTGTCCCTGATAGTGGCTCCAGCGTACCACACGGTGATGGAGGAGGTGAGGATGGACTCGATGATTGCAGTGTAGAACTGCATCATCGTCCGTGTTGGCAGGTTGAATTTCTTCAGCTGCCTCAGGAAGTACATCCTCTGCTGGGCTTTCTTGATGACGGAGGTGATGGTGGGCTCCCACTTCAGGTCCTGGGTGATGGTGGTACCCAGGAAGCGGAATGAGTCCACAGAGGTGATGGGGGTGTCAGTCAGGATGATGGGGGGGAGTGGGGCTGTGTGCTTCCTGAAGTCCACAATAATCTCCACTGTCTTCTGGGCATTCAGCACCAGGTTGTTGTGGCTGCACCAGGACACCAGACGTTCTACCTCCCTCCTGTAGGCAGACTCGTCCCCGTCCGAGATGAGTCCAATAACGGTGGTGTCATCTGCAAACTTGATTAGCTTGACAGACTGGTGGGTGGAGGTGCAGCAGTTGGTGTACAGGGAGAAGAGCAGAGGAGAAAGAACACAGCCCTGAGGGGAGCCGGTGCTGATGGTCCGGGAGTCCGAGACATTCTTTCCCAGCCTCACATGTTGCTTCCTGTCCGTCAGGAAGTCAGTGATCCACCGGCAGATGGGATCAGGCACATTCATCTGGGAAAGCTTGTCTCGGAGATGGTCTGGAAGGATGGTGTTGAAGGCAGAGCTGAAGTCCACAAACAGGATCCTGGCGTAGGTTCCTGGGGAGTCCAGATGCTGCAGGATGAAGTGTAGGGCCATGTTGATGGCGTCGTCTACAGACCTGTTGGCTCTATATGCAAACTGCAGGGGGTCCAGGAGGGGGGCCGTGAGGGTCCTGAGATGGGAGAGAACTAGGCGCTCAAAAGACTTCATGACCACAGATGTCAGAGCCACGGGTCTGTAGTCATTTAGTCCAGTGATCCTAGGTTTCTTGGGGACAGGGATTATGGTAGAGGACTTGAAGCAGGCAGGCACATGACATGCCTGCAGTGAGGAGTTGAAGATGCCAGAAAACACTGGGGCCAGCTCGTTTGCACAGTGTCTGAGGGTGGCAGGAGACACACCGTCTGGGCCGGGAGCTTTCCGAGCATTCAGGTTCTTAAACTGCTTCCTCACATCTGCTTCATGAATATGAAGAGTTGTGGTGGGAGGAGGTGGTGTGAAATCCTCTTTTGTGTGGGGTGAGGAGGGGGGTGTTGTAGGTGAACGGTTTGAAGGTGGTGATGGCTCTATGTAGGGGGGAGAGGTGGGGGAATTAGTGTCCAAAGTGTCTCTATTGTTGGGGCCGTTGGAGGTGTGAAGGCTGCCTGATGGCTCGTCAAAACGGCAGTCGAAGTCGTTAAGGGTGTTGGCCAAGAGCAAGTCATCAGTGGAGTGGGGGGTTTTAGGCTTGTAGTTTGTGATATTCCTAAAACCTTTCCACACAGAGGCCGAGTCATTCTCTGAGATCTGCTGCTGCATCTTCTCAGAGTGCTGATGTTTAGCAATGTCCACTTCTTTAGTGAACCTGTACTTGGCCTCTCTGTAGCAGTCCCTGTCTCCGCTTCTGAACGCAACATTTTTCAGATCTTCTGTCCAGTGACCTACTGCAAAGTGTAGTCTCTGTTTCCCATTCTTAGCCAACAGGAGTGGCGACCAATGCAACTGCTGCCATTCTTCCCCCAACCCCTTGCATCAATAAGGCATTGTCACAAAGAATTGCAAATAATTTTTTCAGGCCATATTTTTGCAAACCTTTGTGATAGTTGTGTGTGAAAAAAATCCCAGCCTGGTTGCCGATGCCTGTTTTAAAGTTTTGCAGGTCATTAAAGACACTTATACATTTTATTTAAGTGACTTGCAGCTCTAAGCTTGAAACGGTTTTCTCACAAGAGCAAAAATCGCAGTTCCTCTACACACAATATGCAAAAGATGCATCAGCTGAGGAATTGAACAGTGTTACCTGAGAAATTCCAAAATAACGAAGACAAAAGTAATGAGTTTTAAATCTCTCCATCACTGGAAACTCAGTGTTCAAAGATGGGAGGGAAAACACTGATTGCTGATCACAGTGCAATATAAACTGGTTCCTAGCATGCGTATTCACATTTGATCAGCGCAGTCATCCAAATCATTAGACCGCAGAGCTTCTCTGCTCACAGTCTTTTAAGAAGAGACTGAGGAAACGTGCTTAGACAGCACTCAGATGCAAATGTCACCCAGCTTGTCCTTTGATAGATTATTCAGAGAGACGGGGAGGGAAAGAGGTGACATCATTTGCAGATTTGTGATAATGCACCAGCAAGCACTGCTACTTACTGTGAAGTAGGATTGGGTGAATGGAGAAGGGGAGCTACCCACGAGATCGATGCAGTTCGTTTGGCACAGCGAGAAATGACAGCTGATTATTCAGCCATGCCCCTCAGCACATCTGTTTTTACCCTATATCATCCCTGGCTTCCAAAAAAGGAGGAGGAGGAGGAAAAAAAATATCTATCCATTCAAACAAAAAAAAAAGCCTGAAATTCACCTAAACAGTATAAGCAAAACAGCTACAGTGCACAATGTACACTAAGAAGCATAAACTTTCGCCAAAAAGAAACTAGGTAAAAATCTTGGATGTATTTCAAAGTAGCTCTCTGCCCGTTTCACTTTACATAACAACACAAAGAGACATGTAACTCTCTTATTTGTCACCGTCTGATCTTACTAGATTCTTGCGGGTTTCTGGGACGGCGCTGACGTCCACTGGCCCCCTCTCAATGGCATCAATGAAACGAGCTTCAGCCACGGCGATAGCACAGATGACATGAACCCACCTGGTGAAGCAATGAATAGTTTGGCGAGAACAAATTCAAAACAGGGAAATATAGATTCACTGTAAGATTTTTTTTATATGAAAATCTTTATTTTGCTCTGAGTATAAGCTTGATGAACCATTATTTGTTATTTTTGTAATTTGTGAATTTCCATCAGCTCAAACACGTGGCACTAACCGGTTGTCTGTGGTAGTCTTCAAAGCTCCCCCTCTCAAGTTACAAAGACAGCACTCCTTAAGAAAAGATAATACGAGAACAGAGAAAAAGAGGATTAAGTATAGAAACGGAGAACACATTGACACCGTTCCTCCCACACCTTAGCCAAATCAGTCTTTTCTAAACAAAGCTTGGTTTGGACTTGTGATTGATGTCATGTTGCCTAGCAGCAATCATTAGAAGAAGAGATGTAGGGTCAACGTGTCCTCAGAGGCTCTAATTCAAGTCAGATCTAATAAACATTTTCAACTAAACCTGCAGTTCTGGAGAATAACTGCTATTCCTGAAGTGGTTTTATTTTATGTGGGGGTGGGATGGGATTGGCTCATTTGCAGCCACCACTCACCACTGTCCAGGCTCCCGCTGCACACCTAGAGCACATCCAGGAATCACCAACAGAGTCAGGCTTCACGCCATAACAACCTGTTAGAGAAGAGATGCTACTGACTGTGCTCATCCATTTCATCATTTCATGTCATTTCAATGCATCGATATTCAGTGATGACAGCGCATGGCAACATTACCGCCTTTTTTCTATTTCTTTAAACAGATTTTGTACACATTTCTGCAAATTACTTCTCACCAAACATGTTTTTAAGCATTCTGTTCACACTTTCAGCCCATCACCATCTCCAGCTTAAGCTTCTGAAGAAAAGGGCATGCAGGTTTATGTAACACCTGTACATGTGTGAATGATTCTTAGGCAGATGTCTACTCCAGCACAATGAGGAGCAAAGGTGTTTTGACAGGATTTCGTTCTGCTTCGTGCTCTCTTACGAACATCTGCGCAGTTTCCCCAGACTGAGTCAAACTCGTCCCTGGATAACTAATGAACTGGATAATAAGAACCGAGGAGAGGAGGGTCGATGTTGTGATGTGGCACAAAACATCCATTTATGCATACATTTCCAGGAAGGGCTGATTAGCGACACACTTGATGAGTCAATGCGTTCATCTGCATCGTTTACAGCATAAAACTTTACTAAAAATGTTCAGTCTAGATAGACGTCCTTACATTTGGCAATAAAAAGAAGAGCCACGCACAGAGAGATTCCTGGGATGACTCAGTCTTACAGAATCTTAACATCTTTTCATGCTTCGCTTCGACAGAAGCAACATGCCGTTAAAAGTCAACTATATAGTGGAAAGGCAGGGTAAATATGAGCTGGGGAAGTGTATGGTGTGTTGGTTTTTAGAGACACCTTTGCATGACCTTTGTCAGCCTCTTAGCCAGTTTAACCAGAGCTGAGAAGAGTTACACTAGAAAGCTTCACTGAGTCTGGCAACAGGGAATTGAGCAGTCTATTGCACTGCTGTATTGAAGTCTCATCCTCTGTGCCTCTGCCCATTTTCCTGAAACTATTCTCAGGGGTCTCAGGTGTGAGAAAATGTTGTGAGCACTAGATAGACTGAAGTTTATGTGTAAAACTTGCTGGTCCGTGTTGGCATTAATTTATAAAACAGACATTCTCCGCATTATGAATTAAATGCTGATGAACTGGATCAAATTCAGCTCTTTGACAACACAGAGAGGAAAAAGAATTTGAAATCTACAAAGTATTGAGGGGGGAAAAGAAGTCTCCACACTTACAGATCCTTACTTTACAACGATTAACATCTATTATACAGTTTCAGATTTGTGTTTTACCCACTGATTGAATGTGCACGTGGAAAATCAAGTCAAAAGATCAAATTCTTGTGTCCATTAGATACCCGATGTCTCAGCAGGCATACAAATGCTAACTGGCTCTAATCAAAAGCCATATTAAAATTGTCTTTGCTGGAAAGCTTTCTGTTGCAACAACAGTGTTAAATTTCATTACTAGCACAGAGGCAGTGTGTTGCCATCAGATTTATTTTTATTGCTCATCTAATAAAACATCAACTAGTACAGATGTCCGCAGGTGTACTAGTAAGCTCTCTATCACACAGAGGGTACAACAAATGAGCTCGTGTCCCAATGTTAAACCAACACAGCCAAAATCTTTTCAGTTTTATACTTACTAGCATGAACCTGCATTTGGCAAGATGAACAGCAGATCAGGAGGCTGGTTCCATCCTCCCCAATGTGATAGTTGGTGGGTGGTGGCTCCGTGTTTCCTGCTCCGACGCTGAAGCACATCTCTGGGACCAGTGGACGAGTCAAGCTGCCATGACGGGGAAATGAAGCGCCCAGGGTTTCGTTATCAGTGGAGACATCTTTCTGTGGTTGGAAAGATCAGGAAAAAAGACAAGTTAAATGTTAGTTTGTTGCCCACTATTTATGTCTGTTCTAATGGGTCTGACCTGCCATTGTTATATGAACCACTCCTATGTGCCTGGAGTGTACCTACCTTTGTGTACGGACAGAAGAGTGAGCAGACAGCACAGTGTGGTTTGAGCGCAGCTACTGCAGCATTGAAGGCTTTCTCTGCCAGGAAGTTAGGTGAGTGATTCTGCCACAGGTGCTCCTGCTTCTTCATGTCGCTATCCATTGGCATGGGGGAGGCCATATCTGTGGGTAAAGAATTCAAATGCATGAGTGTGCTTGTTAGACGGAGCTGGGGAGGATAACACATACTGCAGTCGTGTTGAGAGATTTGTTACCGCTAATGATTTTTATTTTTCTCTAAAATGCACGTCAAGCATTTTGAGAGAAGCTCCAGAATGTTTTTCATAAGGGAGCTCTCGCCAAGAGACGGGAACAGCACATTCTGGTCCTGCACAATAACAACACCACTCCTGATATAATTGGCTGATGAACACAAACAGCACTGACATCAATAATATGCTGTCCAGAGTCAGGAATCAATTTTAAAGTGATGCCTTGAAGCTACTGATCCAAACACTTTGTCAGACCTGGACCGAAGGCAGGAAGATATTTTCACAAGCTTCCCATTTAAGTGTTTTTTTCCCCTCCCCTTCCACCCTTCACCACAAGTCTTCTTTTTCTCCTTGTCACCCCACCCACCCTTTTAAAGAACAAACCCTAAGTCGGGTCCCCTGCTGCCAACTCAAAGTGACTTTGAAAGCAGGTAATTGGAAGTCATGATCCCCTGATCAATAAGTGTCAGTCAGAAAATGAAAGGAAAAACACTGAAGAGAGAGTAGTCTTGATTTCATTATCTCCATGGGGAGCTTCAGACCTGCTTGTTTTTCTTCCCCCGAATCAATAAGAAAAACAAACAACAAAACAACAACAATAGTATCTTATTCGTTTTTATGTACAAGAGCTGGATGAACCTTTGGCTGTGCAGTCTATCCAGACTCATAATGCTTTTTATGTAGTGACTACTAGGAATTTATTAGATGGGTTCCAAAGACTAGCAACTTCAATTCAAACACTGAAAATGATCACAATATTTCCGATTTCTCCTTCCCTGCTTCCCGTGTTATGGCCAAAAAGGTGTTTTTGTAGAACACTACACCATTATAGTGACGATGGCCAATTACCATTTAGGTAAAAATATATATAAACATCATGCCATGTCTCTTTGTGATGCTTGACATATTTGTGAAATTTCATGATGCCGTCTAAATTTGTGGGTTTGCGGCACCCTTCAAATTCTAATTAGTTCATCTCTGAGTCCAAGTAAACAAATCTGTCGCAAAGCTGAAGTGCTAACTACTTTGGGCTGCTCCCTTATTCACGGTGGGTCACCACAGCAGGTAGCTCTGCGTGTTCGATTTGGCAGATTTTTATGCCGGATGCCTTTCCTGACGCAGGGGATATGTGCCTCCTCCCGGGATCAAACTGTGGAGCTTTCACTAGAATGTGTAAACCACGACGCCGTAGAGACGACACCTGTGCCAAATCTGAAGTAACTACAACAAATCTGTTTCCTGAAAATCCAGTTTTTGTTCTTTTCTTCTGTGGCTCCCTCTGGTCTTTACATCAAACATATTATTGTATTATTTGCTGTTTTTCCCTCCACAATTTATTCATGTCTACATGAAAACAGCAAGTACAGCACAGCACAGGTTTCAACTGACATCCAGGAAGATAAAATTGTAGATCTACTAGCAGCTTGCGAGAGAAGTTTCTGAACAAGTGTTTGAGACTTTAATAGCAGAATATTTACAATAAATAACTGAAGTGAAGGACGGATATCCACATACCTTTGTCGCTAGCTGGATCTTGTTTGACAATGGACAGAGGGGAGCGCGTGGGTGGCTTGCTGAGGGGGTGGCGGCGACTCTTTTTTATTTCTGTAGGTATTTTCCTCTTGGGATAGGTTGCCTAAAATAAATTAATTTTAAAAAGTGTGTGTCTTATTTTTGTTCAATGTGTTTAACCTTAAAATATTTATCTCCAAATAAAAAGTAATTTGAACATGTTCAAACTTGATATTAATTTAATAAACTGCTGTTTTTCAGAATGGATAAAAAGGAAATGGAAAAACAAGTAATGACTACAGCTGCAAAAACATTTTTTCCTACATTTGTGGATTATTACAGCAAATATTTGTGGATTTTTTTTAGATTTAATTAGCTTGTGTTTTATTAGCCAATTCAGAGTCTACTCTATTGTGATGTAAGCTCACAGCAAATAAAGTATTAAACTGCCACCAAGTGGGGATTACAAACGCTTAAAGAGCTAACCTGTCTGACAGAGTAAAGGACAAATCTATTGACTTTCAGTCAAGATCGGACTCACCTGGGTGGCACTCACATCCATCTTGTTGTCTGCTAAGATGTCGCTGTGTCTCGGGGACAAAGTGTCTAGATGACGAGCCGTGTCCCTCTTTGAATTCTTGTCGTCAGATGTAGCAAACTGCTTAAACGCTTCCTCGAATCCAGTGATGGCATTTTGGCCACTGGAGATCTTCTTCGGCTTTCTCTGCTTCTTTTTCTCAATGTCGTCTGTCAAGTTCTGTGGTTTGGTTTCTTGTTCTTGTCCTGGAAAATAACAGATGAGGAGATAAAGTCAGAAGTGCTACTGGCTCATTAAAAATGTCTGTATGAGGCAATGAGGTTAAAACTACCGTGTGGACTGAGTAATGACTTTTTAAAGTGGAAGATTCTATCACTGAGGATAGAACTGAAAGAAATGCTTTCATATCTGCCTCACCCTCTGCAGCTGGAGTCTCTACTACTTTAGCGGCGGCCTCAGCAGCCTGCTGCTCCTCGCGCTCCAGGGCTTCCAAAGTTATCATGGCCTCTCGGGCAAGACGTGCTTCCTTCTCCTTCCTACGCTGAGCCTCACGCTCCTCAACCTGACGCTGATACTCGACAGCATTCAGCTCAATGCCTTCCTCTGCCAGGACTTTCACCTCCTCGAGCTTCAGACGACGGAATTGCTTCATCTTCTGCATGGCCCTGTCATAGTTAGACAGCTAAGTAAAACCCTCATATTTACTTTTGATCACATGAAGAATTTCATAATACAAACCTTCGCAGGAGGTTTGCCCGTTGGGCGACGCGATGCTCCCTCCAGCTCTCCAGCTCAGGGCTGGTGAGCTCTGTGGGCTTCAGGTGGTCCAGCACTGTTGTGTCTTTACCCTGCTTCCACAGGTCATAGCGCACGGGTTGCAGGCGGCGCACAAACACATCCATGGAGATCTTCACCATGTCCTTCCGGCAGGAACACTGGAGAGAAAAGACAAGGCTCTACATTAGAGTAGAGAATACCTTTTGTAAAGATGGGACTTCTGTGTGATAAAGGGGGGGGGGGGTGAAATTCTAGATAAGCATCTCTATTAAGGTCTTTCAGAACCCACTACCCCACAGCCGTAGGACTACAGATTATATTACACATCCGATTTCTGAAAACTCAAAAGAGTAAGTGAGGAGTGATCAAAAGCAGAGGTAACCATTCAGAGTAAACAAATCAAACTTTACAAAGGGGATTAGTCTATCTAGATAATAAAAATCTCTTACTTCCATCTCTGTAAATTACTAAAACCAGAGACAGTCTAAGAGAGAGAGAAGTCACCCAAACAATGCTGAATTGAATCTAATCTGTAAGAGCAAAGATGGTTGTAAAGTTTTAGCTTCTGGAGGAAAAAAAAGTTTGTTAAAACCTTTTTTTGGGGAGAAGTCGGCAAACCTTTTAAGTACATTATATCCAATTTGACTGTTGACTCAAAAGGCATGCAGATTTTATGTCACAGTGACCACAAACAAAGTTAATTTACACACACGAGCATCAAAAAGGGCCATCAGGATTACCAATACAGCTACAAAATGACCTAACTTGCTTTTAATGGTCACAGGTACACAGGCCTAGAGATCTGCAGGTGGCCATCTCCCAGCAACCTTTATTTTCTATGGAAAAATGTATAGACCCCAACCTGTTAGCAAGTGGTTGTGTAGAGGATCGGTCACAAAGATGGTGCTGTACCAAAAAACTTTGGTTAATAGCACTCATAATTTCCATGAAAGATGCCAATTTGTCTGCAAACAATGGCATTTCCTCACTTTTCACAACTTTGTTTTCAGACATATCTCCCATGCAATCTAGTAAGCGCAATGATAGCAATCAAAGTAGTTGTCAGGAGGTTTTCAGTACAGGACAATGCCTTAGGGACTACGAGCAACCTCCAGCAGCCACTCACCAGTTACAGGATCCACACTTTTCCCTGTCGACCAGTGGTTGCCAGACAGTTGCCGGCAGGTCTCTAGGCCTGTGCGACAAAGGCCACACCTGACAAACAGGCTTTAAATATACAGTAAACAACCAGCTGTTCCACTGTGGTGTTGTACATAAACCACTGACCTGAGATACCTTAAAACGTGATAATGACTAAAATACGGCACGAGACAGAACCATTGAGTCATCAGAACTATTGAATCATTGAGCTTACTAGAGAGGGGAACTGTTGCATTAAAAAAACTGCAGTGGTGCAGGAGTGAAAAATGGCATGGACATCAAAATGAAGTTTTGAAATACAGGAAACAAATGGAGGGTGGTGTAATGAAAGGGAAAAAAAAGAAGAGGAAGGAGACATATGAAGATATTTTTTGTGCCTCGCTTGCTGTGTTTCTTTCAAATCCTTTTATTTCCTGATCTGTATTGACAGCCTTGTGCTCAATTACTAGAAACACAACAGCCCACACCTCCACAGCAAAACAATTTCCAGCCTACATCTCATCTAGACACCACTTGACAGACAGAGACATTAAAATACTGTGTTGGTGATGGAATGGGGAATGGGAGGGCAAAAAAGAGGGGGTGCAAGTGCAAGCATGGGAACACCTGATTTTTACCACAATGAAACTTTTACTGGGAACAGGACGTGACTAACAAAAAACCCCATCAAAAAACAGCCACCGAGATAAATATTGCTCTTACCCTGATTGTACCTAGCAAAATGTGCATTCTTCACTGCTAAAGAGTCAGCGCCTTGTTTTATTTTTAGGAAGGTGTTAAGAGGTTATGGACATCGTTGCCATCCTCAAGGGCCAGGATGAGTTACACTTTATTATCATCTAAAAACTTAATTAGATGAAACTCAATTGGAGATGCACAAGATCTCAGAAAACAAAAACCCACTCTGAGGCAGGGAGTCAATGAGCCCTGAAGTATACTTGGGCTCCTAATGAAGCTTAATTATAGGAGCCACAGAAAACCTGAAGCCCGGGGACTCACTGTGGATGCACAGCACTTGCTTCAGTCTTCCTTTATTTTTCAAAGTTCTTCAGTGTAGGGATACTTCTCAGTATATCCAATAGTATAAAACAAAATGAGATTGCATGAAAATGTAAGCATCCAGTTATTTTGTTCATTCTTCTGATGAAACAAAACTAACCTTCAAGATGCTAATAGGAATGGAGAATAATTTCAAAGGTATTTAAAAACATTTTCAATGCAAAATTCTGAATGTGCTGTACAACAGGGCTGCAGATCACCCACCTGCTGAGAAAACAGAGTACAGCAACACAAAGCTAAACCACTACTTTGGTGTTTTTTTGTGTTTTCTTTTGTTTGTTTGCTTCAGTTAGCAAGAAATAAAAATGCTGAACACATTTAAAGACTAAACTGCTCCAATTTTTCTCCCACTCCCACAGTTTTCCCCTCCTTTCCTTCTTTATCTCCTCACATACATCCCCAGATGAGATCAGCTGCTTAACATGCTGAACAAAACGAGAAGATTTAAAACAAAACAGTACAAACGTTCATTAGGAACTGTGGTAAAACAACTGTAAAGTGGCACGAGCCAGGTTTATGATTACATTGCAAGTTGTTGTATTTCTCAGCGATATTTAATGGTCTTCACTAATCTGTGTGGCCGTAAGTCAGGGGTTTATTATCCTCCAGAGTAAAAACTGTCCTTAAAGTCAGAAAAAATAAACAAAAAAAAAAAAAAAAATCATTTGTATGTCCTCCTGCATGTAGTTGCTTCTACATTGTACTAACTGCCATTGCAGCAAATATACATTCAGCATGAGTGTCGAAGCTCGGGCTGCTGTGCATTTTTTAGCTATATATAAAGTAGCAAAAATATAAAGTCAAATATGACTATAGAGTTTTAGAAATGGATGATCTTTCTATGGTTAAATTAATCAAATTTCCTCAACATCTGGGCAGAAAGAAATCTCAGCAGCAGGAAGGTTCATTAAGCTGTTCAGAGTGAAAAAAATTAAACTAATTTTAAATTACTTTAGCACAGCAATGCAAAATGGCAAAGAGATTTTTGTTGTTGTTTCTCATGAGCAGCATTAGGGTAATTGTAGTTATAGCATCTTAATTCACCTTGCCCACACTGACACAGCTTCCTAATGTTATAATGAAAATCTCAGTAACATGTCTGTGTTTTACATATGAGCTAAATTTACTGCTGATTTTGGAAACTCTGTGGACAAATTCTGATTGTTTTTGTTAATGACTGGCCTGATTTTGTTGCTCAGTGTCAAGAATCTAGTCTGCATCTTAATGAACACTTCTTTTCTTCTTTTGTTTCAGGCAGTGTTTGCTACATTAACACTGACACAGTCCTTTCTTTAATAAATGTAGCACAAAAAATGCTAAATGTTGAACTATATCATGGACAAAGTTGATGAATACGACTAATAAAAACATATTCTCTGGTCTCATAGAAAAAACAAAACAAAAAAACAGACAAGCCTGCAAACAAATACAGAAAAGATGAAGCGAGTCATCTGTAGTTGAATCTTTAGATGAAAAAGTGATGTGATTTAGCCCGGGACCTGGGAGGATGATTTTTGTTCATTTCCTAGACAGGGGGGATATAAAAAAAAAAAAAAAAAAAAAAAAAAAAAATATCACCCTGGAAGCCTGGAGGAACATTAGCAAAGTGTGACTGAGCACCAAATGAGCAGAGAGAGGCTTTCACCAAGAATACAACAACCCCAGAAGACAAACTTTTAACATTCAGAAAAATAATGCTGCAGCAAATGTAAGTATAACAATATGAAGAATCTTTTTCACCGACTTCAATTCGTCAGTGGAGTCTACATTTTGCCGTCTTCCCTTAAATGTGCAAAAGAAGGGAAAAAAAGAAAAATCCTACTGTAGCTAGTCATGCAACACCTTTCTTTTTGATTTCTGCTGTTATTATTCTTGTCATTTCAAAGAAAGCTAGCCATTTCCACACTCAGATCTATGGTTCAAATGAAATTGTTTGAGTTTCAATGCTTTTCTGATATGCTCTGAATGAGGTACTAAATCCATTAAATGCAAAAAAAAATGAAAGAAAATTAAATGGCCAACACCTAACGCACAGCCAGAGGTGGAGAAGAAGGTTAATTAGAACTGTCACGTCTTAAACAATAGAAGTACAACCCCACACAGAACATGCAAGGAATGCTGACAATAGACCTGCTCTGACCGCAGATGTGTTCACTTAGGAAGCCAAACAGATGGGTCAGCAGTTAAGGAGCTTGTCTTTAAAAAGGACTGAGACATGAAGCACGCCCAAATTCTCTCTCAGTCTCTGTCGTGTGCCACCAGCCCGAAAACAGTGACAGATTCGATACCGAGCCCCATCGTTCACTGTCCTGTTTGATGCTGACAGACTAGGGCTCAGCAGGGGGAAGGCGGGGAGGGGAGGGGAGATGAGTTAATGGATGACTGCTTAAGCCAAAGACAGAGAAAGATGGCGGAGTTAAGAGAAAGATTAAGAGAAAATGAGACTTTATTATTGCTCAGGAAGAAGGTGGGATAGTTAAGCCATCTAAAACTACTATCTATATCAAGATACAGAATATAGAGAATATAAGAACTGAATTTTTTTAGGATATTTGGGGAATAAAAGGAAAAGAAATTCGAATAATTATGGCCCTGTGGATGTACGCCTCTATATACAGAGGGACAACCCAAATATAGAAAAACCTTTCAACTTTTTCAGGCATTTAGGATCCACTTATTAACAAGGCTCAGCGCAAGATCTGTGCAGTGAGCAAAAAGGCAAAGAAACGCCTTCAGCAGGTCCTGGTCTCTGGTTCATTTTAGCCAAAGACTCATCTGCTTGGTCCAAATGATTCACTATGAGGCGTCTGCTACTGAGCTGTAAATTACACAGCACAAGTTCTGGGACAATCTTTATAACCATTACACCCAAAGAGTACAGACGCCTGAGTGAGAGAGAAATCTGGCTAGAACGAAAGAGCCCTGCTCGTTGGTCGAGCTGTTGTAATTTTCCACATTCCTCCAGCTCCACGTGCCGAGCTGTGCTGTCGATTTGTCGACTCGGATTAGTCGTGCTGAATGGAAAACTCTTCTTTAACAAACTGAGACAAGCGCAGTGGAGATGCTCCCTTGAGCACTGGTGAAGGGAAGACTGCTGGAGCCTCGACTACTGGTTCTTAAATTACAAGTGGCCACATGGGTACAGTAGGAAGGCCGAAAATGAGAAAGAGCGAGAAGGGAGGGTGATGTGCTTTTGCAAACTGGCACCTCATAAATCTGACATGCAGCCAAGTAGAGAGAAACCAGGGAAAAGGGGCATGCACACACACAAAGACAGAGACAGAGGACTGAACATGAAATGGAATGTATAGAGAAAAGAAAAGAGGGGAGTTTCTTCCAGAGGACATTGTCGTTGGACTCCCTTCCACAACCAACCCATGCCCTGTCAATTTCATGCTCAACAGCCCACGGGCAAAGAGGCAGTTTGCGTCAGTGCAAGGATGCAAGGGTACAGTTAGTGTCGGTAACAGATGGTGTGCAGCAGAGAACCAGACGCTGCTTTTATATTTCGATATGATCTATTACTTCATCCCTTCAAAGAAGCAAACACCCAGAGCAGGAAGGCTGCAAAGCTGCCTCTGAATCACACATCCGATCAAAACTATTCAAGTGGAGTGTCTACACTGGCCTTCAGACCTCGTCTCAAACAAGTGCTGACAAAATTTAGATAAAAACCTATTTTCTAAATGGATAGACGTGTTATATAGATGGAGTGCCCAGTTTGCAAAGTTAACATGATCATTAATGAGCATCACTGCTTTTCTTTTAGCCAGATCAGTGTTTTGTTTTGGATGTTTTTGTGAGATCATTTCAAACGTTTTCAAAATCCCCCAAATCACTTTTTCCCATCACTGCTGACACGTTAACACAGCAGACTGAAATTTCTCTGTTACGGTGACTTAACCTCTCTGCAATCAGTCTCATCTTACCAGTGTAGCCATCTTGCCGTAGTCCACCCAGCGCAGCGTGGCAAAGTTTGTGGACTCTGCACAGTTGAAGCCATGGTTGAAGCCGGCGTGGTAGCCATAAGGAAAGGTGATCATGAACTCCCCTTCATTCTGAGTTATCTGTTCACACAGACAAGAAAACACATTTTTTTAAATGTCTGAAGGCTGAATTTATCAGTTGTCTCTGTGCACAAGGAAGGCATTAATCTATTTACCAGTTATTTCTTACAGCTATATTTTATTGTTACCACCAGTTGCACAAAGGCTACCGCTGACTTAAGGTTTGAGGGATAAACATTGAGTTTGAATCCTTAGAAACATCTTGTCCCTGTTTTTCTAACTTAATTCGACTAAACATGGCTGCTGCTCCGAGTACTGAATTCCTTCCCATGAGCTCAGTGTTATTCTGCAAATGTGCTCTACTTGTCCTCACATTTTGTGTGTGTGTGTGTGTGTGTGTGTGTGTGTGTGTGTGTGTGTGTGTGTGTGTGTGTGTGTGTGTGTTGCCCTAAAACCCAAGCCCTATATATCTGACTGCGGATCTCAACTTCTTTACAAAGCATGGATCTTGGCAATCAAGAGACACATCAAGCCAGATAAGGTGACAGGAGAAACGGAAGTGGGGGGCTGAAAGTGGGAGATAAACTTCTTCAACTAAAGGCAGTGGTTCAGATATCAAAAGTCCCTTTTTTCTACTGCAAGAACACAAGTTTTATTTTTACACTCAAATCAGGAAAGACACTGTAGGCGTGTAACAAGTCAAACGTTCACTGTGATAATGATGTCCTAAGGGGTGAGAAATGAGATAAATGGGGGTAGAGGGGAACCCTTATGCTGACTCTGGAGAACATCAGATGCCTGCTCCATGTCAGCGTTTTTTCCCCCTTCCTCAATCTGCCATAATTTGAAGACTGAACTGCTGAACAGAACAATAACCGATAGGTGAAATGATCCCCAACAATTTGCTACGACAGACACAATATCTTGACTCAAACTAATTTTTCAGAGCCAGTATAAGTTAATAATAAAAGCCCACTTCTTCTCCAGCTGACGCAAGACACACTTGGAGAACTGGGGGAATAAATGCACCACTTCCCATCTTCTGATACTAAATATTTCAAATCTCCTCATTGTTTTAATGTCAATATCTGCATCACAATTTCCACTCTGATCATTATGAGGCTGAAGATGCGTGTGTGCTTAAGCATTGGGGTACAGCTTTATTCCATTTTATAATGGTTGCCTACTTTAGATAGACGTTAGAGTCAGGGCAAACAGCTTTCTTCTATATGGTGTTAAAGGGTGAAACAGTGTCAGCCAGTTTAAGGCAAGTGGGTGGGAGGGACTCTATTGCTACTTCAGCCAGCACTGGTAAAGAAGCTTGTATGACAGTTAACACAGAAATTGTTAACATTACTTTATTACCTCATGGATACCTTATACTGTGTGTGTAGGGAAACAGCGGCTACTCACCCTGTTAAAGGGAATGCCATACTTCTTCAGGATGGATGGTGATATCAGTGTCATTTTGTGGCGAAGGAAGGCATCGCAGCCTTGGGAGCTGCCGGGAAAGAAGCCTGCAGAGGGTGAGAGTGAGCATAGGGCATTTTACTGACAACCACAACATCATCTTACTACAACAATCGTAGGGTATACACACACACACACACACACACATATATGTAAACATACATACATACATACATACATACATGTATATATATGTTCATGTTATCATCAACCTCTGAAAGCAATGTTATGTTATCTTTTTGTGTTTCTTTCATGAGCCACATTCAGCAAAATCTGTATCCATGACAGAGTTTTGTTCAATCACCACAAAAGACAGATTAAAGACTTTGAGAAAGTGCTGCAGGCCTCTCAAAAACAGCCCACGTTTTGTTTTTTTACTCTTGCTAGTTTATGTTTATGTAAACGATTAATCTGTATATTGTAGCAACAGGAGAATAACTGGATTTAAACTCAGAGTTAGTGAGAGAAGAAGATTAATAAGCAAAGCCGAAACCCATATACCAATATTTGGTGATTGGCAACTTTTTTCTTTCATACATAGGAAACAATAAATGCTCAGAAAAAAAAAAAAACTGATTATGTGTAGTTTCATTCATTTAGACTCAACTCTGCTTAGATCAGCTGGTTGTTTTGTTTATCGTCAGGTATCTGGTGTGGTGGATGAGCCAAAACATCAGCCTACTGAAGTACACCAACACTAAAGACAATATGTCAACCGCACTCATAAGCCATCAGGTACATGTTAAAAATGGATTTTGTTCTCACCAGAAACTTCTTTTAAATCCACTTAATAAGCCTGAATCATCGAGTCACCGATTTTACGAACGGAAGCAATTATGCGGTGACTATGAGAGAAACTGTCTAGCAATGAAGTGTTGAGCATGAACAGTAATTTCAAGGACATCGGTTAAGAGCTGACACCAATGCAGCACTTGTTCCTGAAAGCCATTAATTATCATAATCATTTCCTGGGCCAACAATCCCCAGATGTCATCATGATGCCCCTGTGGTCCCCTGCCTGTCAGCTGGCACAAGTGAACTTCTTTGAGAAGAAGAAAACTTAAAATGACACGGCAACTGAATACATCAACTACTGCATGGAAATGGGTGACAAAATTTACAGATGAAGCTACTGTACACTGATAGCATCATTGCTTACTCTGATTTTTAGGAGGAAAAAAACCTAATTATTTCTCTTATTCTGTTCTCAATCACTACAGCACCCTAATAGCATGCCTAAAATTAGGTTATGCTGTGAAGCATGCGGGTGTCCGAGACATGAATGGAATCACTCTCCGATCGTGATGCAATATTTTCATCACACTCTGTCTGAATTAGAAACTAACAGTATGTTGCAGTAGTATTACGACCACAATCTAGCATAAACCATTACCAAGAAGCTTGTCAGCCTTTACTGGAATTTAGATTGAATATATTAATTTGCACAAACTGCTTTGTGTAAAGTACAAAAAACAGATTACAGAGTAATTAAAGGAGAAAATCAACACATTTGAATGTACTGCATTAGCCTGATTACTATACAACAGTGATTGGAGAATAGATTTCTATGATCCCTTCATATGTGTAATATAATCCCATAAGTGTATTTCGACACTGACAAATAAACAGCCATCTCCAGTTGAAATGCAACCATTTATCTTGTTATTGTTAATCCCACAACCTGGAAAAGGAAATCCGGTTTCCCCTTGACATGGGCAGAAATTAATTCACTGCCCAAAGTGTGGAATAATCACATTACCACAGTGCATGAAAATTCACTGATTGTGGGCCTCCAGGTTGGATTTCTGGGGAGATCTGATGGATGTCACTGTGTGTAAAGGGATGCAACAGCATAAAAGTGAAGCTGGGTGCTGTCTCTCTGTAAAATTGTGATCCAGTTCAGTGCAACCAATGCAAACAGAAACAAGGAAAACCTGTGGGGTTATTTAAAACATGTTATTAATTTGCAGAAGCAGCAGCACTAACAACAGTGACAGTCAGAGGCTACTGATTATTTAAACCATGGTCTCATCTGTTTACTACAGTGTAATTAATCCGAAAACAATACAATGAGCTGTGCATTAATTACCGATGTTTCCGTCACTAATAAAAGTTACTGCAAGTCAGTGTACTTTATGAGAGGATTCAAACTGCACTAAAGGAAATGTGAAACTGCATTTGCTATTGTATCAATGTGGACTTTTCCAGCTGGAGTAATTTACCAATCATACCCATCTTGTATTATAAAACAAACTCAATTCCTTAAAAACGCCGCCCGCTTTGAGAGCCCAAAATGTCAGAGGTATATTATGATCTCAAAGCCCCGACTCACTCTCTAAAACAAAGGCTCACTTCTGCTCTTGGAGACAGAAAGACAGACTCTGCATAATCAAAAGAATGAATTTCTCCTCCATCGCTCACTCTCCACCCCCTTTACTGCATGTACCTACCAGTGCCTCAAAGGGGGGTCCATCCATGCCTCCACCCAGTTAAACTTTAATGTGACTGACAGTATAATCAGCACCCATTTCATCCTTCATTTTCACTGCATTGTTTCAGCCTCTGTTCCACCCTACAAAGCAAAAGAGGGAGAGGGGGACTCTCTACTCTCCCAGTGCCTGCCTGCCCGTTGGAGCTGATAAAGGTGAATAATGTGCCGACAGAGCCTGCGTATTAATCCCCATTAAAATGCAGCTGGCTTTCTGAGCTCTCCATGGGGTAATATTAACTTAAAGGCTTCATTCTGTCCTTTAGAGTTTGAAAATTAAGTTCCTGCTTCGAACCCTACACCCTCCCCTCCTCTTCACCTTAACCGAAAAGTCTCCCGCCGTGGCAGAAATGAGGAGTGATAGGAGTGACGTCTGTTACCCTGTCAAATGTCTGGAGAGGAGGTTTTAAGTAACCATTGTCCCAGTCCCATTTAGCATCCCTGCAACACTCATAACTGTCTTTTTAGGACCCCATAAACAGTTGGCTGCCTGGAGGATGGCTTTGATAGGTCAGTGAGAGCCTGTTAAATAACGGTGGCAGTGGTGTCCTCCTACTGCCAGCTGGTTAGATAAGAAGAGAGGAAGACAGGAAAGAGCATCAACATATACAATGTAATTAGAAAGCATGTTGCTTGAGATCAGAGATGTTGAGGTTATTTAAATAAAACATTAAACAATTCTGCATACATTGAAATGCATAATTCCCAAGTATTGTCCTAAAACTGCCAAACCAGGCAGATAAAAGTAAGACAAAATGCCCATTTTGCAGTATAATGCTATATTTATTTATAGCGTTTTTATTATCAGCAAAGACTTCAACATGGTCTGTGAGTAAAGCCGTCAATACAATGGGCCCATCTCACAGCAGACTTTTTGACTGGTGTTTTAGAAAAGGCACAGACGGAAGTAATAACAGTAATTAGGACTCCATTCTATTTAGGTGGGCCAGTAAGTCAATGTGAACACCAGGGCTGTGAAACTGAAACAACTGAATAAAATGATGCCAAAGCTGCAGTTGTGTTTAGTACTGGTAGGGTTTGCAGGGTTTCCCCCTTTATTTAGTTTTTAATACTTAATTGTAAAAGTATTACTTGAGAGATTACAGAACTAGGGTGTTTAAGAATGAGGCTCTCTTTGATTTGTACTTAGGATTTGGAATAATTACAAGGTGTTTTTTAATCTTAGATTCTTCTGTGGATTTTTTCATGTCGTTTTCAAACCACAAGAGCAAGTTTTTGCATGAATGAAGCCCAGTGGTGGGCCCATTTGACAAACACTCTTTAAATGACCGTAACTCTGTTACAAACTGTGCTAGAGAAAAAAAATTCAAGTGGTTTTGGGGAGAGGAGAACAAAAGCTTTACAGGGATCTGTATCATGGTAGCAAAAGAAGATTCAGGTACTACGGTCTGAACGCAGACAGAAAAATCAGCTCTGGCTAGATTTTACATTAATGTAACTCCTCAACCATTTTGGGCTAGAGAGAAAATTCACATAGTTTCTAAAAGATGGGATTCAATTTACAATTTTACAGCCAAAACCACAAAATAAGTGCAGGTGGCCTGTGTGATACTTTCGTGATAATGAGCTATCATTATAGACATAAGCCTGACACTCCAGTTTGCATTGCCCTAAGCAGCAGTACATAAGAAGAACTTTAACACAAAGTCAAACATGTTTGGTTATTTCTCCAGCTTTCTTTTGTGGAGAAATTTTAATGCAAACGCTCCATAAACATATTAAGTAGATTGGTTAAGTGTTTTCCCTTTATACCAGCGCAGTAACGGCTACAACCAAACCCCTATCCAACGCTGGCACAGCACTGTGCAGATAGCCAGGGAGTTCCTCCACAGAGGAATTTTTGGCAAGGCTTAATTAAAGGCCAACACCACAAGAAAATCCACTGGTGAAATGATAAGAAATGAGAATAAAAACATAAGAATTAAAATCCTCTCCAAAAAGTGCCTCAGAGCAATTTAGCAAACTGCTGAACAAGTAGAACATAAACACTGATATGTTTTTGACTTCCAGGAGTGAGCTCTCCTCTCACCCTCGGCAGCTGTATTTTACAAATGAGGCAGGTGCTGGATAAGCCAGCTAAGCTGCAATGTATGACTGAACACCCTGCTATAAAAGCTGGCGCTAATGGGATCTCAGTTTTAATGTCCAAAGCCAGGCTACTCTGCGGGTGGTTTTAAAAGTAGCATTTAATGTCATTTTTAACATTTTACCAGTGTAACCAGCAGATGTATGGATAAAGGACATCTGGGCCAAGACTGTCCATTTCCCTGTGTGTCAGTCACTGATTACAATATGAATATAGATACACTTATTAAAAAAAAAAAAAAAAAAAAAAGCTAAATTACTGCAGCGTGACAGCTGATGCTTTCAAAATTACAGCTGCCAAATGTGCTCCTCTTATCCCTCCACATGGACTTCCTTCCACAGGCTGCTCAAATGTGACTGGTCAATACGACTCTAAAGCCCAAAGCATCTCACTCCTTGCCCTACAGATTCTGCATATTTATAAGGAAACCTATTTAACTTCGTGTGTGTGTAGCCCACAGGAAAAGGTTTTAGACCTGGAAATGCAAAACCATCTTCCTCGAGCTGTCTTTCAGCCCCTCACTATTATGTGACCGAACCTTTTTGAGTTTAGTTCATCAATAACAGTTTTTCCTTATAAGCACAGGAAGTGAAATACTGTCTGAATGCTTTTGTTTCCTTTGTGCATAGAGACAAACTCCATGTATTGCACATAGATCAATGGTACATAGTTAAATTCCACCCAAGAGTGATAACTAGCATATAACTGGGAGAGTGTGTCTATTTAAAGCAAGTCTCTCTTCTCACCTCGATATCTTTTCCCTCACTCTAAGAAACATTCGATACTAAGGTTAATCCTCACTGATCAAAACAGAGAATAAGAGTAAAAGGAGAACATGGGTACTGGAAAAGAATGGGGAACAAAAGGAAACATCTTGTGTCAAAGAAAGATGGCAGAATGGTATCACTTCACTGCCTCTTATCCACCTTAGACAAGATTTCTAGATTTCAGATGAAATCCTCATGTCAAAGCGCTGACTATAAAAGTCAACAAAGAATATAATGCTGAGAAATTGTTCTACTTTTTGTTTTTTCACCCTAGTTGAAATATGTTTGACGTTTTCACTTTTCCACAGATTTCTGACAGGCGTTAATACCGTTCATGAATCATCTACAGCCAACACTTCCTCCTCGGGATAATAAACATTCATCAAAACATAGTCCAGAACAACTGGCCTTGATTGTGTGAGTTTTTCAAGTTTTCCGTCATTACTTCTGCAGAACAAACAGGTGCTGCTGGTGTCACTTCAGACAGCTTCTACTATAAAATTCAGCATCCATCCTCATCTTTTTAGCATGAGTGACTGCACACGTTAAGTGCTTCAAGCTGCTCTTTCATCTGCTGCTCCATTTTAGCACAACCAAGTGACCAAAAAACAAAAATATATAATTTTATATATTGTGGCAAAGTGGCATTATCAAAGTTTTTCACTAACTCAGTGCATATGCGCCACACTGTTGATGGTAAGGACCACTGTGTTTGTCAGAGGAAAAGCTGCGGGAAGGTTGTTTATTGTGAGTGCTAAACAATGACGTCCATGCTGCGGTTGGGAGAGGAGAAGGTGAGATGTAGCTCAAAAGTCCCGCTTTGTTTTCTATTAAACGATGCAAGAGGGGGCAATAAGCGTGCTTTGAATGTGTGCTTGTGTGTATTCAGGGGATGTGTTAAGTGTGCAGCGCGTGTATGATTTTAATGGCGTGTGCTCTACAGGCGGAAGCACTTGCTCTGTCACTTAACGCATGTGAGTGAAAGAGATAGGCAGGAAAGCGTGCTGAAGTGGTGAATAAACAAACTTAAATGGATTTTAATTGAAATTAGCTCCTCACCTTGTGCCAGCCTCTCTAGTCTTTTGCCATGCTCAGGAGGGACACTGTACCTGTGGAGACAAGAGGAAAAGATGACAAAAAGTCAGACACCTCTGACTTGTGTTGAACTTTTTTTAACCTAATTTTCACCTTCTCTTTCTTCCAATCATCTTAAAAGAAATCAAGATGTACAGAATATTTTTACATCTCTAGTGTGAACACTTTGCTTGTACTAACAGCTTAAAAGGAATCTGCAGTTTTGCTGAGGTGAATCTGCAACTTCAGGTCTTCTCATAAAGCAGATGTGTGGATAAAGCTGGGTTGCATTCTTAGCATTAAATATATCACAGAAACATTATTTTCATTGATGATTTAATTCATTCATCAATTGCTTAAGATGAACACAAAGCATATTTAACAGGTATTTATACTATAGTATACAAAGTCAATGCACGTGTTAAAATGTCAAACAGCAAGCATGTGGCCATGTGACAATTTGACTTGAGATTCACCGTAGTATTAAAAGCAAACAGATGAGCACACAGGGTAAGATGCTAGAGGGAAACAACAAAACACACAACCTGTTACGGTTTTAATACGATTTAGAGTCAGAGCTGTCAGAAACACACCACGGAGGCTCATGGTTATATGTGCATTACTCTAGTGATTGACTTGGTGCAATTAAGAAGAAAACTTTGAACAAAAAATGTCAATATCTAAACACTGTAGCAGCGAAAGAAAACAATTATCATTAAAAATATTTATAGTGAGACTGGGAGGGAAGGAGAGGTTAGTGGAAAAGATCAAATGAGCGGTGAAGGGCAGGACCAGGAGATATTAGTGTTTTGGGAGTGCTAGGTTATTTCTGACCTCTCAGCAATTACTGGTTTGATGAAACTGCCCATGACATAACCGTCACTATTCCTCCCTAAAACAAATTCTTGTTTTTGTAACTGACATATCTGTGCATTTGGCAAAAGCCCTTCTTTTTGTTTCTTTGTTTTTCTTAAATCACCTCAATATTTTACATCCTTTTGTGCTAGAGCGAGGTATTACTATTGGCAGTGTTCGTGCTGATAATACATGAGGTAGGCACTGCAAAGTACGTGGCATTACACCAATTGTCATATGCTAAACTTAGAAAGCAAATTTCTTTCTAAAACAGAGTGGGAGGAAGGGAGCAGAGCTAAACTATAATCTGCTCATTTGTGAAGTTATTACATACTCTTTATTACAGCAATTAAATCCTCGGTATTGTTTAACCCTCCATAGACCTTGAGAAATGAAGATGGGTGGGGGGAGGAGAAAAAAAAAAGCCTACATCTCTGCTTTCTTACAGAAGCCTTAACAACAAGAGAGATGTTTGAAACAAACTGAGAAAGAAGTAACAAAGAGAGAGACGGTGAGAGGCCATCGCACCTAATGAGAGACAAGAATGGACAAGAGAATAAGACTCACAGAGAGGAAGGAATGAAAATAATTAATAAAAGGAAGCATAAAGAGAAAGTCCATTCCAGTCAGAGACGCCATGAAACATGGCGCCACACTGCCACCTGTAGACAAAAGATTAGACCGTAGCTGGAGCTGCAGCCTCCTTCAGTGTTTTATTGTAAACACTAAAAGCTATGCATAGATTTTAGCTCCAACCTGACATTGGGTTATGGGCTAATGTTGTCACAAAGCTCTGCAGGCATTCTTATGAGTTATGACCAGATATATCACTCGGGTTTTGGGTCATATAGCGAGCACGGTATACACACGGTATACACACGGATACAACTGAGTGCAGCATTGTAACGCAGTTTAGCTGCAGCTCCAAAAAAAAAAAAAAAAAAAAAGGAGAAATAAAAGAAACAAACAAACTGTAAAACGAACAGCAAAACGAAAACAAAATGAGCTTCGAGTAATTCCAGCATCTGTGTTCAGCTAGGCTAAATACATCCCCACACCTCTCAGCTGAAGATTAAATTGATATCGATCTTTTCCTCCAACTCAGGAACACAGAAAACAACTACATCTAAACCGAAGTTTTGGAGTCCACCTCTAAAAGCTGTTTGGGGTTTTTTTTTTTTTTTTCTGCGTGAGGTAAAATCACATCAGAGCTTTCTGTGCAAATATGTACATTTTTCAGAGAACTCCATCCCAGAGACAAACTAAACAAATCAAACGATCAGCGTGAGTCCTCCTGTTCCCCTCCGTCCGAAGGCTGAGGTTTCCATGGCAACAACACGTATGTCACTCTGCTGGCACGGTGAGAAACGCACAAAACAACGCACGGCAAATGAAGGCTTGAACTTTTACACCTCTCTGGGGAAGAGTGTTATTTACCCAAGGTGGGACACCTTTCCAGGCAGGTAGAGATAGAGGGGGGAGCCTTGACAGCCCGAGAAGTGCCAATGCATGTGTTAGTGCGCTACTGCAGACATGTTGCACACACACTTCTTTAAAAATCTGTAAACAACTATGGCACCGTTAAAAAGGAACTTTCAGCTACTAAAAAAATCAAGTCAACGCTGAGAACACCCCACTCAACATCCGAACTGCAGCTGCATTTCAACTTCTATGCAGATTTTCAGCTCCCCGTTCCTCTCCTCTGGGAACTGTCAAACGACAATGCTTCAAAACCATCGGACTACAGAGGAGGTTGAAAACTGATGGATTCATAATGAACTCCACCCTTCCTGGGAAGTTGCAGCTGGGCTACACTTCAAAATATCCCTTTCAATTCTCTTTCGTCAGCCTTTCCCTATCTTCTAGTTGCATGCTCAGAGGCTAATCTTTTAACTGACAGCATATCTATTGTTGTGTGTTGGGGTAGATGGATGATTGACAGGGTTTCAGCACTGAAAAGAGAAAAGAGAATGATGGAGGGATAAAGATGGGAAGAAAGTGACTGGCAGCTAAGGGTGAGATCTTCCACACATCCACTAGAATGTGTGCGATTGGCACTAGTAGTTTTGGTAGGGTCTGACTTTGATGGGAGCAGAGTTGCATGGGGAAACGGAGTTAATTTCACAATCGGCTGCACTATGAGAGGAGAGGAAGTGAAAGACAAAGAGAGTGTGTGTTTTAAAGGACCGTGCTCTGTTTAACAGCCTGTAATTACCCCACCACACACAAGTATAAAAGTGAAAATGATTCAGTTTCAGTGGGGGGAGAGTGCGGGTGGGTGGGCTTGGTGAGAATTAGACAAGAGAATTCAACAAAAGCATAAAAAGTCTGGGAGAAGAAAAAGAGAGAGGAAATAAAACTCGTACATCTGTTTAGTTGGGCATCAATTAGTCAGACTGATGTTAAAATAATGTTGTTGTTTTTTGTTTTTTTTAATTACAAGATTCTCGATTACCCAATTTGATAATGGTTAAAAAAAATAAAAAATAAAACAGAATCCGTCACAGCACGAAGGTCCTGGGTTTGAATCCACCATCCGACTCTGTGGAGTTTGCATATTCTCCCCGTGCCTATGTATGTTCTCTCTGGGTACTCCAGCTTCCTCCACAGTCCAAAGACATTTAGGTTAGGTCAACTGGTAGTTCTAAATTGGCTATAGGTGTGAATGTGAGTGTGAAAGGTTGCCTGTCTCTCTGTATTAGCTCTGTAATAGACTGTAACCTTTTTGGCCTATGACAGGTGGAATAGACCCCAACCAGATGCTGGATTCATAATGAACAGTTACAGAAAGCGTTTTTAAAAAGACCACAAAAGGAAGAAGCAGTCTTTTTAAAAACAAAACAAAAAACTTCTTTCTGCTAAAATATGTCTTGTACATTAAAACCAGTTCATTTCTGTTATAGTGAGCAAAACTGGTCTCACATTGGCTATGATTTGCATACCTCTCTGGCTACACAAAGAACATTACTGAAATTTAATAAATTCAGATAGGGAGACGACAACAGTAATAACACTGCCCTCAAGTGGCTGTAAAAGGATTTATACGACTTTGGTGTGTTAAAAAAAAAAAAAAAAAAAAAATCTATGAAACAGCCCTAAATATGTAACCAACAATTGTTTCCATAATAATCTTTAAACACGGATACAAGAGAAAGACAGAAACACCACACCTTCTTAGCAATTTAATAAACACCGTGGAGGTGTATTCAAACAAAGGAATACTGCATACACAGACCTCCATAAGCAATGCAGCAGTGCCAGAGGTCCAGAACATGTAACACCAGACTGAACACTGCAGCTCGATGAATGTAATTTCATCTGTCAGACCACACGCACTTTGACACTGAGTCGTAGTGAAATATACTCATGCTCACTCGGAGGTGTGAAAACAAGACAGATGATTTTAATGAGGTGACGTCACAGAGAGGGGGAGCTATAACACATAGACACATGGTATACCACTTCAGGAGGCAAGCAAGAGAGGGGAAAAGGTGGCGGGGAAGCATACTGTGAAAAGAAGGAAGACAGGTGAGAAAGAAAACAGAGAAGGAAGTCTTTAAAACAACAATAAAAACCCACAAACACACACATACACAGAAGCAATACTGTATTTCTGAAAGCTGAGATGACACTGCTCCCCTCCTGCAGTGATATGGATGGAAAACAAGGTGGAGGGAAAGACACACACACACACACACACACACACACACACACACACACACAAAAGACAATCAAGGAGCAGAAAAGGTAAGAAGAAAAACATTTTCCCCTCAGGAACCATGTGACAGAAGGAAATACAGACAGCAGGCAAGAAAAGTATAAATCTGAATCACAGCACTACCTCTCCTGTACAACAGGCTCTATAAAGAGTTTAAGCAACTCCCAAATGTCAAGGTACAATGAGACAAAAATTTATATCTTTGTTTTTAATTTACCATTCTTCAAAGTACCGCATCAGACTAGAAATTGAAAAATAAATCATGTGAATAAGGATAAAGTGACAACTAGCAATTATAAAGAGAAATAACTTTTGTGCCTGCTGTTGACACAAAATGTAACAAATAACATTTTTTACCCGGCATTGAACAGAAAGAAACACTACTTTGTTATTGTTTGGCATTACCAATCAGTCAAGCTTCAGTTTCAATTTGTATTTGCTTGAGTCCAAACCACATAATTAGTCAATTTCATCGAGATGAATGATTTGGCAAAAAAAATGTTTAAATGAAAACATAGTTTAATTAATTTCAGTTTTACTTATATAGCAACAAATCAAAACAGCAGTCACCTTAAGGAACATAAAGACCCAACACTGTAATTGGCGACAGTGGAAAGGAAAAACTTCATTTTTACAGGAAGAAACATCCAGCAGAACCGGGCTCAGAGAGGGGCAGCCATCTGCCGGGACCAGTTAGGGGTCGTGGCTAATGGTTTGCAACGAGCGCAGTAGCAGTTGTGATTAACTTTACACACAGCTAACCTGATACCAGAACCAAAGAGGAAGAGGGAGGAAGGACAGCTAAAAAACTAAACTACACTATATATTCTAATCACTCCCCAGCATCAGTTTTTACTGCTATGTTCTGCTTTGGAGACTTAGTACATAGACATCAGTTTGGACCCAAAATCAGGTCAGATAAAGGCAGACAAGTTGTGTCTCTAAAGAATGATTAAGGAGTGAAACGAGTTGAAAATTTTGCCAATCATTACTGTCCACACTTATAATAAACAGGATGTAGTGAAGACTTTGACACAAATTTCAAGTTATAAGGCATCCATGTGTAAATATAGACACATTTGAGCTATCCAGGACAAGCATTGCATTTACATAATCAGGTGAAAATTAGCGTGCAAATGACTGCAAATCTGCAAAGCACCCTCTCACTCTGTCCTTCGCAAAGCTCACTGCAAACAATTCAGGCATTCAGGTAGCAGAATCCAACTTTCAGCCTATGCTGTCACTGTTGTCACTTTAAATAAGAACAAGCTGTCGCTATACAATGTTCATTTCGTGACAAGCCTTAAACGAAACTCGCTGTTTCACCGCCTTTTAGAAAGCCGGTGGAGAAATGGGCTTTGACAAGACTTTGGCTGAGCACATTCTGCACTTAAAGATCATTCATGGGGTGAGAGAAGCATCACTCTGTAATGTGGCGGTACACTCACGAAGAAGTAAAGTGATTCTGTAGTCCCCACACAAACTGTAAGAAATTATACACACACTTTGAACTCTAAATACTGTTTAGTAAGCATCACTTTATGGTGATGCTGAATAGTAATCTTAATTGCCCCTTGGGGATAAATAAAGTATTTCTGATTCTGATCACTGTCATAAATTTTGTTTTGTGGATTAAATGTTCTATTTTTATCCAGCATTTCCAGTTATCTGTATTTTTATTATTATTAATTTATGTTTAACCATTTCCTGATAAAAATACACAAATGTTCTCAGTCCCTGCTTCCATCACAGTGTGATCCTGGCTACAGAACTATTAGCACATTCACAGCCTGCAGCAGCTTAACTGAGGTAGAGGAGCTGTGGTTTGGAGGCAAGTTTCCCCAGTTACACTGAAACAGTGCACTCAGTGACATACAGCCAAGGCTAACTGGCTGGCAGTGAAGCCATCTGAAACAGCAGTAGCTTCAAATGCAAACTTCTGCATGACAAATGTGTCCCTCTCATCCAGCATTAAGTGAAACAGACACACAAGCCATTGTTTTCGATGGCCAATAAAACTGCTGCAATATTAAAGATTAAAAAAACAAAAGAATGACAGATGGTACAAACAGTTAACCGCTGATGGGGTCACTTATTACGGCAGCTTGTTTTAATTTCCACTTTTCTTTAAAAAAATAATAAAAAATTATTCTAATTGTGCTTTTTATGTTCTTTTCTGCTTAAGATTAAATGAGAATTGATCCTAAAAATACTATAATATGACTTCTTTTTTCAAAACCAAAGTCACCGTCCTGTGCTAGCCATGAGAAAGAATACAGCTTTAAGACACTTCAACAAATGGCTTCATCTTTTTGATCTGGGACCTTATCCATTGATATGTATGTATGTATGTATGTATGTATGTATGTATGTACACCCATTTTAATTAGAATATAAACTTGGAACTTCAAGTGGCAATTTGTGTCACATTCATAGAAGGTCAGGAAAACAAAGTGACTCACCAGGACTTAGACTGCCCGAAGTGCAAGTAATTGATGCTGTAGAGGTCCATGTCTTCAGTGTGCCAAGCAAAGGTTGTCTTCCACATGCCAAAATACAAGTATGGAGTGTTGACACCCTCAATGACGATCCCACATTCCTGCTCCACCATATCCAGCAGTGTGTTTAGATGGCCGATGTTCCATTCTTCAATGTTCTGGAGAGCATGCAATTATGAATATCAAGTACAAGGGAACCTGCACGCTACACTTTCATCAGTCCATCAATCTCCATCAATGACCACCAGATGGTGCTGTAGTCATATTACTCACTGAGCACGATTTTGAAAGTTACAACAGCAGCAAAAATCTTGAAATATAAAAGTTGTAAACTCCTAAAGCAGCTTTCTATCACAATTACATGGTGCATTTTAATTAAGTTATAATAATAATAATAATAATAATAATAATACTACTAATGGTGAAAAAACAACCCTGAAAATTGCCCATTGATGGAAAATAAACTACTATAAACCTATTAGGCCAGAAGTGGTTTATTTTTATTTAAAAACAAACAAACAAACAAACAAATTCAAGAATATTTTAAAAACTTAATAAAAATTGTCATTATCCAGACAAACTTCACCCACCTCATCATAGATGGAGCCGCTCACATCAGCACCATAAAGAGGTGACACAAACGTCAGGTTCTTCCAATACTTCCTCTCGAGGTCATCAAAGTCTTTGTGTCGTGGCGTGCAGTACCTGCAAACAGAACAGGACAGGTTGTATTGTAAGCAGTTTTGTGCCCTTCAACTAAACCCTCAAACGAGCACTGTGCAAACATTTACAATCAGCAAATAGACTGTAATAAAATAATTTAAGTCCAATGTATATAAGAGTTTGAGCTTTTGTAGTAGTTCTGCTACAGTGCCAAGGTTTTCATTTGTTACATTATTCTTCTGCCTTAATAGTTATAGCATCTACACGACAATTTATAAAGAAAATGTTTATAAAATTTAAAAAAACAACAACACAGCAACATAATATAGTTTGAACTGGCTTTTTACCGTCACTAGCACCACAGCTACCACTACCCACCATGACCCATTTCACTTATTTTAAGACAGTATTATTTTCAAACTCATGGTTATCAGGACAAACAAAACCTTCAGCTTTTTAAAATACTGTGCACTGGTGTTAAACAGTATTAGTTTAAAACAGAAAACCTGTCTGTTCTTTCTGGCACCCTGATGCCAATTGTAGGTACAAATAACACAATTCCTGATTTAGTGTGAAATATTAGAATGCACTTTTATTGTTTATTTATGTTCTCCATCATCGTAGTTGCACTATATTTAGTAACATTCATGTTTTAAACCATGCTGAGTAAGAGCAATAATTGCACCATCAAAGCTTACAAGGACACTATCGTGCAAAACATCACGTCAGATACTGCATTTGTATGCAATCATTTACGAATGAAGCCCCTGAGGTTGGGACCGACTTACTTCTTGCTATTGGCCAGCTTGCGGTATTCACCCACAGTCATAGATTTCTTCTGAATGTTGTACTGGGTGAACAGACCCGACTGACCCGTCACCACTTGGCTGATGGGAGCTGGAATCACCATGTCCTCGATTGTGTCATAGGACTTGCGTGGCTTCCATCCCGCAGGGGGAATCACCTGGAGAAAAAAAAAAGACGCTTAACCTTTACAAGGTCAGCAGATTCAAAATCTATTCAAATTCAAAGTATGCAGATTAAACCTTTGGAAATTTAGATGGTGGATTCTGCTGATATCAGCTTAAAACTATAAATGGTTCTTACAAGCATTTTCTAACATGCTTTGATCATTTTAAACATTAGTAATGATGTTAGATTGAACCTTGGCTATGCAAAAACAGGTAGGAAACTAAAAGAGATGCACAGGATTCAAAATGTTACAGCAATACTTCACTAAAACAAAACAAAAAACATCTAGTAAGAAGACTGAAGTGGATATGTGGGTACATATATGTGTGTGTGCCTGTGTCCTGAAATCACCTTTGCCAGGCCAGCGCGATGAGCTCCTTGACTCTCCATGTAGGCGATGTATTTGGCAAAGTCTTTGAACTCCTCCATTGTGGGCCTGAAAGTCATGATCTTGCAGCTGGGGTTCTTGGCAGCAGCTGGCGGCAGGGGGGCCGGCAAAGGTACGGGAGACACCTCCGCACCTGGAACAAGTTCTGGGGCCACATTTGGGTCTGCAGGCTGAACTGGATTGAGGTGTGGAGCAGCATTGTGTTCAGAGATTACCACTTTATTCAGGTTTTCAGCTATTGCTGGCTCCAGAGTGGGAATCTGGTTTTGGGCTTCATTTGAGCTGAGAGTAGGGGGAGACACTGGGTCAGGAGGAGTGGAAGAGGCTGGGGCGGGGTGAGGACCCAACACATCTTCCATGGGCATGTCGGTAGCCATTGGCTCTTGGAAAGATTGCAGGTAAACCTGAGGAGGAAATCAGTGGTGTTCAGGGCACACACAGTCTGCCTCAAATACATTCAAATTACTGAGAACTTTGCAAAGGCAAATTACACAAAACTGCAAGTGAAAGAAAAGGAATCTATGTTTTAAAAATATTTTTCTAAAAAGGAAAAATCCAACTTTCTGACTACAATGTGTGATTATTTTTGTACATTTAAATAAAAACAAAAAATTAAATACTGAAAAAAATATGGAAAATTAAAAGATTGATTTTAAAAATAAACAAGACCAAACAACTCAATCTTAGTGCAATCTACACAGCTGTTAACACAAAAAAAGCAGACCGGTCCACTTCCTTCACCAAATAGGGGTGTCCTTGATCATAACATTACTGAAGGCACTTCCTAACCTACATTTTAGAAGTGTCACTTCTGCATCTTGTCAAATTTTGTGTCAAACAAATTCAATGGCTCTCATTCTCTTAAGGCTTACCACAGACTTTTTAAAATCCAAATGTGAACATAAACACCAGAAAGTAGCAAGCACTAAAACTTCATTCAAAAAACTCACTCTAAACCATCTTCTCTCATCAGCACTTTCACTTTATATCAGTGTTTTTGAATATTCAGAAGCATTTTTAATTACCACTGTTTACATTTTCAAGCTAAGTTTTAATACCATGATTTAGGGTTGTTGTTTTTTTTGTTCTGTGTAAGACAAAACCTACAGCCTTCAGTTTAGCTAATTAACTTAATGTTATAACCATTTTAAAACATCATTTAAAAGCTTTACCTATTAAGCTGCCAGCAGTCCACTTAGATTCACTTGTTTTAATAAGATAAAAATCATTCACTGCCCTCTCATCAGCAGCAGTGGATAAATAGACAGAGCCTAAAGTACCTAAGCAGTTTGTATTGGTGGACAGTACCTCCCCCAACCACCTCTCCAATTTGCAAGTCGCTGCCGCAGGGCTAGACAACATTAACGGGTGAGACTTTGGATAAACTGACGGGACATTGTGACTTTTGTTGGACTAACTAAACCTTTAAGTAATATTTTCATTGGTTGGTTGAGCCTTCATTATGCAATACCATCACTGCCTCATGGCAGAAAATTGTATCCAGCCAGTAATTGTGCAAGTGTGACGTTTTAGGATCAAAATAAAGAAATACAAATAAGGATTTGAGTTTTTGCATTTAGAATAACAATAACCTGATCCTAATTGATCCATCACTTATGTGACTCCGTATTCATTAATCTAATCATGTTATACATATTAACATAAGACAATATCAGTGATCAATGCATCCATGTTCCTTAAAAGGTGCATAAATCAAACATTTTTCTTTTTCTCCAAACAACTACCTAATAAGGCTATCAACAAACACCCTGTTGATAGGAAGTTAATATCTGCTGGAAGATCAACTGTGGCACTGTGAACAACACGTGTGCAGTTCACTTCACAACTTTGCAGTGACTGTCCCCATCTGCGCTACAGACAGCATGTTCACTGTTCAATCACAGTTATAGAAGCGTTTTAGCTTTATGTTTGGTGGGTCAAGGAACAGTAACCATTTTCAGCGCTGCACATGCACTAAAAGATACACACTGCTGCATTGCTAAATGTGCCTTGCATTATCCTCATTCACAACTTCAAACAGATCTTACGCCCACGAGGTTAAAACAGCAGTAGTGTACTTCCCACTCCGACTTTCTGACACGAGATAATGCAAATTGCGCTTCGTTTGCATGAAGCACAAAAGCCCACAGTGCATATGAAGAAATGTGCTGTAGCCTTAAGCGCAGCCAAGTTTGAAATTAACGAAAAAAAAAAGGATAAGAGCTAACTAAGTTTGCTTTGCTGAAACTGACATATAATCCTCGTAAATACAACTACTCAGTGACCGAGACATTTCATAACACATTTCAAAGCATTCATTTCTTCAAAGCCCAGAGCAACAATTTCAAACTAGTTTTACCTTTAAAATTAATTCTGACTGATTGGAAAGGGATTTATTACATCTTTCCAATGACTAACTGCTTTAGACGCCGGGACCCTCTTTCTAACTGAGACTGACCTACTAAAGTGAATGGAGGCCACATGACCCCCAGCTGGCTCATCACAACAAACAGGGGCCTTTAACTCCATTTAGGCCTAAAACTTAATTCAACTGTGCAGCAAGCAGCCCCCTCGAGAGGGTAAAACTCATAAAATATATCAGTTACCCAGGTGGATCTTTCTCGGCTTTGTAAGTGTAAAACGGCGCTGCTCGGTTCCATAGTATCAACTTATTATTGGCAGCTACTGCTAAAGGCGACCATAGCCCTGCACAACTGCCAATAACTATTAGCATTTTAACCCACATAGTGAACAAAAGAAAGCCAGCCGAAGCTCTTTAAGGTCCGTAAATTGCACTGCCTGTATAATCGCTTAATGCAACAGCAGCACATAGGCACATATCAACCATTTCATTTTAAGGAGCTACATATCATCGTGTCCTGACGCAAATGTATTCCTAGCCAACGCTGGCTAGCTTCTGCTTAGCTACTTCCATATCTGCATTTAGAAAGGAAAAAAACAAAACAACAACGACGGAACACACTCCGTGAATAGACGAGAGTATGGTCTCTGCAATTTACTAAAATAAATATAAGTAAGGAAATATTACCTCCTGCGGCAAACTATAGCCCTGTCCCTGTTTCGTTCAGTCGTTTTAGTTTCGTTTAGAACAGATTCCCTGGATCGATTTTCTTCTAGCATTAGCTTGCTGGCCTTGTCGTTGAGGACGCGCCTACTTTCACCAATTGCCTTCTGAGTGGTTTAAACACGTGATGGACGGTTACTAGGAAACGTATGATTGGTTTACTCGGTTACCGACACGCAGAGTAACCAATTAAATCAGACGTTTGCTATTCCATGGTTTCCGTGGCTCTCACGCAACCAATGTGTACGTCACGCACGTACACACTGCCGGGTTTGCTCAAGGTTGCTATGCTCCGTTGGCCAAGAGAAAAATAGAATACCCTGAGAGCAGGGGTAAACACGTTCAGCCGTCCTGACTACACTTGTATCACTTTTCAAGTTTCATATCTAAATTGTAAGTGTTAGTGTTAGGACAGCTTCCCACCATGACATTATAATTAAATGTAAAGTCACATATCAATTTCGAACATTGTTTTTCATTTAAATTCCTACTTTAACTAAAAACTGTGAAAAGGGTAATATGTCCCCCCCCAAACATTTCCCCCCAAAAACACGTGTCAAATTTTTTACTTTATTGAATAACACTGAAAATGCATTGACAAAAATGCTGCACAAAATATGTGCAATTCTAAAACTACATATCAAAACTACAGACTAAAAAACAAAACAAAAAAAATTATACAATTTCAGAAAATATACATTTCCCAGTCTATGCAAATATTTGTATCTCCATCAAAACCCGAAGTGCTGGCACGTGGATAAATAACACACTGCTGCTGAAACTCACTGAACTGCATTTATAAAAAAGACAAAAGGCAGTAAAATTCAGTTTAGTTGAATTTCAGGATCAGCATGTGGAATTTCCTTAACATGTAAATCAAGCATTTTCTGTTTGGTTTTTGTTTGGTTTTTTCCTTAAATGAGGTCAGATAACACAGGTGACCACTGGAGACACAAAAGGCTGACTGAACACCCCCTACATAGATGGCAGAAATAAGATTATAAAAAGATGAAAAGTACACTTTTAAACTTTAAGAAAAATACAATTTTCTAGACAAATACATTTACGTGTCAGGGACATCTAGAGAGCTTGATAGATGGGAGTTCTACATTAAACTCTTGGTTAAGCACTGCTTTTTCTTTGGACTTTAATAAAGTGAATCTTTTCAAAACAAGGGATATCCAAATCTATGCCAGAGGATAAAATTTCTTTAGTAATCTATCACGTTTGGCATCTGAATGTTTTATCAAATTCATAACAACTTTTACAAACTTAATATACAGCTAGAAACATTCCTGTATCAAAACATTCAGGGAACTAGTATAGCTAGAAAATCCAACATCTGATGACTAGGCTACTTGGCCTCAGACTCAAGTGCAGGAACACAAAACTGATCTGGGTCAGTTTGCTCTTGAATGTTGGATATCATCTATATCCAAGAGAAACAGTGAGATTTTAATCATGTAATCAAGCCAGGAAAAACAAACACAAACTTTTTAAAATCTCAACTGCGTGATCAGAATTAAGACAAATTGCACCAAAATGAGGGCCAACCTCACAGCAAAGCAGAACAGACTGGATGATAATAAAATCCTTGAATAATTACAAAAAAAAAAAAAAAAAAAAAATCTTCAAACAAGTTGGACAGAATGGCTTAACCACTTAACATCCTCTTTTAAAAGAGCTAAACACAGATATTTAGTTTAAAATGATACAATTTACATCATGGATAACATTAGCATTAGTTAATGAAATAGACTGAAGCACTTGGAATTTAAAAAAAGAAAAGAAAAAAAAAGTCGAGGTTGAAGGTATTAATGGAGTAACGGTACAGCCAGTTAAAGGGATTTTTAAATTTATCTTTTAACACCACATCATTGCAGATCCAAGGTGATGATATTATTGAAGTCCACAAATATTGCAGTTTTATAATCATAGAATATATTAAAAGAAACTGATTCTTTATTGCCTCTACTGAAAACGGCCCTTACAGTTTACGTCTCATTTCCTCGAGGGCTGAGTAAGTAGCACCAATGATCACCGCCCGTTGCTGTACCCTGGGAAAAACTGATTTAGAATGTCTTGCAGGGATTTGTTGACCGACATGGAGTAGTTCTTGCCCAGGTCGTGCCTGCAGGCCGGGCAGGTGTACACCTCTGCTTTGAAGGACCGCTGAAGGCATTCCTGAAGGAAAAAAAGTAGAACAAGTTCTTGTTAAACAATAGCAGGTTTTGTTAAATAACAATTTGTGATGCATTTATCAGAGGTGTTAGTAGATCAAAAAGATACTCTAAGCACCAAAGCAATCAATGCTATCACTGCAATACAATAAGTTTTCACAACATCACTCATTAAAAACATCCATATAGAGCCTTTCAACATTCTCAGCAAACCCCATTATAATACCTCGCTCCATACAGCAAACAGCTACACCTCCAGCCAGTCTGCCAAATTTCTAATGTTCAAAGACGACACCACCCTAATCAGGCTCTGATAAAGAGGAGTCTGACAATCTAGTGACCTGGTGCAGAGAAAACAACCAGGAGCTCAAAGTAACTGTGGCAATAACAGGACTTCAGGAAGAATCCAGCCCATCATCATGCATCGCTGCCAGTGGACACTTTCCTATTCTGGGAACAATTATCTCTCAGGACCTAAACACACAACCTAATCAGCTCCCTTATCAGGAAAGCAGCAGAGGATGTACCTCCTGTAGCAGCTGAAGAAATTCAACCTGCAATGGTGCTACAGGAGGTACCATTAGTGAATGAATCCATAAAATATCACAACTAGGTGCAACAAAACTTTGTGAACTCCATTACTAATAAATGCTTTGCATTCTGCTTTATTTGACAACATTATTCTGTTAAGTAGCTTACTACGTGACAACTATGAGGAATACAAAAGTTAATATGTAAAGGTTTAAAGCTAAAGTAACAAGAGCACCCCTGAAAGGCAAGGGCTAACATACTTCAGTCAGTCTGTTTTTTTTCCCCCCATTACAAGGTGATGATGTCGGCCTGTTATGGAGTCACGGATATCGTTGGGCATCAAATTGCAAAAATAAAGTGTGTAGTAAAGCAGTTGATATATTACTCTACATGATTTCTTGGAATTTTTTCCAAGGTCAACTTTGACCTTGGACACTAACAATAAAGGTTAAGGTCAAATGATTAACCAACCTAGTTACTCATGTCTCCTAATGGCCTAGTATATTGTTGTGAAGCTTGAAGATTTTGTATTACTGTGATAGAAAATTGAGATGAATAAAGTGTTTACTGATTTTCACATTTAAAAATGACCTTGACCCAATTTCTAGCAAAAATAAACCAGTTTTAGCTGTTACTGGTATCTACTATCACACAAAATTTAAACATGATCTCTACAACATACTACAGAATAAATATTACCAAGTGGTAAATTTATTAGAGCAACAACTCTAGATTCGGGACATTAGTAGTTTCTTACCCTGCAGACATTGTGTTGGCACTCTGTGGTGACGGGCTGATAGACCACTTCTTGGCAGCAAATGCAGAGGAAAACTTCTTCAACTTTGTTCAAGAATTTCTGCAGAAAAAATAAAAATAAAAATTAGATCAGTTTTATAGACAGTTTCAGTGGTTTTTGTTTTACGGAGGAACACAGGCTTCTTATTTCAAGTTGCATTTACTATGCACATAAGTTTGAAATTTGCAAGTGATTACACTTGCAAAAGCACAGTGTGGTTTTAAAATGTTGCACTAAGAGGTTCCACCCAGCAGCCAACTGTCACACAAACCAATAATATTGGTAAAGTGAATGGTTTTTATAAAGCACTTTTCTACTTTGAGCATCAAAGCACATTCACCCATTCATACAAGCACTTTCCCAAATAGTAAATTCAGTAAATGTTTACAAAAAAACAACAACGACAACAAAACACTATTAAAACATTGTGGTAATTTGAACAAATGTACAGATATTCTTACCGGTCCAAGTGACAGTGACTCCATGGCTTCATCCCACAGCTTCTTGTTTAGCTTGTCATTTTTGATGAGTGCCTTTTGCTCCTGGGACAGCTTGTACATCTCTACCTTGACTTTCTTAGGAGTTTTGGCTGGTGGGGTCTTTGAGGATTCTAAGAGAAACAAAGACATTTTCCATTAATAAGCAGCTTCTAGGATGCAATTTTAGTTAAGCTGCTACATAAAAACAATGTCAAATACATGAGCAATATCATGTTTTTTACATTTTCCAAAAACAAAGCACAGTTATGATATTAGCAACTTCCACATAGACAAACAACATACCGCTGCCCTGAGATTTTCTCTTCCTTTTAGCCTTGCTGGGTGTCGCCTCCTCTTCCACTTCATTTTTGTTCTCTTTCTCTTTCTGATAGCCTGCAGGATACTGGAACAATAAAAGTAGTTTATTAGTTTACACTACAACAATATGTAACAGTCAGCAGGTAATTAATGAATTGAAAACATCTAAGATGTAATGCATTTATTTACAAGGCTACATTAAGTGTATTACATTAAACTTAATATTTTTAGTAATGCAGAAGCTCATTTTCTCAACAAAATACAGAAGAACACAATGTTTATTTTATCCAGCACCAGGACTAAAAAATATCCACCATTGCTGAAAAGAAACAAACAAAAAGTAAAGAAATTTAAAAAAAAAAAAAAAAAAAAAAAAAAATTGTATGGACAATATAATCTAATGATCTCTACCTGCATGGTGAGACCCAGTTTCTTGATACGTTCCTTGCCTTCTCTGGTCCATGGTGCTGGTTCGTCATCATCACGCTTTAGCAGGTACCGCCAGACCAAGAAGCCTGATTTTCCTTTGTCTGGCCAGTACTTCACCACCTAAAGTAAGACAAAGATCTCAAGTAAAACTAAAATAGTTGCAATATTGTGAAATCACTGCAGATTTTTTTACCAAAGGCAAAAAAGAAATTCTAGTTTTCCTTCATACCTTATATATTCCATCGTATCTGTTCCCTTCCTCGGGGCAGTATTTACTGTGCTTGCGTCCCTTGCAGCTGCGTACTACTCTAACTGGTTTGCCTGCCTTCCAGTTTTTGGCTTCTGCTCCATTTTTGTCATTCACAGGGATGTTGCAGTTGAGAGCCAGCGCCCTGATGAGGCCCAAAAACAGATGATTTACATATGCAAAGGAAGATCTAAGCAGACAAATTGAAAATTAACACCAGTAAGTTTTTATAGCCTTGTCATACCGGTTCATGTGTGTAAGTGTCTGATCGCATGATTGCTCCGCAGTCCTCTTGTTTCCAGACAGATCTCGCCCACCAGAGCCAGTGTAGGTGAACTCATTACCATCATCCTATAGTTTAAGAAGCACCAAAGATATTAAAAACACTAAACTTCACAAAGTTTCTCATCAGGCTATTGCATAAAATAAATACAGTGTTTTCAAATATAACTGCTAACACTTGAAAAGCAGTATTATTTGACACCATTTTGATCAAAACAACAAACAGCAAGCTCCCCCCCCCCAGTAACATGTTCTCACTACTTTGCTTTTCTTTATAGAACATACAAAAACATACCACATCATCCTCATAGCCTCCTGCCAGGACCAGAGAATAGGCACCATCATTGCTCCTGCCATGAATTCCAGCTACATGAGGCCTATGAACACCAGATTCACTGACCTAAGGGTGGGAAATTAAACAGTTATTATTATTATACCATTATTATTCCAAGGTACAGGAATAAGTCATCACAAACAATGATAAGCCATGAAGTGAGGAAGGAAAAGAAAACAAACAAAAAAAACAAAACAGACCTGGACTCTGAACTTCCATAGGGAACCGACAGGAATGCCAGGGATTGGGCCGTAGTGATTGGATGGAACAATGGTGCACTGTTTGGTTCGACCGACACAGGCCATACCCTAAAATAGGAGATAAGGCAAATCATTTATGATGTGTAATTGTCATTCCCATAATGAGGAAAAAAAAAAGCTGATAAGTTTAAGATTCATATTGTGTTAGCACTCACCTTGCCCCAGTCCCTTTGGCTCGAGGAGCTAGCAGAAGCCATCTTAGCTTTCTTCTTGCTCTCCTTCAGCTTCTCTCCAGCCAGCACAACCTCACTGACATCATTACGACAACCTGGGCAATACCTGCGAAATGTAAAGTAAAAGGTAAACCCGAGCCTGACACACTGATGATAATTTTTTAAGTCTTCCATTCTAACATTTGATGATTTTGTGGCTCTGTTCAATTTTAAATGAATGCTGGATTTCTGAATCTACCTACCAGTCCTCATCCTCAGGGATGGTGGTGAGTGGAGGATTCAAACAGTAGGTGTGATAGGCCATGTCGCATTCATCGCACAGCAGCTGTTTGTCAGGATCCTGCTTGATGCCGCAGATGTGGCAGTTACACCAGCGACAGTTCTTTTTGGGATCATCTTTACAGTGCTTGCACTCAGGTCCATTTGATCCTGAAGATTGCATTCATTTTGATTATGCATTTCATTCTGCAACATTCCTTAGTGAAAGGTTAAGTTCAGATTTCTAGATTATGACTACTGCTACACATCTTTGCAATTTTAAATGCAGTTTTTAAACCCACTTTTTAGTGGACTCTCAGATCCAGCAGGGGCGTCACCCAACGAGCCAGGCTCCTCAATTTTGTAGATTTCAGTGACGAACATGATGCGGCAGTCATTAAGAGAGTCACCAGCATCACTACATTTTAAACAAAAAACATAAAGGAGCCTGTTAGAATAGTCAAACAATATAATCTAACTTCCTCCTGCTTTCCATGTTGTCCAAGCTTAAACAGAAGGTAAAAGAAATGACAAACATGAGGATAACAGGAAGCTTCCGATGCATGTACAAAAAGGTTAGTTATATTTTAGGTCGTCATCAACACAAAACTAAACCCGTTTGATATCAGATACAATAATCAGACGTAATGTTAATGAAAGCCATTTATCCTCCAAACGACCATACACACAGTTGGTTAAACTGTCAAAAATTGTTTCAGTGGCATCCACTGATACCACAGCAGGAAATTAGCTTCTACACACCTGCTGCTGCAGCATTCAAAAACCAAACTATGAGATACTGTTACAACAGACCTTAAAGAAAATGTTTATCATCTACCACAGCCAGTGAAATGTTCTTATATGTGACAAGTCGTAACAGATGCTACAAAGCACAACAACTCCAACTTGTATGCAACGATGGCCTTACCCAAGGATAATCTTAGCATAGATCTCTCGCTGGGTGCGCGTCTCCCGCTTCCTCTGGATCTCAGCATCATACCAGTAGCCACGTTCCTTGGGCTCATCTGGGTTGTAGTTAAGCATGACAACCATTCCTGGCTCCAGCTGGTGCCACTGGTACACAGTACGAGCACGTGGCCGAACGTCCTTTGCCAGCAGCTGAATCACACCATTCTCTGCATAGCTGTGAAAGTAAAAACGATGAATGATTTTGCAATTCAAAGACAAGCAGTGCTGCAGCATGGCCAAAACATAAAAAACACGTCTGAATAGTAAGGACCAGTAGTCATTGCAGCAGGTTTGAACCAATACACCATTCACATGAATGTTCCCTCCAACACTAATGTGCTTGCCATCTAATAAACAAGAGCACCTTTCAATGAGGGCACATATCAACAGAGCAATGCCTTCCCTTTATATATATTGTACTTATTTAACAAATGGGAAAACCTGTTTCATTGTACAGTCTCACTGAGCAAAATGAGAACTTACAGTTCAGAGTCCGTAAAAATTTTTTTTAAAAAACATTCTTCAATGTAACAACTGCATTGCTCGCAGTATCAAATTTAAACAGGACCATCAGTTTTCATCTCCAGTGTGTTTGAGAAGAGCTTTTAAAGTAGCTTACATCGTGTCAATGTATTTGTTAGGATATTTAGCTGCATCTTCTTAGATCTTTCAATTAACATTTTCACTGCTGCAACAAGTTGGTTTGTAGAATTACAACACCTGACCCACTAAAACCAAAATCAGAGCTCAAACTGCTGAATGATGACCATTAGTACAGAAACTCTGCTCTGTGCTGCTACATGACAAATACTGCGTTGATACAGTGATGTGATGGGGGGAAAGAAAAAAAAAATTAGTCATTAGTACGAAAAATGATTCTTACTCTTCATATTTGACATGGTACAGTATATCCTCAGCTGGCTCTGCCTCTGCAGCCTCTTCTTTGGGCGTCTTTGTAGTCTTGGTAACGTTTACAATCTGGGCCTCAAACCATGCTCCCATGTTCAAGTCTCTTGCATCCACCAGCTCATTGATCTACACACACACACACACCAAGAGTTAGCAAACTTTTGACACTTTAAAACTGCAGTCACTTTTTCAGAATAATTCATAAAATGTCTTTTGACTATTCCCCACCCAAAAATAGTTTAAGTTCACTACAAAGTGGCTCATTTGATGTCTTGTAAAAATGAAACCTTTGCACGCTGCCCTTTTTGAAGCTTGGACAACAGAACTCATTCCATCCACTCCATGCACATGTCATCCAAACTGCCTACTTTTGTAGACAATTTGGAAGACCATCACAATCACATCAGAGGGAAAGTGAAGACAGCAAATCCTAAACTGCATCCAGAAGTCTCTTACTGATAAGATAAAGTAAAATATAATATTGCATAAATGCACAGAATGCATATTAAAAAAAAAATATATATATATAAATATATATATAAATATATATATATATATATATATATATATTTTTTTTTTAATATGCATTCTGTGCATTTATGCAATATTATATTTTACTTTATCTTATCAGTAAGAGACTTCTGGATGCAGTTTAGGATTTGCTGTCTTCACTTTCCCTCTGATGTGATTGTGATGGTCTTCCAAATTGTCTACAAAAGTAGGCAGTTTGGATGACATGTGCATGGAGTGGATGGAATGAGTTCTGTTGTCCAAGCTTCAAAAAGGGCAGCGTGCAAAGGTTTCATTTTTACAAGACATCAAATGAGCCACTTTGTAGTGAACTTAAACTATTTTTGGGTGGGGAATAGTCAAAAGACATTTTATGAATTATTCTGAAAAAGTGACTGCAGTTTGAAGGACCGCTGAAGGCATTCCTGAAGGAAAAAAAGTAGAACAAGTTCTTGTTAAACAATAGCAGGTTTTGTTAAATAACAATTTGTGATGCATTTATCAGAGGTGTTAGTAGATCAAAAAGATACTCTAAGCACCAAAGCAATCAATGCTATCACTGCAATACAATAAGTTTTCACAACATCACTCATTAAAAACATCCATATAGAGCCTTTCAACATTCTCAGCAAACCCCATTATAATACCTCGCTCCATACAGCAAACAGCTACACCTCCAGCCAGTCTGCCAAATTTCTAATGTTCAAAGACGACACCACCCTAATCAGGCTCTGATAAAGAGGAGTCTGACAATCTAGTGACCTGGTGCAGAGAAAACAACCAGGAGCTCAAAGTAACTGTGGCAATAACAGGACTTCAGGAAGAATCCAGCCCATCATCATGCATCGCTGCCAGTGGACACTTTCCTATTCTGGGAACAATTATCTCTCAGGACCTAAACACACAACCTAATCAGCTCCCTTATCAGGAAAGCAGCAGAGGATGTACCTCCTGTAGCAGCTGAAGAAATTCAACCTGCAATGGTGCTACAGGAGGTACCATTAGTGAATGAATCCATAAAATATCACAACTAGGTGCAACAAAACTTTGTGAACTCCATTACTAATAAATGCTTTGCATTCTGCTTTATTTGACAACATTATTCTGTTAAGTAGCTTACTACGTGACAACTATGAGGAATACAAAAGTTAATATGTAAAGGTTTAAAGCTAAAGTAACAAGAGCACCCCTGAAAGGCAAGGGCTAACATACTTCAGTCAGTCATAAATGCACAGAATGCATATTAAAAAAAAAAAAAAAAATATATATATATATATATATATATATATTTTAAACAAACATCTGGAGTAGTCATTGCTTACACGACTTTTTCGGGCTACATATTCCCAATTTATCTTATCCAATTTCTCTTTGCATTGTGTTTTGAGTTTGTTTTTTCTTAATCCCTATCACTTTTTTTTTTAAGATTGTAGCCAGAAACATCAACATCGCAGTGGTAGCAGTTCTACATTGTATCGCCACCCTACCACAGCTGGCTTAAACAGGAAGTAATACACATCACATTCAATGTGACCACAGTCTTTAGCGCATACCTTGTAAAGTCCAAATCCAGGGTCGATGAGTTCTGGGGCGTTTGTCTGTGCAGAGGTTCCCGCCGTCTGACCTTCTGTCTCGCCATGAGTCGAACTCTTGTCACACTCGCTCTGGGTTGAGCCGCAGCCAGAATCAGAGTCTGAGAGCTCTGCCTCTTTGTCCTTGCTCTTGACGACATCAACAGGGGGCAACTGCTGCCTAACAAGCAGCTGCACTATATCATTTAGGCCTACATTGTAATCAAATATAGTATGGCCATCTTCCATCTGATATAAACAGGAAAAAAAAAATTTGTAGATATCATTTATAGCATTTTACATTTTGTCTGTGACTAAATGCTAAAGCAGGGCTGACAATTGAGCTACAACCATCACTGAGATCATTTCAGCTACTGCACTAAAATGTAATAAAGTCATTTATTAACACCAACCATGCTGGCTCACCTGCTTGCCCCGGTAGAAGAGTCTCTGTCTCTCTGGCTCCACCTTGAAGATCTCCATGATTTTGAGACGCAGCTCGTCCACCTTGGTGAGTTTGGACAGGGAATCCACCCGATGGGTTTCCTTCCCATCCATTGTGCGGACTTGAATCCACATTGCAGCTGCCCTGTGTCAACAATCAAACACCACTCCCATTATAGCTAGTTATTTTCAATAGCACACTAATAACAAGTCTTTCCTGAAAGATTTCATTTCATCTTTTAATCCAGCAGTAGTACACACTCTGTCATAGTACAAATAGAAATGTGAGAGGAGTGCCATGCTCGTTTTTTCTGCAGTGAAGTTTAAATGAAAAACCAAAACATATCTGCTAATCATTTGTATTTAAATGCATTTCATAGTGAATAGTACTACATGGTACATATTTGAGCTTTATCTAGAAAGATCTGAAGGTGTGAACCAAACTTTCGGTTTCACCATTCACTGGAGAAAAAAAAATTATGACAGTCATTTTCTCTGCCAGCTGCATTCATTAATAAAGAATGTGTTTGCTCTAAACCAAATTGTTGATATGTGCATTTGTATAACATATCAGAAGACAGACAATTATCATCAACTTGAGCTTTATTCAGACAACAGCCAGACTGATATCAGCATATAACAGATATATTATATCAAGAAATATGTTATAAGATAAGGAACCAAAAATATGATTGGGCTCATTTTTGGAATCAACGCAACTACTTCGTTTATCCAGCAGAGAGCGCCCAGAGACTATTTACATTGATCACAACTGTCTGCAGCACATGTAGCAGAATACAAACAGTGGAGCAGATGGTGCTGTTAAATTTGGCATTTTCTACATAGTAAGGACCTTATTCATTTGCTAAATACATTGCTGTAAAGTTAAACAATAACCCCACCATTTCCCCTTTTAAATATAACTATCTCTGTATTTATATATGTGTGTGTATATATATATATATATATATATATATATATATATATATATAAAATTCTGTAACCTCTGTCGGTGCTGTGCTTTTGGAAACCGAATTTCCCAGGGGAACCCACCCGAGGGATTAATAAAGTTTTATCTTATCTTATCATGTTCTGTGCATATATGGAAATTACCATTCAGTATTTCCTTATCAGGACCATTGCCCCCTAAAATAAATAAATACGCGCACACATATATATATATGCAGTATCACTTGTGCTTTAGATTACGCAAGTCATATAAAAATTTGTTTCATAATCATTTCTAAATATTAATTGATTTTCTTACTGTATGTTACGTTTTTGTTTGTTTTCGCATTGCTGAATATTTTTTTCCACGAGTTTATATGATAATCAAATTCTCATCTAACTGAGAAAGTTGCAGTGATTCAGAATTTGCATCGTAAAAAGCTCTGCGTGGAAGATTGTCAAAACACTACATCTGCAAAATCCATCCCTAGGATTGGCTGTTTTTGTTTAGTGATCACAACAAGTTAAGACGAAACGGTCTCCAGCAGCAGAAATATGACCGTCTCCCCTCCCTACTCAGTGCATTGTACTGCTGTCAGCACTGTCACTTCAACAGAATATGAGAAAAGGGAGGGAACGGGCTGATTTAAATACAGTGCGGGAAACTAAGCTGTAGGCCACTCCCAGTTCTTTTAAAAGCACATCCGGACGCGAGGGAGCGCTAGCCAACAATGTGCCTTCGCTCCCTGACAATGAAACATACCTAAATACCAACTCGCATGTACTTTTAAACCGATTATTATAATACTACAGTGGCTTTTTATCCGCATATGTCGTCCTTTGTTGTTACAAAACAGCAAGGGGCCAGCTAAGCGGGGGTTGCGCGTTTACTTCAGCGCTCTCAGCTGAGATCCTGTTCGCTCTGCTGGCTCGAAATAAACCAGCCGCAGTCAACAAAACATAAGTCAAAACCTCGAAAACAAACTACTTGTTCCCATCCAAGGGGTACCATTTTGCCTGCGCAAATTAATACGTTTAAACGATGCTGACGAAAATGAGATTCACGTCACGCCACACCAATCCAGCCACACAGGAAAATAAACAGCCCGACGTTAGCTTATTTGTTTTTCTTAAAGAGAAGCAGTGAAGTTGCAAAGCTAACTCGGTTTACACATTTTTTGCAGATTATGTGGACGTTCCGAAGGATAACAAGTTAAAAGTTCACAAGTTCATCGCCCACCCATATCAGTGCTTAAAGCAAACCACGTTACAATTTATTTTGCAGAGCTTTTAAATACTATATTAGCAAAAGGAAGCCAGAGTACAGTCAATAGCTCTAATACTGTCCCGAAGATTATCAGATTTGACTAATTTTGACGTTTACACTTGATTGGTTGAGTAACTTGGTGCAATAAGCCAAAAAGAAAGGAGGTAGGACTTTGCCAAGTTAGCTAACCTCAGTTTGCTAGCAACTGGGTGACTAAATCAATGAGAACAATTTTTAAAAAGTAATTAAAAAACGCTGAAATTCACTTTACCTGTTTGTCCGTCCAAGCAAAAACAAGAAATTTACTTTTGAGGGAAAACGTGCACGTTTTCCCCAATTAACTCCTTAGAAGGGATGGCACGACCAATTCTATGCCTTGGTGGAGATTGATCAATGACTTATTCTTCAAGACTTTGATATCCCGCCTGCTCTCGCACTTCAGGTTCACCATTGGCTACTTTCCTCTAACCACATCGTGTCCATTGGGTAACAGAGCTGTCAATCTGGAATGTGACTGGATCTTATCATCAGCGCGCGAAACGACAATCTCGTGAGTACAACTGCCCTCCGAGTATTTATCGCGAGATTATTCGGCGCCATGTAAAACCGGTATCCCGGAGAGACAGATGGTGCTTCTGGTAAACAACTTCACTGATAGAGCTTTTTGATTGTGTCTGAACTATCACGGCTTCGTATTTGTGTTTAGAAATAGTTTCCAGTCTTCAAACTAATCAACTAAATGCATTGAACCTTTTGGTGGACTTTAATAAGCAGACCACCCGTTAGACTCCTATGATTCAGCTTAATTAATGATGTGCAATTAAGATACCTCCCCCTCATTTTGGCGGGAGCCGAAAGTTAATGAGACCAACTCAGTTAAAGCGCCTGAAAGCATGGAAAATGACAAGTGTATGTGGGAGGAATATGTGCTTTTGCGCACACTTGAGGCATGCTGTTTGTTTGCCTTTGAACTTGACAGTAAATAGCCTCCACTGTGCAATAAACTCCGTCCTAAAGCGCGGTTTATGTTTGTTCAGTATGGAGTAATGCGTTTGAGGTCACCTTCTGACCAACTGATCTGTGTATATGGCCATGACGTCAATCTTTAATAGTCAATTAAAAGTATTTATTTTAATGTTTCAAGATTATTTATTTTTCCTAGTTCCCGTTAAGGCACGATTTATTGTCTAACCCAAATCTCTTTTAATCACTTTAAATAAATGAGATGAAAAAAATGCAGTGCTGACAAATATCTTTATTACCACATATTAGATATTTCTATTAAAAAAAAAAAAGCACTATGTGCAGGTTGCAAAATAAACTACAATACATGTGAAATATAAATAAATCCCAGTCAGTAGCGGGCATAATTATTTCTGTCCATCAAGTTTCTTCTACTTAACGAGTTCAGGGTTGTAGGGGGATGAGGCTATCACAAGGCAGAGGCTGGGTACATCCTGGACAGGCTGCCAGTCTGACACAGAGTCTTACATTTATATATACAGACAATTTAGAATCATAAAGCCCAACCCACGCGTTTTTGGACTGTGGGAGGAAACCAGAGTACTTGGTGAGAACCTACGCAGCCGCAGTCAAACTTCATACAGAGAAGGGCCCACTATGCTAGGGGAAAGGGGGGGAGGGGGGATTTTTTTAAAAAACAAAGGGTGGTAAGTGAAGCAAGCCATAAGGAAAACACAATACAACCAGCAGAACAAGTAAACAACACGAGCAAAGCAACTGAAACTATACATGGAAAAAAAAACAGAAAGCAGAAGTTAACACAACTGGAACCAGTTCCTCCTTTGAATGTGATAAAAACAAGAAAATTGACTACTTTGAAGATTCTTTATTTTGACAGATGTTTTAAAAATCTAAGATGCGTTGCCACAAGACCCAGAAATGTGAAAAGTGTTAGATATACACCAGCATACAAAGCTGAATTTTTGGTGAAAGTTTTACTTGCACTTTGTGATAACGACAGTCAGTTAAAAGCCAACTGCTCTAAAAGAAGCAGATAAAATCTTGCATTTAAGAGGTCAGAATGTTACCCTACTTACTACCCTAGTTCTTGAATTGTACTGTAGTCACAGGTGTTTTAAACTTTCTCTTATAGCTCATTTCTGTTCTGCATTTGCACCCATTCCCTCTTCAGCAACATTGCGCTGCCACCAGTTGCTGGTTTCAGTGGGATGTTGCACTGCTATAGCAACCACTATTGACACAGTTTGAGAATCTATGGAATGGATCAGTATGATTACAGGGAGGAAAAATCTTTTTTTTAAAAATAATATTTTAAAATAATGTCAACAAACTTTTCTACCCTTTTTAAATCAAATTTAGTCTATATACCTACAGTGGTGTCAAAAGTGTTTCCCCCCTTCCTGATTTAATATTTTTTGTCATGTTTCAGATCTTGAAACATTTAAATATTAGACAAAGATAACATGAGTAAACACAAAATGCAGTTTCTAAAAGAAGGTGTTTATTATTAGGGAGCGAAACCAAATCTACATGGGCCTGTGTGAAAAAGTTATTGTCCCCTAAACCTAGTAACTGGTTGGGCCACCCTTAGTAGCAACAACTGCATCAAGTGTTTGCAGTAATTGGCAATGAGACTTTTACAGTGCTATAGAAGGATTTTGGCCCACTAATCTTTGCGAAATTGTTGTAATTCAACCATACTGGAGCAGGAACTGCCTTTTTAAGGTCGTGCCACAGCATCTCAATCAGATTCAAGTCAGGACTTTGCCTAGGCCACTCCAAAGCCATATAGAGGTGGACTTGCTGGTGCATTTTGGATAATTGTCCTGCTTCAGAACCCAAGTGCGCTTAGGCTTGAGGTCACAAAAAGATGGCTGGACATTCTGCTTCAGGATGATTTAGTAGATGGCAGAATTCTTGGTTTCATTTATCACAGCAAATCTTCCAGACCCTGAGGCAGCAAAAAGGCCTAAAACCATATTTTACTGTTGCTATGATATTCCTTTTCATAAATGCGGTGTTGCTTTTAGACAGATGTAATGGGACACAGACCTTCCAAAATCTTTAACTTTTGCCTCATCAGTCCACAGAGTATTTTCCCAAAAGTCTTGGGGATCATCGAGATATTTTCTGGCAAAAGTTCCTTTTGCTCTGCAGAGGTATCTTCTTGGAACTTTGCCATGCAGGCCATGTTTGCCCAGTCTCTTTCTTATGGTGGAGTCATGAACTCTGACCATAACTTAGGTAAGCGAGGCCTGATGTTCTCTGGATGTTGTTCTGTGGTCTTTTGTCAACTCTTGGACGAGTCGTCACTCAATCCAACAGATGCGCTCTTGGGGTAAATTTGGTTGGCCACCCACTCCCACTAATGGCGATCCTATTTAAGTGATTTTCTGATTGAGAACAGGTGTGGCAATAATCAGGCCTGGGTTTGGCAGGAGAAATTGAACTCAGCTTTTCAAAGTTATGATACACCACACTTATTCCCCTGAATAATAAAAACCTTGATTTAGGAACTTCATTTTGTCTCTATTTGTGTTTAAATTTGATGATCTGAAATATTTAAGTGTGACAAACATGCTTCTAGAAAACTTTGTGAACCAGGTCATTAGATTAGTTTTAGAGTAAATATTATTCATGGTATTTGATCAGTTTTCATTGTAATGATTTCCATTTTACAAATGTTTAGTTCATTAAATAAACCCATGCTGAGCCACTTTTTGAAAATAATCACTTAAAAATCTTCAGAAGCTGTTTACTATATCACGTATGAGAAGCACAGAGAGACTACCACAGTGTCCCATGAAATGCAGGGCTTTTTTTCTTTTAGATTATTTGAGTGTCTTAGAATTTAATTTTAATAAACAAAATGAGCATTTTTTTAAAAAAAACCTTTTTTTCACTTCTTAATCGTTCATGAACATCTCTCTGTCTTCTGCACAGTCCCCACTCTTGGGAGAGGAAATGAAGGAATAATGTTTTTCCTTTTCCTCTAAAGTCCCCTTACAAAGGGTCTTCCCCTTACACTGGTGGTGCAGCTGCAACTCCCAGGAGTGAATGTGTATGACTCCATAAACACGTAGCAGAGTTCTTGTTGAAAAAGTCCATCCCAGTATTGTAAACGGTTGCACACTAAAAGGAAAAGCACTGAGGAACGGCCATTCAGTTGTATGGTGTCTCCGGTGCAGTGGATCCTGGACAAAGCTGCTTGGCCGGCACTGAGCAGCACTCAGAGCTCAGGGAGGATGATAGGAAGTGTACACGGCAAGCCAAGTCATCCAGGAAATCCTTTTGTAACTTTGCTATTGCTTGAGAAAGCACAACGGGCAGCGACTGCACACATTGAAGGATGGAGTCCAGTTTCTTTTCCAGAGCCACAATCCTACTGTCCAGCTCACCACTTCGATGCTGCAGCTCTGATACCAGATCGTACATCATGTTCTGAGTCTGAAATCATCACCAACATGCTGAGGTCACTTTCAAGTATCAGGAGATAAGCAAGTCAGGGTTTCTCACTGTTTAGATTATTATAAAAGTCATAAAATGCAGAAAAGATAATGAAAAAGAGGCAAAATGTGGTTCATACTGGATAAAAATTACAATTCCTTGTGTCAAATTACTCTCAGCATCAGTCAGAGGGTAAAATTTCCTATTATATATTAGTAAAACTGAGGCAAATAAAAACGTTTGCACAAACCTTTGCAAGATCAGCAACTGTATTGGCCTGGTCAGTTAATTTCCTTTGCTCCATTTTCACTCGTCGCAGTCTAAAGTTGTAAACCAAAACTATAGTCACATTTGTGCTACAATAATATAAATGCAACATGCAGTAAATCCTAATTCACATAATCCAGAGCCACAAATTAAACTGTAACAGCATTTACTGAAACCCCTGATGGTGGCATAATGATACCTACTGGTGGATGGCTTGCAAGAATTTACGCTGATGGTGGCGTACTCTGGCATGGTCAATCTTCTTGACCAGCTTTGTGTTTTTGTAAATGAGCCATGTCTCTCTCAACACATTTGCTGCTGTGTTCTTGATCTGTGGAAGTATGTCAATGGAAAGGCAAAACAGAAATGTAGAGACATAAATGAAGCTTAAGTCAAACAGAAACTAAAATGAGCCTGAGTACTATAGGAAAGTCTTGAGCAATCCCTCATTTCTTTATGTTTTTCTGTGAAAACCTGCACGGAAATGCAGTGTTTAAAGAATAAACAGAGTTTGTACATTTCTAATGACCTGAAAAGTCAACATTTAGTATGACAATGCTAATTCTACAACAGAGATTAAACTGGCTTTAGGCAAACTTTCTCCCATCTTCTTTGAGAATCTTTTAGAAATATTTCTCCAGGCCTCTTGACAGACTTTTAAACCTCTCCTTTAGATGTTGGCTGCTTTTTGTTATCATGATGATCCCACACTGTTTCAATAATGTTGAGGTCCAGGCTCTGAGGAGGCCAAAGTATGATATTGTTCCACTTCTATTGTTCACTTTTTTTTAGTGCATTTGTATTGTGTTTGGGATCATTGTCATGCTGAAAAATGAATCACATGCTTTCCAGATAGTATCAAAATCGGATGGTACTTTTCTGCCTTTCATAATTCAATCAGTTTTAACAAGACTGCTGGCTGAATTGCAGCCACAAGCCATGACAGAGCCTCAACCATGCTTAACAGATGGCTGTGGACACTCACTGTTGTATCTCTCTACTGACCTCTGCTGAATATATCGATGACACTTTAAATCAAAAATTTCAAATTTGGGTTAATCACTCCATAAAATCTGTTTCCACTGATTTTTAGTCCAGTTCTTGTTAAATTTGTTACACTTCAGTCTTTTCTCCTCATTTCTCTTCCTCAAGAAAGACTTCTACGGGTAGCTGCAATTAACCCCCTTTCTACTGAGATCATTTCTGAGGCTTCACTTAAAAGTAGATGATTAGATGATAGGCTAGATGAATATCACCTGAGCTCTTTCCTAGATTTTTGCCCTATTTCTTAAAGACATTGCTTTGAGATACATTTCATCTGTTAGTTTTGTTTTTTAGGCCTACCACTTGTTCTTTTGTTATCCCAAAAACTTAAGTTCACACTTCATACCATGCTAAGACATGACAAATTTTCAGTAATCGCCTTGTTGGGATTGTTGGGAATCACCTCGTTGGAGCAACTTTAAAAAAAATCTAATTGGAGGAAATTGAGGGTGGCTCAAGACTTTTGCGCAGTAGTGTATATGGTTAAAAAAGAGAAAGTGCTGTTACTTTTAAGACTGATCATGTAGTCTTAATATTAAAAATAAAGTCCAATCACTGCATGTGTAAGAACACACCTTTTTGTAGATTTGGGTATCCATCATAAAGTTGTGGACATGTTTCTCAGCTCTGGTGAGTTCTGATTTTCTTGCGACAACGGCCACGACTAAGGCTGTACAACCTGCTCCCTGATGAGAAGAAGAGAAGTGTTAGCATGACTGTGTTATTAGTTAGTAGTTAGCTAGTATAAAAACCACACCAATCATTCACGTAGGCCAGGATTTTAAAGGATTTTTAAACAGATATTTAATTGGGGTTATTCAGAAAAAAATCACTGTGAGTGATTTGCATATCTGCCTCTTCTCTACATGTGCACTGTGTTGGTATAAAACTCACCATAATTCCAGTTAACAGGCAAACCCCTTTTCCACAGTAGGTGTGAGGGACCATGTCCCCATAGCCGATGGACAGGAAGGTAATGGAGATGAGCCACATTGCTCCAAGGAAAGTGCTGGTTACTTCCTGTGCATCGTGATACCTATTTAAACATGACACCTGTCTGTAAAAGCAGTTTATGTTAAAGCTGGAGAGACTACCCTTGATTTAAGTTTCTTTCATTTTTATCCAGCATTTGTTTAACGCTGAAAATCTTCTTGATGATTTTTAAGTAACACATTTTTTAAAAAAAACAAAAACCTTTAAGATACCTTTCACAAACACGCACTGTCCACGCAGCAATGATCCAACAGGACACACTGAAGACTAGCAGCACTGTGCCAGGACAGATGGTCATTAGGGTCTTCATGACAAAACGAGTGTCAAAGTTGATCTTATTGAGTGCACCGATGCTGCGAGAGGAAGCGTCTGTGAACAGCTTGCTGTGCAGCAGCATGACCCGGCCAATCAGGTAGAGGCGAAGGAACATCGGCACAGAGAGGATGATGTCTACGTCGGCGTATGCCACCGATGCTGCATAGCTGAAGGCCAGTCGAGTCGTCCAGGTGAACACGTATTTCCCTGGGATTGGATGAATGGCACAGATGAGGAGCTCCAACACGATGAAGACAAGTCGCTCAAAAGTCATTGCTATCCTCCAATCGTCAGCCCCGTTGTCCACCATGAAGAGCTGTTGAAGAAAAGTAGCAACATTTCTAGACCGTGAATATGAAAGAATAATGAGTGATGAACTCGTTTTGTTGGGATTACAGTTTTTTGTTTTGTTTTCTTAATTTGGATAATTCTGACGAGATGAAAATGAATGTTTTATCTTCTGGTGTTTTTCAAAGAGACAATTTTAAATATATTTTTGGGGGTATTTTAACTTTTATCGTTATAGGATAGTGGAGAGAAGAGCTTGGATAAAGACACGTAGTAAATGGCCTCTGGGGAGATTTCAGGTATGTGGGTTGTCTGCTCAACCCCTTGAGCTAAACCAATGCTCCAATTCAGGGGGTTTTAAGACTAGTTTCCTTACTTCACGTGAATTATCTGATCCAAATGATAACGCAGCTCATGTTGGCAAAGTCATGGTTTGTTTCTTCATACCTGGATTTCCCTTGCATGGTACATCACAATGAGTCCCAGCAGAATAGCAGTAGAAATGCTGATCAGGCCTTTTAGAACATATGAATACATGGATTCCTGTAAATGGTAGAGACAATGACACAAAACTATTAAACTAATAAAAAGAAGACCATCTGTGAGTAAAACTGTTTAGGGGGCCCTCAAAGTTAAAACTTTTAATGGCACTATGTTGATGCCGCTTTCATTTGTTTGTTGAAACACATTTATTTGGAGACACTGGTGTTTCTGCTCTGAGTGTACCTTGGTGTAAAATCCCCTTGACAGCTCCGTCTCGATGACCATGACAATAATGCCAAACATCCCACAGACCAAGGCGTAGTCGCTCAGTTGTTTGCGCTTCCCAAACAGAGCTCTCCTCTGACCCAGCCTGTAGCTGATATCCTTGGTCTTCTTCGGTGGTGTGCTACCTTCCTCACCGTTGGTCTTACTGGAGTCTTCTCGGATGACTTTGGAAAAGGCGTCCTCCAGGATGGCACTGTGAAGAAGCTGGATTGGCTGCTGGCCTGAAGGAAGATCTGAAAAACTAGATCTCAAAGTGCCATGGCTGCTCAGGGGTCGGACTGCATCCCCGTTAAGTATGCCACTGCTTTGTAAGGCTTCGGGAGGCGGAGGAGTGTGTTTAGGAAGGGAGACTTTAGACCCCTGAGAGACTGTCTGCAAAATAAAATAAGACTGTCAACAACAAGCATGTAATATATCTGAAAGCATGTTACAGTGTATGGTTCAGTTAGAATTGGCATGGTATGGAAACACACAGGTTAGCTAAACCTACTTTTGATGGTTCCAATTTAAGTATGAAAACTAAACGTTTAAAGCAGCCGAATCAAAACATGCACCTGACTTTGTCGCTGTCTTGTTTTCTCATCCATTAAATCTTGAATCTCTAGGGAACTATACTGACTGATGGAGAAAGATGTGACACTTTTGTTGCCGACTGGTGTAGACGATCTTTTTATTTGGCTTGTCAGGGAGTCGTGAGGGAGGTGGTGGCACTTGAAGATGGTGGACGGATCTCCAGATGTTTGATCGCCTGCGATCAGGCAGTGGAACTCTTGCTTTCGCTGTTGCTGAACTAACAGCGGCTCTTTACCGAAAAGGTCTCTCCAGTTGACATCTGCACCAGCAGCAGGATGAGGCTGCTTTTGGAGTTTTTGTTTACACTCGACTGAGTCTAGAGGAATGTTGAACAAATTTGTTGCTTGGCTGCTGTCTTTCAGTTTATAATGATTGCAGGGCTGTTCTTTTCCACCTTCTTGGTTAGTGCACTGAGGCATGAAATGATCTTTGAGACGGTTTGTTGCAGGATTCAAAAGCTCACTTTGGTTTGTTTGCTGTAGTAAAACCTGGCAAGTAGTTGAAATGTGGCTGCTGGGAGAGAAAGGCTGAACATGTGGTGAACATAAAAGGCTTCTCTTAGCTGTTACCCTGGGAAGGCAGTCTTGGACCCTGTCCTGTTTTGACTGTGGCTGAAAACTAGAGGCATCAGGACCGGGACATCTACATCTGTCATTGTGGTTTGGATGTCCCACACTGGTGCCTGCTCTTTCTGCTGAGGGCGACTCATCTCCTGCGTTGCCAACATGGCCACAAAGGAGCAGCCAGTCCTCATCGCTTAGCTGCGATAAGGTTAGGTTTCGAGTTTTGAGTGGCGACATCTGGGCTGAACCTCTTGGAGGGCCGAGTCCATTGCATGTTTCATGGGGTGAAGATGAGACACAGCACTGGCTTTTCTCCTGTGGGGTCAAAGGTGTCTCAACCGAGGTTCCTCTGTATGGATCATGCTTCCCCTCAGGGGTCTTTATGGGAGGGGATGGGCATCCTGAGGTACAATGCTCATGGCCACCTTCGTGGAAGACTTCACCTGTTGAGTCAAGGCGCCGCGTTGCATTGGTGGGTTTAACCAGAATCAGCCTCATGGCATCAATGCAGGGCTGAAATGACACCATACACTGATCATTTTTGAAATGTCACCAAGAAATGAAACAAAGATCCTGAAATATAACTGAAAACATTTACACTGATCACTTTGGTTTATTTATTTATTTTCCCCCACAAAGTTCAAGAAGTGGTGAAAAGACTCAACTGCAGAAGGAGTTCATACATTCAAACATTATTGATTATGCAGGAAGACAGATATGATGGATGTATGGGTGGATGGACAGATGAAGAGGGATATTTCAATGTGAACATGATTTGAATGTTGCAAGTGGTCAGACTTACTTATACAGTCATGTTAACTAATTACCCCCTTACTGCTTGCATAGCAATTGGAAAGTAAGTCACAGAAAGATGCTTTTAATCAAATCCAGTTAATTAACTCATCAGTAAGTGTGAGCACCTCTATAAAAGCAGATGTTTTGGCAGGTTGTTGGTCTGGAGTATTCAGGTGTGTGTTGACAGAACATTATAATCTACAGTCTTGTGCCAAAGGTCAGACTGCGCAATGCGCAGGCCTCATTTAGCATGTTAAATGTTACAGCAGAGGTGTCAAACATCGTGCTTGGGGGCTAGAATCAGCCTTGCAATGACTTCAATCTGGTCCACTGGATAGCTTTGGAAAATCAAAAATGTACGTTTTATAAATATAGGACAGTCTGGGTAGGGATGTACTAAAAATATTTTTGTAATTTTACAATTTAATCATGTAGGAAAACTGAGATGTACTGTTGAAAATGCACGTCTTTATCTTATATTAAACATGTCAGGGATAAGATGTGTAGTTAAACGTCTTTACACCAACAGAAAGTGAAAGTTTCTCTCATCCGGCCCACTTAAGATCAAAGTGGGCTGTATGTGGGCCTCAGTGTAAAATGAGTTTGACAGTTTCCCTGCGTTAGAGTGCACAATTAGAAAAAACTGAACAAGCGTAGCTTTTTTGAAAGTTTCAGTCTTTTGGACAGACGAGACCAAAGTAGACATGTTTAGCCATAATGTACGGCACCACAATTGGAGACAAACAAATACAGCATACCAACACAAACACCTCACACCAACTGTCAAACATGCTGGTGGAGGGGTGACAAACGGGACAAATTCTGTCTCACAGAAACAGCATCGTTCAGAGGACGGTGATCACAAGCACAGCAGCAAATCTACAAAAAATAAAAGAATCAAGATTTTGCAATGCACCGGTCAATATCCAGACCTCAACCCAACTGAAATGCTGTCAAGGGATCTTAAGAGAACACAGTGAAAACAAATGAAGGCAAACCTCAATGAAGTGACTCAACAATGTAAAGAATTATGGGTTTACAATTCCTCCACAGCGATGTGAGAGACTCATAAATGATTACTTCAAATTATTTCAGCTGAAGGTGGTTCTGCACTACAACCACGGAGAAATAACTAAAGCTGTCAAATTAATGTGGCAAGTTTCACATTGTATACAACTGAGTGGTTGTGAAAAATTACAGCATAGTAATAAGGTGTAAATAATCAATCCTGAAGTACCATAGGCTACTTAAGTAGATGAACTTTCCACAAAGAAATCGATACCGACTGACTCCAGAAATAAGATGTTTCACAACTCTTCTGTCATTTAGGAATCTTTAGCTTTAATGAGGCCATTTGTTCAGCATGAAAGGAAAAAAAGTTCATCAAAAATAAATCTTCAAATTCAGTCTAATAGATTTTTTTTTTAAACTTATTGCTTTTTAAAATAGTTATTCAAGGCAATCTGACACTAGATTAAAAAAAAACATGTTCAGTCACAGGTTTGTGTTTTTTCTAAGGATCTGTCACAAGCAGATGTGAACCCCCGCTCATGTTTATTTACTGCGCATCAAAATCAGAAAGCCTCAGATAATAATACTGAGCAGACTCACACACTACATTACACTATAGCTATATAACTACAGATATAGATTCGGAGTTACATTAGTATCTTTAAGGGTTTGGTTTTCTCTTTTTTTCCTCCTTTTACAGGGTTGAATTTTAGTTGTAGAAGAAGTTAGACCATTTCAAATTTTTAAGGATATGATTTTGTTGATTAATTGAATAAAATCTAAATTCACAATACAAAAATGTGCATATCCATCCAGCCAACTATCCATCAACAGACTCAATCAAATGGTAGACCCTTAAATAAACCTCTGAATATATAATAAATAGTCACTTATAAACAAAAGGCATCTGCAGCAGCTTACCTTTACCTCCTTTATGACTTCAGCCAGTCATTTCCAGGAGAGCACTTAGTGCACAAGTGCTCCTTACCATCTTCTTCCATACGTTACTTTTTTTCCAGACTTGAAGAAGCAGGTTACAGACGGAAAGTGCTCCTGATTTGCAGAACACAAGTGTTAAGAAGAAAAGGAGCAGTCAGAGTGGGTGTTGGACACGGCTTCCCTCCTCCCGGTACAAACACTCGATAAAGGAGCTTTAGAGACGCTTTCCTTTGAAAGTAATGATTAGAATTCAACACGAAGAAAGGAAAGGGCAGCAGCAGCTGGCCTGGTAAAGGGTTGCCAAGCAAAGACACAGAGTGGGAGGGTGCAGCAACAGGTTAGAGAAAAAAATCTGGAACATCAGACTGGCGTGTTAAGGCGGAACATCACACATATAGCTCAAAGACATTAAATGGGAGTGGGCTGCTGGGTTGACAGGGGAAAACAAAAAGGAAATTGTAGCTTTCAATGCAGAGCGGAATATAAAAGGTCAGTTGAAGTTGTCATTGAAGCTCTTTGGTTCAAAGGCCTTCGCACGTTCTCTTATCTCGTCCACCAGAAGAGCCTGCAGAACAAAAGTGCCCATTTTTAAATCTGGTTCTGAATCAATCGAGCTAGCGAGGGCGACGTCTCATCAATGGGGCACGAAAAGATCTAAGAAATGAAACTGCGCGAGCAATTTTATAATAAAAGTATATTTATATACATGTGGAGAAGTGTAACGTCCAAATTTACTTGGCAGGAGTGGTGTTGCTTTCTGACCTTGTTCCTCTCCGGTGTTGCTTATAGACATTGATGTTGTATTTGTATGTAGCCTATTATGTTTGTATTTAGAAATAAAAACCTGCAAAGTTTTGATAATTCTCAATGTGAAGAATTTGTCATTTATAAGCACACACAACATTGCCCAAAAAATTTATTTATTACAGTCTGTGGGAGAGCTATGTGCGAAAATCCCATTCCCCCAATATAAATACGCATTATAGTTTATATAATACTTATATTTAGGTAGCTTCAGCTCTGTTTTATCTGCGCTTACTGTCCATCCACCTGGCATCAGACGAACTCTGGCCTGCTGCCTCAGCAGCTCAGCGTGAATGTTGCTGTGCTGGAGAAAACCTTTGTGACCGCAGGAGCGCTGCTTGCTGTCACAGGCCAAATAAATGGCCGCCACAGTCATCTGAAAGCAACAACTGATACATGGACACAGTTGCATGAAAAGTATTTTCTCCCTTCCCGAGTTCTTATTTTTTCCATATTTGTCAAACTTAAGATTTTAATATTAGACAAAGATAACCTGAATACATTCAAAGTGCAGTCTTTAAATGACGATTTCATTTAAGGGTAAAAAGGTTATCCAAACCTACCTAAGGTAATTTCCCCTAAACTTAATAACTGGTTGTGCCATCTTCAGCAGCAAGAACTCCAATCAAGTGATTGGCAATGAACCATTCACATCACTGTGGAGGAATTTTGGCCCACTCGTCTTTGCAGAATTGTTTAAATTCAGGCACATTGGACGATTTCCAACCATGAAAATCCTCCATAGTCTTTTAAGGTCTTGCCAAAGCGCTTCCGTCTGATTTAAGTCACCACCACCATGGTGGTTTTATGTTCTTTTTAGAAAATGCTGTGTTAGCTTTATGTCAGATGTAGCGGGACTCTAACCTTCCAAAAAGTTCAACTTTTGTCTCGTCAGACCACACAACATTTTCCCAAAAGTCTCGGGGATGATCCAGATGTTTTCTGGCAAATGTGAGATGAAACTTTGTGTTCTTTTCGGTCAGCAGTGGTTTTCTCCTTGAACTCTCCCGTGGATGTCATGTTTGCCCAGTCTGTTTCTTATTGTTGAATCATGAACTCCGACCTTAACTAAGTCTTTGCAATTCTTTCCAGACTGATAGATGACAGTGACTTTGTTTCTCAGGGGTTTCCTTAGATCAGAGGTGGTGAACTCCAGGCCTCAAGGGCTGGTGTCCTGCAGGTTTTAGATATCACCCTGGGTCACCACACCTGAATCAAATGATTAGTTCATTACCAGGCCTCTGGAGAACTTCAAGACATGTTGAGGAGGTAACTTAGCCATTTAAATCTGCTGTGTTGGATCAAGGACACATCTGAAACCTGCAGGACACCGGCCCTTGAGAGTTTCCCCACCCCTGCATGCCTCATGGCATGATGTGTTGATTTTTGACCTTTTTTAGCCTGCTTCACTTTGTCAGACAGGTTCTATTTAAGTTAGTTCTTAATTTAACAGGTCTGACAGAAATCAGGCCAGGATTAAAAACATTTTGTATTTTCTCCGGTTAAGAAGAAATGTGACAAATGTGACAAATATGCAAAAAACTAAGAGATTATGAAGGAGATAAAGTGGAGAAAACTTGGACAGTAGAAACTCCTCTGGGAATTAATTAATAATAAATTGAAGCTGTATTGGCACTACCAGAGGCCCCTCTGCACACGCCATTGCTGTTCTGCATTTTAAACGACTTATTTGAAAAGAAGGTTTGTAAATGATGACTAAAAGCAAAACTGCATCAGTTACATACACACATGAGCATGAGGCCACAATATTCGCACCAACACAGCTCTACATGTTTGATGATAACTTGAGGCTTCTGCTTTCAGGGGTCACAACAGACTCTCTCTTCTGTAAAAGAAAGAATAAGTCATTGCTGGCTTCCAGCCAACAGGTCTGGCAGAATAGATAAGGGATGCACCCGCTGTTGACCAAAGTCTGAGGAGGTTTAAAAAAATGACTAAATTCTATATCTCAGTCTTATTAGATAATATTAAAAGTACCAATAATTTTTTTTGAGCAACTTTCAGCCTGGTAGACAACTGGCTAATGTTCTTTTCCTTCTATTAGCTCACCTGGAGGGGCATAAGGAGCTACTCCAAGTGAGTGTTTAGGCTACATACCAAATGGGTACACATTGAACACTTACTCCCATTTGATTCCCAGCTGGTTGAAACTTTAATGCATGTCACTCCTCTAATGTCTCTCCCTTATCAGACTGTCAGACTGCTAGGTTGGAGCAGTCTGACACTGCTCCAACCTAGATTTAAAAAAAAAAAAACTTAACCAACAGCAGTCTGACTCTCAGCAGTTACAATCGAAGCAATGCGATAGACGCCTGAAAATAAAAGCAACAACCAGTTAAACATTACATGCGGTAAAGCTGAATAGCCAGTGAAGACACCATCCTTGTGTCAACATAACAATGTTTCAACATTTTGCCATTAGATTGGTGCTGTATGTGATGGTGCAATAGCCACTCCTCATTCTGGTCGTGTATCACAGAGCCAAAAAAAGATAGCATGTGGAGTAAGCGGGCGTTATTACAGTTGATCTCTGTAACCACTTCACCATCCTGTAGGTTTTTAGCAAATGCAAAGTCAGGCCGTGTTCTTACACATCTGAACCACAGTGGGGATATTGTGGTAGAAATCTCACTTCCTGTCTATGCACCTTTGATAGTTCAGCTGCTCTAACACCGGAATTTCCCATCTTTGGGATAAAGTACTTTTCACTGCATTATCTTATCTTGTATTCAGGGGTCTCTTAATCTGTAGACACCTCAATACTAAGGCTGAGATTATACCCACTTGGTGACAGCTGCGGACAGTACAGATAAGACATTTTTTGATACTCCACCCTCCAAGCCCTGCTTAAAGTCCACCTGAAGGATTCATGGCCAAACAAGCTCATGTGGTCACAAAATGCTGGAGGGAACACGGACATTCCAACCGATTATAAAATTTACAGCAGTGAGACCTCGTCATACCCACATACGTGGAAACTTTGATACACTAGATTCTGAAGAATCTGGTGAGTCACTTTCCAACGCAAAGAAAGAAAAAAAAATCTAATTCCCAAAGAATGTACTCGTCATTGGCGAGTACAAAACTAGAACTCGACATCTCAGTGAGGTCAAATATCAGCTCTCTGACGTTTATATGTATTGCACAACAGCACTTGCCAAAAAGCATTCAACTTCAGCATATGGAACAACGTATGTGCCTCCTAACAGTATGAACTGCATTTACAAAGAATGACAGATATTGATGATTGAGCAGTGAACTTTAATAAGTTATTCTCAAAACATCTGGCTTCCCACCTTGCCAGGAGTGCTAGGGGGAAAAAGAGAGAGAGAGAGAGAGAGAAAAGCAGTTACATTTATTAGATGCTGAGATGCCTCATTAGAGGCTGTGTGCACAAACATGAGGATCAGTTTTTATTTGATGGGTCATGATGAGTCTCTCCTCGTTAGTGAATGAAAAAATAAGTCAGGTCCTGTGGCACTGGAGAGACTGATAACGGTGAAGCTCTCGTCAGCAGAACTCATTTTTTCCCCCAAAGAAATTATTTAATTTTTCAATGGAAGTCCCCAGTGTGTATAGGCAGACAGTTTTCATTAGTGAACACGATTTCACTTTGTGTTGTAGGTGGAAAAGCGCTGGTTGAGGGGGTTTTCTGGTGCTTTTGCCCATTCTTTCTTCAATTGCTGTTTCAGTTGTGACAATCTCATGTTGGGATTCTCCTGTTTTAGACGAGGCATGTTTTCTTGCTCGTAAGCGGCAAATGCCGCTTTCATCCTGCGCTCCGGGTGACGGTCCAGGTCCTCGGGCCCCACGCTGAAACACAGGAAGACACACTGAGTGATTGTGTATTGTTAACATTTGCACAAGTACAACAGGAAGCCTCACGCATAATCAGAGGTTAGGGTTAGGTAGGGTTAGTACATATACGTTGTTACTGTGCTTAAGTTGAATTTTCAGGTACCTGTTTTTTCTACTCCTTACATTTTTAAAACAGGCTCATTACTTTTGCTTTAAAGCATTTGAGGAGAGTTATTATTACACATCACTGAAGGCCTCGAAATATCAAACCGATTTGAACCTAAACACATGAAAGGCAGTCATGTTCGTTTTAGTGCTGTCAGCGTTAATCTGGCTAAAATGACGTTAACGCCATAACCGCATTAATGCAGCAAATCTCTGTTATCGAGTTAGCGCAGATCGCCCCGTGCGTGAGGCTGCACGGCCCTAATACGTTAACGAGCTCGTTAACGCATTAGGGCCGTGCAGCCTCACGCACGGGGCGATCCGCGCTAACGGAGATTTGCTGCGTTAATGCGGTTATGGCGTTAACGTCATTTTAGCCAGATTAACGCTGACAGCACTAGTTCGTTTATTAATCACCAAAGGATGTCACATAAAAAGAGACGAAAGAGGCAAAACTGTGTTCAGTAGTCCGGGGTTAAAGTGGGTTGTGTTTTTATTTCTTTTTTGCCACAACAGCAGAGTGACTGCAGGTGTCCGTAAGTTGCGTCTAATATAGCGACAGCGTAAACAGAATACTGTCAGTGTAGAGGATGAGAATCAGTCAGGACAACTCATGAAACATCAGGTGTGTAAGGTGTGTAGAAATTATTTTTCTATAAACAATTCCAGGGTTCCCCAACCTGCTGGATCTACTTTAACCTCTACCTGCTCTTCCTGTTTGAAGCAAAGTCACCCTCTAAAATTTTTCCTCTTTTTCTCTCCTGATGTTCTACTTAACTGATTTGAGCGGAATACCTTTATTAGAACTAAAATTTAGACTAAAATTAAGTTTGTTTTCCTACATACTAATATTATTTTATTGTCACATTAATGCAGAACAAGGTTCAGTTAGCTTTGTATAAAAGTAGATGGTAGAAGTGTTCTTTAAGGAGCTACTTTTACCTTTTTTACTTTGAGTACATTTCGAAGCCTGTACTTTTTTAGTTTTACTTGAGTAAAGAAGTTTAACCGGTACTTCAACTTTTACTGGAGTATTTTTTAATACTAGTATCTGTACTTCTACTTAATTACAGAATATCTGTACTTTTCCCACTTCTGGACATAATTAATACCTGAGAACAGCGATGGCATCTTCTATTGTTCTGGCTTCCACGGTTCCTTCTTCAGGGATAACTCTGTTCACATTCTCCTCCAATGGAGTTTCCAGGTGGCTTTTCTCTGTGGGAAGAAATTTAAACATGGCACAATTACAAATCTAGATCATCTATGAATCTTATGACGATTTTATTACTCTACAAGCACATGCTTGTCTTCAAAATGTGCTCAACCTTTCGGATTGAGCTGGTCCTGCTCTTGCTGCTGCTGCTCATTGCGAAGCGTCTCCTCGATCTGTGCACGAGTCACTTTCCCACCAGATCCAGCGCCCTGCTGGGACCTGCCTTTCAGTCTAGCATTCTCCTCATCGAGAAGTCGCTGATTTTCCTTTTTCCTCTCAAGGAGTTCCAGCCTCTTTTTCTCCTTGTCATCCTGCAACATCAGAAAAAGTATCTGAGAGAAAAGACTCACTGCTCTTCTGTGCTTAAAGATTTGGTTATTTTGGTCACTACATGTATTAAGGCGCATGAGATTAGATCACAACCATACATGTACTGTCTGTACAGAGCACAATGAGTTTGAAAAAGAAATGACTAAATAAATCCCCGGACACATGTCTCTCCAGTCTAGTCAGTACATGTCTATGTATGACATGATGTGAAGCAGTGCAGAGTAATGCCTGATAATCTCTACTAAAGCAAACATAACACACAGCTTTTTTTCACATAGTAAGTCAAGTACCACTGCCTGAACACATGCAGATGCACTAACTGTTTTATATATACCCAATCAAGGCCTATTAACTAGATAATCTTTGACTACAACTGCTAATTTCTTTTTACCAGCATAAAAAGGATTTGTTTGACAGTACTAACTGGATTGACCAATACTCAGAACAAATGGAAAAGCCAAAGAACTCCGTGAAGATCTAAGAAGGAGAGCTGTATATTAACACAAGTTGGAAAGTTCACTTGGAGACATTTCCAAACAACTACAGATTCCAGGATCACCGGTTTAAACAGCTGTACAAGTTGTGTACAAGTTATTCAGATTTGTCACTTCTTTATCAAAGTCTGGAAGAACACCCAAAGTGTCATCCTGGGATGACAGCAAATTGGTTTAGGATGTTCAGGAACAACTCAGAAACTAAGCCTGTAAACTGCTGAAGCGCCACAGTGTCACTGTCCACAGCGAAGCAAGTTTTATATCACCATGGACTGAGAAGGTATCAACAAAGAAAGAAGCCCAGGTTACAAAATCATCACCCTCAAATTTGACTGAAGCTGCCCACAAGAACAAGCCAAAGCCCTCTGGAGAAAAGTCAGCTGAGACAAAGATGGAATTATTTGGTCACAGTGACAAGAAGTGTGTTTGGACGAGTAAAGGTGAGGCTTTCAAACCTAAGAACATTGTAACAACTATCAATAATGGTGGTGGTAGCATAATCCTCATGGGCTATTTTGTTGCTAGTGGTACTGGTACACTGCACAATGACTAAAAAGGAGGACTACCTTCAAATTCTTTAACTTAATGTCAAATCATCAACTAGATGGTTCAAACTTGGACACAGTTGAGTCTTCCAAAAGCACAATGATTCTAAACACGCATCAATGCTGGTTTTGGAATTGGTAACGCAGGCTATCATTAAACACATTTTCAGTAAATATGTGAACTACAAATTTACTGAAAATTTGCAAAGTATGCTTAGAAGTAGGTAGGGTGGTTGCCAGGAACCCATCCGATTTAAATGAAGTCTTGGTAGAGTCTTATTCTACCACTTTTCCAAGAAGAGTAATCAAATATCCAGACAGAAGATAATGGATGGCTGCCAAAAGCATCTAGTCAAGGTGCTATGGGATAGTTAAAGAAATACGTACTGGTTGGGATTGGTTAGTTTGTCAGTGCTAACTTCTTTCAGCTGCTCTCATATTCATATATACATATACATACACACACACATACATACACACACACACACATATATATATATATATATATATATATATGCTCTGAGAGACTGCTATGACACCACAGACTGGGATGTGCTCCTGAGCCCACATGGTGAGGACATAGAGGGGGCGACACACTGCCTTACAGACTACCTCAACTTTTGTGTGGACACAGTCGCCCCTGCTAAGACGGTACGGTGTTATCCTAATAACAAACCGTGGGTAACACAGGAAGTCAAACCTGTCCTCAACATGAAGAAGAAGGCTTTCAGGAGCAAAGTGAAGGAGGAGATGAAAGCAGCACAGCGGGAGGTGAAACGCTGCCTGAGGGAAGCAAAGGACACCTACAGCAGGAAGGCGGAGCAGAAGTTGGAGAGGAACAATATGAGGGAGGTCTGGAATGGTGTGAAAACCATCACAGGCCACAACACCAAGAACAGCACAGTGGGGGGGACTGTGGAGAAGGCAAACGAACTCAACAACTTCTTCAACAGGTTTGACCAGCCCACAACCCCCCCCACCCTCACCTTCACTACAGAGTCCTCTCCCCACTCTCCTACCTCCCTCGCTTCCCCCCTTCCTGACACCATGACACCCCCCTCCTCCAATCCCTCTTTCAGCAGCAAGACATCTCCCCCCCTCCCCTCCTCCCAAATATCTCCCAGTGTCACAGTGGATCAGGTCAGGAGACAACTGAGGAAGCTTCGCTCCAGAAAGGCAGCAAGCCCAGACAAGGTGTGTCCTAGGATGCTAAAGGCGTGTGCTGCTGAACTTGGGGAGCCGCTACAACGAGTCTTCAACCTCAGTCTGCGACTGGGGAGAGTGCCCGCCCTATGGAAGACATCCTGCATCGTCCCGGTCCCCAAAAGGAACCGGCCCAATGAGCTGAATGACTTCCGACCGGTGGCACTGACGTCACATCTTATGAAGACTCTAGAGCGGCTCTTCCTCAACCTCCTCCGACCACAGGTACAACATGCCCAGGACCCACTACAGTTTGCATACAAGGCGGGTGTCGGAGTGGAGGATGCCATCCTGTACCTCCTACACAGAGCCCACTCACACCTGGATGGGGGAAAAGGCACGGTCAGGATCCTGTTTCTTGACTTTTCCAGTGCCTTTAATACCATCCGGCCCTGTATGCTTCAGGAAAAACTGAACAGGATGGAGGTGGACCCCTGCCTGGTGGCTTGGATCTCCGACTACCTCACCGACAGACCACAGTACGTCAGGCTGAAGGACATCACGTCTGACACTGTGGTCAGCAGCACAGGAGCACCACAGGGAACTGTGCTGTCCCCTCTTCTCTTCACCCTGTACACCTCTGACTTCTGCTACAACTCTGAATTATGCCATATTCAGAAGTTTGCAGATGACACGGCCATCATGGGGTGTATCTGGGATGATCAGGAAGAGGAGTACAGAAGTCTGGTGAGGAACTTTGTCGCATGGAGTCACACAAACCACCTGCAACTCAACACCTCAAAGACTAAGGAACTGGTTGTGGACTTCGGGAGGTCTAGAGCAGGTCCACTGCCGGTTCAGATAGAGGGGGAGGAGGTGGAGGTGGTCAACAAGTACAAGTACCTCGGGCTGTGGGTGGACAATAAACTGGACTGGTCATGCAACACAGAGCACCTGTATAAAAAAAGCCCAAAGCCGACTGTACTTCCTCAGGAGGCTGAGGTCTTTTAAAATCTGCAGGAAGCTCCTGCGGATGTTTTACCAGTCGGTGGTTGCTGGAGTACTTTTCTATGCTGTGGTGTGCTGGGGGAGCAGCACAGCAAAGAAGGACTCATCCAGGCTGGAGAAACTGATCAGGAAGGCTAGCTCTGTGGTCGGCATGAAGCTGGACACTCTGGTGACAGTGGCAGAGAAAAGGACATTAAAGAAACTGATGGACATTATGAACAATGCTGGGCATCCTCTGCACACGGCCATAAACAACCAGAAGAGTCTGTTCAGTGACAGGTTGCTTCTCCCCAAGACAAGAACTAACAGACTTAAAAACTCCTTTGTCCCACACGCCATCAGACTGTTTAACTCCTCTCTGGAGGGGAGAGGGAGGGGAAACAGGAGGACAAAGGAGGGGGGAACAACTAAGCTGTAGTGCCTCTTCACCTCACTGTTCACTACCTTGTGGAATACTTTTTGTAAATAGTCAACAGTGCAATAGACTCAATACTTGAAATGTGCAATTCACTTGTATTTTTATTTTTTATTCCCATTTATTCTATTTATCCCCTTTGTATATTTTATTTATATTTGTCTCTGTATTTATATATGTGTGTGTGTATGTGTGTATATATATATATATAACATTCTGTAACTGTAACTTCTGTCGGTGCTGTGCTTTTTTGGAAATCGAATTTCCCAGAGGAACCCACCCGAGGGATTAATAAAGTTCTATCTTATCTCTCTCTCTCTCTCTCTCTCTCTCATATATATATATATATATATATATATATATATATATATATATGTATATATATATATATATATATATATATATATATATATATATATACACACACACACACACACATACATACATATATACACATATATATATACATATATATATTCAAGTATATATATCTTCAAGTACATTGAAGATGAAATTGTACTTCACACCTGGCTAAAGAAAGAGCTTACCTTCCTTTGCTCTTTTTTGAGTACATGCTTGTCAGTTTCCTGCCAGAGAGCATCTTCTTCTTGCTGCTTCTTGCGGGCGTCTGCCACCGCCTTAGCCTCAGCTTTTCGGGCTCTGGCCGTGGCCGCCTTGGAGTTCTCACCCTGGAATTTCTTTGGCATCCCAACAGCTGTTTTTCAACTGAGGGACAAGCCAAGACAAGAGGGCCAAGATAAGACTAAGAAACGTTTCAATACTGACGCACAATATTGAGCCAGACTTTTTATTTTGAATGCAACACAATAAAAAAACACATTCTCGAGGCATTTATCAACGGATATATTGTTCATTTATAGAACGTTTACATGACAGGCAATGCGCAGGAGCTCTTTCAGGACCTTAACATTTATCTTCAGCTGGATCGTAGGTTACATAACACACAGTTCGTGTAAATAGTTAACTTAATTAGCTATACTTTGGCCTGAAAACGGCAATGCATACTTTAATCTCCACAATCATTGAAATGGTTGCAGTTTGCCTGTCAGTACAGCTAGTTAGCATCAGCTAGCTGCAGTTGGCTTGAGGATGCGCCAGACTTGTTTGGCTATCAACTACATTCCCGTTTCCTCTGTTACTTAGCCAAATTTTAGCTGATAAGACATTCCCAATGACATACGTTAAGTTAATTATAAACGTGGTTTCATACCAGTAATGAAAGAAGAACCAGGTCGTAGGTAGACGACAGTTTACTGTTATTTCGAAGCGGCATCCGCCACCTCCTCTCCGAAAACCAGCGCGCTCACTGATGACGTTACGCAGCACAATTATACTGTAAACAGCTAGGACTGTAGAAAATAGTAAACATGTGTTTTTGTTAATTCTTTGTTAAACTTCAAAATGATTAAACACACATTTCAGTATGGTCATGAGTATGGAAGCAAGTTTTTTTTAATTATATAAATTGAAATTTCAAGATACTAATTTTGAGAAATAACCCAATTACTAGATTGTTAAAAATTCTTTTATTTTATACATTCATTTGTTTTTTCCGGTGGCGGGAATATATGGAAGCTCGTTTCCACCACAATAAATAAATAACTACAGTTTGTAACTTAAAAATTCTTGTTATTATTTTTTTTAAAAATCTAGTATGTTTACATTTTGAGAAGCTAACACGAAATTTACGATAACACCTGGAAATACTGAATTTATATGTATCCAAAAAAACCAGCAAAAAACCAAAACAAAACAATCCCCCTCTGGCCCCTGCTGGTGGTCTCAATCCTTCAAGCTTGGGTCCTCTGGGAGCTTGAGGATCCTACACAGTATCTTAGCTGTTCCTAGGACTGCACTCCTCTGGAAAGAGATCTCTGATGTTGTACCTGGGATCTGCTGGGGCCAGTCACATAGCTTGTTGGTCGCTGCACCAAGTGCTCCGATTACCACTAGGATCACTGATGCCTTCACTTTCCACATCTTCTCAAGCTCAGCCCTTGGTAGTTTTCAAGCTTCTTGTGTTGTGCTCCTTCCTGATGTTGCTGTCACTCAGCATAGCAATCCATCTCCAATTGCTCCATTCCATAGTTGGTATCCATAGTTATGACTTGATGGCTGCTTTTGCTAGAGGCTTGAAGTTGGCCTCTAGTGTCTTTTGCCGCATTCCCAATGAGTTCCTGAGGAATGCTCTTAGAGTCCTGTTGATATTGTACGCTTCTAGGAATTCCATGATCCATGTGTGGGGCACTGAGTGATAGGCCTTCTTGTAGTTAATCCAGACAGTGCACAGGTGGGTCAGTCTGGTCTTGCAGTCTCAAGCGGCTGTTCTGTATCTGTCTGTTTTGCCCCTCTGGTATTACTGCCAGTTCCTTTCTGTGCCCTGCTCATGTATTGATCCACAAGCCTGTTCTTCTCAGCTGTTATGATGCCTGACAGGAGCTTCCATGTCATACTGAGGCAGGTTTTTTCCAGTAGTTGGATGAAACCGGCCTCTTCTAGGGATGCTCGGGGATCAGAACTGTCTGGCCTTCAGTTAGCCATTCCGGGTGTGTGTCATCTACTAGCAGCTGGTTTATTTGTGCAGCCACGTCTTAGACACCCCTTTCTTCAGCTCTGATAGTTGGTTAACTTCCCTCTGTGCTACCTTGATCTTGGCCTCTAGTCTCCTTCTCTATGGAGGATACTACTCTTTGTGGCTGTTCATCTTGTAGCCAAGCATCTCCATGATCACTGCAGCCATGGTGCAGATCAGCCAGTTGGCTAATACAGGTAAACCCAGTTTTATCATTTGACTGTGGCCATCTTAGCTTTGTCTTTAATGTCCAGGGTAAATGAGGTTTGTTTTTTAATCCACCTCACCACACTTTGCATCACTGTAGGTAATCAATGGACCTTACATACTTATATCAAGCACTGACTGCTGCAAATCTTCAGAATTGCAACAGTTTCTTTTTTTCTCCACCTTTCATTTATCCCTATATGTCTATTTTTTGTCATATTTTGAGCACATAAACTAAAAAAAACCTAAAAGATTCTTCACCACTAGTAAGTCATTTATTTAATGGCTACAGAGGTGTGAAAACTACTCAAATGTTGTGCCATATAAAGTATAAAATTTCAAAATATGGTTGACTCTCTCAGAGAATAATAAAATGTCACAACACACAGAGGACATGTTAAAATAAAATATTTAATATTTTATTATGACAAATATTTTACTCAAATATCAAAGAACATGAACTATATTGACAATTAAGTTTCAAAAACAGCACGCTGTGAAACAATAATGCATATTTCTTGGACGGTCTAACTAGAGCTGGAATAAAAACTAGCTGGAGCTCATCATGTGTGAGTGTTCTTTATTCAGAAGTCATTGTCACTTTCCTCAAGCAGGGGGGGCCTCATACCCCCTCTTGAGGGTCGAGGACCCCTGGATATGGGGTCCTCCAAGCTCTCGTCCTCCAAATCCTTGCTCTCCTCCTCCTCACCTTCGTCATCTTCCTCATCATCCTCGTCCACATCAATCTCACTATCTTCAGTCTGGGAACAGCAGTGAATAATGACCACAACAATTAGAGTCCAGTCCAATGCACGACTGAAAATATTTCCAACACAAAACGTGAAACCACAACAGAAATCGCTATGTTCATCAGAAAAGGGATTTGGGTGTGGGGGGGCATAACCACGTCCATGACTCGTTTAAAGGGAGCTCCTGCAGTACATGAAAAATCCACCCTGTAATCCAACTCAGAAACACCATCATAGTTAAAAAATGAAATGGTTAAAATCTTCTCTGGATGAGAAACAGTTCTATGCCTGTAGCTACATCAGTGTACAATGAAATCACAAGACTGGTAATGGAAATAACAGAAATAAATGTTTAAAAAAGGGCTTTACAAAGGCTTTGGACCCACTTCTGCTTTTCTGTCTGGAGTAGCTTGAACATAATCATCAGGCTATGTCATGTGGGATATTCCCTACTGTATGAGGATTTGAGAATGGATTTTTCTTTTAGATGCACGAAGAGGAAAAGGGGAGTGAACTAGATCTTGGTCCGGCACAAACCTTTCCTTTCCGGTGTTTTTTCTTATGGGGGAATGATGTTCTGGAAACAGCTAAAAGGGCCTTAGATAACAAGTTGGAAACCGAAAACGGGGAAGAAACTGATCAGAGATTGAACAGGAGAATCAGCTAGAAATGACAGATAAAGGTTAAAGTGCAAGTCATGAGCAGTGAGCACCATCTGGGACACCTGCAAGCCAAAATCAACACAAAAGAACTCAAGTATAGCTCAGCAAAAGAGGAGAAAAAGAAACCAAGGAAGTTAAAAGATTACTAACCTCATCACTGTCACCACCCTGCATGTTCCCGATGAAACGTGCTCCTCTGCCTAAAGGAGGGACACAAGGAGGCAATGTTCAAGGAACGTGAAAGGTGTTGTTATTGCATGGCTTGATGTTCTTTGGTTTTTTGAGAACCAATCAGTGTCTACATTAAACACTGCAGCATGAATGTGTGTGATGTTTGATAGAAAGCACTTAGACACAGTAAACAACCAGACCATCTACTTAAATAATGGCTTCACTTTATGCAGGTGAGAATTGATCATAACATGGATGTGGCTATCCCCAGTCTGCATACCTGTCATGAGGCCATTTCGTGTGAGATGTGGCTTAGCGGGACGCAATTCCTCCATGTCACTGTCTGAACCTTCATCCTCGGGAACGTCTATGTCCGAGTCCTCGTCTTTCACTGTAGACGACATATCGTGTGAAAGTAGTGTGAAAAGTTATAGAAAGGTTTGGATGGGATTGTGCGACAGGTTTTTGTCTTTAACTCTGTGTTTGTTTATCTTACAGGAACTCTTCATCAGCTCCCTTTCCTCTTCTCTCAGTTTGCTCTGCATTAACCTCAGAGTGTTTTCAGCTTCCTGCAGCGGAGAAAGAAAATAACACAGACATAAAGTTTGCATGTGCATGACTGGGACAAATTGTATGAATGTTAGTCATACAATTTTATGGGACATTCATTTGTAGAACATTTGAGAAAAAATGCTTTGCATATTGTATATTCACGCACCTCAAACCTCTCCTGTTCCAGTCTGTGGTACTCATTAAGCTGAGACTCCAGAAAGGAGAGGTTTCTGAACTTCTCCACGTAGGTCTCATAGTGTTTCTGCAGATCTTCCTCGATCTTCTCGTATTCATCCATGAACGCTGGTCTAAGAGGTTAAGGAAGAACAATAACCTGTTTGTCTAAGTTTTGTTTAATGACTTGTTTTTAGTTGAGGAGAGAAAACTTCATACCCACCTGACACTCTGCAGGGTCTGGAGCCTCTTCCGATTCCTCTCCAACTCCTGCTTCTTCTTTTCTATCTTGCCATCCAGAGTGGCCTCATCGGAAACAACGTTATTCAGCATGTCTTTGGTCTTATCCACACTTTTCTTTAACACAAAGACATAGCAACAAAGTCAGTATTACGGTACTTGGGAGGTATAAGCATGTCCCCTGTGAATTTTGAAATCTGCTACCAAAATTACAGACCAAAACCTCCTTGATGGCAGCTCTCAGGGCCTTTTCAGTCTCAATGATCTCCAGAGGTCTGGCAATGGCTGCACTTCTCATTTCCTGTGAGCAAAGTGAAAATAAAGACAGCAAAGTAAACCCCTGTGCTACTGAATGATGTCTTTCAAAGAGACAGCCCTATAATTGTACAACTACGTTCATCTGAAATTATATTTACTGTAAAAAAATTTAAAAAATGTTACTGAGCTCACCAGCACTCAGATTTGAACAGCTGAACATTAAAATGTTAGTTAAGTTAGTCACCGTTTCTTAAAATCATATCCATGTTTTCCCCTTACCCTTAAGTCCACCTCCTTCCCCAGTAAGTCATATAAGGATGCTCCTTTGGACGTGACCTCGGACGCCAGCTGCCGAGCTGCTTTAAGATCTGAAATCTAGAATAAAGACAACGTGAGAGCTAATCAGAAAGTTTTTTCCTCTACCAAGGATTTACTATAATATTGATTTTTAAAAATAAAAAATAACAAACACGTAGAAAAAGCTATCTCCATGTAAAAACAATGTTTTAAATGATATAAAGCAAAGATTAAAAAGTAAATAATATGGTTTGTGTAGATTAAAGATACCACCTGGTTATTGTACAGCTTGATTTATAGTCTTGTAGAGCACACACTGCAGAAACATCCTTGTTTCTATTTATACTTGTACTCTTGTTATTTTTGCGGGACGGTGCATAGGATGTGGGACGAAAAGCACAGGTTAAAGTGTTGGATATACATCCGTATACAGAGCTGTGCAAAAGCCACCCTTCATTTAAAAATATGCTTTATTACCAAGAAGCCAGCCCTTGTTAGGATTTTCAAAAGTGGTCTTGAGACCTTTATAACTAAGAGTCTGTCGCAAAATTTAATACAAAAAATGTCAAAGACAAAAACACTGTTTGACAGGCATAAAAAATTATTTTTGCAACAACAAAAGAACTATTAGTTGAAAATGTGCCATATCTAAGGAAACCAGGCCAACAGGCCTAAAAAAATAATTTAGGCCAAAAAAGGTGCACAGTGTCTGAAAGTTATGTCCTTAAGGAATAAAACAAAAGAAAATCCAGCAAAGACATGATACAAGACCTGAGACCTTTCAGTAATGCAGCTATCGTTTACCAAAGCTTCAGTAAGAAAAGGCTGAAGCATAACAAATTACACAAGACCTGCACTAAAAATTAGTGACAACACGTCTTATGAAGCGAATCACTGCCAATATGTTCAGGGGTTATGAGAGAGGTACAGCAGTGTCTACAGCCATGTGTAAAACACTGTAGAGGCTCTGTCATGGTTGGAGGCTGCATTTCAGCCAGTGGTGATGTGGATCTTGTCAATATTTATAGTAAAATGGGAACAGAAAAGAACCATCAGTTTTTGATCTGCCATGCAATACCATCTGGAAAGCGTTTGATTGTCAGCGACTTCCTTTTTAGCATGGCAATGATTTCAAACACACTGCCAGTGTAGAAGAAAAACAGAGGAGCACTATCAGACATGAACTGACCTTCCCAGATCCCGTATCTCAACATTATTGAAGCAGTGTGGAATCATCTTGCCAGAAAACCTAAACAAAAGACAGCCAGCATCCAAAGCAGAGCTTTGAATGTCCTTTGAGGAGCTTGGAGAACTATTCTTGAATTTATGTCCCTGGATGGCCCGTCTCCTGCAGAGAGCTTTGTTGTTGATGTAGACAGCCTACAAAGTATGTGGTGCAACTAGTCTGTAGGCAATTCTTGTTTGTTCTGTTGTTGGTCCATCAGCCAGCAGTGGAGAAGAGTGAAGTTGTAACATAAAAAAATCTGAAGTGAAACCGAGTGTTGAAAACAATGAAACGTGTCCACTACAGCCGCTGTCTGTACTTCTCATACTATATATTTTTTTTTAATATTTGAAGAGTTTTTTTTGCGGTTCTCACATTCCCTTTGAACCCTCCTGTTGCTTCCTTCCCTTTTCTGGCCAACTTGTCAGCCAGTCAGCATTCGACAGATACATAGGTCATTCGATCTTGGACTGCATAGGAGCACATCTACAGTAGACAAAAATCACTGTCTGTCAAAACAGAAATGTGGAAAAAGACAGGCACATTTACAGGACTACAAATTACACTTATTAGCCATGGATTGGCCCTCCCAGAGCCCAGACCTCAACATTATTGAAGCAGTGTGGGCTCGTCTGGACAGAAAACCAAACAAAAGACAGTGAACATTCAAAGAAAAACACTGAATGTCCTTCAAGAAGCCTGGAGAACTATTCCTGAGAATTACTCAGAAATGAGAAGAAAACTTGGCTAACGGAGTTCAGGCTGTGTTGAAGAATAAAAGGTGGTCACACAAAATTAAGCTTGTTAGAATTGTACAAAAAAGATTTTTGCACAGCACTGTATGTCAGAGCTGGATACAATTTAGTACTAAGACTCAATCTTAAGGAAAATTAAGACAATCTGTTGCTTCTAACATTAATTATTCAGTTTACGTCAAAACCTAAGTATCTATTGTCTTACATTTGTGTGCATGGTGATTCTATCACAATACTTTGCAGATGAACAGCTTGGAAAATGTTTGGAAGTGACTGCTGGTGAATAGAGTCTTAACCAGCCATGTCTGTGTCACCAATTCACAGTTGTTCCATTGTATAATAACAGAAACATAAACGCAAGTAAATGCAAAAAGCTCAATTTATCCTGCACTGAAGCACAAAAGGTAATGTAAAAACACAACCTACAGCCCTGTGCTGTTCATAAGATTAAAGCCATTTATTAGTGTTAGCCACATTAATTAGACAACGTGCTAACACTGACAATTTTATACTTGTTGTTGGGATCTGAATACACAGCATCCTCAGAACATTTAGTAGACTTTGCTCATCGCTGAGACATTTTACAGCTGCAGTTAGCAGAAGTGGCTCTGGTGAGGAAATAAGAATTGCTGTTTCATTCTGAAACACTGCATATATGGTGTTTGCTTTAATTTATCTTGGTTTCAAACACTTCCCCAAATTAAATGTCACCCAGTGCCCATTTTCTTTTTTAAATTCCACAGGAATGAGAGTCTCATAATGTAAATAAAGTATGTGACTGAGGATTTAGTAAAACTGGCATAACATTACACACAGCGTAGTTTGCACCTCACCCGAGAGCCAAGGTCAAACTTGAACTTGCTGTTGTCCTGCTCAACTTTGTCTCCCAGAGCCATCTGCTTGGTTTTCATAGCACTGTACAGGACTGAGGTGATCTTCAGCATCTCTTTCACTGCATAGCCGTCAGCCTGGTAGAGACGCTTAGTGTTCAGCTTGATGTGAGCCTTTGTTGCCTGGAACACAAGGAGACACTGTTTAAGATGCAGTAATAACAGACGTTCATTTGCCAAGAATAAACTCTACAGTCTATAAAAAACTTCCAAGAATACGTCACCATGAACTGGGCCACAGCCTTGATGAAGAATATCCTGTCAGCTTCTGTGTCCACATCAGTAGGAACATCACTCTGAGGTTCATATCTATAAGGATGAAAAGAATGAAAGGGTGCAAAAGGCAAAGAAAAGCAAAAATATATCACAGTATCCTCCACTAGAACCATGATGCTTTAACATGGCCGTGTCCAAATGCAGACAGAAAAATGTGGAGGACAGAACAGTGGCAGTATTATTTAGATAAACAATTTGACTTTTTTTAGGCTCAAGCATACCTCTTCACAAGCCATTTCAGGATTTCTGCCACAAGAGAGAAATTTGGAGTCCTGAAGTTCTCCATAGAGATCAAGCGAGGATATCCCAAGGCCCTCATCATTTCTGTGAAATCTGACACATAACATAAAACTCCAATTAACTTCTCACTCAGTTATCTTCTTAAAACAAACAAACAAACCAAAAAAGTGGTCACTACAAACAGCGAAGAGCAGACAGTAAACAACACTTACTTCTTAAATCTCGGAAAGACATTTTCAGCCGATTGCACTGTGCGCCAAAGCTTAGACCACTTTGTCCTCTAGCAGGAAAAAAGAAAGAGCATGTGTTAACAGCAGACGAGCTACCGACTGTGCACGTAGGTTTCTCTCCGAGACTGGCAGGTTTTCAGTGAGAATTTAGTGTTTGGGGTTTATTAAATTAGAGCTGACGTGATTATCATTCACGACATAAAACTTTGTGCATATCAGCAGATGCTAAAATACAGACTTCAGTCACTATTTTAAAAAACTGTAAAACCAACTGTGATAGAATCACCGACGATTTCCCCGCTGATTTGTATTCCCGCACAGGACACCGTATGTTATATGTGAACCCTAATCTTGGTTTAAGCAGCATGTTTATGACTACAAAGCATAGCTAGCTCGTAGCAGGATTTAAGTGAGTAGAAAGCTATCGCTTTTTGTAGTTTTTGGCTAACCTTAGGTTAATCAGTGAAAAGACAGTATATATATATTTTCAACGATGAAGTTAGCTGTTATTAAACGTAACACGTTGTGTTTCGGGCATCATTACCTGTTCTAGTTGTTCCAAGCTAAGTGATCGGTGGCCGCTATGAGAGACGGTCTCTATAGAAACCAAGATCTTCTACGGAAGCTCAATACACTCAAAAATACTATCTGCGATAAAATAGCTTACGCAAACCGTGGGCGAGGGGGTGGGGACTTCACGGTGTGCATCACCAAGACTGTGCTGTACATATATATAAGTAGGAGTAGTGTACACTTGTTTTACACTACAATAAGTTTTTAAAAAGGTTTTAAATTTACACCTTTTATGAATATGTTTTCTATACTTTTATTATCTTTTTTTTTTTACACTTATAAAATTTATGTTTCCCTCGCTGTTTGCAAAGGTTGGACAGGAACTAACCAACACAGTGACTGGGAAGAAAATGAAAAAAACCAAACTAAAAGAGGAATGTATAAACAAGAAACAATCACAGGGTATCAGAAAAAATATTCACATAGATTATTGGTTTAAAATGTGAAGAAGTTTTATATTTATACTCTGCTCTGTGGGCAATAGGATTGTTACCAGTGAGCAGGATTTTAAGAGTGTTCTACAATAATTCAAAGAAACCAAAATCATCATTGAAACGTTTCAGGATTTTTCTGTTCATGGGTTAGAAACATTCGAGTAGATGGGAGAAAACAAGACAGGATGTGTTACTTTCAAGGGGCCATATTTATTATATGCTGTTGTCATTCAACCCTAAGCCTTGATATTATGTCCAAGAACTGTAGGGACATCTGAGGTGTGCATTTCAGGTTGATGTCAAATCCACAATTCCACTCTATACAGTGTAGTTGTGTGCCATTGTGGCACAACTGTAAAAAATAAAGAAATAAATGGAAACTTTCTATGTTCTATTGTGAATAAAATGTGGGCTTATGAGATTTCCAAAATCATTGAATTCTACATTTTACACACTGTCCCAAAACATAAAACAAAGCAGATAATTTGCATGTTAATACCAAATCATTTGCCAAAAACATAAAAAGGTGGGTGTATTAAAAATATATCAAAGAAATACTTTGGTTAAAAGCAACTATTAATACCCAATTAAAAGTTTTTGAATAAAAGGTATATGGAAACAGGCACTGGAGAGAAGTGTTAATCATTTGGCAAAGAAAAGAACATTGTGGTTAGTAAAAACGACAGATTGGACTGGGAAGCACCCCCCATAGTTTAGGCTACATAACTGTAGTCATTGGATTTTTACATTATATCTGTAGAAACCTAAACTAAACTTTCAAATATAAAGTGGAAAGCACAGTATTTGCATCTTTAGTTGAACGTAAAGCAGCACAAGATGGAAAAAGTCAAATAAAATGCTTCAGAATTATCATTTGAATAAAAAGTCTTATTGAAATGTGGAAGAGTGCATTTTTCCTGCATTTGTGTGAAGTGTGCAATGCAGAGGTAGTTGTTTCCAGTCAGGAATGTTTTCCAGTTCTTGGTTCAGAGAGTGGCAGCACGGTGGCACGGTGGTTAGCACTGTTGCCGCACAGCAAGAAGGTCCTGAGTTCAATTCCATCATCAGGCCGGGGTCTTTCTGTGTGGAGTTTGCATGTTCTCCCCGTGTTTGCGTGGGTTCTCTCCGGGTACTCCGGCTTCCTCCCACCGTCCAAAGACATGCAACTTGTGGGGATAGGTTAATTGGATAATCCAAATTGCCACTAGGTGTGAATGTGAGTGCGAATGGTTGTCTGTCCCTATGTGTTAGCCCTGCGACAGACTGGCGACCTGTCCAGGGTGTACCCTGCCTCTCGCCCTATGACAGCTGGGATAGGCTCCAGTGCCCCCCGCGACCCTGAAAAGGATAAGCGGAAGCGAATGGATGGATGGATGGTTCAGAGAGTGTTTCCTTGTTGGAGAGTGTGCGTGGGTGGGGGTGGGAGGGGTAGAATCCAATCTGTCTTCCTATACTTCTGCCAATCTGGTGATTCTGCTGGCTGGGAGCCGGGAGGGAAGAGAGTTCAGCAGTCTCACAGCCTGGTGGATGAAGCTGTTGGTGAGCCTGGTAGTGTGGGAGCGGAGACTTCTGTATCTCTTTCCAGAGGGCAGGAGGCTGAACAGACAGTGCGCGGGGTGGGTTGCATCGTTGACAATTGTGATGGCTTTGCGGGTGAGGCGAGTGGTGTAAATGTCTTGCAGGGAGGGGAGTGGGAGTGCTTTCTTGGCCAGTGATGCTGTGTTGGTGGTCCAAGAGAGGTCCTCACTGATGTGCATACCGACAGACAGATTGTTCGTTTTTTCTGCAGGGTGCGTTATCATTATCTGTGGATGTGTAATATTTTTCTTCTTCTGACTAAAGTTTAACATGCTGAAAATCTAATCAAACATCACTTTAGTCTTTAGTGAAACACCAAAAAAGATAGAAAACGTGTATCAGCAAGGGCATTCAGGACAGTGCAGTGGAGGGAACCAATCTGAGATTAGAGCAAGCCTCTTCCAGAAGAGGGCAGTAGTGAGATTCAAAGACGCTAGCTGGCCGCTAAACCCCCAGAAGAAGAAAGAGACGCAGAGCATGATGGAGCAGACCGGCGAGGCCCATCATAACAAGAACAACTCGTCTGGCAATGAACTTCCAGCCTGCGGCCTCCACAGTAAGCGCCTGAAAGAGCTGGAGAATGCCGCCCTGCAGACCACTTTAATATCACGGATGGAGACCGAATCGGGGGCGGACGGCGGGAGCTGGACAGAGCAGGAGCCCGGGGAAGGCGAGCAGTCGAACGTCTTGTCCTTGAACCACCGGTCCGGCCCTCCGCAGCAGCCTGGCGCGGATACCGAAACCGAGGAAGCGGAGCCGGATAGAAACGTGGCCAAGGAGCGGGTCGAAGAGGAAAGGACGCTGACGGACCATTTGAATAAACGACTCCTTTCGTCGTTTCTGGAAAAGCTTAACGAACGGGACCTGGCGCTTCCCGGTGTGCAGCGCCTGGACTGTGCTGTAGCCGACGAGGACTCTAACAGGGCCGCCGATGAGTGGTGAAGAAACCCAGTAGCTCATGCGACAACATGGAGGCGTTTGAGGGATTCAGGACAAACGTGCACGGAAGCACAACCTCACCGCTTTAAAGACTGAACTCCACAGTCATTCCTGCCAGCTTATCGGAGTGTGACGAAATATGTTTACTTTTGTAAGGCCACCATGGATGAAAGGTTGATTTAAAATGCAATAAATGAAATTACTGTGTTATAAGCACTTTCGTTCTCATTTATTTGTGTGTAGTTGGCAGCCATGATGGATGCAGTCATGCGTGTGTGTGGGTGGTTTTGCTTTTCTGCATTTTTTTTAGTGACTGTAAATGATCAGCAGGGGTCATCATACACAAAACAATCCTCTTCAGCCTGTTTCTTACATTCGTCTCATTTTTGAGACTAAAGTTTATTCATTTAGTTGTATATTTATTGCACGCAAGATTCCAGAGGGACACATCTCACAATAAATATCACTGTTCGTGTCAATACCACGACCCAATAAATACCCAGCAATAACAGTTCACTTTCTGTCAGGAGACTTTAGGTGTGAATGCAGTCACAGGTGTTGTGGTGTAGAATTTTGTTTTATCTGCTGTGTATTTAGGGTGAAGTGTGAAACTGACAGTACAAAGAGGGTGTTCTGTGTTGTGCTAATGGGGTGTGTTTGTAATGTTGCATGGCAGCAGAAAACAAGTGCAGCATAATGAAATAAAGCTGAACTCCAACCTCTGAGGGGACTGAACTGAACAATAGCTTGTTTTACCCCTTTATTTTTCTTGTTTACACACATGGGGTTACTTTTGCTTCGAAGGTTTTCTTTTTATTTCTCAGATGTCTTTTTGTATAATTGTGTAAAATTGATCTTAGCCACTGAGCCATTGATCTTTGTTTATTTAGAGGTACACCTGCAGTCCACAGTTAAGTAGAAAGTCATAACTGGTACATTATTAAAGGGAAAAATCCCCTCATTCTTTAGGAGGAAGTTTTAGGCTCATTCGAGCAGATGTTAAATGATTGCTGAATGAGGAAGCAAGGGTTGAATTACAGTTTAAGCATATCCCGTGTACCTGCCCACATGTCGGTTAATGCTGGTTGAAGTGCAGGTGTGCATTGTTAGGAATATGGAACATACCAGAATGAGAGTTCCCATGAAAGAGCCTTTCATCACTGATAGTCTGCACTTATAGTTTCTTGGCACAGGTGTAACTTAAAATATGAGGCAGACTTAGAACCAAAATATATAGAGAGAAACACTTTGAAAATGAAAACAACACCTAAATTTATTAGTGCCGATAGAGAGAAGATAGCACCGTGATGTGTTCCAGTGGGATCAGTAGTCTTCTAACAGCTATAGACTGTGCAGTGACTTTATTTTCTGCTGTCTCTTTGGTCTCCTTCCCCTTCCCCTGCATCCTGCTTGTCCATTGTCATCAAAGACACACACTGTAGTTCTTCTGACACTTTGTCTCCCTCCTGAAAACAAAACAGAACCACAGTTAGAGAAAAAGTTTAAAAATAAAGCAAGAGACTGACACAAATCTACAATAATACCTTCTTTATGCACTAACTTTGTTACACCTATTCAACTGCTTTTAACTAATGTATAATCAATCAGGTAGCAGCAGCTCAATGCATTTAGGAATGTAAGCACAGTTAAGACGACCTGCTAAAATTCAAAACAAGAATAGGAAAGAAAAATGTTGTAGTGTCAGGTGGTGTATTTCAGAAACTACTGATTTGCTGGGATTTTCCCCACACAACAAGCTCCAAAGTTTACAGACAATGGTCTGAGAAAGAGTTCCCCCAGTTCCCTGGGGGAAAATGCTTTGATGATGTCAGAGGTCAAAGGAGAATGGCTGGCTGCTTTCAGCTGATAGGAAAGTGACAGCAACGCAAATATCAGTTGCTACAACTAAGATTTGCAGAAGAGCATCTTTCAAAGCACAACACAGCAGGAGAAGACCACAATGAATACCTCTATTCCTGTCAGCATAGAACAGGAAACAGCCTGTAAATTTGCCCACCAAGCTTAGGCAATAGAAGATTAAGAACAACATTCTGCAACGTTCAGATTTTAGGATCAGAATTTGGTGTAAACAACATGAAAGAATGGATTCATCCTGCTTTGTACTGACAGTTCAGACTTGGCGTGTAATGGTGTAAGGACAAGAATATTCTTGTCATGTTTTGGGCCACTTATTACCAACAGAGCAACGTCTAATCCCCACAGCCAGCCAGAGTATCGTTGCTGATCACACTGATTTCTTGAATGTGACAGTGAGTTCACTGTACTCCAATGGCCTCTACTGTTATAAACATAGAATAAAGCACCTTTGGGATGTGGTGGAAGGGAAGATTTGCAGCGAATAATCTGCAGCAGCTGTGTGATGCTGTCACATCAATATGGACCAAAATTTCTGAGGAATGTTTCCAACACTTTATTGAATCTGTGTCATAAAGAATTAAGGCTACTGTGATAAAAAACAAAACAAAAAAAAAAAACTGACCTAGTACTTCCAAGGTGTAGCTAACAAAATGGCTGATGAGTACACACTTAAAATAAGGGAAAGTGAAAACTTCTTGGACAAGAAATCTTTAACAGACTGATCATAATTTCTGTGTTTACACTAACACCATATTCCATATTCCACTTTGAAGTCACGTGTTGAGTTATAAAGCAATAATTACCTTTTAAAACAGATTAATTAATAAATTCATTTTCTTTTGTACATTTTCCCATGGAAATAAGACAAATGTAATACATGTAAACATAACTGACATCTGAGTGGGAAAAAATATCCTTTGAGCCCCCTTCACGTGTTCTAACAGTATTTAGGGCTGCTGTGCACAGTCCATAGTCCTGGTTGTGCACAAGGACTATGGAAAGTACAGTCATTGACTGTGCAGGACAGTCATACAGGACTTACTCTGTTTTTAGGGGAACCCTCCACTTTCTTCTTTTTCAGGTCCCACCATAACAAACCTTCTTTAATGTTCTCCCTCTTTGTTGGGCCTGTGTTGAGAGAAAAAGAATGGCGTAATATGTTTTAAATGCACTGTTTGATTGCTTTGGCATATCTGAAGCGTGTGCACTTTTATTATCTTGAAATCAAATAAAAGCACTGTGAATCAGCAGTTTTACAAACACAATAACAGCTTTTTACCTGTTGCGTAGCTCACAATTACACCGACAAGTACAACTGAACTAGTTGCCATGGCACCGAAGTAGAGGTAGGACATGGAGTAGAAGTTTAACAGGCCCCTAGTTTTGGGAAAAACAGGATAACAACTATTATTATTACTATTATTATTATTATTATCATTATTATTATTATTATAAACTAGCATGTACGTTTAAGCCTCACTGAACTCACTGACCCCTGGTTATTGGGGTGAAGCCGGGTGGAGACAGAGTGCTGGTCTTCGATAGCTATGCTACTCTGGGTGGTGTTTATGGATTCACAGGAACCTGCTAAGCTGGGCAGGACACCCATGGTCTCCTCACTGGGTGGATACAGAGTTGAACCTACAGCTAGCCACATAGAGACAAGGAAGCCAGCTAATATCCCCGTGAATGCCCCCTGAAACACAGATAAAGCAAATGAGCATCCATGGCCAGCTGGTTTCTAAAATGTTTACCTGTAGCACAGTGTCGCTGTGAAAAACAGTAATGGCCCATGTGAGGTAACACACACTCCACGTAAGTGGGACCTCCTTAAATGTAAGGAATTCAGAAAGTAAATATGTGCACTGATAAATTTCCAGGGAAAGTTGTCTGGCTAACAGAACAATATCAAGGTGCTGTGTCAAGAGCGATGAGTGTGAACTGCTTTTTAACTGTTTCACTATTAAACTAGAGCTCACAAAGTTACTGCTTTAAAATGTTTTATGTGACGTGTCCGAACAAAGGAGTGGTGTTAACAGTAACACAGATTCATCATGGATCTGTGACTAACACCCAAGTCTTCCTTAATAGATAAGATAGATGTCTACATTAATACATGGCAAACATTCAAGTTAATAATTGTTATATTTTCAAGAAATACGTTTCAAAATTTCCATCGAGTATTATGCAATTTAGTTTGAGACATTCTCCTGATATTTTTAGATTAAAGAGAATACAATTCAGGCCATTGTTTAAGTCGTTTGGCTTTTACCTGTGAATTTAATCTAAGTACATGTGCTTCTTGGAAGTATTTGTAGATCATTTCTTTACCAGTCACTCACCAGTCTGTTTGCTGCTGGGAAAAATATTCCCAAAATAAACACTCCAAGTAATGGGCCGCTGACCACACCCATGACAGTAAATGATCCCTAAAGAGGGAAGATAAATGGTACGTTCGAAAATCAACCCAAAAAACTTTGTTACAGAGTATAGTATAAATCTTATCTGTAATTAGTTATTCAGGTCAAAAATGTAACTGTCTTATATCTCTTACATATGCACTGCATGCCTGAATTACGGTGCCCATGTGAGAAAAGTGCATCTAACATTTCTGAAGTTTCAAAATACCTCCTGCTGTGTGTGGCATATCTGAAACTGCAACTTTTACACAGTCTTCCAACATTATCTGGGTTTCATGTATGACAACAACAATAGTTGTATAACAACAACTATTGTTTTATCATTTTTGTTAAAAATTGCAAAAATCTTTGGTAAAATGATTGATTATGATATTGTTACCTGAAGAACTCCCCAGTTCACTAGGGAGGAGAGTGCAGCCACCAAGATACAACCACCACCATACAGGAGTGCTTAGAGAAAAGGTTCAAAATGCATTATTGCCGAATATGACTTATTCTAAGAATCTGGGACTAAAACATTACAGCAGTAAGTGGTATAGTCAGCCTACACAATCCTCTGGAAACCAGCATCAGTTTCTTCTGTGTCATGTGAAGCAGATAGGGGTGCAGGATATCCTCAATCGTCACCGCAGCCATGGCATTGATGCTTGTGGAAGCCGTACTGTTAAAAAGAGGCTTGATTAACATTAATCTCATAGCGGCAGCTCATTATTTGATGGTTCTTTCTTGTGCATAAAAATGTGTAATATATATGTATACAGTATGTAAAAGATGTAACATGCATATGATGAATGTTAGATGTTAACAGAGGATATGTAGTTTAGTCTGATATTTCCTCACATTCACTTGAAGACTGAAGAGTTTTCTGTCTTTAAACCTCAAATAGCCTTAAACCATCACACAAGTTACGAAATGTCTCAAGCGAAGTTATTTATGCTGGCTCCTTGTAATGTGAGGGACATACCTGCTTCAGGTAAGGTTTAAAGAAACGTAGATTTGGATACCTCAAAGTCCCGCTGTATGCACAGGCGAGGAAAAGACCTGGGAAGCCCGGGTAATTTTGGAATATGTCCAGCACAAAGTACGGCATAAGCTTCATCAGATGCATAAAGAGTAAAAAAACCAAAAAAAAAACCCCAACAATAAACAGGTACATACTGGCATGTAACATACGAGCATACCAAAACACACTAGTTATTAGTGGTATTCAGTCTTGGCCACATAAAGGCCCTGCTGAGATAATAGAAATGTCCGTATTTGTTTGTTTGTTTTTTTCCTTGTACAATATGGATATTTACTGTATACCTCAATATGCAACTAAGTAAAATATTCCATTTAGCCATTAGCCTAATTTAACAATAAAATGAGTTTAGCTAAGAACAAATGTCTGCATCTCAAGAAACATCTTAAAACTGACTCATTAAATATTTCGTTGCTCAGTACAAAATGAAAGTAATCTGATTACCAGGTCAGGTTTAGAAATCCTCCCAGACTTCAGTGGATCACACGTGTTGTAAAAAGCAAACATGACGATGCCACAGGTTGCTGCACTGCTCACAATGAGGCACAGACCCACTTGGTTCACAAACAGTGCCCTGAAAATGAAACCAAACATGATGACTGTTTCCACTTCCTACTTACTGGTGTGGGAAAAGTGAAAAACTGTTATTATAAATTTTAATCTAAAACTTGAATTAGATATCCATCTATGCTTGGAAGTAAATTTACATTACAAAGAATTGCTGGTTAATATATGGAGATGTTCATTGTCATAATAACACATTCCTTCTTAAGTGTAATCAGTATATGTACATGCAAATATCATAATTAAAAAACCCAAATCGATGGATATGTAATGTCTGTAGGACAACAATGCTTTATAATATCAAGTGCCTATTAAGAAGAACTAGTGCCTGAACTATCAGACCTGGACAGTCCTCTCACTTTGAGAAAACATGAATGAGGACCACAATAGCAGACACCTGGAAAATAATGATACTGTCCTGAGGGAGTCACTGTGAAACAATCTACCTTGCATCCATAATTAAATGACAAAAGTCTTCTTATTAAAGCTATTTTAAACCATTAGATAAACAAAGATGTCAGAGCTTTCATGAGGATTTTAGAAGACGAGGCTATTCAGTCCAAAGTTGGAGAGTTTTGAAAAATCAGAAACAGGGAAATGGCACAAAAGCAGTCAGAGAATAGCACATTTAAAAAGATGAACGACAGCAGAGTAATGATGCAAACTGTAGAGCCACAACAATGTTTGATGCAACATATTTTGAGACAATGTATACATGGCTACAATAGCATCTATGGTCAGCCCATAGCACCAACAGTAAACTGGCCTCAGACTGGCAACTTTTAGGCTACAGGTCCATTTTGTTAATCTGTGTGTGTGAGACAACCATGTTGGGGACATCCCCTCTGACTGACATCATGCAGAGCCAGTCTGAAGCCTGAGCTCTTGGCTCATGGGGTTAGTTAAACACATGCTGACCTTATTATTTGAAACTCTGACCTCTTCCTTGTCTTGTCGCATGGCTTTTCAGTGGTTGGTTACGTTTCAGCTATTATAACTGAAACATAATCAGATTTCATGGATACTATGCTTGTGTCATAGTCTGTCTGTTTCAGCATGTAGGTGTTCACTCACCACTGGGCCGCTCTCTCTGATCGACAGGAGATGTATCGCTGGACTTGTGCTTGGTTCACTCCGTACATGGACAGCCAAACCAATGCACCCCCAACAGAGAGGCTCCAGAATGTGTAGCGATGCCGTGGGTCAAAGCTAAAACTGTGGAAGATCCAAGTAGCATTTGCAGTGACTTGTTCAGTCTTTTTGTATCAAGATGTAGTCGCACACTAATGTACATTTATAAAGACATTCATAATTAAAAATGTTTTTTACTCATTAAAATTAATGCGTGATCCATTGTTTGCAATCCTCAGTACTTGTGCCGGACCACCAACCAGGACTGTGCCATGGATGTAAATGGCCACAAAGCCCAACAACATGACAATGATCTGGAATACATCAGTCCAGATCACAGCTTTTATTCCACCCTATACAGAGATGAGAGGAGACAGAAACAGAGCATGAGACAAATGTTTGCACCTTAATAACTTTGTGTACGGAGTTAAAACTTAATACAAAACCTGAAACACGATGTCAGCTGAATGTTTGTGTTTTAATCTCTGATTTAAGTTTACTGCTCTGTGTTAGATATACAGTAACAGCATTTTTATTCTCAGAGAAGTCTGAGGTTAAAAGACATCTACCACGAGAAAAAACATCCCCCAAAACCAAAATAATCTGCTAGTTTTATCTAGACAACTTAGTTTACATTTTATTTTTGTTTAGGCATCTTATTTTGAAATACATCCTGCACAAATGAGCCAACAAGGCATTTTTAAATGAACACTGAACTCTGAAACAGGTGGTGGTCTGATGCTGCATGCTTACTTGTTTGATGAGAATATTAAAGCAGTCTTCTTACCAGTGTGGTGTACAAGGTGCAGATGAGCCCAGTAGAAAATAGGGATGCCCATATGTTGAGTCCAGTAGCTACAAAAACAGTGAATGAAACAACAGCTTTATTTGTAAACTACAAGAACCAGTCATTAATAATGTGTGAAAACCATCCACAAATTTATGGTAAAAAAGTAAAAATTATTTCTGGTACTAATTCAATTCAAGTTATTTTATTTATACAGCGCCAAATCACAACAACAGTTGCCTCAAGGTGCTTTATATTGTAAGGTAGACCCTACAATAATACATACAGAGAAAAACCCAACAATCATATGAGCAAGCACTTTGGCAACAGTGGGAAGGAAAAACTCCCTTTTAACAGGAAGAAACCTCCGGCAGAACCAGGCTCAGGGAGGGGCGGGGCCATCTCCCACGACCGGGGAGAGAGAAAGAAGACAGTACTAAAGAACTAAAGTACTAAAAGACGGTACTAAATATCATACATACAGTAATTAAATTTGCCTTCTTGAGTTTTGAGCAAAGATACTTAATTAAAAAGTTTCATAAAAAGTCAGTGCAGCAGGTCTTAGTGTCAGGTTTAATGTCACCCTTTCCTATCACTGTTCAGATATTTCTTATCACTGTTTAAACATTCATTTTTGTAACACATATTTCCCTTAAATTTATTCCACACATCCTCTTCTCAGAAATAAACGGTTTAGCTGAGTCAACACTGATAAGGAGCAAAACGTCTGGTGCTATAAATACACACGTGTTCTCCAGTATGACAAAGTGTCAAATAAATGAAAATATCCTATGAAAACAGAGGACCATGTTTAGACCTCACCTACCTTGATTCAGAATTAAAGCTGGCGCGTAGATGACAATCCCTGTGTAAAGCAGCTGTGAGAGAGGAAATTCAAGCAAAGCAGCAAAAAGGTGATAAACACTGGGTTAAAGGATTGAAGCCACTAGGTTTGCCTGAAGATGAATAAATATGAGAAGAATTTGAAAATAAAAAATGTCTTTGTGAGCTCCAAATTCTTCAATCCAACAGAGAACATTACATTGTCTGTCTTACCGTGGCAACGAGAAACTGAATGCTCCCCAGCAGCTGCATCCCTCTGCCAAATCTCATCCTCAGATACTGTGACAGGCAGATGGTCGGTGTTATAACCTCATCCTTCTTCACCCCCTATATTCACCATGTTTGAAGGACTACAGGCACCTTTCAACACTTGGTCAGATAAATTCTATTACTTCGCTGTTGATAAATACATTGTCATGTTTCGTTAATAAAAATCCTCAAATCAAACTATTTTTATTATATTGTTCTAAAATTAGCAGCCACTCAATCATCAGTGGCAAATAAAATTATTGCTCCTGTTACTTTGATAATTGCACAATGTAATGCATATTTATAAACTTTTGAATTTGTTAATTTTTATTTGTTAATCATTGCAATGAGGTCATATGAAATATAAGAAATATGTGATTTAATTTAAAAAAAAAAACATACAAAATTTGCAATTCACAATGAAAGTTTGTTATATAGACATGTGACATGCAAGGGATATTTCCATAGCAATTTATCTTAGTGTGAAAGGGTTTCGCAGAATTATGTTACATAGAATCATCTAAATATAATTATGTGCATCATGAATGAATTAAAACAATTCAGAAGACTGAAATATACTCATTTCCTTCATAAAATAAATGAGGCAATGACTATTAGGTCATTAGAACCTGATTGGTGCTGGTGATGCCCAGTCGAAAGAAAACCGGCAGGAACAGGTAAGCTGTCAGCAAGGAGTTGATGCTTTGTCCGAGGCACATGTAGAGGAATTTGAAGCCATAGCGAAAACCTTCAGAAGGAACACCCAGAACCTGGACTGCTGACATGAAGCTGGCACAGAGAGACAAGCCAACAGGAATCGCTGGCAAGCTCCGGCCCCCAGTGAAGAAGTCGTCAGCAGTTGCTTCTCTTGGCCTTTTCTTCAGGGCCTGGAAAAGTCCTATCGCCACAGAAACCAATAACATGGCAGCAAAGACTGCATAGTCAGCCAAAACAAAACCTGGTCCGGATGGCTCACTAGCAGACTGGCCTTCCATTATTGAGTTTGATAATCTCAGCCCTCTAGATTTCTCCACAGTCAGGATGTTTGGTGAATCTGTCAGCGGGAATTACATCCAATTAGTAACCAAACAACTCCTGAAGTTTGAAAAAGTCATTTTAAATTCATATTAATGTATTTTAAATATAAACACTGTGAGAATTCTTAAAGTCAACTAAATGCAACATTTTTGAAAACTGATTTGGGCGGCATGGTGGCAGCGCTGTTACCTCACAGCAAGAAGTTTCCTACGTTCAAATTCATAATCTGGCTGCTGCCTTTCACTGTAGAGCTTTTGTGTTTGTCATGTGTTTCTGTGTGTCTGCTTGGGATTTCTCCAGGTAGTCTGGTTTCCTCCTACAGTCTAACACTTGCAGTTAGTGGGCCGGGCATAATTGGTAATTCTAAATTGGCCACAGGTGTGAATTCTCTATTAGCCCTAACAGAAATGCAAGCTGTGCAGGACCTGGCCCCTGTCGTAGCAGAGTATAGGATGATCAAAGTCAGATAAGTGTTTCATGTGTCACCCTCTTGCATGAACGTGAAATAAAACAGGAAACCACATGCAGTTTGCTGTGCTTAGACTTGTTTTTAACATGTTGTGAAATCATTTTAACCAGTCTTAAGTCTTACACTGTTTACAATGCGACAGCATCCCCCACCACACACACACACACACACACACACACACACATATATATGTATATATATATATATATATATATATATATATATATATATAACTAATTACTGTTCATTTTTAGGTATTTTAATTACAGTTACTTACAAAGTGCTTGTGTTACATTGTAAAATAATTAAACCCGCTGAATATCATTATTTAATTTCAATAATTTATCTTCTAAACGTAGAAGTAAACTCTGCTGATTTAACATCGCTGTAGTGCAGGTGCACGTCATTTCACGCCAGTTTGCTGCATAGTCGTATTCTAAAGCGGAAGATGTCGGACTCGGCTGAAGTGTGTGGCTGTTTTTTGAAATGGACATATTCCCGTCTCTTCACTTTTCTGAAACAAGCAGACAAGAATATTACAATAATATGTAAGCTATGTCCTGGGGAGAAAAAACTATCAGCTGAAGCGCCTGACACGAGAGCATAGACGAACACTTCTGAGTGATCCTTGTTCATCATCCATGGATAACACCGCGGCAACTCCTGCTAAGCACGCAAAACCTGACTTTACTTCAGCAGCACAGAAAGCGTCTGAAGGTGAGCTTTTTTTTTTTCCAAGATGGGGCCACAGGCAGCTTGTTACCTCAGCTCCCAGCTCGTTTTTCTTTTCTTTTTATTTTTCTTTGTGTTTTAAGCTTTTTCCCCCCCGACTCTCTTGGTCATCTTTTATTTGAACTACAACCTGTAGAGTAATTCCATGTCTTCTACTCCCTTTGGGAATTTTCATCACCACATCCAGAGAACCTGTAAGTCACCGCGTTGTTTAAATAAGTAAATAGCGAGTTAAATTTTTGTCTTCTTTTTTTCCTGCTGATCCGAAAATTGATCCGATCTGTGACGAAAAAAACGTGATCCGATCCGTGAGACTTTTGATCCGTTGCACCACTAGTTTCTACCAAGAAGGTACAAGAAGACCTGCTGAAAGAAATCTCTGGACACTTCTAGGACAATAGAGGAGCCACAGTGTCTATTGAGCAGTGGTGAGCAACGACTTGAATCTGTTTTTCAACAGATTTGACTCTGGACCACTTACCACCTCCCCCACCCCTGAGGTTCCCTCAGCCCTCCTCCATATGGCCTGCATTTGTATAGCGCTTTTCTAGTCCCTAAGGACCCCAAAGCGCTTTACATATCCAGTCATCCACCCATTCACACACACATTCACGATGGCAAGCTACATTGTAGCCACAGCTGCCCTGGGGCGCACTGACAGAGGACACTGGCGCCACGGGCCCTCTGACCACCACCAGTAGGCAAACATGGGGTTATTATCTTGCCCAAGGATATTTGGCATGCAGCCAGGAGGCAGCCTGGGATCGAACCACCGACCTTCTGATTAGTGGCTGACCTGCTCTGCCACCTGAGCTACAGCCACCCCGTACATATCTTTAGCCTGAACATGAGTCTGGAAAGGTTTCCTGAACTGTGGAAGACTTCTTGTGTGGTTCTGGTGCCAAAGATCGCACACCCCAGGGAGCCCAACCACTTCAAGTCTGTGGCTTTGACTTCTCACCTGATGAAGACCATGGAAAGGCTCATCCTGCACCACCACCGTTCCCTCTCTCACCTAGAGCAGGCATGGAGCACTTTGAGGATCATGTTTTTGTCTTCTCGACACCATCCAGTCTGCACTACTGAGAGGGAAGCTGGAGGGAGCTGGAGTGGGCAAACAGATCACTGCATGTGACTTTCCATGGCTATGTGTCCGAGGTGGTAATCTGCAGCATGGGGGCGCCAGGACATTCTATGACTGTGCCGTTTTCTATGCAGTGGCCTGCTGGGGGAGCAGATGCACAGACAGGGACAGGAGCAGGATTGACAAACTGGTGCAGAGGTCTAGCCTCTGTGCTGGGATGTGCTCTGGAATCCGTGGTGGTAGTGGGCGAGAGGAGGATGTTAGTCAATCAGACATCCATCATGAGCATCCCACATCACCCTCTGTATGAGTCTGTGAGTGCACTGAGCAGCTCCTTTAGAATAGAATAGAATAGAATAGAATAGAATAGCCTTTATTGTCATTGTACAGAGTACAACGAAATTGGAGTGCCACTCCCTTGGTGCAAGTTTCAATAATAAATATAAATGTAAAATATAAAAAGTACAAAAAACCAATCGTAAGTACTCAAACAATACTATGTACAATATATACAGGATAGCAGCATTAATATAATGACAGTATGAATAGCAGCATAATATAATGACAGTGACGGTATGGAATAGGTTAAATTGTTTTTGTGCTTATTTACTACGGTGATAGCTCTGGGAAAGAAGCTATCCCTGAATCTGTTTGTCCTGGTTTTATGTGACCTGTACCGTCGGCCTGACGGTAATAGTTCAAACAGTTGGTTGCTGGGGTGAGAGTAGTCCTTGATGATATTGCCAGCTCTGCTGAGGTACCGAGAGTTTGCAGTGACCTCCAGGCTGGGCAGAGAGCAGCCAGTGATCTTCTGGGCTGTGTTGATGACCCTCTGCAGTACTTTCCTATCTGCAGCTGAGCACCCTGCATACCATGTTGTTATGCCGTACGTTAGGATGCTCTCTATGGTGGCTCTGTAAAATGTCACCAGCAGCCTCTCCTCCAGGTTGTTCCTCCTGAGCACTCTCAGAAAGTGGAGACGCTGCTGGGCCTTTTTAACCACCGCCGTGGTATTTGCAGTCCAGGAGAGGTCATCAGAGATCTGCACGCCCAGAAACCTCATGGAGTGTACCCTCTCCACACAGTTCCCGTGAATGTAAAGTGGGGCCAGGTCTGCTCTGCCCTTCCTGAAGTCCAAGATAAGTTCTTTAGTTTTCGTGGTGTTCAGTTGGGGGTTGTCAGAGACTGAAACACCCTAGCTGCAGGAAGGAGCACTTTCGCAGATCATTCATCCCGACAGCAGTTAGACTCTATAACTCCTCAAACATGCTGTCATGAGTCACTTGGACATTGTGGACATCCACAGTTACCACTTCATGCATAATGCACCATATATATGTATGGACGTGTGCATGTATATGTGTACGCATACGTGTATATATATATGTATATTTAGTGAGTATGGTGTATGTGTGTTTGTACATGTGTGTGTACATGTACATGTCTATACTTATAGATATTTATTACTTACATAGTAAGTGTAGTAGTAGAATAGTATAGCCAGCAGAAAAAGCAGAGGTGGGGACACGTCTCCGTTAAATTATCGGTATGCTGTCCAGACCTGGAGCTGCTAGCCGTTAGCTTGCGGCCATATTATCTACCTCGAGAGTTCAGTCATGTGATCTGTGTGTGTGTTTACATTCTTCCAAGGGCCAACGCAGCAGCTGCCTGTGAGGAAATACACACAGTTACAGCAAGACTGCAGACACAACACCCTGAGGCTTTCATTATTATATCTGGAGACTTCAATCATGCCACACTGGATTCTACTCTGGCTGCTTTTCACCAGTTTGTAAATTGTCCCACAAGGAGCAACAGGACAATTGACCTACTGTATGCTAATGTGAGAGATGCATACAGAGCCACCCCCCTCCCCCCACTAGGGAAGTCAGACCACAACCTGGTTTACCTACAGCCACAATACACACCCCTCATCCAAAGGCAGCCTGTCACAACACGCTCCATCAGGAGATGGACCCCAGAAAAGGAGGATGCTCTGAGAGACTGCTATGACACCACAGACTGGGATGTGCTTCTGAGCCCACATGGTGAGGACATAGAGGGGGCGACACACTGTCTGACAGACTACCTTAACTTTTGTGTGGACACGGTCGCCCCTGCTAAGACAGTACGGTGTTATCCTAATAACAAACCGTGGGTAACACAGGAAGTCAAAGCTGTCCTCAACATGAAGAAGAAGGCTTTCAGGAGCAAAGTGAAGGAGGAGATGAAAGCAGCACAGTGGGAGGTGAAACGCTGCCTGAGGGAAGCAAAGGACACCTACAGCAGGAAGGCGGAGCAGAAGTTGGAGAGGAACAATATGATCGAGGTCTGGAATGGTGTGAAAACCATCACGGGCCACAACACCAAGAACAGCACAGTGGGGGGGACTGTGGAGAAGGCAAACGAACTCAACAACTTCTTCAACAGGTTTGACCAGCCCACAACCCCCCCCAGCCTCACCTTTACTACAGAGCCCTCTCCCCACTCTCCTACTTCCCTCGCTTCCCCCCCATCCTGACACTATGACACCCTCCTCCTCCAACCCCTCTCTCAACAGCAGGACATCTCCCCCCCCCCTCCTTCCAATCATCTCCCAGTGTCACAGTGGATCAGATCAGAAGACAACTGAGGAAGCTTCGCCCCAGAATGGCAGCAGGCCCAGACAAGGTGTGTCCTAGGATGCTAAAGGCGTGTGCTGCTGAACTTGGGGAGCCGCTACAACGAGTCTTCAATCTCAGTCTGCGACTGGGGAGAGTTACCGCCCTATGGAAGACATCCTGCATCGTCCCGGTCCCCAAAAGGAACCGGCCCAATGAGCTGAATGACTTCCGACCAGTGGCACTGACGTCACATCTTATGAAGACTCTAGAGCGGCTGTACCTCCTACATAGAGCCCACTCACACCTGGACAAGGGAAAAGGCATGGTCAGGATCCTGTTTCTTGACTTTTCCAGTGCCTTTAATACCATCCAGCCCTGTCTGCTCCAGGAAAAACTGAACAGGATGCAGGTGGACCCCTGCCTGGTCGCTTGGACCTCTGACTACCTCACTGACAGACCACAGTACGTCAGGCTGAAGGACATCACGTCTGACACTGTGGTCAGCAGCACAGGAGCACCACAGGGAACTGTGCTGTCCCCTCTTCTCTTCACCCTGTACACCTCTGACTTCTGCTACAACTCTGAATTATGTCATATTCAGAAGTTTGCAGATGACACAGCCATCATGGGGTGTATCTGGGATAATCAGGAAGAGGAGTACAGAAGTCTGGTGAGGAACTTCATCACATGGAGTCACACAAACCAACTGAGCTGTAGTGCCTCTTCACTTCACTGTGCAATACTTTTAGTGCAATACTTTTAGTGCAATACTTTTTGTGCAATACTTTTTGTGCAATACTTTTTGTTAATAGTCAGCGGTGCAATAGACTTCAATACTTGAAATGTGCAATTCCCTTGTATTCTTATTTCTATTTATTCTATTTATCCCTTTCGTATATTTTATTTATATATGTCTCTGTATTTATATATGTGTATATATATATATAATATTCTGCTCACGTTCTGTAACTCCTGTCGGTGCTGTGCTATTGGAAACCCAATTTCCCAGAGGAACCCACCCGAGAGATTAATAAAGTTTTATCTTATCTTAGTTGAAATTTATTACTTGCAAATTTCCACAACCCTCTATCCATAACACGCTCTAGGCATGCGTATACATAGAACCTCCGCTACCGTTGTGTATATTTTATTATCTTATTTGTTTTGTATTTCTTGACTTTATATTCTAGTATTCTTTTGCTATCTATACCTGAGCTGCGGTAACGAGCAATTTTTCCCACCGTGAGATCAATAAAGTCTTGTGTTTCTTATGTTATCGTATCTTATATATATATATGCACACACAGACACACAACTACTGAGAAAACAGCATGATCGTTAACTGCAGGTAGATGAAAAATGACCTTTGCACCATGTTGGTTCCATGTCACAATGAAAAGCTTTCTTGGTTTGAAAATGACCTTTGTTATTTTGCAGAACTACATAAGGGCAACACTATGTTCTTATACTAGTGTAATTTAATCTACAGCAATGGGTATGCAAAGCACTCCTTATAATAAAGGTTAGGGCATGCATTAATCCTTAACAAACAATCAAATAAAATAAATACTGTTGAACAAATCTCATCAACACTTGATTTTAACCACAAGCAATCTTTATTAGTATTAAAGGCAAACAATATTGTTTGCCTTTAATACATCGATATTTTAGTAATTTAGGGTAAATTTGTAGTTTATCATTAACAGGAACACAGTGGAAAGAAACTAACATTCGGATTGTATATATTCAAAGGAACTACTTCCGCCTTTCATAGTCATGTGCGAAATACGGCTGTATAAATGTCTTGCTGCCCCTTGGCGTGCGCACTCACAACAATGGCCGATCGTAACTGGAGTCATGTGTGAATGTATTTTACCTCCACAAACAGCTGAGACGTGGTTTGCGATACATGTGGCAAAAAAGTGAGGTGTTGTGGCCATACTTGCCAACCTTGAGACCTCAGAATTAGGGAGGCATTCAAAAGGGCTGTTGGGGGGGTGATAAATACATTTTACAGGGTTTATTTATTGGGTAAAATACGTTAAATGTCACCGTTATTATCGGCCGGTCCCGAAACAGCGGGGGTGTCCAAATTCAGAGGCTGCTTCCACCTGAGGACCCGGCCTTCGCGGTCTAAAGAAAACCGGGTAGTACGTCGTGAGCTCCCTCAGTGGAGTGAAACTGCCGTCTGCTCCTTGCTATCCAAAATATAACCGGGCGCTGACGTAAACTCTTCTGTTTAATCAGTTTTCTGTTTAACGTTTATTCAGCTGTGTGAAAACCCCGGAGGAACCCTCCCGAGGGATTAATAAAGTTTAATTTAATCTAATCTAATCTAATCTAATCTAATAACTTTAATCTCAGCCAAACCGATTTACTCACGAACAAATAAAACACTGAAAAAGCCAAACAATAGCATTTTTAAGTTATCAAAGTGACTTATATATCATGTTTAACCCGAGTAGTGAAAGACCGCAGGGGTTTGAAGACGATGTGTCGGTCGGCTCAGATATTTGAAGTTTACACAGCTACAGTCTCACCTGAAAATATGTTAAAAGTTTTTTTGCGACCCAGAAAGAGAAATAAGAGTAATATTAAAACTAAGGTGCTGCCGCCATTGTTGGAAACTGGAATTGGCTGAGCCATGCTATGAATTCTGCAATATGGTTTTTCAATTTTGTATTGTATTGTATTTTTCATTTCTATATGACGAATCCTGCATTATTAAGTGATAAGAACAAGTAATCTGATGTCCTGTAATCATTATGACGCTATAATTTGAGATACAATTAATAAAATAAGTTTTTGTACAAAGTATCGGTATCGGATCAGTATCATCGATACCACCCTGGATATTACTTGGTATCGGATCGGAAAGGAAATCAGTGGTATCACACATCACTATTTAGGACTCATTTTTCCAAAAGATTGAATGTTGACTTAAAAAAAATAGAAACATATCTTTTCATTTAACTAAGTGTAGTATTGCCAATTATCTATTATACTTGCAAATCTGGATCTGGGGTATTTACATCTAATCTATAAATGTATTTCCCCCCATTTGCAGCAAATTACTAAGAATATTTTGATAGGAAAATGCAAATTACTTAAAAGTACTCACCACTGTTACTCCATGCAGTTCAGCTGTGTCCAGTCACTGAAGGAGGAATGCACTGTCTGCCTTCTTAAGTCCTCTGCAGCTGCAAGCACGTGTGTAAGTGTGTGTGACGCCTGAACACATCACAAGAAGCTCCATGCACGTTTGTGCTCAGGTGTGTGTGTGTGTACATGTGTCCATGGATGTGTGGTTATAAATGTTTGCATTTGTGTGTGTGCTTATGAGAGATGGAGTCAAACTGATGGGCAGTGTGGAATTTGGTATTTGTTAATGTGACTTTCAATTTCTCAGTTAATAATCACAGCTACGAAATCACATAGCATACTTCTGGTCTTTAGTAACCTGCAATTATTGTGCAATACATTAATTTGCATGAAGTTAATATTGAGTAAGTGAGTGAATGAGCTTCAGAGTTACTGCTGTGGAAATCTAGAGACTAAATAAGATGAGCAGCTGTGCTAAACAGCACAATTTGGATACAATAACTAAATTTACTGACTTTTACACTAGTATATGCCAATTCTACAATGTTTAAATATGATATATATATATATATATATATATATATATATATATATATATATATATATATAAATCGATTATCAAAACCCACCCCTATCCCTATATATATATATATATATATATATATTTCATATATGGGTAGGGGTGGGTTTTGATAATCGATTTATTGCTTAAAATCCATTCTGGCTTCGATAACGTGATATCCATTCATTAAAATCCTGAATCAATTTTTTAATATAAATTTATTTTGCCCGAAATGCCACAATCTTAGGTGAAACCTCACAAAATTTCAACAACCACCAAACAGCTAAAACAGTGAATGAGAGCAGGAACACGGATTCTGCACATAAATGTAAACACAAAGTGCGGACCCGCTGACGGATCAGAATCAGTGAGATGTGGCTTTCTCACCCGATGGCACAGACACGGTCGGGGCTGAAAGCTGACAGCTCGCTGATTCTGATGTTTTGGCGGATCCGCGCTTTGTGTTTACGCAGTTTTTGCGCTGATTCTAAAGCTGATAATTTTATCTCTCTCCAAACAATATTGACCAAACCAGCAGCAAAAGAAGATCCAAACTACGCTTTACATAAACACTGTCATGGACTCCCTCTGACTTTTACTGTTTTGCTTCCAACACGATAAAATCACACGTCATGCACAGCTCTCTCCCTCTTGCTCTCTCTGTACTTCAAGAACAGTTTCCCGTCTGAAAATCTGTTTTATTCGCTTGCTTGTTACGCACAAGTCTACCGTTGTTTACAGCACTGTCGGACACTGTTTTTTCCTTTTACTTACTTCCGAAAAGAAAACATAATTTCTGCTGTTCAATGGGCTACTGAACAAATTGAAACTTTTTAAAATTATGCAAAATGCAAAATGCTTAGCCGTGTCTCTACTAAAACCGCTGTAACTTCATAGGTAATGTTCATATGTTGATTAATGGTTTTCTTTCGTTTTTGATATACTTTTTATAAAATCCCAGGCCAGGAAAATCACCTTCATGTTTTTCTGTGTTTTATCTTCAGCTACTTTGACACAAAGGCGTCTGCTGTGATGCTTACACGTTTGATAAAGTCTTGCGAGTGACAGACGATACTCAGCCCTATATATGGGACATTCCTTTTACATGAACATACATGTAGAGCAGGGGTAGGCAACCTTTGTGATGACAAGTGCCATCTAAAATTTCCTCAGAAGTCAATGTGCCATATAATTGCATTAGCAATAAATTTAGTAATGCTCTATATTAACAGTTGCTGCGCTGAGCGGAGAGCTCCTGAAGCATTTGAAGTGTTGGAATGTGGAAATTTCAATATCGCTTGAAAAAACTGACAGCTAGCAACGTCCCTCTCACCAGTAGGCTAAGTGATTTTTAGCCAATTACAAGCTGAATCTGGTAGTTGGGGGTGTTAGCTAAGATACTGTCATTAAGAAGCGGTACAACAAATGTGTCTATGTGAGCTAATTTGCGATGTGCACCGCTGGCCCGGCCATTTATTTTTTTATTGCACCCTCTCAGATTAATTCACTGCGTGTCGTGCCCAGGGCTGGAGTGGGACAAAAAATCGGCCCGGGCATTTTGACTAGAGACCGGCCCACCAGGTATTATAGGAAAAGCCATAAAGCCTTTGAATGAAAACAAACGCTGTTTTGACAGTGATGTACACAGTCTTGTTGGTATATGTATGATTTCTATACGTTGTACATCAGATAAAAAGTTTGGTTGTAAGATTCAGATAATTATTTAATAAAAGCTAGACATTTTAAATGAGAATAAGAAAGAAAAGTATTTCTTTTGCCCCCCTTTCCCTGTTAATGCCCTACCTGGCCTCCTGGCAAAACTTTGCTAGAGCTGCCCCTGCACAGTTACCAGCTGTCAGCTACTTAGAAAAGGATCCTGGTGTCATTTGTCTCTCAGAAACAGCTCATAACTTTCCTTCAACTCATTCATGTCACCTAAAAGGTAAACCTGTTTCTCCATCACCTGTTCGGCTCTGATGATTCATCTTCATGTTTCGCTCTCACCAGATATCCAAACCGATACCATGACCAGCAGCTTTTACAGCTGTGGCTCCAGCAAATATCAAAGAGGGAGGGTTCCTGGGGCATGGAGAGTTCAGGGGGGTGACGCAGCAGATTTCTGTTGAGTCAGTGCTGAGATCGCTTCTCTTTCTCGATGACGCACGTAGGACTCATTTTCTTCACTCCTCCTCCGATGACACAGGCCCCGCTGTCTGAAGGTACAGGCCCAAATCTCTTAAGGAGCCCTGGCTGTTACGGCCGAGAGGGCCCTGCTGTGGGTGTGGACTCAAATGCAGACACAGAGGGAGGCAAACGGGCGTGAACACAGTGCTTTATTTACAAGTGTCTAGTGAAATTACACAACAGGAGACTATGAATGCTATGAATTATGAAATGCTATGAACTGTGAACTGTGAGGCCAAACTGTGAACATGAAACTGAGTGCTATGGCTAGGTGCTGGACTTCACGGATGGAAAAAAGGGGCAGCGGCTTGGATGGAGGTACGCAGTCACTATAATGAGAAGAGACAAGTAGTCAGTGGCAGTCCAGTGAATCACAGCTGCAGGATTAGGCTATGGAGGTTAGGGCTTACGCGTTGCAGGTTTAAAGTGTCATGCGAGGAAGGGGTGTCCAGGGGGTTCCGGGTGAGGAGTGTCCAGAGAGGATCCAGAATATGCGTGGAGTGAGGGACTTGGCAGGGAGGCAGGCAGGTGTAGTCCGATGGTGGAGAGGAAGAAACCAGATGACAGAACCAACGTCCAGGCGGAGATGAGAGTAGTTCGGGAAACGTGACTGCCAGGTGGGTCCTATGACAAAGAAAAACACGGTGAGGGAAAAGCAGTAGTTGAGGGTTCTCACAAGGGGTTCGCAGCCTAGCACTGACATGGGTTAGCAGAAGATCTGGCAGAGGTCTGTTGTGAATGCTGGTCTTATATGCAGGTGACTTGATTGGAACCAGGTGTGGAAGCTGATTGGAGTCTCTGCCTGAAGGTAGAACCCAGCGGAGTGGAAAAACCCCGTGCTCACCCGGACCATGACACTGGCGGCACTTTCTCTGTTTCCAGCTTAAGTATGACATAATCTGATTCTTGGTCTTCAAAGTTAAAGACCATGGTAACGTTTACAAATTCATGCCAGTTAGGTGTGTTTGATTTAACCCAGTAGTCGAATAAGTGGGCGTAGGTCAAGATAAAGTTGTCAAATAGCACAAAGCCTGTGCCTTGCTTTATGAAGGAACCAGTTATGAGACAAACTGACTCGCTCAGTTCAAGCAGCAACATAACACTGCGAATTTCGGTAAAAGACTGTCGGCTCTTTCCAAAGGTCTCCTTCCTGTATTTCAGTGCTTCCAGAAAATAATTTTTAGGGAATCTACTCTCCATCCATCGTTTCAGACGCGGATACTGCTGACAAAGTAGATCGTAAACCTCCTTACGGTCAATGCTGCTGCCCGTTTCTTTGATTGCCATTTTTAGACTCAATCCGTTCTGCCGTGCTACATCTAAGACTGATGTCATTCCACCGCTGTGCTTTGCATTATTTGATGCGTGTGGAGGTTTCTACTGCCCTGGGATGGCTACATCTTTTATTTCCGTATCTGCTCCCTGTGGAAAACATCTGGAATTTCTTATTGTCCTGACAATCTATTATGTCTGTGCACTCAGTCTTACGTTCGTTAACCAGCTCAAAGTAGCCCAGGTCATCGGTGAAGCGTCTGTCTCTTTTCAGAGCCTCGGCCGCAGTTATTCCCTTCTCCCCGTAAACACAAAGATACTTGAACTGTTTTAAAGCTTCATTTTTTAAAAAACTTTTCTCTTTTTTATGTCATTTAGTCCTCCCTTTGTACCGATGTAAAAGACAGAATAGCAATCTCTCGCCTTAACCATCTTCTTATATTTAATGAAAGGCCTCCGTGCAAGCTTGAACATGTTGCGTGTGCCGTCTGAACTGGATTTCAGTCTGAACTGATGTCCGTGTTGGTCCTGCAGAGAATCAGAGTTGGAAAAGTTGTTACTGTAGTAAAAAACAAAATGTATTGCATTTTGTTCATAATCTCTTTAAAGTCATGATCGTTTTTTTTATCGCTTTCACCGGAGTGGGTAAATGAATCTGCAAAGTTAAAAAAACTGATTTACATTTATTGTTTATTACTTTTATTGGACATCATCCGATCTCATTTATACACATTCAAGATATAAAGTGGAAAATATCCTTTTGTTTGCATTTGGAGACTCGGCATTTGAACCATCCCAAATATCTGGACCAGGGAACTCCTCAAACTGGTAAAAAGGTCAAGGACACAGTTACACGATTGCTAAACTAACCTGTTTTTGGATAAAAGAAAACCATATAAGCATGAGCCCTGGAATCTCGGTTTTAAAAAAAAGAAGCACTACCCAATACTTTTCTTCTGTTTAGTATACAGGAGTTGCTGCTCACACCCTGAGTTACACTGATGAGTCTGTCAGATGTCCCAAATGGGATGTCTGGCCGCACGCATACTCACGCCGGACACCTCCTGACCTTATTTCCACGAGCCTTCAACTCAGCTGCAAAGTGCTTACGGGGTCATTTTCCTTTTCATTAGAATTATCTGCCGTCATTCAGACATAAGTTGAGCAATGGTTTAACCAATTTTCCCTCAAAGGGATTAAACAGAACATAGGATGTAAGTTAAGGAAATATAAGTTTGACTATGGAGCACATCTCCTTCAGCGTTCACAATAATGGATTGCATTTCTCTCAGTCAACTGACTGTTTAGGGGGGAAAGCAGCTAATAGTGTGCTCTGTGTTTGCGGTTATTGTTTTTTTTAATCACACTAGGAGTGAACAAAAGCAGAAAAAAAACCTATAAAGATGCAGACTGTGAAAGTGTGGTTTATACCATAAATTTTTTCACGAAGTCTATAACACTGTGCGGACTATTGGTAATACAAATATTGTAATTGGGGGAGATTTTAACCGGGTCAGGGATGTATTTTTGGATAAATCCTCCCGTCCTGGACTAAGTAAGGACCCTGTAAATGCTGCGGTGGACGTGATGTCAGAGGAACTGAGCCTGGTAGATATATGGAGACTTCTTCATCCTCAAGAAAGAGACTATACTTTCTTTTTGCATCCTCACTCAACCTACTCTAGGATAGATTACTTCTTGGTGTCTCGCTCTCTGGTGAGTCAAGCTATTGGGTCCTCTATTGGTAATATTGCTGTAACGGATCATGCTCCCATCGACCTTGTTCTTTCTGGTAATGATAATATCAAACCGTCACCTAGGTGGCGTCTGAATAACTCATTATTGAAGAATAAGGGTCACTGTGAATGTATAAGGGAAATGATGAAGGAGTTTTGGTTGCACAATGAGGGCTCTATTGACGATGTTGGAATGTATGGAACGCCAGGACTGCCATAATGAATTAATTAAATACACCATTAAATAATTAATTAAATGTGGCAATAATTAATTAAAATTGGAATTAATTAATTAAATAAATAGTTATGACACATGTAATTAGTTAATTATTGACACATTTAATTAATTATTTATGTATTTCACATTTTAATTAATTATTGACACATTTAATTAATTAATTATTGACACATTTAATTAATTATTTATGTATTTCACATTTTAATTAATTATTGACACATTTAATTAATTATTGACACATTTAATTAATTATTTAATGATATATTTATTTCTTTCATTTTGGCAGTCCTGACGCCTGGCTCTCGTCATGAAATAATTTTATCTGTCAGCCTCACCCATCAAACTCAGGGGGCGGGGTTAACGCTGCCCATGCAGCTTCTCTAACATTTGATTGGTTGCCGTGCAAAGTAAGTCAAAACAGGTCGATCCTAGATAATCTATTGCTTGTGTAGACTTGGGGCAGCCAGGTATCCCAGAATGCAGATCAAATCACAGGCAGCAATGGTGGTGGTGTAGTTTTAAAATACCCCGTTTTTCTGTCACCAGCTACACTTTTAACAGTGTTTTAGCCGCGAATGTCGCGCCGTATGTCTGGTCAGGTTGTCAACATAGAACATGCTTGCAAAAGTGCTCAGATGTTTTCAGAGATTTCACTAGCTCTGCTAACAATTAGCATGCAGAGTGCACCGAGGGGGTTACGTTAACCGGTTTGTTTACATATTCCACTCTCCGTGTTCCACATGTTGCATTCGCAGATTCTCATTTTCACCGAACGATCGTCTCTTTCCGCCTGGTCTTGTGTCTCTGTGCTTCTGTAACATAAAGAACGAGCTGACATTTTTCTCACGAAACCAGCGATCAGCTCAGCAGACCCTCAGTTTACCTGCATGCATCCTCCTCCTCATCTGTCAGCTGTTTAACACCTGCTGCTAATTCAAGAAACACGCCTAGTTACCTGGTGATAGTCACAGTTTAACTGGGCAGCCGGTGCTCGATATAACGCAATGTCAGCGCATTTTTCTGCACAAGATAAGTAAATATAGTATTTTCCCCGAGCGCAGAGCTGCTGGAGCTTGTTTCCTTACAGAGCACTTTATAGGCGAGCCAGCTTTATCAGCGGCTGATGTCCAATCACCGGCACACAGCTTTGAAACCTCAGCTGAGTTTTAACTCTCAGTGGTTAAACGCTGGACTTCATTCACTCAGGTTCTGTCTGTCGGGTCACGTTTACTTCGCTGTTTTATTTACAACTGAGCAAATCGGTTTGGCTGAGGTTAAAGTTACGTTTCATAACTGCATAGTTTCACAGACGTTTAATGGTTCACTGGCACATGTGTTAGACTGAACTATCATCTAAATATCATCTGTTTTTTAATAGTTATTCAACTGTATTCTAAGCACCAGCTGTCTGTTAGAATGTGATTTTTTTTCTCTCTCTGTTGGCAGACGTATAAAAATGCGCAGGAAAATCTGACGTGCATGGCAAACTTCAGCGACGATATTTAGGGAGGAATAAACACACATCAAACATAAATGAACCATTTGCCTGTCTCCATAATTGAGAGCATTTTCTCTTCTTATGTCAACACTCTCTCTCTCTCTCTTTTTTTTTTTTTTTTTTTTTTTTTTGCTTTTTCGGTCATGTTATGTTTACCTGTCAAAGGCTTGTTACAAACTATGAAACACATTGTGCAGACTTCTGGATGTTAGAAGAAAACTAATACTGCTCATGAATGAGACTAAAGGCAGGAAGGTGTCCTTTAAAACTAAACATGTTAATAGGACCTCCCTATTTATATCACAGTTTATGATATAGCACGTGTATTTCAGTAATAGCCTGCTGAGGCCACTATACGTGCTGGCCTCATATCAAATGTGAAGGCAGACTGAGTCTATGTTTGACGTTTGTTTATATCTAATCTTCCTTTTCAAACATTTAAACAGCAGCGAGTCTGCAGCTGAGGGAATACAAATTCAAATTGTCGGAACAGGTTTGCTCGTTTCTTGGATTCATTTGGTGATTTATTAAATGTATAACTGTTATTCTAATCTGCTGCTGAGTCTCTTACACTTTTCTTTATGCTGTATATTTTCACGTCTCTGGAATAGTTGGCAGTTAGATAGTCAGCTGGGAAACTTTGTGTTAACTCATGGAGCTGAGGATATCGTGGATATGCTGACCTCGCTGCGTGGTGTACAGAGCGAGGTCAGCATGATTAATATTCACAATAAAAATATTAGCCGAACATCATGAAGTCTGTATGTGTTTCATAGTGTCGAACAACCTTTGTACAGTTAAAGCCAGCAGTTACTACATGACGGAAACACCAACGTTATCTCTTTTATGTGTTTATACACAGGTCACGCTGATTACTGAACAAAAACCCAAAGATCAGATGTTAAACAGATTTATTTGCTCTCTCTCCTCCTTAAACATGTTTTTAATGTTAGTTATAATTCAGAATTGGCGACTGAAACACGTAGGACACATAAGAACATCAGGAAATAAAACATCGATAAATATAACCTCAGTAAAAGAAGTCAGCGGGGGTTACTACAGCTGTGTACCGGGGCCTGCGCTTTGTCGGTGGGATTGCTTGCGAGGCGAGCGGGTCTATCCCACGCTTTGCCGTGAGACTGGGACGACATCTCCGAAATCATCGAAACACTTTTGCAAAGAGGCTGTATCTTGACAAACCGACCAGACACATGAAGATTAAACCACTACATTCTCGGCTAAAAAAATATTAAAACGGTATTTGGTAACACACAAACAGGGTTTTTCAAAGCTCAGTTCTGTTAGCTTCCACATGCCGGTTGTTGTGTGCTAGAAACAATGGCCACCAGGCCAAAGCAATGGTTTTGACTCGATCAGCGTTAACCCCGCCCCCTGAGTTTGATGGGTGAGGCTGACAGATAAAATTATTTCATGATGAGAGCCAGGCGCCAGGACTGCCAAAATGAAATAAATAAATATATCATTAAATAATTAATTAAATGTGTCAATAATTAATTAAATGTGTCAATAATTAATTAAAATGTGAAATACATAAATAATTAATTAAATATGTCAATAATTAATTAATTAAATGTGTCAATAATTAATTAAAATGTGAAATACATAAATAATTAATTAAATGTGTCAATAATTAATTAATTACATATATCATAACTATTTATTTAATTAATTAATTCCAATTTTAATTAATTATTGCCACATTTAATTAATTATTTAATGGTGTATTTAATTAATTCATTATGGCAGTCCTGGCGTTCCATAGGAATGACCTGGGATGCTTTCAAGGCCTACCTGAGGGAGCGTCTTATCCAGTATGGCTCCTTGATTAAAAAAGCTGAGAGGGACAAGCTGATGAAGCTGGAACAGGATATCAAGGAGCTCGAAAAACAGCACATGCTGCACCCAGAGAGGGAAGTGTGGAACAAATTAATTAAATTTACATTTGAGATGAATAGTATACTGCAGAAAAAAGCAGAATATGCAATGTTTGGCCTAAATCAAAAGTATTTTTAACAAGGGGAGAGAACAGGTAAAATGTTCACACAGTGTTAAGCAGGTAAAATCTAGCAACCTTATAACATCTATTTTTGTTCCTAGTAATAATAATAAGTTGACCACCAGTAAAAAAGAAATTAATGATGCTTTTACTAAATTCTATCAGGAGCTTTACACCTCCAATGGATTGGTGGAGGAACAGAGGCTGTCAGATTTCTTTTCTTCTATTCCCAGCCTGTCCGAAGACCAAAGAACTGTATTTGAAGGTAAGATCACACTAATTGAAGTTAAGCAGGCAATTGGTAGTCTTAGATTGGGCAAATCTCCAGGCAACGATGGATTTCCATCAGATTTTTATGAGGTGTTTGTGGGCGAATTAGCTCCAAGACTACTGTCGGTATATCAAGATGCGTTTCAAAGGGGGAGATTACCACTTGTATGCGATCGGCAGTGATCACGTTATTACATAAAAAAGGGAAAGACCTACAGCATTGTGGGAATTACCACCCAATTTCATTAATTAATGTGGACGAAAAGATTATTTCCAAGATACTAGCCTTTAGGCTTGAGAAGGTCCTTCCTTGTTTGGTGCATAGGGATCAGGTCGGTTTTGTGAAAAACAGAAGCTTTGCAGATAACTTACGTAGGTTATTGCATATATTCTGGAAGAGCAGGAATAATTTAGATCCTGTCGTCGCCTTCTCCTTAGATGCAGCGAAGGCCTTCGATAAAGTTGAGTATCCCTTTCTGTTTTATACGCTGAAGAGATTTGGTTTTGGTCCCATTTTCAGGCAGTGGATTCAGGTGGTATACACAGATCCAGTGGCTACAGTTACTACCAATGGGATAATGTCACCCTCCTTTTTGTTAAGTCGGGGCACTAGACAAGGTTCACCCTTATCACCTCTCATTTTCGCCCTGTTTTTGGAGCCTTTGGCTATTGCACTACGTGAATGTAAGAAAATCAGAGGGGTGGATATGGGTCAAGAAGAACATAAAACTTTTTTGTATGCAGATGACATTTTATTGATTTCAAGTAACCCAGAACAGGCCGTTCCTGCAATTTCCTCAATTACTGATTCCTTTTCTGTAATCTCTGGCTACACCATAAATTGGTCTAAATCGGAAGTTATGCCCATTTCTAAATTGTGTCCTCCAGTCATTAGGAGCTCATGGCAGTTCAAGTGGATGCCCGAGGGTTTAACCCCTGGTCTAGATAACATAATGCAAGTAAATATCTCCCCAGTGATTCAAAACATTCGTCCGCTGTTGCAGAATTGGGTTAAAATAAATCTGTCCCTTTTGGGCGGAATTAATTTGGTGAAGATGATTATTGCTCCTAAACTTCAGTACTTTCTTCAAGTTACCTATAGCAGTCCCATATAATTTGCTAAAGCTTTATAATACATGTGTGTAGGGTTTTGTGTGGGCAGGCCAAAAGCCATCTTTTAATGGGTCCAAACTATATGCTGCTAAAGATAGTGACGGGTTGGCAATGCCCAAGATGGTCTGGTATCACTATGCTTTCTCCCTCTCTCAGTTAGTTAAGATACATAATTCCCTTACGGAGACGCCATCATGGGTTGCGTTTGAGGAAAGTCTTGTGGCTCCCTCATCTTTAGAGGCCTTCCTCACTCAGAGGTGAAGACCAGTACCATCTAAAAATCCAGTATTGGCTTTCATACAAGAGACCTGGTTTAGAGCTCACCAATTTACCAACATTAGCCCCTATCTTACCTCTAGAGCCTCTATCTGGTATAATAAGAAAATATTAATTGGTAAGAAACCGGTCAGGTGGGAGGCTTGGGCTAGGGCAGGTATCAATCGGGTGGGGGATTTATTTGGGCAGACTGGCATGAAATCGTTTGCAGAAATCAGACGAGAATTTAATCTGGATCCAAGGGAAATTTGGAGGTTTTTTCAACTTAGATACTGTATTAAAACCATTTTGAATAATAACCCAGACCCTCCATCTAGTATTCAGGAGATGTTTGCAGCTACTGGCATTAATAGAATCAGGGCATCCAAATTCTACAGGATCTTCAGAGAGGCGCACTCTCCCAATTTGGGGGGGCTGAGGCAGTGCTGGGAGAAGGATCTGGGAATTCAGATTTTAGAGGACAGTTGGAAGAAGCTGGTTTCATCATGGTATGTTTGCTCACCTGAAACACAGTCTCAACTTATCCAGTACAAGTTGCTTCACAGAAATTACTGGACTCCCAGTAAATTAGTCAGGCTGAAGCTTGTGGATAATGACACCTGTTGGAAATGTCATGAGGAAGCCGGGACCCTAGTTCATATGTTGTACACATGCCGGAAAAATGATTATTTGTGGGACGGGATCATTAACTTGGTGAATGATATTTTTAAACTTAATCGTTCGAAGTCTCCAGCTGTGTGTGTCCTGGGTCTGTTACCTGACAACAGTATCCTCTCCAGAAGACAGAGACTATGGATGCGTCTGGCTTTCATAACAGGATGCAGGATAATACTGAGGCACTGGAAGTCATCCAGCCCCTGTTCTCTCAGGGAATGGACTGAACAAATGTCTAAGATGGCATTATATGAACGGGTTGTGTAAAGAATTAAAGGGAGAGAAGATATTTTTGAGCAGGTCTGGGGTTTTTAGGCACCTGGGTGTTTTGCCCCTTTTGCTTTTGTTTTTGCTGGTGTTTTTTTGTTTGTTTGTTTGTTGGTCTTCCTTTTGGATTTCTTTAGTTTTTGTTAGCCCTTATTTGTCGGTTGTTGTTAAGAAACGGACAGAGAACTGACAATATGATTATTCCTTGTTGTATATCTGTTAATGTTTCTGTCCATCCAAAACATGAATAAAAAAAAAAAGGAAAGACATCCGGTGTAAAAATCTGCCAAATCAAACATGTGGAGCTACCTGCTGTGGTGACCCTTGGTGAATATGGAACAGCTGAAAGAAGTTTATTTTTTCTTTCATCTATCTTTTTATCAAGCTTTGTTCCTCCATCATGGGTTAATATTGCCCAAACTGTGGGCACAAGGAACAATGCACACAATTAAGCACCTAATATGTAGTAACTGCCCTGCAGTAGTATTCTTAAAATAAAGGAGTCGAAGATGTTGTTATTGTAAATGAATCGAAGGGAAATATGGGAGTCACTGTATATTTCTATACAGCAATATTTGTTTACATCTATGCAAGATAAAGGGATGAAATTGACCATCCACTACCTGAATAACAAATCACACACATTTTTATCTATCTGTCAGCAGCGTGCACCTGACAATAACATGCATGCTTTTTGATATGGAAGGTAACTTTGTATTGTGGATGAATGCACCTTGCTTTAAAACCCAGCACATTTATATATTTATTTATCTGAAATTAAACTTATGATATTGTTCCTAATTACAGTAAACCTGGCTTCAGTCCATCAAATGATGCAATGTAACATTTATACTGTAAACATCACCATTTGGGGATGTCTAAAACGTAAACAGTATATGCCAACATATTTAATACAGATGTATTTTTCATTTTACTAGTGATGGGATTATTATGTAACTAGATTATTTTAAATAAAATTGCTTTGAAGTATGTATAGGCGTGTATATATCTACATTCATGCACCAGCTTTTGTATGGTGTTAAGGGTGCATAAATGCTACAAATGGATCATTTCAGCCAGTTGGTATTTTGTTTGTGAAGGAGGAAAATCATATGCTGCTTAACTGTGTTTGAGTACCTGGTTTCAAAAAACAGACAGAGATGGTTGTGCATTAGAAAAAAAAAATACTGTCTGCATTAATGGTAATACAACAGACAATAGTGAAATGTGATCATCAAATGTGTTACTAGGGTGTAGCCTTAAAACCAGCAGTTAATTTGTTCTGCTGTGAAAGCTGATCTTAAATAAAGGTATGAATGTTGAAATGTTGTCTGAATAAGTGTCTGCAACACCTTTATCCTAGAAAGAAGACTACCTAATAGGATAAACACACAATTATGAATGTACTTGAATGTCTGGGAATGCACTAACTGTGCTTGAGATCCTGTTTAACTTAGAATAGGATGAAGACCTGGGGCTTCAGGATCTACAATATTGGATTTTTTCCACATTGTCCTGACTGGACTGACTGAGTATCAGGGGGATACTGATATGATTAGTTCTGCAACTACAAATATGTTTGGTTAGTAGTCTGTAAAGAAAGACTGATGAACCTGGCCAGGATTTACCCCCATGACCTTGTAAAATCTGTGCCAAATGACTTATGTCATCATGATCTTTTGGGAAATACTAAATCAAATGCTTTAATGACATAAAAGGAATAAACTGAAAGGTTCAGAAAAAACAACATTTTTACTGTTTAATATCTGGACTGCACTTAATCTATGGCTGAGATGTTAGAGCTAACCTTACAAAGCAGTCACCATGTTTACACATGTTTTTGAGACGTTAACCTTTTACTGCTAAAACTATCTAGTCAAAATAATAATGTCACATTTTTATTCACTTGTCTTGATTAGTCTTTGCTCCTTGATATGTGTTTTAAACACTCATTCCAGTACTTGATGTCCTCTATCAGTTTTCACATATACTTCTTGTGCAGTTTCTGATCCTGGCCCACAGAGCAGTTAAAACACAGAATACCAGAATATTATTTCCATTTAGCATAAAGACTTAATGAACGCTCACTAATTAACAGTTTTACGGAGAGTTGTGTGCTCAATTGTGTCTTGTCTAGGGACAGAAATGAAAAAAATAAAATAAAATTTAATGATCATGGAGTGTACTACGCCTCTGCCGAACCCTAATTCCCTCCTGGACTTGTTCCCCACATCTTTTGGACTGGGTGAACTCTCTGTTGCCCAGTCTAACTTCACACAGAAGATCATTTTCTTCAGACTCCAGCATTTCTCTTCAACTTTAAAGCATTAAAAAAAAGATCAGTGTTATCTGTTGGATGTTTGATTTGTTGTCTCTGTCCATCCAAAATAATCAGACTTCTCTACAAAACTCACCCAGTGAAATAATGAAAATGTAATTTTATGGGTGTCATAGATTGATCCATCAGTGAGTCTGTCGTGTAAAAGGATGTATGGCAGTTGTGGAATTAAAAGAAAATATATCGTTGCAACATGGCTTGCATTTAGCATTTATTTTATTGTGTTTAATAAAATCATTGTTTGACTGAACTAATCTGGGACAGTGTTGGTTTGTTCTTATCCTCAATATTAAAGAATCAGGACACAGTGTATTGTAGAATGAAAAAGAAACTTAGAGATCATGCTGTAACAAGCAAACTCCCCTCAGAGAGACAGAGATGCAGGAACGGGGAGTTTTATAAAAGAGCTGAGCACACCGGACTGAAAACGCTCCACTTTAAACCATCATCAGTATCAACTTTCTTAATGTTTTTATTGTGTTTGTTAATGTTCAGTGAGGTTACAGAATGTGGCATTTGAAACCAACTGCTACTTAAAAAATGTTGCTCCCTTCTGTAGGGCTAGCTTGGTGCTGATACCTGCACTTGCTCTGGTGACACTTTAGCCTTATAGTATAAAAGCTATAAAGGATACTGTTTTGAACATTCAAGCAGGAGAAAGTAAAAATATTTGTATAAAAATGTAGGGAGTAAAAGCCAATGAAGATAATACTGGACTTTATAGACTCATTCTTTCAGCCATGCTGGCATTGTTGTGGATATTAATGCTAGTCTGTCAGTCCGTTAATAAAGTGCTTTGGATTGTTATTTTGTCATGACTTGGCTGTTCCAGCCATTCCTCTCTTGCTTCCTGGCAGTGTGTGACAAGAGTCTTCATTTCCTCAAATCCTGCTGGGAATTTAGGGACCAGGCTGTTACATCAGCCTACGTTATTGTACCTAGTTATGCAATCAGTCCTCTCTTTATCCTACTTCTCTGTGGATTCCTGTTAAGAAGATTAAACTCTTACTTGACGTAACTTACCTGCCTAACTACTCTTGATAGCACACACTAGAAGAACTTACCTCTACACTAACAGTAAACACCACCTGGTCAGTATGAATGCTGCATGCATCAGAGCTTAACACCCATGAATCACCTTTTTTCCAGAAATGATGACAAACCAAGCAATGGCTCAATGGCTTCAGTTTACTGGAGCTGAGGTTTGAAAGGGTTTTATGTTGGATTTATCAGTCTTAACAAAGGTGTTTTATTTAATTTAAATGTTAACTGTAACCTGAAAATTGACAGCTATAGAAAAAAAAGAATACTAAATGTGTCAGAATAAAAAGTTTCACAGAACAAGAAATTACAAGTATTGCCTAAAGTGCTAAAATGTTTGCTGTTGTGAGCAGATGGTTTTCTCAGAGCTATAACAGGAAACTGCTCAGAAACCCAAGAGCTGAACAAGGAAACCACAGTTTTCAGCTGTTTCTCTTTTCCTGTAATGTTAGATCAGTCGATTTTCTTCTGTTGTCGATCTGGAGGGCCCACAACCCCTGTACAGGAAATTTCTTTTGATTATTAAAAAGTCTGAGTCTTCTGTGCTCAACCATTACAACATTTAACATGATTTCTGTTGTTCAAAAGTATAACAGGGATCAGAGACATAGTTCTTATCTCCTTGGTCCGAGACAAGAATATAAAAGGCTAATGATGGATCACATTTACATACACAAAATCTTGAAATTTCCACTACTCGGGATGAGCAGTTTTAAAGTCCGTCGATGAGACAATGCCTCTATCAGTGCGCCCCAGGGTGGCTGTGGCTACAATGTAGCTTGTCATCACCAGTGTGTGAATGTGTGTGTGAATGGGTGGATGACTGTATATGTAAAGCGCTTTGGGGACCTTAGGAACTAGTAAAGCGCTATATAAATACAGGCCATTTACAATGGTTATACTTACACAAAGAGGCCTGTGGATTTTGGAAGAAGTAATCAAATATTTGCAATTCTGCTAAACTTTTCCTGCTGGTTGTGGTTTGAAAGAGGAACATGGGTCCATTATAATACAATAATATAGGCTTATGACTGAAGGAAAATAAATTTGGTCAACATCCTCTAGGAAGCATAAATGTGTTCAGTATATTTTATTGCATTCTGTATGTTTCATTTGCTGGTAACCAAGAGAAACAGCCACACCACTCAGGGGTAACCAAAATGTATTAAGTTCATCCAACGGTGATGGTGCATTACAAGGCGTTTTTTGAACACTATTGGAACCAATGATTATTAATTTAGACAGCTGGAATGAGAAATATGCTAATTCTCGTGTAATGTGCATCATAGGTCCTTGAAATGTTCCTTGAAAAGTGAATTCTAACGAGAAGTTGCACAAGTTCTGACATCAGTATTTCACTTTTGAAAGTTGTATGGGTTTGTATGTGTGGGGTGACAACAGCCTGGTGACAAACAGTTGATGAGTTTTCTGAAAATCAGGAAATCCTTTTAAACTTCCTGTCTCACACAGACAGACACGCAGCGCAAAAGTCAGAAAAGTAACTCTGTGTTTGTGGCTACAAAGTAACAAAATGAGGACTTCTGATGGTCGCATGTGACAATACACGACCCGACGAGTGATTGCACATATTCCTGTAAGTATAAAAGATATTTTTACATACTTCCTACTCAGAAGCATCCACTTCCACTGTATATCGACAAGTATTATGTCACATTATGAAGAATGTGTTTGATCTATGGATTAATCTGTCTTTAGCTCTTTATAAATGGCTATTCAAAGAAGCTTTTACAGCATGTCCATATTGTGGGATATTTTTCTATAACAGTGACTCCTTCTTAAGTTGTTATGGTGATCTTTAAAAAAATAATAATAAAAAAACATTCTTAAAATTGATCCTAATATACGGTATTTGAAAGACATTGAAAGACAAAGTCAAATAAATGTACTTATTACATTGAAACGTAAGTCACATGTTCTCACATAGTGTTAATTTGGGCTACGGCAAAGCGTGGTAACCAGTTTCACTTGAGGACGGGAATCCCCGCAAAACTACAATTGACTTTTCAAAAGCTTTCTGAATGCTTTTATATGGATGTGAATACTGAATATGGGGTCTGTCCAGGTTTACATCATATTCGGTATATGATGTTTATCTAGAATGCAGGGTTATGCATATTACTGTATAGCATACGACTTCATCCTATACAAGCAGGAGCCTGCATTAAGGTTTACAAACACAAATTGACATTTAAGGACTTACCTTTAATTAATTTGAGTGCTACTGAAAGGAATAGTTATCCTGTTAATATTTGGTAAATGTTTCCTGTGAGCTCTCTGTCACAGATCAGTATTTGATCTCTTTTAACAAAAGTATTAAGCAAAAATTTAAATATGATCAAAAATATTAATTATATTAAAGAGCTTGGTGGAAAAACATAAAAAAATAATGTTGGCTATTACCAATAATGTAAATCTATGACATAAACCTTACATTGGATGCTGGTCTAATTTATCTGTGTATATATAATCATGCAATATATTTGCATGTGGACAATATTTTTTCAGCTCCAAGATTATGTTATTTTCTCTTTTTATTTTATTATTCTCTTTTTCATCCTTGCAATTATTTCCCGTACAGACATTTCTTGCAGCCCAGAGCAATATTTAAGTTTATTCCCAGTATTTTACAAAACATTAAACATTTTTTGTTATTTTTAAGAAACACCACAATAACAGGTTCTTGATCCTAACAGAATAGTACACTGTAATTTTATCAAGCATTGTTTACGTAGCCCACCAGAGAGTTCACTGCTACAGTAAACTGCATAAACACTTCACTGAAATTGTCTTGTAAAAGCACTATTAGTGTTACAAGCTAAAAAGTTAATTTAAAAAAAGCATCCACTGATCTTGGTAAAGATAATATTAAGAAAAGAAAAGACAGCCAAAGGGTGCAGCACCTCAATAGTGATGCACATGATTCCACAATAAAGTAAGGTGCCATCATAAATCACTCTGCCCCAAGTGTGCACACTGGTTGACATAAGAACCAGTGTTAAAATCACTACTATAATACCATTAATCACCAATAGAAACAAAACAAGCAATGTATTAGAATTAGAAGGACAATTAAGATACTATTAGATAATAATTGGAGCTTAATTGGAATTCAAAGAGAAAAAGACAGTTAGATTCACAGGTAACATAAGTATAACAAATATAAAAGTATGCTATGTCTTTTGTTGACACAGACCAGGTAGGTACAGGTCTGTTTTGTCAAAAGAAGACCTTTGACATTAATGTATACATGGGTACTGCCTGATGCATGGCTTTTTGTTACCTCACAGTCTCCCACTAACACACCCATTATTCCTCAGCACTAATGAATCTATGAAGGACCTGACTAATCAAGAAAACTACTTAGGACTACACCCTCCTGTGACTTTTCTCCTAATTTATGTTTTTTAAGGTCACAAATTCCTATACAGTTAGCAAGAAAATCCAGTGGTAGTTATCTTTGTAAACAGTCTTTCCAACACATCCCAGTCAGCATTTATATACATACATTTGGGAAATAGGATATGAAACATTTCTTTGGTTTTTGTCCAAGATTTTAATTATTAAGCATTTGGGGCTTTTCCAGGCGTCTGACACCATGTCGTAATGCACCAAGGTACCTTAAAACCTGATTTGAGCCATGACACTAATTCTTATGACACGATGAGTCATAAGCCTATACTGTAAACACTACTGTGATACAATAACACCTTATAACAATAATCTAGGTTTTTTTTCCTGAGTCAATGGGGTTTTATAGAGCTGAATCACTCCCTTGTCATGTACGTGCTGTGCGAGCAGCCAGATTTGGAACCCACAATGCAGGACTTCAGAAACAGAAAAAAATCCCTCTGAACCTGAACCACACAGCATGTAGGTATGAGGGACGATGCAATAAAGGGAGATTGAGATAATATATACACACCGAGTAACAAGGGAAAAGGAAACACTGATTACAGGGGAGGGGACAAGAAAAGTTAAACTGAACGTAGCACGTATTTGACAAGGGGCTATAAAAATAACACACCAAACTAACAATGAGACGGAGACTGAGACATGCAACCTTGACACTGACCAAAGAGGAAAACAAATGTCTGACTAGGAACAGAAAGGGGAACGAAATATAGGGAGACACAACTGAACGAGAAACCTTGGTTAACTTAACAGAGGAGAACAGGAGGACGTGACAGGGGACATAGGGAGACAAACAGCGAACAAATCAGGGAAGATGAGACAGAGAGAGTAAAACTAGAGTTAGAGGACAGGAGGACAAAAGACCAGAGGAAATACCAGGTGACAGGCCAATAAATGAACCTAACAGGGAAACAGTAAAGCATATAAGATGCTGAAAGGTAAGGCTGATGCACATATGAGACAAAGGACAAAACATAGATGAGACAAGAACAGACAGGAAACCAAGAACAGACTAAATAAGAAGCTGGACCTGTGAAACAGTTCCTGACTCAATGACTCAGGAACATTACTAATCTAAAATGGATGAAGTCAAGCTTTGTGGACGTCACAAGAACAGAATAACCTTTTATTGTCACTGTACGTGTACAACAAAAAACAGTTGGAAAACAACTCAGTTATTCAGCATTAGTTATTTAACTCTCCATTTTTTTTACTTTTATGTCAACGCTTCAGCCAATCAAGTCAAAATTGAACCTTCCATGTCAGAACATAAAATGTTCAAGTTATTCCAAGGATTTCTGATTTTCAGTGTAAGTTAATATAAAAAAGGTCACCTGACTACTGACCTCTAAATACATTTTCTGATGTTTATCTGTTGGCTTTATTTTCTGAAGTAACCATGGATCTCAGCGAGGAAGAGTCAACTCCTCTGGTGATCAGAGACCGCGGAGGCAGCCAGAGGTCCAGTTCAAGCACTGTTCCTAATTTACAAGTCAACTTCTTCCCTGTCAAAAAGGAAGCAACAACATTACAGATCACATCTGGACAAATATCTGCTGAAAATGTCTGCATCCAAGCAGGGAAGAAATGTGGTAAGACTGTAATGCATTATGTAAGTCACTAATTTTTGTCAGCCATATTCATTATTGTGGGGTTTTTTTCCTCCAGGAATCTTGCCGGTATACCTAAGTCTATTTGGTTTGGCATCTGAAGACCTCTCATTTTGGTATCCTCCTTCTCACATGTTTGACACTGATGAAAACTTAAAAGTCCATTTCAGAGTCAGGTGGGTGTCAAAATGCCTTATTTGATGAGAAAATATATATATATATATTTAAGATTCAAATTCAACTTTTCAAATGCTTGTTAATGCGCAGTTTGGCATGTGGACACGGTTAAAACAACTTGCTGAAGTTCAACTCAAACGTCAGAATGGGGAAGAAATGTGATTTAAGTGACTTTGAACACAATATAGCTGTTTGTACCAGATGGAGTATTTATGAAACTGCTCTACTGGGATCTACCCCACACAGTCATTGCTAGTGTTTGCAAAGAATGGTCTGAAAAGGAAATAAATAACCAATGAGTCAAAGTTCTCTGGGTGAAAAGGACTTCTTGATGTCAGAGGTCGGAGAAGAATGGCCAAAGTGCTTTGAGCTGATAGGAAGACAACGATAACTCAAGCAACTGCATTACAACCAAGACACAGAAGAAAATCTCTGAACCGGGTGCCACTCCTGTTAGCTAAGAACAGGAAACTGATGCCACAGCTCACAAGAGCTCACCAAAGTTTGACAACAGAAGATAAAGTGACAGACAGATAAAGTGGCTATTGAATATTCTTTCATTTGATGAATGTTTAGTGCATCAACTCCTTATACTTAGAATGTTGCTATAAATAATTAGAGTTTGGAGTACTAGTTGAAAGGTTTTTAATGGATCCTGATGTAAAGGTTAGTTTTATATGATTTGATATGCAATGGAGTTCTTTTGTGTTTGAAGGTACTTCTTTGGAAATTGGTTTGGGCAAGAACCAAGATCTTCATACCGCTACAGTTTGACTAGAGACAGAATCAGTCCAGTACTCGACTACAGTGTCATTGACTATCTTTTTGCCCAGGTAAAGTACTAAATAATGATATTATTTTCAAATATATTAAGTAAAGATTTTTATTAATTAACATAATTAATTTAAATTATGTTATACTTTATGAAATTCTTTATTTTATTTTAATTTTAAGAATCGAGACTGATAGAAAGTGATTAGATAAATGTTTTTCTATTTTAAGTACCGATTTCTAGTAAGATGAAATATTTACAATTTCTATTATTGAAAATGGTGAGATTCTTCAATTTAATTCATTAGCAAAAGTTTATCCAACCATGTACTGTCTTTGTTGCTTTGAGGTGTCTATTAGTTTTGGTTTTTGTAAAACTGATAGATTAATGTACTACTGCACAATGTAACACAAGTTGTGGCCACAAAAAAACTCCATGCTTGTTATACTAGTAGATGTGACGATAATAAGTCCAATTGATTTCTTTTGGTGTTTAGCTTCGAAATGACTTCATTGAAAGTAAGGCAGGCATAGCCCCACCATTGACTCTTCAGGAGGAATGCCTTGGCCTTGCAGTGCTCGACTTGTGGAGAATGGCCAAGGAGCGCAACCAGAGTGTTAGAGAGCTCTGCAAGACTGTCAGGTATTTACAGTTGAGACTGTATCATTGCTTATACAACAATCCATTCTAGTTTGCAATCATTACACCAAATATTATTCCTCTTTAGCTACAAATCCTGCCTTCCCATGTCACATCGCCATGACATCCAGAAACGAAACCGGCTGGACCGCTACCGAATTAGAAATACCCTCAAGCGTTTCTTAAAGAAGCTTGGCAACTGCTCCGTAGATGAGTGCAGCCTGAAACTCAAGTACCTGATTGAGCTGTCTGGCATTGAGCCTTCTGTTGGAACGGAAACCTTCCAAGTGAATCATTCTTCCTCCCATCCAAAGTCAGACTTCTCTCTTGTGCGGGTCACAGGGGAAACAGGAATCCAAACCGCTGGAAGTATCAATAACAGCCAGGTAAGATGACTGAAGAAGATCGAGTTTAGTTTGTAGTTGGTTAACTGCTATCATTTTCCTGCTTTAATATCTCTACTACGCTACTAAACAGATCAAAATGCTATTTGGTTGATAGGTTTTGTCAAGAGTTGAGTGGCAGACCTTCTGTGATTTTCAAGAAATCATTGACATCAGTATACAGCGGGTATGCCATGAGCAGGTTCCCCAAGACAGCAGGATGGTGACTATAACACGAAAGGATGACAGCTGCTTGGTAAAAAAAACAACATATTTTACACTTAAACCATTGCAATATATATATGTGTGTGTATATATATATATATATATATATATATATATATATATATATATATATATATGTGTGTATATATATATATATATATATATATATATATATATATATATATATATATATATATAAATAAAAACACCCAGCACGCCCCTGTGGGCAGTTTATCCTTCAAGCTCGGGTCCTCTACCAGAGGCCTGGGAGCTTGAGGGTCCTGCGCAGTATCTTAGCTGTTCCCAGGACTGCGCTCTTCTGGACAGAGATCTCCGATGTTATTCCCGGGATCTGCTGGAGCCACTCGCCTAGCTTGGGAGTCACCGCACCTAGTGCTCCGATTACCACGGGGACCACCGTTACCTTCACCCTCCACATCCTCTCAAGCTCTTCTCTGAGCCCTTGGTATTTCTCCAGCTTCTCGTGTTCCTTCTTCCTAATATTGCTGTCATTCGGAACCGCTACATCGATCACTACGGCCGTCTTCTTCTGTTTGTCTACCACCACTATGTCCGGTTGGTTAGCCACCACCATTTTGTCCATCTGTATCTGGAAGTCCCACAGGATCTTAGCTCGGTCATTCTCCACCACCCTTGGGGGCATCTCCCATTTTGACCTCGGGACTTCCAGGTTATACTCGGCACAGATGTTCCTGTACACTATGCCGGCCACTTGGTTATGGCGTTCCATGTATGCCTTGCCTGCTAGCATCTTGCACCCTGCTGTTATGTGCTGGATTGTCTCTGGGGCATCTTTACACAGCCTGCACCTGGGGTCTTGCCTGGTGTGATAGACCCCAGCCTCTATGGATCTTGTGCTCAGAGCTTGTTCTTGTGCTGCCATGATTAGTGCCTCTGTGCTGTCTTTCAGTCCAGCTTTGTCCAGCCACTGGTAGGATTTCTGGATATCAGCCACCTCCTCTATCTGCCGGTGGTACATACCGTGCAGGGGCCTGTCCTTCCATGATGGTTCCTCGTCTCCCTCCTCTTTCTTGGGTTTCTGCTGCCTGAGGTATTCACTGAGCACTCGGTCAGTTGGGGCCATCTTCCCAATGTATTCTTGGATGTTCCTTGTCTCATCCTGGACTGTGGTGCTGACACTCACCAGTCCCCGGCCCCCTTCCTTCCGCTTAGCGTACAGCCTCAGGGTGCTGGACTTGGGGTGAAACCCTCCATGCATGGTAAGGAGCTTTCTTGTCTTTATGTCAGTGGCTTCTATCTCCTCCTTTGGCCAGCCTATTACCCCAGCAGGGTACCTGATCACGGGCAGGGCGTACGTGTTGATGGCCCGGATCTTGTTCTTACCATTCAGCTGACTCCTCAGGACTTGCCTGACCCTCTGCAGGTACTTGGTGGTTGCAGCCTTTCTAGCGGCCTCTTCATGGTTCCCATTTGCCTGTGGGATCCCCAGGTACTTGTAACTGTCCTCTATGTCTGCAATGTTGCCTTCTGGTAGTTCAATCCCCTCAGTTCTGACTACCTTCACTGTCTTTAATATATATATATATATATATATATATATATATATATATATATATATATATATATATATATATATATATATATATATATATATATTTTACTGTTTGGATGTAAATATGAACAATTTAAAAGCTATTCGCATCAAATTAGTGTCCTCGGGCAACTGTATCCCTTCTACTTTTGTATTGCTTCTCCAAAGCTCCCTGTTCTGGCTACGTGGATGACATTTGGCTTGCTGGGGTGGAAAAGTTGCAAATTTGTACCATCTGGCCAAAACTGGTCATGGCATAACACCAAACCTTTAATCGTAGATGGACCGATGTTGGTGATGTTTGTATGTTGAATAGAATTCTACCCAGACCATCTCTGGACCAGAAGTGAGAAATATTAATCAGATAATGTCATTTGTGGCGGGTGAAGTTAATGTGTTGGAGTCTTACAATTATCCCCATTCTTTCTGTGATGTGAGGAAAGCTGTTATATCCATAGGAAGTCAGTTAACGAGTTAGGACAAGTGATGGACCCAAAAGTATGAGACATCAAGTTTCCATCACCACTGAAAAATGCTTTTTCCCCTCCTCATTCTTTTTTCAAGAAGGCTTTCAAATTTTGCTTAGTTGAAATTAATTAATACAGAGATAGTAGAGAGCAGTTTGTCTTTCTAGAAAGTCTAACAATGGTGTCCATTTCAGGAGTAACTTGACTGAGCATCATTGTAACACCCCAGACATTGGTTCAACTTTTAGTTTGGAAGTATTTTTGTACCATGACTAAGCAAACACTTGATGGTTATTCAGTGTTGTAATGCTTGCTGACGCTGTCAAACAATGGTCCTTTAACTTAAAGCTAAAACTAGAGAAGAGGACAAGAACACAGAGGGCCAAATGCAGCAAGCAGGGTGTGCAGTGAGTAATAAATGTCTGCCTACAAATGGTTCATAGCCAGAGGCCCAACTCCCGTGACTACTGATGGTCCTTAGGATAAATGTTGGCTAGGTTTGATCCATAATGTGATGTGGGAAGTCCATGGTAAGACTCCACGGTACACGTGGCATCGGTCAGAACGGGAGTTTGAAAACCTAACTTAGTCCCCTAAGTGGTCCAGTAATGCAACAGGAGACTAACAGGAGACTAACTTTTTTTGTGTGTGACTACTTTCATTACAGGAAGTCAAGTTCCAGAGTCTCAAAGAGGCACTTTCGTTTGTGTCACTTGTTGATGGTTACTTCAGACTGACCACGGACTCAAGCCACTTCTTCTGCCAAGACATTGCTCCGCCAAGTATTCTAGAGGGAATCAAAAACCATTGTCATGGCCCAATAACGTGCGTCAATTTAATCATTACTTAATCAGACGCCAGCTTTTACACACACACACACACACACACACACACACACACACACACACACACACACACACACACACACACACACAGACAGATAGATAGATAGATAGATAGATAGATAGATAGATAGATAGATAGATAGATAGATAGATAGATAGATAGATAGATAGATAGATAGATATATTCTGATTTGTTTTTATGCTGTTTGAGCAGATCAGAGTTTGCAGTCAACAAATTGAAAAAGTCAGGATACAAAGGTGGTACCTTCCTTCTGCGGCAGAGTCCGAAGAACTATGACAACTTTTTCCTCACTGTTTGTGTTCAGGTACAGATATAGACAAAAACCTTTGTTTAAATGTTTTTTGTCACCCACTTCATGTTAAAGAAGCATCTGCTCAATCCGATGTGCAAGAGTGTTTCCCATGGCTTACATTTTGACTCAAGTGTTTGGATTCTTGCTTCTGATCAAAAATCACCCTCTTATTTTTGCAGACTCCACTTGGACTTGATTATAAAGACTGTCTCATTAATAAAAATGAGCACTACAGCCTCTTTGGTGTCCAAAAATCATTTTCCAGCTTGAGAGAGCTTACCAGCCACTATCAACACAATAAGCTCCTGCTGGCTGAAGTACCTGTCAAGTTAACCTGCTGCTGTCCACCCCGACCCAAAGGTATGTTTCTTCAAGCTACAGATGACATTATCTGCCTTGATCGCCAAAAATACAAGGGCAAACACACAGAGAGATGTGACCCTGATACTTCATTTTGGCCATCTACTTCCTGAAATTCAGCACCATGACTAGACAAGAGGCTAAATTAATAAGCTAGCTTATCTAGTTAGCTAGGCGCAGTGAGTAAACACTGTGACAACTGGGATGCTTGTTTTCACTAGTGAAAAAGAAACATAAAAAGTACTTGCCAAAATAAGTTCAGAGCCAACTACCAAGAGTATCCTATAGTGCAACTTCTTTCACAGAGGAGCTGCCACCTGCTGGCCATTAGAAACAGTGCAGATTAATGGCACTGTAAGACTTTGCTGTTAAGAGCAGCAGGTTATGTCCATATTTTTTGACGGGTCTGTTACAGGAAAATCAAAGTGTGATTACATATTTGCATCAACTGCATGCCAATTTTTGCAATAGAGTACATACTGTTCTGATTTTTTTTTAAATATGAAATTGTCATATTACAGTTGTCTCATAATCTAAGTTTTATTGTTTCAATTAATCTGTGCAAGCTATCAATTGTAGCAGTAGAAACAAATGAACATCCACATGGTTACAATGTGTAACTGTCACATTCAGTATTCTGAACTACATCAAGGATATAGAAAAAAACATTACTAGGACACATGTACTGTCAAATCTACAGTTGCTCGACAATTTTCTGTGCACTCATCATCATTCAATTCTTGTTTGAGGTAATATATGTCTGAAAGATTGAAGATTTTATAAGAAATATTATGTTTTCTGCTGTTTTTAAAGAGCTCACAAATTTGATCATCATACGCAACTGCAGCTCTGTAGAAGCTCCAGGCTCTCCAACAACCGAAAGGAACAAATTCAGTCACATCCAGTTTCATATGATCAAATATGAGGACCTGAGCTGTGTAAGTTGATCTGTATGTTGTGCCAATCAGGCCAGTTGGTACTTCTGATGACTGTCAGTACAAAACTTCTTCTACTTGTTTTCTTCTTTTTCCATCTACTCCTTTTTTAGTGAAAGCAGAGCAGGAGCATTAATGAAAAATATACCTTTATCCTAACATAACAGGCATTTCTTGCTTGCTAGCTTTGGACGAGAAGTGGTGCATACCTATAGTGGTGAACTCATTTTTTAAACAGTAAACGGCAATTATTTATAAACTATCTGTATCATTAAATTTCTATTGAAAAATTAATGTTAACTCAGAGGTAGGCAACAGCAGCCCACTTCCCCCAGCTGCTATCCTTCATTGTGGATTTATTTTCCTGCATTGTTCTATTGGGGTAGCTCTTCAGCCCCATGTAGAGAGAGGGATTCTGGGAATCCAAACAATGCTATAGCTATGATGTCAACCACATCTCCAGTGGTTCCTCCTGCACCTTTCACAAACAACAGACTAGATGGATATGGAATAGTTGTTGGTTATTTTTCTTTGAATTGTAATTTTTAATTGTTTATTACCTTAACTTATTCCTTTCTGACATGAACAGTAGCACCCTGTATTACAGCTTCCATGTGTTTATGATATTTCATAACTGCAACAAGATTTGCAAAGATTTGCACAGCACCTATGTACCCTGTGAAACTGTCCTGAATTTCAGATATCTATCTATAGAGAGAGAAAGCATGTGATAGGGTGCCAAAAGAGTAATTGTGATAGTGCACAAGGAAGTCAGAAATATGTAAGGATGGTGTATTAGGACTGTGAGACATTGGTGAAGTGTGCAGTTGGGGTGATAGATGGGTTCATGGTGAGGGTGAGATTATATAAGGGATCGGCTCAGACCCCCGTATTGTTTGCTATGGTGATATACAGCTTAACAGATGAGATCAGGCAGGAGTCTCTATAAATTATGATGTTTGCAGATGATATTGTGATCTGTAGTGAGAGTGGGGAGAGGTGGAAAAGAGTCTGGAGACATTGGGGTGTGCAATGGAGAGAAGAGGAATGAAAGTCAATAGAAGTAAGACAGAATACATGTGTGTGAATGAGAACAGGGCAGGTGTAACAGCGAAGCTCTGAGGAGCAGAGGTAGTGACGCTAGAAGAGTTTCAATACAGACAGTGGCACGGACATAAGACAGGACGTGGAGCTAAAGGTGCTTGAGTGTAAGATGCTAAGATTTCTGCTTGGAGTGACCAAGATGGATAAGATTAGAAACTGGTATTTTAGAAGGACAACTTAGGTTTAGATGGTTTGGGCATCAGAGGAGAGATCGTTGCTATATTGGACAAATTATGTTGAAAATGGAGCTGCCAGGCAGGTGGAAAAGAGGAAGACCTCAGAGGAGGCTCATGGATGTAGTGAAGGAGGACATGAAGAGGGTTGGCGTGACAGAAGAGGATGCTGAGGATAGGGTGAAATAAAAGCAGATGATCTGCTGTAATGACCCTTAAGTAGCTGAATGAAGAACAAGAGCTGGCACCCTTTATCGTGATTTCTGGAAGACTGATTCAGAGTTGTGCTTTTTAACAACAGTATAATCATTAGCTGAATTTCATACGAAAATAGTTACACTATATGGGACAGTCCCAATATTCTGTCAGCTGACACAGTCACATCAAGGGGTTCTCAACAGGAACAGTCCTACATGAGTCTTCTTCAGCAGAGATTTGTTGCAAATCTATTATTCTAAGGAGACACAACTCGAGTATTGTGATTAAAATGTTTATTCTTTATCTCAACAATATGCAACGTATCTATTCACACTTTCTTGGTTTGAGCCGAGACCTGAAAGTGTAAATGTCTGCCCCTGCTTCTTCTACAACTGCTCATACCTCCATTACAGCTACAGTTGTGTCTTTTTAAATGAATAACGCTGTGGCACTAACAAATACTGCTAATGCTGCTACTGTGACGCTATAGCCACGGTAATCTAAAAAGAATCACTGAGCTATAATGTTGTTTATGATGGATACTTTCCCAATCAGGACGAAAGCCTCGGTCAGGGCTCTTTCACTCGAATCTTTAAAGGCAAAAAAATCGACATTCATGACGGGGAGAAACGTGTGACCGAAGTTCTGCTGAAAGAGCTCGATGCGACTCACAAGAACTGCTGGGAGGTGACTTTATACATACCTAAGTATTTTTTTTTTAAATGTATTTGTTTCTTATGACTAACACATGCTTTTTGACCATTTCAGTCATTCTTTGAAGCTGCCAGCCTGATGAGTCAGATTGCACACAGACACCTGCTCCTTGTATACGGTGTTAGTGTTCACGGAGCAAAGAGTGAGTTAAAACTAAGTTCCATGATCGCATTGACTGTTTTTGTTGTTTTGTGTTTTGTTGTTTGCTAGTAAGCCCAGTAAAGCTGAATGTTGTGTTGCTGAATGTTGTACAATCAGTGTTTCGACTGACACAAGTAGTTGTAATTTCAAAGCTGACAGTTATTTGGTTAACTTTGTCTCATATCATGTGGCCCTAGCTCAGGCGCTGCTCTGCGAGTGAGCGCTCTGTGTTTTGGTTTGAAGTACAGCTGTTGAAACAAACCTTGTTGTGCCTTTCAGACATCATGGTGCAGGAGTATGTCAAGTACGGGGCCCTTGACCTTTACTTGAAAAGGGGGAGATCTGTATCAGTGAGCTGGAAACTTGACGTAGCCAAACAGCTCGCATCAGCCCTCAACTTCCTGGTAAGGAAGATTTACCGATGTGGAAATGAGAAGAAGGCAGCCTAGAGCAGGCATGACTGTAGATTGCGTGATGTGCAAATAAATGTTATTTAAAATGTCATGTTTTACCAGGTATTTTAAAATACATAACTGCTGTGAACAGTAGAATTAATGCAAAGGATGAAGTGTTTCCTAATAACACTAAACAAGCAAACAGGTATTTTTCTGTCCTGCTTACTTTGAAATGTAGTTGCTAAAATCACATGTAACCCTCGTACAGGAAGAGAAGAACATTGTTCATGGAAATATCTGTGCCAAAAATCTGCTGCTGGCCAGAGAAGGTGACCCCTCTCAGGGGAGCTCTCCTTTCATTAAGCTGAGTGATCCGGGCATCAGTATGGCCATGGTGGGCAAAGATGGTAAAGCCTTTTTTTTTAATTTAAATTGACTCATTATTTACTGTAATGTATGTATCAGCATTTCTTTATGCAATGGTAACCAATTTTAGCTTTATTCGTTTTATTTTATACCCATTAACATGCCTTACAAAATAAAGGATACTTTTAGCTGCTTCCTTATAGCCAAACAAACAAATAGATGAAGAAACTTAATTAATAGAGTTGTCGTTTCTCCAGTCATTCTGGACAGGATCCCCTGGGTGGCCCCCGAGGTGTTGGGCGCTCCAGAAAAACTGACCCTCGAGTGTGATAAATGGAGCTTTGGCGCCACAGTGTGGGAAATCTTTAACAATGGAAACTCCCTGCTACGAGGCTGGAACCTAGATCAGGTAGATTATCGTATTCCCTGATCTGCAGTTTGTGGTTTTGGAAGGCTTTAAACACTCTAAACTTTTTAGCTGTCTGGGTCAGTGTTACATGATCCCTCAAAGCTCATTGCTGTTATGCAACAATTGCAGAAAATGCCTAAACTAGAGGACTCTGTGTGTGAGTTGTAGCTCTGGTTTTGGTTCATAAAGTTCAGCATGCAGAAAAACTGATGCAGTTCAGAATATTATATTAACTTTTCAAGTTGATGTAAATAAAATGCAACACTGTGAAAAGACTACTGAGAATACTGTGTAGATTAAATGAAAATTGCACTTCCTTTTCTGTGAATTTTCAGTCGTTAGAAAAATTGTTGTACAAACATTAAATGGTGCTATGTGGTGCTAAATGTGTTGTGTTTGTTTTTGTTTTTATTTGCAGAAGAAGCAGTTTTATGAGAGTTTCCAGCAGCTGCCTCCCTCTCAGTGGACAGAGCTAGCAGATCTGATCAGTCAGTGTATGGACTACCAGGCAGACTTCAGACCTTCATGTCGCAGTATTATCCGTCAACTCAACAGTCTCATCACTTCAGGTAAAGATGCGTACCATACTGTTCTGGTAATCAGCTGACACATACATGTTAAAACTGTCCTTTAAAACATAAATTAATTAGATAAATAAAATTAATTCAGTTAATACCACAATACTTTGACTAACTTTTTGTATCAGATATAATCCTTAGAAAAGAAGACATAGATAACAAATTATGGTGTTTTATGAAATGTAAATAAAACAGAATCCATGATTTGCAAATCTTATAAACCCGTATGTTATTCAGAATAGAACATAGAAAACATAACTGATGTTTAAAGTGAGACATTGTATTACTTCATGAAAGATATGAGCTGATTTAGAGTTTGATGGCAGCCAAAAATCTCAAACAATTTGGAATGCAAGTGACAAAAGTCAGCGCTAATAAAGAACAGCATCCTAAAGAGGTAACATTTCTCTGAAGTGAAGACGGGTGGAGGTTCACCAGTTCTGCAAAAAAATACCTCTACAAATTATGGGTCAATTTCAGAATAATGTTCCTCAATATAGAATTGCAAAGACTTTGAATATGTCATCACATGATGCCATCAAAAGTTTCAGAGAATCTGGAGAAATCTCTGTGTGCAAGTGACAAGGCCTAAAATGAATATTGGATGCCAATGATCACGCGGCACTGCATAAGAACAGGCATGATTCTTTCATTGAAATAACTGCACGGGCTCAGGGACATCTCCAGAAATCGCTGTCTGTAAAACACAATTAACTCTGTCATGCAACTTTATAAAAAACAAAGTTATACGTGAACATGACCCCGGATCATCATCTTCCCTGGATCAGAGATCATTTAAAACAGACTTTGAAATTCTTTTCGCAAAAGTGACCCGAAATAGGCACTCTGGTGGAGTTACTTTGTGTGTGTGTGTTTATAAGTAGTTTTAAACCTTGTGATCCACAAAACAGCATAAGAGTAAAAGAGTAAAAGAAGAACTGACTGCGTTACAGCACCCGCTGCTTGTTGAGAGTAAAAGCGATACGCGCTTTCACGTCTTTTTTTAGCGACTTTTCTTTAGAAAAAAAGTCGCTAAGGGGTCTGAAAACTCGCTAAATATAGCGACAAAGTCGCTAAGTTGGCAACACTGCTTGGCACTTGTGCAGGTGAAGCCAAAGGGAAGATATGCTTCACCATATTTTCTAGTCTTTGGCTTAGAATGAAGTTGGTTTGGAAACATATTCAGCGATGCTTCATCTCCCGCCCTGTGTGGGCGCCCCGTCAAAAACCTGTCCATTATGCTAGCAGTGTCCAAGTGTTTTTTGTTTTGTTTTTTTCCTTTTCATACCGCCCCCCCCCCCCCCCCCCCCCCCCAGGGGACGGGCCCCACACTTTGGGAAGCTCTGAGATAACACAATATAAGTATGTGCATTTCAAAAAATGCTCTAATATACAGTAGTACAGTGAACCTTTTAAATGTAAATTATAGAATAGCAAAGAGAAATCTTTGTTTGTCCTTGTGTTTGTGTGTCTGTGTGATTCGTCCAGGGGTAGCTGTTAAACAGACTACTGTTGCTACCAATAGCTGTTTTCCAAATGGATGATGTTTTAGGTATTACGCTGAGATTCACTGAAGTGAAAATACTGCTGACTGCTAACGTTGCCTTGTTTTTTGCCAGACTATGTGATACTTCATGCTACCGAACCTGTCACACAGAGCCCCGTGTGCAGATCTTACAGCCACCCTCAGCACGACCAGACATTGTTTGAGGAGAGATACTTGCGCTACATCTCCCCTCTGGGAAAAGTAAGTGTGAGGTGACATATAATGGACAGAAGCTTTAAACTAAATAAATGTGTCAAGCTGATGTTATGCTACACAAGCAGGACCTACTATTTGTGCTCATTCTTTATCCGTCTCTTTCATGCATCTACTTTAACTTCAGTTTTTACCTGTGACTTAACACATTTGCAGGGGAACTTTGGCAGCGTGGAGCTTTGCCGTTATGACCCGCTGGGTGATAACACTGGTGAGCTGGTGGCTGTGAAGAAGCTGCAGTCCAACAAGCAGTCAAACCTGGAGGACTTCCAAAAGGAGGTCAACACCCTCCACGTCTTACACTGCGACTACATCGTCAAATACAAGGGAGTCTGCTACAGCATGGGTAAAAAAAAAAAACTAAACAATAATAAAATGATCTGCCCCCTGCTTAGACTGTAAAACTCTTAGCTCTCCCTTTCCTGTTTTATAAATGAACTCATTAAGGATTGCTGTGCCACTTCAAAAACATGTTTAAGGTGACTTGTATGACTTTTTTGTAAAAGGTGTAAATGTAAGTGAACCAAGCAAAAGAGCTCGTTGCACTTACTCATTTCCTCTTAAAGCATGAAACTCACACATGTCTCTGTGTTTCAGTGACAAAGATTTGAAAGGACATTATCTGATGAACAACGTTATGGCTTGTCTGTTCACAGGTCGCCTCAGCATGAGTCTAGTGATGGAGTACCTGCCCTATGGCAGCCTTATTGGCTACTTAGAGAAGAACAAACACAACATCAACACCAGGCGGATGTTACTATTTGCTTCTCAAATTTGTAAGGTGCGTGAGCTTGCAAAATGTTAAAAATATGACCTCTGCTATATGGACAGGAATTAATTGTTTGCCCACACAATCATAAATGAGTATCGACTGCACATTCTATGACTTGAAAGTCTTTTGCTTTAACGTGTGCTTGACCTGCTGCTTTTGATAAAGATGATGAACATGTCTTCCCAAGCAAGTGTAAACCAGCAGGATTTAAAGCTGCCTGTGACGCAGCAGGATTACAGATCTGATTGGGCAGGATCTGAAAATTGACGTGACATATGTGAAGCCATTCCTGAACCAGTGCTCACGTTTTCCCTAAGGACCCCAAAGCGCTTTACACATCCAGTCATTCACCCATTCACACACTGGTGATGGCAAGCTACATTGTAGCCACAGCCACCCTGGGGTGCACTGACAGAGGCGAGGCTGCCGGACACTGGCGCCACCGGGCCCTCTGACCACCACCAGTAGGCAACGTTTGAAGTGTCTTGCCCAAGGACACAAACTGTCCAAGCCGTGTGTGTGTGTGTGTGTGTGTGTGTGTGTGTGTGTGTGTGTGTGTGTGTGTGTGTGTGTGTGTGTGTCTAATGCAGAATATTTCTCTCTGCTGTGTGGACCAGTTCAGTTTTGGCAGTTTATTCTTATCTGCTGTGTAACGATGACGCACATTTTAGAGTTGTATTAGAAGGTGACAAGAAGAATTAATAGCTAAAAATATTTACCTTCTAATACCATATAGCTTATTATATTTCCCCCACAGACACACACAAATACATAGACTTTCCACAGTTCTACGTGTTGCAAATCTTTAAAAAAAAAAACTTAAAACACAGAGGGAGATTGACAGAGCTAAAAATAAAAGTGTCTTTCGTTTGTTTCTAATTCTGTCAGGGGATGGAGTACCTGCAGAGCCTGCGTTATGTGCACCGAGACCTTGCAGCCCGAAATATCCTTGTAGCCAGTGAGACGCTGGTAAAAATCGCTGATTTTGGGCTGACCAAGGTCATTCCACATAATAAGGACTACTACCGTGTCACCCAACCAGGAGAGAGCCCCATCTTCTGGTAGATTTCCACTAGTTTCACCAATAAAAATCTAATAACTGCTTTTCAATGAATCAGCTACTTTCTTGTGTCGCTGGTGTGGTTACTAGCTGTTAATACTTCCTAATATGACTAAATGAAAGACACGAATAAAACCAAACATGAGACAGTGCTTATTTTTAAAAGAAATGCTTCTCAGAAAAGAATATGTAATGTTGAAAAGTGAAGCATAAGCTATGAGATAGATTTCCTCTGCTTGAAGATCACAGTTGCCCCATTACTCGGGATTATTCTGTGCTCTAATGGTCATGCATTTACTGCAGGTATGCCCCAGAGTCCATCACTGAGTCCAGATTCTCCCAAAAATCAGATGTCTGGAGTTTCGGGGTTGTTCTTCATGAAATCTTCTCTTACTGTGATATAAGTTTCAATCCGAAAAGAGTAAGAAAATGTACAATTGTTACAAATGTGTCTGGAAAATGCTTCAGCTTAAATATGGATTCCCATGGCTTACTGTTTTGTTTCAGCTTTATATGCAGGAGATTGGGCACAACGTGCTGGGTACATCCATTTCAGTGCATCTGGCAAATCTACTGAAGGGTAACTGGAGGTTACCACCACCTTTAAACTGCCCGCCCAAGGTACGTTTGCTCTGTGCGGTCGAAACTGTAGTTTTTTCGGAATACTTTTTGATCTTTGCTATTGTGAGTAAATCAGACCTTTGGAGAAACGACTTTCTTATCTGTCTTACATAAGATAAGATAAGATAACTCTTTATTGTCATTGCACAGTCATACATAGTACAGTAGTACAATGAAATTGGAAAAACTGTCCTACGTCGGCACTACATATAACACAACACGACACGATATGACACATCACAACGTAACAAACAACACAACACAGTATATTAACTTAGTATAAAAAAGAAGAATAAGTGTATGTGTATTGCACACTGTTATTATTGCACATTAATTATTATTGCACCTTGTTATAAATATAAATATTATTGTTATCGTTTTAAACATTGTTACCTCCCCCTAAAAAGTCCAGGGAGGTATCCAGTCAGGTCAGCTATTTACATTGATCAGGGCTATTGCCCTGTTGTAAAAGCTGTCCTTGAGTCTATTTGTTCGGGACCTCAGCAGCCTGAACCTCCTGCCAGACGGCAGCAGCTTAAACACCCGGTGTCCTGGGTGTGTGCATCAGCAATAAAGTAATTTCCCTTCTATCCTTTTATTACACAATGTTTATCCTTGCTCATATTACTTTCATTGTAATGCCAGGTGTACCTTATGATGAGGCAGTGCTGGGCACATGACTTTGATGAGCGTCCATTTTTCTCCAACCTTGGAAACGAAATTGAAACTATGATCCAGGATGAAAGAGAGAACTCTAAAGGCTGACGAGGATACAAGATACTTACTCTTTGTTCAAAAGGAAATCAAGTTTAAATGAGTACATGTTCACAAGTTCTCAGGAGTGAACATCCAATTATGGGAGTATGCGCAGGCTGACTTATTTATGATAGATCTCTGGGTACACTGGTTCTGATAAGCTCTGCTTAGGCTCTTTCAAGTTGATATCACAGCAAAGCCTAGGTTATTATATTTTTATATTTTTTATATTGTATATTTTTCCAGTTTTCACTCTGAACTTTTTGCAGAGATTTAATGGTTGCTAGAGATTGCTAGTTTTTTGTTTGGTTTTTTTTGGGGGGGGGGGGGGGGGGGGGGGGTTGTAAGTGTTCCGTAGCTCAGAACGTTCACAACGTTTTAAAAGTAGATGAAAAATATATGTTACCTGGATGTAACTTTAGTTCTCTGTGTTCATGCGTTGATCGCACTTACGAAAGATGCAGCAAAGCATAAATAAAGCTCTTTTCCTAAATCAAAATGTGTTTTTTGAGATGAGCGGGAGAAAGACAAGCTGGACAAGCTTATATAAAGCTAATAATAATAATAATAATAAGTTTATGTGGTAAAAAAAAATATATATATATGTATGTATGTATTAGAGATGGACCGTGTGTATTTGTAGCCTCGCTACCAATCCAGCATTTCATCTCCGAGGAAGTGATCCCAGAGAGAAGTAAAGCAAGTGTGTAACTTCATCTCTGAATGTTTATAAAGCATTCCAGCGTTAAGCTTAACAACGGATATATGGAGCGACTGCCTCTCTCTCTCCCTCTGCTCATAGCTGGACTGGCCATCGGCCCACCGGGCAATGGTGATTTTTCGTTTTTATGGGCCGATGATTTTTTATTTTTTTCTGTTAACGGTATAAATAATGAAAGGTGGTGGATTGGTCAGATGCTGGCCAGTGTGTAAAAATAACTCAGTTGTTTGGGGGTGGCTATCACAGAGCTTCCACAGATTCAGTAACATTAGCAAGTGGTGGAGGACAGCAGGTGGATGAGGGAAAGGGGAGGCAGGAGGAGAGATGTCAGTAGTACAATCATCCAGCGACGAGAGGATCTGTGTTCCAGCCTCAAATAGTGCTCCCGGTGATGACAGGTGATTGTTGTCAGGTGTGTGTGTGGGCCAAGGGCGGGAGCCCACAGTGAGCTCCGCCCAGGCAGAGAGGGAGAGAACAGAAACAGCAAATGTAGCCTTGTGGGGCCGACCGGGCAGGCACGGAGACCATGACAGCGCCAGAAAGAGGAAACCAGCGGATGTCGTGTTAAACAACAGCTGCAAGTTTAAGCTTTATCAGCTGTTGTTAGAGTTTATTTAATATTAATTTCAAGTATCAGCTGATGTTTGCTGGAGCCACAGCTGTAAAGCTGCTGGTCATGATATCGGTTTGTATATCTGGTGAGAGGGAAACATGAAGATGAAACCAGGAGATGTCCTTACTGAATCATCAGAGCTGAACAGGTGATGGAGAAACAGGTTTACCTTTTAGGTGACTTGAATGAGTTAAAGGGAAGTTATGAACTGTTTCTGAGAGACAAATAACACCAGGATCCTTTTTTACGCTGACATCTGGTAACTGTGCAGGGGCGGGTCTAGCAAAGTTTTGCCAGGGGGCCAGGTAGGGCATTAACAGGGAAAGGGGGCCACAAAGAAATACGTTCTTATTCTCGTTTAAAATGTCTAGCTTTTAATAAATAATTATCTGAATCTTACACCCAAAGTTTTAATCTGATGTAAAATGTATAGAAGTCCATTACTGTATATAGTAACTATTAAGTCTAATATACCCTAGTAAGCTGTAGTACTTTTTCCTTTGGGAAGATACCATCTGTGCAGTCTGCAATTCTGTTGAAGAAAGATGTTGAATCTATTTAATTACTCTTGAAAAATAATTGATTTCTGTGCATTTGTTTTCACACTGCATCAAATTAAAGTTGATTATTTTGATTAAGCATCATGAGGTGGGGGTGGTTCCCTATTTTTTTTTTTTTTTTTTTTGCTGGGAGTTTTAGAAGCCTATTAGTTAGGTTGCTTACTCTTTAAAATACCAGAATAGGAAGGATGGAGTAGGTTTAAGTTTTTTAGATTGATCAGTTTTGCTGAACTATTAAATATTTTGGGTGCAGTGTATTTTTTGCATACAGGTATAACAGAATAGCTTTAATGTTTGTTTGTTTGTTTTTTAACTTGAGTATGAACTTATACAAAAAGCAGCAAGATATTAAAAAAACAGTTATATTGATTAAAAAACTCACTATATCGGATTCATATCGGTATCGGCCGATATCCAAATTTATGATATCGTATTGGACATAAAAAAGTGGTATCGTGCCATCTTTAATATGTATTAAGTATTATTTCAGAATAATTTGCACTTTTTGCTTTTGCCAGTGACTGAAGGAGAATGTAAGGCTGAAAAGCAGCTTGTTTAAGTTTTAGCTGTGTCTGAACGGGTTTGAAATATTACAGAAACTTAAGCTTAAAAATGTGCAGATTTTTTAATGCAATATTGTATTTTCTTCAGTGTACACTGTAATACACTGTGTTTTGCATTCCTGACTTGTATGAAATTCTTAAAGCTTATAGTCCAGTTACACACAGTGGTAGAAATAAAGTAAGTATATTTACATATAAGTATATTAATATAATTCAGAATTTCAAGACATGCTTGTTTTTTTTCAGTATTTTGATTTTATCTTAATTTCACCCCAATACATTTATGACTGACTGATACAATGATTAACCCAATACATTCAAACCAGTTTGACATGGGTCGACTTACACAGATGTCAGCTGTTAGACATTATTCTTAAAAGTGACTCTCTCTTACAAAACTTGTATTATTATATTCGTATTAGAAATAAACCACAACAAAGACTAGAGAGAAGTACCAAAAAGTACATACAAATTTGTTTTTCACAGTGTTCTCTCTATCTCTCATTACCTTTGACTCCATAGTTTTATCTTACCAAGCCTTTGACAGAATAATAGTGGGTAATAATTCTTCTGTGCTGTTACTCAACCATAATTGTGATAAAACTGCTTTTACTTATGTGTGAATGGGTAGTGTAAAGCGCTTTGGGGTCCTTCGGGACTAAGTAAAGCGCTATACAAATACAGGCCATTTACTTGCATCGAAATGCTACTTAAAATGTCTTTGAAGTTTTCACTTAAGCAAAGCACTACAGTTTTTCTGAGATGCTATAACAAACACAGTATTGACAAAAGTCAAAGAAAATATGAATCTTCAGCGATTGCTACTATCGCCACATTTTAGATTAGGATCGTGTATTTTATGCCACATAAAATACATCCTAGCCGGGAGAAATCTGTGTACTAGTAAAAAGTCTTTGTAATAACAGGGGTCATAAAGATCCACTTTATTTGATGGGATGTGCAATCCAGCAGTCTTGAAGCCCATGTGGGACACAGGACCAAGTCCTGCTTTGGCCAGACATATCCCCATGTAAACGTCATCAATGGGAAGAAGGTTAATGGATTTTGACATTTTGTATATGACCAAAGCTGTATAGTGAGACAGGAGGTAGCCTGCACCCCCACAGTAAGGAGGGTATGAGTCGGACTCATGCACCTGAACAGGAATATAGTACTTGCTGTTATTCCCTCTAATAGGCCCTTTTCCCTGGATAAGATGGCCAGTAAAGAGGTGCTGGCTTCCGTCATTGTCCTTGAGGCTTTGCAGATACTCGACCATGTTGTCTGTGTTGGCAAAGACGTCGTCATCACCATTCAACAGGAAGTGGGCATTGGGACAGTTCCTTTCCATCCATTCAAGAAAGAGTATCTGCTTCAATGTAAGGTTGTAAAATGTGTCACTGAAATCCCATTGGAGGATGTCGTTGTGCTCCTGTTGCTCCAGCTCCAGGAGTTTGTTCAGCCTTTCCTTCTCAAACCCGCTCTCTGTCGTTCCTGAGATGAAGATCCGTCGAATCCACACACCGTTGTGTAACCTCTCTTCACCCCACGTTTTGCGCAGCACCTCTCTGCGTTCATAGTTCCCCGGAGAGCTTTTAATGACCAGAAGAAGAAAGACTTCTCCAGATTTATCAGCTCCTCCACATTTGTCCGGAATGTCCAGTAGCATGGGGAAGTGGCGACAGTGGCGATAGTAGAGGAAATCTTTGATATGCTGAGGAAGTGTTTGGAATCCTGGGATGTTGGCGGTAGATGTGTTTTGTTGACATTTTGGCCACGAGGACATATGAGAGTTTTTCATAGGTGTCTTCTTTTGAACGCCTTTGCTTCTGGTAGTCACAGGTACAAAGTCAAACCCACGGTGGAAAAATCCAACCCTCCAAAGAAGGAAAATCAATAAAAAAAGAACTCCAGCTATCGGGAGATTTTTTGACTTTCTTATTCTCATCCTTTAAACTCTGCAAACCAAAACAAGGAAGAACTCTAACAACAATAACAGCAAAAAAGGTACGCATCAAAACCATTAGGACAAGTAATTACTAAGGCACAGCCGAGGAACAAATCAGTTACTGACTCACCGACCTCATTTCAGTTTTCTCTAACTGTCAGGTTGATGAAAATAGATTCATCTTTTGCTATAATATCAACAGGTGACACATATATTTATATTTTTAAAATAATAACCACATTAACTCATACAAACCTTAATGCAGTGAGATGTGGTGAAATGTGATAATTGTCTGATTAGCTTCATCAAAATCCAGATTTAATCCAAGTTTCAATTTCCCAGGACAGGCATAGTATGTTGATCACTTGAGAATCCAAAATTCACAGTTTAGTTTTGCAGTTTCTGTATAGTTTAAATGTAAGCTAGTCACTTCCTAAAAAAGATTTTATTCTGTCTGCTGCCACACCTTAAACCTCATAGCTGCAAGAACGGATGTTTGTTCTTGCGCCCAAAGATATGAGGGTTGCACCGAGCCGACTAGGCGGTGCTTGCATTAACGTAGACAGGATGATAAAGAAATATATCTGCTCTGACGTTTTCAAATATTTTAATGGGATAGACTGTGCACTCCCACATTTAATAATATATGTATTTAAAAAGGGCTAGATTTACAGGTTTTAAGGTTCTGATAAACAGACAGAAAAGCACACTCTCCATGCTATTCACTCTTTCTCTTCACCATGGCCTCAGTACTCTTCTCTCTAGTTTTTATTTTTCTTACCCAGGCCTCTTAATTCTCTCCACCCTCCGCACTTACAAACTGCACTTGGGTAAATGTGATTAGCTGACAACACACCAAAACAACCCTGTTTCACCTAATGACTGTTTGGGACTGACCTCATTTTTATTTAATTTTTGTACTAGACTGTTTTGTTGACGATTTTCAAGCTTAGCTGATTGTTTGATTTCTAAAAGATGAAAATCATAAAACGATTCCAATGCTACCTTCTGATGGCCTTCGAGTGTACTACTACTAAAAGATTAAATATTACTATTAAACTTGAAAGTTTACATATAAAGTACTTGGCTTTTAAAAAAAAAACCCTAAACCTATAATGCCCTTTGTATCATATTTGATTCATGAGATTCTGAGACCTCTATCTCATTAACATGATCAATACTTGCCATAATTTTTTTTGTCTAAAATGAACATTGTTGTTAACAAAAAGTTGCCAAAAATGACCAGTGTATCATATGCAATACAAAAAATATATAATAAATATAATAATAAAAATATATCAAACACAACACAATATAGCAAAAGAATTGTTATGGATTTTGTCATCAGGGTTAATAAACATCTCAGTTCCAAAAAATCTTAGTTTTTTGATATGCTGGGTCTTAGAGGGTTAATGACTGTTTGGGACTGCACTGATTTTTATTTATTTTTTTTGTACTAATCTTCTGCTTGTTTTGCTGATGGTTTTCAAGTTTAGCTGATTGTTTGATTTGTAAAAGATGGAAATATTGAAATACTGAAATTAAACTTGAAAGTTTATGTATAAAGTATTTGGCTGTTTTTAAATAAGGAGAGCTCAAACAAGCTGAACCAGCACAGGCAGGTGCCCACTTAGATGCAGGAAAAAGCCACATTAAACTGAACTGTCAGTGCTGTAATTGTTAATAAAAATAAAAGTTGAGACATTTTGTATAAAAAAATTTGTATTTATTTGTTTGTTTTTTCATTCACATACTGTCCAAAGTGCTGTGGTTGTCACGGTTCTGGGCCAGTTTGACCCAGTATTTTGAGTTGTTTTGTTTTGGTGTGTTTTTGCATTATGGATTGTTTTCTTATTCTCTTGTAGTGTTTGTGGTGGTGATGATGATGATTATTATTAGAGTTTCATGTTTCTGTTTATCCGTGTTTAAGGATTTGTTGTTTCATGTTTTATTGTGAAGGTCTGTGTCTCATGTGAGTGTGTTCAGTTCTACTGCTCCCCTGTCTCGTTAGTCCCATTTCTCCCAGCTGTGTCTCCCTCCTGTTGTCCATTCCCTGATTACCACCCTGTGTATATTAGCCCTGTGTTTTCCTGTGCTCAGTGTTGCGTCGTACCCTCAGATCCTGCCTGTGTGTTCCTGTTTGGTTTCTGTTTTTGTTTCATGCCAGCAATAAAAGCTGTGGTTTTCAGTTACATTTTGTCTCGGAGTCCTGCATTTGGATCCACATTTCCACCTGCCCGCACACAGAGCCCTGGCAGTTAGTGATGGGCAGATGAAGCTTCATGAAGCACTGAAGCTTTTCATCCAATTGGTTCATCCCAGCGCAAAGCTTCTTGAAGCTTCATTTGCTCTAGTAGGACACCTACTGGACGTAAAAATATTAGTTGGCATGAATTTGAAGAGTGTGGCCTTTTGCACACAGCCTGTAAATGTCAACAACAAAAGGAGTGTGTAAAACATCTATATTGTAGTGATGGCAGTATACTGTGTATATTTATACTGGCAGTATGGAAAATGATTATTTGGAAATGCTTAAAATGGAAATGATCATTTACTGTGAGGTGAGGTGTGGTTGGGGTGTGGACAGTGGTTGTGCTTTTGTAACGTTGAGGTATGGACAGCAGTCCTGCCTGTTCACATTTTATTCTGTAAAAACTAAATTTTCACTGCTTTTATGACCTTTTTAGTGGGGAGAACATAGCTGGGATTTAATGATTTAACAAATCTTTTGAATCCTTTGTCCTCCACAATGCTAAATGGCTGTGAGTCCTCAATCACCATGCTAACCAGGTCTTCATCTATTTGAGATTGTTCTCCTGAGGAAAGACAATAAAGACAAAGGACAAATATAAATATCACACACGTAACTTATAACAGTTGTATAATATTGTTATATCATTTAGTAACATTACTGCATGCTATATTATCATTGCATTTGATGGCTCACCTGGTCTTGCTCCACAATCGGTGTTCCCTTATTCTCATGCAAAGCTCTGTAGTGCCTAAGCATGGATGAGGTGTTGTTGTTATATCCCAGCTGCCTGGCACATAGCAAACACTTCACCTTGTACAATACAGCTTAACATAAATTGTATTGCACCATCAGTATTATGAAAACACATCTTCTGTAGAAATTTACATACCTTGTTGGGAGGAATAAGATCAAAATGTTCCCACACAGGGGAGGACATCCTCCTCTTCTTAGCTGGCTCCATTCTCTCCTGACTTTCTCTCCTCACTCTCATAAACCTCCAAACTGTCTCCAAACTCTCACTAACCGCAACTCTCCATCAAACACCCACATTTTTGAATGAAGTCTGAGGGGTTTATATCGCTGTCACATCTCGCGAAAAAGTTGGAATCACTTCATGAACCAGTCACGTGGTACAGCCGGGCAGCGAGGCTTCGGACGTCATCATTTTCAGCTCCTCCCATAAATGAAGCAAGCCTCGATACGCGCATCGCGGAAACGCCCCCTCCATTACTCAACACACGCTCCGAAGCCTCGATACAGAACGTCCCATCACTACTAACAGTGGTTTTTGGTTCAGATTAAAATGACTTTCAGAGCTTGTTTTGTTGCCATGTTTGTGTTTCCTTTATACCAATCTTCTTGCTCAACACTCTGAAATGGTTGAGTTGTAAAAATCGTGTGTGAAATTAGGACGCCAAACAAGACTGAATAGCAGAATAGCAGATTTCCTTACTTTTTGCGTTACGTTTATATGGACTGTTTTTCCACTGTAATAAAAAAAATGTTTCTAATGTTTTCACATTTGTGTCATTTAAAGCTGTTTGTGGAGCCAGTATGCAGGACTCAGAGGCAGAACTGAACTCAAAAGCAGCTTTATTGCTTAAAGGAAAACTACAGACTAGGAGACAAGGAGGAAACTGGGAACGGAAGTAATAATCAACTTAATAATCAACTAGGAGACTGAAACACGAGGCAGACATTCAACATGATGGAGTTTGCGACAAATGACAAGAGGAGACAGAGAGCTAAAATATACCCTGGGTAATCAGGGAGATGGAAAACACACAAGTGAACTAAATCCACCAATGAACCGAGGAAGGCAAAGCATAGCATAACACACAGGGGATAAGGGACTATCAAATTAAAAGAAGGAAACAAAAGCAGGGAGGGAGACCCAGACACAGGGAACAGATAAAGAAACTAATGAACTGAGAAGCTCTAGGAAAGAGAATATAATTTCTTAAATCCAAGAAAAATAGAACACACTGAAAATACTGGTTCAGAGGCCGAGGACCATGACAGTTTGATTAATCCATTTCCACATTTTAGTTATTTCATGAGCATTAGAGGAGAATATATAGATCAAGATCCAGTATGGCAGAATAGGTGTAACATTGCTTGTGCAATCGTAAGATAAAGAAACTACATTGTTTCTTTAATTTAAGGTTTTAAATATGATAATAAAACTCAGTACAACACAACTGGTTCCAACCAGATTCTCCTCCTCAAATGAACAACAGTGTAAGACATATTACACAAAGACTTCTGGAGCAGTGTCCTTTGGAGAGACGAGGCCAAAGTGGAAATGTTTGGACATAATGGACAACACCACTTTGGACAAAACCAGCACATCAACACAAACACCTCTTACCACCTGTCAGCACAGGGGTGGGGAGGTGATGATTAGGGCTTGCTTTCCAGCCACAGGACCTGGGCACCTTGCAGACACTGAGGTGAACATGAACTCCTTTATACCAAGGTATTTTAGAGTCAAATGTGAGGCCCTCTGTCTGATAACAAGAGCTTGATTGAAATTGTGTTGTGCAACATCACAGTGATCCTAAGCAAATCAATAACCACATGTCTGAAAAACAAAAATCAAGGCATTGCAATGATTCAGTCAAAGTCTAGCTGAACCATTGCAACACCATGCACTTCAAGTCGACTGAATTGTTGTGGCGGGAACTTAACAAATGCTGCAAATCTCAAGCTTTTGTAAAATCATATTATCTTGCAAAGAATAAAGAGGCCCTTTTATCTTTATTCTTTAAAGGTAAACGAGGAAGAAGATAATAGAAGGAAATAGAAAATGCAATCTAATTTTACTAGAGACCTCATTTATCCAATCACAAATATTTTCATGATGCACTTTATTCTATGCGTGGGTGACTTATCTGACTTTTACACGAGGCACTTAGTTATACACTGAACCAACAACCAGTCTACTAATCTACAGTTGCACAATATATACTATGTACTCAGGAGGATTGTGTTTCAGGAAGTAGACTGGTGTTATACTGATCAGACCAGCGTTTCCTGACTACATATCATTGTCTCAAAGAGCAAGATAATGAACTCCAACATGCAAGTATAGTGGCGATAGAAAAAAAAAAACATTGTACAAAGGAGTATGTGTGACGGGGCGTGGTCAGCTGCCAGGCCCCCCTCATGGGTTTAGTACCGATGATGAGTGAGGCTTCCTCCTGACATACAAACACTCCAATTCAAGGAGTTCAAATGGTTTATGTTCCAGTTGCCTTTTGATGTTTTGATTATGTTTTGATTATTGTACAGTGTGTCCTGCACTCGAAGCCACAGATAACCTGGAATCAAATGAATTTTCAAAATGCTACCTCTCCATTTTCTCAGAGCAAACAAATTTATCTGATACAGTGACTTCAACACTGACTAATAAAGGAGCCACCCCATATTTAAATAGAAAAGATGTCCTGGAGGTGGAGTCACCTAGCAAACCCTCATCAACACTGTGGCAAGTGAAGCTCTCGCTGTTGCACAGACAGCTGATGCATGTTTTACTTCTATGCATGAAACAGTTGGGAAATGCTGCTCATGTTCTTACTTTCTGCAGGAAGAAGTTCGAATGCACACATTCAGATCATAGCAGAACTGATAAAATACAAGTCTGAAAAGATGCTGATGGGACACAGCGTGTGACTGGAGTGCTGTGTGACAAATTGTGGTTTCTTCGTACCTCGCAAGTCAAATGTTAGATCTCGGAAGTGACGGAAGTTAAAAAATAATTTTAAAAAAGGGTTTGTTTTGCTTCTTAGCAAGTATGACTATTTGGGCATTCAAAAATGGCTATGTGGTGCATTTTTGCCTTTGGAACATGCTAAAGAGTTCTTGTTAATGATACACACTTTAACACTTTTTCCAGACAATTGACTTTTATACAACTTGCTATTTTCTGGTACATGAGATTTGGAGGGGCAGCAAACAGGCAGGCAGTTATCCAACAAGGAAGTCCTTGTCCATGCTGTCATTTCCATAGAGTGTTTGAATCAGATTAGCAATACCAGCTATCCTCTTCAGTCTACCCGAGAAAATGCAAGTAACTATTTGAACAGTTATTAAAGTAACCTATTTGCCATTAAAGACATCCTTAAATACCAAACACTGATTGGGCAATGCAAAGCAGGTGCTGAGTTAAAGACCGAAAAAAGGGCACAGTAACCGCCGGCCCACCTCTTCCCCTGAGAGGGAAAAAAACAAGCCTTGTAGGCGTTGCTTTCAGTTAGCGTTGCTTTGTCTGTTATGTTGGCTTTCATCCTCCCTTAATTTAATTCTTAACATCTTTTAAAAAACCTAACGAATTTAAAACGGACCCAAACAGTCTCCTCACATTCCTCCACCTGGTGTTAAGTAAGGTTAGGATTATATAACAATTTTTTTTACAGACATGAACAAAATCCAAGGCAGCTTATAAATATTTATCCCAATGTTTATTACAAAATAATCCTCCAAAATGTCTTGCGCAGGTACACCCAAACAAAAAAGGTCCAAGGAAATTATGCGTACATCTTATTTAAAACGATTGTGTACTGCCAGTGTATGCAGTTCACAGTTACCATTTAAAGCTGTTTAACCGTACAACATATAGCCCCTTACTTAGCAGCATTAAACCCAAACAGATTTGAACATTTGTGCATATATTCGATTCAGCATACTGAATCTGCAACAACAGATATTGATTCTTAATGAAACAGTGATCCTGCATTGGATTGCCTACTGGCAACTACTTGTAACGGCTTTTACCGACACCCAGTTGTTATGTTCTGCAACACTGATGTAAGGCACAAATCCCTTTGTGTAACAGAAATATTGAGGCTGAAACAAACAAAATAAAGAAGGCTTAACAGAACAAAGAGGATTAAGAATATAAAATATATATACATATATATATATATATATATATATATATATATATATATATATATATATATATATATATATTACACCTTTTATTCTTAAGAAACCCTGAGAAATTATTTTGGATGATATCTGCGGCAACACAAGCGTCAGATCTAGAGCTGGGCATTGTTCAGAAGTTTACAGGTACAATTAAACTGCAGTGTAAAATTTACCAAATGTAGAACTTAAAATATCAAACCAACTCAAACATGAGTTCAATCGTTCTTTTTAGGTGATGAATTGCATTGTTATTTGTCCTGTTTTATTTAATGTATGTATTTATTTTTGGAGAAGTCTCAGTATATTTTAAGCACTTTGTAACTTTGTGCAGAAAAACAATACATAAATAAAATGTTTTCATATCATTGCTGTATTTTATTGTAAATAAATACCCAGCTCTTATAACCAATTTAACCCGCAAAATGTACATTCCTCCATACAATCGTAGCATGAAAAGACCCATACAGATGAACCATAGTACTCTGCAATGCTTTACATTTGAATTGGTTGATTATATGTCATCTGTTCATGATTTTCACACTGGCTGGCACGCGACATACAGAAAAACTCCAACAGAAAGTATGAATTAAATATTACAATCAGCTCTTAAAATTCACATTTGATTTACAGGCAGCTAACATTAACTTGGTAACTCTCCTTACACCTGGCTCATTTTCTACGTGATGGAAATTCAGTAAATTATGCAATATAGAGCCAACTTTTCAATTCTTGGCCATTTTTCATGTCCTTAATCTCAGGACAAGGTAGCTAACACACGGCTGCACTCTAGCTGGCAGCTTTTGTCTACTAAAACATGGCCTTTATTAGTCTGTATCAGCTGTAGCTATGCTGAACTTTATGTGATACTAAAATATAGAAAATCAGACCCAATGACCTTAAATGTGGACTCATTTTCCAATGAGAATTCTCAAAATGAGGCGTAACTTTACACTTGATGGCTACTTAAAATTCACATTCATTCTTTCTGTGCAGTAAGTGGGCATTTCAAGCAAAAGAAAAATCTAGCAATCCAACCAGTATAGTACCTATTAAGTAATATTAGACAATCTGGTAAAGAAAGGTACAAGATTTGGTGAGACAAAGACAAAATATAATGCATTATATTGTAATGCAACAGCCAGTCCTGCCTGTTCAAATGTTGTCAACTCATTTAAGGTATGTGCCAGTCCCTTCTGTCCAGCAAAAGTTTTTTCTCTTTACAGTATGTGAAACAAACACTTACATGTTCATTTGAGCTGGAAGCAGGAGGAACCGGAACATCACTAAGCTCTATTATTGCCTAGAAGTTAAAGTTTGGTGCTACAAATGTTTTTGGCTGGAGAGACCACATCTTAGATTTGGATCATGTACTCTGTGCCACATTAGATACATCTGAGCTGGAAGGAATCTGTGCACAAGTAAAACCTCTTTATAAAAGCAAGGATGGTATTGGTCTAAACTGTGGGATGGAACGTGTTGTCCTGCTGTCTTGACGCCCATGTGAGAAGTGGGGCCAAGTCCTGCCTTGGCCAGACACATCCCCATGTAAACATCATCAATGGGAAGAATGGTAATAGACTGGGACATATTGTAAATGACTGAAGCTGTATAGCCAGAGAGGAGGAAGCCCCCGCCACCACAATAAGGAGGGTATGAGTTTGACTCCTGCACCTGAACAGGAATATAGTACTTGCTGTTTGGTGATCTAATAGGGCCAACATTTTGGATCAGATGGCCAGTAAAGAGGTGCTGGCTTCCATCATTGTCCTTGAGGCTTTGCAGATACTCGACCATGTTGTCTGTGTTGGCAAAGACGTCGTCATCACCATTCAACAGGAAGTGAGCATTGGGACAGTTCCTTTCCATCCATTCAAGGAAGAGTATCTGTTTCAATGTAAGGTTGTAAAATGTGTCACTGAAATCCCATTGGAGGATGTCGTTGTGCTCCTGTTGCTCCAGCTCCAGGAGTTTGTTCAGCCTTTCCTTCTCAAACCCGCTCTCTGTCGTTCCTGAGATGAAGATCCGTCGAATCCACACACCGTTGTGTAACCTCTCTTCACCCCACGTTTTGCGCAGCACCTCTCTGCGTTCATAGTTCCCCGGAGAGCTTTTAATGACCAGAAGAAGAAAGACTTCTCCAGATTTATCAGCTCCTCCACATTTGTCCAGAACATCCAGTAGCATGGGGAAGTGGCGACAGTGGCGATAGTAGAGGAAATCCTTGATAGAATTAGGCAAAGAGTTGAACTCAGCGATGTTGGCAGCAGATGTTTTTTGTTGACATTTTGGCCATGAGAATACATATGTGCTGTTTTTGGTGTTTTGCGTCAGTCGGCTGTGGTCCTCTCTAACATCTACGTGGAAACTTATAGTTTTATGGTCAACAAAATCTTTGCAAAGGTGAAGGAGCAAAAGCCCGAGTGCTACCACCATCAATACATTTCTTGCCCTGATGGTTTTCATCTTCAAAACTCTGTAGCGACAAGACAAAAGACAGAGATTAATTAAGATCAGAATGAAACTAGACTAACTTATTGAGGAAGTTATTGATTAGAAGCAAGTACAAGCATGCAGTGAACACAAAGATGTGAGCCAAAGCCTTATAGATTTACGTACTACTTGTGCAGTGCATAAGACCCTCGCATTCTTCTTGAAAGTTCCTTTAGGGTGATGTGGTTAAACCCGCAACTGTAGCATACATTGCACTGACAAGGGCATAACTTGCAGGGAACTTGCAATTTGTTTTGTCAGAGTATTGCTGAACATAAACCTATGTTCCCTTTATTAGCTAACAATACAGTGGTTTTTAAAACACTTGTTGACTTGTTTGTATGTTACAATTGCTCTCTATATCTGTGGCATAGGCATAAGGTGAAATTATTTTTCAGAATATGATCCTTTGCTCTGAATGTGGTTTTAAGAGTAAACTTGTGATTTCCTGAAACATGAGGACAGAGTGCACTTTAACTCTAGAATGATCACGTACCAGTGTTAGCTCAGTGATCGTTACAATGGGCCTTATTATAATGTTGCCTTTGTCTTGTCTTGTAATGTGATACTGTATCAGTAAGGGTTGTGTCACTTTGGTGTGATCGTGTTTGCAGGCTGAGATCTACACTGAGGTTTCACCTGTTAAAATCAATCCTCAAACAGCTTAAAATGCAGCAATGGGTGTTATATTCCTTCCAACAGAGCTAATGCTGGTGCCTTAATGGTAGACCGTGTGGTGCACATGGGTTGACCATTCAAAGCATTCATTTTCCTGTTTTAAATTAAACAGAACATGTGTTGTGTTGAAAATATTTGTGCATGCACACAAAATGCGACACGCATGTAACAGCATATGTTTTTCACACATCCTTTTTACAGTACAGTTGATGTTTGTTTTGCAAAAGACTGAAGCATCATTTTAATTATCAAATTCTTTGCTGTAGCCCTGACACCTCATGGGCTGTGGCTTAACACTTATGCAAAACTAACATTTTGGTTTTAATTTGAAATGAAGGCAACACCCTCCCACGAAAAAACATACAAAAACACTTGGGCAACAGGAATGCAAACTCACCTGCACCACGACATGACTCTCAGAGTGACAAGCCAGCAGGAGTGAGGAGACCGAGCTTCAGAGCAGACATGAAGCAGCTGGACATGTGCCTGAAAAATCCACACACAGGATGCTGTCACACAAAATAAAAATAAATCAAATGTTGTTTTGTGTCCTCAGAATGGATGGAATATGTTACATAGGCGGTTTCTGACATTGAGTAATAAAACCACACAGTCATTCTGAAAGAAGCATTAAGGGGGGAAAAAGAAAGAAAGAAAAGGAAGTTCCCGGTCCACACAGGCTTTTGTGTGTTTTTTAAATGCAAATCTGACAGCAATAAAACTCAAAATGTGCAGTGTAACAGTGTTCAGCAATCCTTAAGCATGTTAGTGCGGTAGGACAGCTGCAGCAGATTGCTTTATGTTGTTATTAACCTCCTAGGACCTGGTGTCCACATATGTGGACATCACATTTTGGGTTATTTAGACCAAAATACTCAATTTTGCTCAACATGGGCCTGATTTCTACTTACAAGGACATTATATTGCTACTGTTCTATCAAAATTTTAAACAAATATCCTCATATGTGGCTCTTATTTTTCTTTTAAAAAAAATCTGGTAATTCTTTGTTTTTACATTAATTGGGCCTCAACATGCCCAAATATCAAGGAGAAATTAAAAATGCATGTCGTGGAAGAGTTCGGGTCTTAGGAGGTTAAAGCAGAATTTTCAGTGTTGACCATTTTAACTGTTACTAGTTTTCTTCCTCTTTGTCATGTTTCGGCTGTGTGGCAGGCAGGAGAGGACCCAAACGCAAACTCACAGAGACAAAAGGTAAACTCAAAAAACACAGCTTTATTGCTGGCGTGAAGTGGGACACGAAAAACAATACAAAATAAACTAAACTGGGAAAACTAAAGCACAAAGAGCCACAGGGAAAAATCACACAGCTATGATGGAGACTACGACACTGACAAAGAGAAACACAGGGCTTAAATACACAGAGGGATAACGAGGGAATGAGACACAGAAGGAGGGCACAGCTGGGAGAAATCAGGACTGGACGAGACAGAGACGCAAAACTAGAAACACTCACATGAGGCATGGACCTTCAAAGTAAAACAGGAAGTATCACACAGAGACGCGAACTAGACACAGTGGAGACAGCAACTAAGAAACAGAGACAAACCATAAGGCAGAGGTCTAAGAACCAAAATACACAGAGGGAAATACTCAGCTTTGAACACAAGAGACTAGACTAGAGGGAGTAACAAAAGACCAACCATGAGAACATAATGCACAATGCAGGGTGACAGAAAACAAGAAACTCAAACATGCAAAGACACACCATAAACAGAACAGAGGGGGCACAGAGAGACATGAAGGGCAGGGGAGACTTAACATGGGTTGAAACACAAGGGGGAACTAATAAGCAAATCAACATAGGAGGCCTAATGAGCTAAACATACTATAAACATCAAAATGAACTAAAACTCAAAACACTGGGTCCTAAGACCCAGGATCGTGACACTCTTTTGTTTTGCGTGATTTTTGTGTAGTTGGCACAACATCAGGGTAAAGTCAGGAACAATGGGCTTAGCTTTGGATTCCACAAAAATGGACTGGAAAACGGAAGTTAACTGCACAGTGTCGTGAGTATTTGATTTGTGACAGCCACGACATCAAAAACAATTAAAAAGATGAATAACATATAGGCCTATTTTAAAATTATTTTTGCTGTGTGTGAAAGTGTTATTTACTAGGATCGCTGAATATTTCTATGCTTATTTCAATTTCCTGTTACAATACAAAGGATAATTGTTAACCAGTTACATACTGTGCAGACTCACGAATACAGAAGGCTAGTTTTGTAAAAAGCAAAATGATAAACAGCAGTCAAATTAGTCTTCTGGACAAGGTAGAGAATGATTGCACAGGTTTTAAGTACACTTGTCTGGTTAAGACTTTCACTTTTAATGTGGTTTTTACTTTGTGGTGTTTCTACTTTCAGACAATGAGAGCTCCTTTCAGTCTTGAACATGTCCAGGTACAACAGTCATTTGAAGAGATTTAGAAGATATGCCTATTTACTTTTTAATCTGCAAGTCCGATGGTTATTATATATATTTCTTATTAAATCCTTTCATAGTGTATTGTCATCAAAGCATCAGTAGCCACAGGCTGTAATCTTTTTGCCAAATATTATATTTTATTTTTGTTGTTTGGTCTTTGTTGTCTGTGTTCTCCAGTTTGTTTTAAGATGGTGCCATTTAGTATTTAGTTAATATCTGCCAGCTCCATCACACAGAAGGCGTATTAAACAAATGTAATTTTTATAAACCATCGGGAGATTAAAAGAAGCATTGGTGAATATTTAAGTCCATTTTTTGATTTTTGATTTTTTTTTACATAGTGTCATATTGTTGAATGGACAATAGTCGAGCTTTAAGCGACGATTATTAGTTTGTAAAAGGAATTTTTAAATTCCTTTGGCTTCCACAAACCAGACAGAGTTTGTGGAAGCCAAAGTAAGCAGAGTAAGCAAAGTAACACGTCGCGCATGGCTGAAGCATCAGAAGACATTTATCTTTAGCTTTCGTCGAGTTCTCATATAGCGAGTCATGCCTAAACTATTGTAAACTAATCTAGGGGACAGTTAAGATTCATAAAATAAGAGATTTTAAAAAGCGACACTCCAAAAAAAATTTTTTTTAAACAGCATTTGTCGTCTATGCGTAATTTCTCAGGAAACTGTGTTATTATAGCCAGTAATATATCCCAATTACGCCGAGTACAAACTAAACATGTGATGCTCCCTATGCCAGATCCCGTTACTTTACGGAAACTTTATTCGAGGACGCGCACGGGCACAGAGACAGCACTTCGCGAAGCTGCTGTGTACAGTACTTACAAGTTTAAGAAGATCGCCCCTCTCCTGTGTCCGTAGTGAAGTCAGACTAATAGTGAATCCAGAATCCGGTGGCTGAAAGGCTCAGGTCCCTGCACTGCAGGGCGTTGTTCTGTCCGCCCCGTGCGTCATCTCCTCATCTATTGCCTGTCGGTAACGATCTGCGATCATCCCGCTATGACTATTTTCTTTCACAATTTCAATTACTTTGACTGTTGATTAATAACAAATATCTATAGAAATAATATTACTTGTGATTATTATAGGATATATGATATTATAATACTTTAAATGAAGTATAAGTATTACAATATCATTAAGACGCTGCTTAAATAAAATGTACTATGATTACCTAATAATAAAACCTTAAAAGTAAAGGTTATTCCCTATTAGGTTAGCTGTAGCTGTAGGAGGTGGAGCACGTCATCAACTAATCAGAAGGTTGGTGGTTTAATTCCTGGCTGCTCTGGTCTGCATGTTAAAGTATCCTTGGATAAGATACTGAATCCACTGGATTTTGAATGCGTGTGGATGTTTGATAGAAAGTACTTAGAAAAAGTGCTTGGGTGATTGAGGTATTCACCATTTATACATCCACTAGTAGCATTTTACACAACGCAGTCTAAGGAAATCCTTTAGCAGAATTTATGAAAGATCACATTATCCAGTTAAAGATTTGAGCTTCCTTTTCAACCAAATGGTCGGGCATTGCACAGCTACAAGCATTTCACCCCCCCACCCCCCATGTCATACTGTGTATGGCTGTGTGTGTGTGTGTGACAAATAAAATTTGAATTTGATTTGAATTTGAAATGGGACACTTAATATAGTTAAAACTCTACTTGCAGGGTTAGTCGTATCTGTAGAGACAGTACTTCGCTGTAGGACACAGCTAAATATCACCACAGTAAAACAAGAAGACCTTAACTCATGTGGATGGTAAAATGCTTTTAAGGGCTTGGCCTTGAGATTTAAATATTTCCCTGCACTTTGTCTTCAAAAGCTTTTTAATCCCTTTCGGATTTATCGTGAAAATATTTCTTCATCTTTCTGTTTTGGTTTTTTCTGTCTATACAACACTTTTCAGGCATGCTTCTGTGTAAATTTCAACCAAAATAAAAGGAAGTTCTTTCTGAAAGCCTGTTCTTCCTCGTTGGAGTGCTGCCATGACCATTATTACTCTTCCAGTGACCTTCGTTGTTTAAGCGCTCATGGTCTTAAATTTCCTCTATTTTGCACACAGTTTTTTGACCGGGGCTAGAAGGACTCCAAACGCTTTCAAGGACCTTTTGTACATTTTAAAACTCATTTTCCACGCTGCCAAGCATCAACAATGATAAGTCAAACATCTTCAAGAGTTGAATACTAAAAGTGTTCGCACTCCCTGCTGATTCCTGACAGAAAACACCTGATCCCAAGTTCCCCTTCAAGTTTATGTTTAATCCCAGAGGCTGTCCTACTTTGCTATCCCCACACGTTGAATGATTTTTAATTGAATAATTTTGCAATTTTGAATTGATCGAGCATGTTTGCCTCGCGTGTTCAACCTTTAGCACTTGGGTGAAAAAATTACAAATATTTCAGTTCATATTTACACTGAAATGTACATGTTTACGTGAAGCTTAACAACTAAACATAGAACGTGAACCTCAAGGTTTAGTTGCCATCGGCCTTGGGATTTTTTTTTTAGTCAAGGGTTAAAAGTGCTGAGTTAAGCATAGCATAAAAATACTGCTGTAGTATATGGAAATATAAATGCGGTTATAGTTTCTGCTGTCATGACACTAAAGCAATTTGGAGAAATGAAAGAGAAAGACAGGGAAGGGGAAGAATCTAAAGCTTAATCTTACCAGACTAACTGCATTTCACTGTGAAATATGGATTAAAAAGTCACCAGTGCTAGGACTGAATGTATTATGCTCTGTGTGAGTTTGCAATACCTGATGTAATATGCTGTGTAATCTCTTTTAAAGACTGAAACCATGCACAGCTCAGTTGACTACGAATCTGGAAAAATATGTGGCTGTAAGGTGATATGCAGCTTTTTAGTCACCAGATGTCAACTCGGGTGAATACCTGCTGGAGAATTCGGACCTGTATACTAAACAGCGCACTCCACCAAATGAAGTGATATCTTATGGAATAGTGGGGTCTACCCCTACAGCAGACTATCAAAGTCATTTAAATATAATGGGCAAGTATCAACTTTAAATCTCCCCAATTACATACAGACCAATTGTCTGTATCATCAACTCGGTCCCCTATAACATGTCAAAGTTTCTGGCTTCAATCCTCAATCCGTTAGCAGGCAGCTCTAAACACCATATCCAGAACACCTTGGATTTTTTTGAGAAGGTGTTGTGTTCTGTAAACACACATGGATCAGTGTAATCAGTCTGACTCTCATCATCCATTGGAGCATAAACTGGGTGTCATCAGGACACTACAACACAGAGCAAATTACATCCCCACAGACCGAGTGGCCAGGAAAGCAGAAGAACATCACATCAAGAAGGCCCTGAGTAGGCCCAGCTGAACATTTGTCAAAGACTTCCCAGCTTTGGCAAAAAGAAAGCTCCAAGGTATCCAGGAGAGAAGGACAACTGCTGCCTAAGCACTTTAGTGATCCCTTGTGTGTCAGGAGTACGGGAACAGCTAGGACGCATTTGAAACTGATCTCACAGCCCATTGCTGTTATATCTTTTACTATTTTACTTGCTATGATTGAGCATGCATCAAGACTTTAAAAAAAATGGAATTTCCACAGGACACACAAGGCAAAATAAAAGTAACATATAGAAATGTTTACAGTAAACACTGTTAAGAACTGGGAGCACCAGTCTAATGACAGGAACTGTTGTGAAGTCCTCCCCCCAGACATTAAATGTGAAAATGACCTTTTATTTTCCTGGTACAGAGCTCAGATAAGGCCATATAAACATTTTCTTTTATCAGGCATCAAGCAGTGACATGAGTGTAAAGAAAATGCACAGAAAATGCAACTCTCTTTCAATAAACATCTATTTTAAGGACAGTTTTTAAAAATTGTTGGTAATTTATTACTTAACCTTTGAGGCTAACATACTGCAACATAATAGATGCAAGTTTTGTTGTATTCATTTGTTTTTATTAATCCCAAGTCATTTGGGAACAGAGAGAATACATTTTCCTCTTGGCACATGTCAAAACCTGCTCACATTTTATCCAGAAACGTTTGATTTGACCTTCACCAAAACATCGTGTCAAGGTCGTTATTCCTTAGTAGAATTTTGCTTTAGCGGGAAATCTACAGTGTAACCTATATGGTAACCAGAAACCCCTTTTAGCCCTGTTTGGTATGTCGCAGTCGCATGTGACACATACTTAAAAAAGAAGGTGTCATTGGCAGGCATTCATTATTTATAATTCACTGGTGTCAGGTGGAAGATAAGCATCACGATGGATTCACCTGAGGTTAAAATACCTGGGTTGGACATCCAGGCTCCTTTTCAATCGCATGAATTACTTACATACAAGATACATACAAAATGAAAAAGAAACAGTGGTGCATGTGGTAGTTGTGAAACTACCAGGCCTGAAATTGCATCAGTACAAAGAAACTTTCCACTTCCTCTTCCTGCCCTCGTTCACATGTGCTAGGTTTAATTTTTTTGCACCACATTTTAACTTTTGAAGGCAGCTTGAGGCTGCAGCACGTTCACAGTACACAGTGGTCATGTATGAGATGCACTTAGCATGGGGATTGGGCTGTGGTGTCATCTTCTTCAAAGGGATGGAACCATGCATCCATTTTACGCTTGAGTCTCTTCTTAAGCTGAAAGCGGCGCTGGACTGAGGTAGAATTGTAAGCTTGGGTCTTTAGTTTGCTGTAGTAATCAGAGAACTTGTTAAACAGGAAAGAAATCGGCATGCCGTTGAGGATTATCCCAAAAGTAATGCATCCAAAGGCCACGATGCGGCCCAGGATAGTTACAGGAACCACATCCCCGTAGCCCACAGTGGAGATACTGACCTGAGAGAGAAAAGGGGAAACAAAATCCTATCAGAGTTATTTTTGATTCTAAGAATGAATTAAAAGTTTACACTAACAAGTAGTACAGCTGGCCTTGAAAATGTCTGCTGAATCGACACTTACTTGTTTAATTTCACTTCAAAAGCAACACAAAGACATTATCTGAAGTCTGCAGTGCAAGTATAAACATTAAAATGTGTAACTTTATTGGACAGTTCTGTACAATCATGCTGCTTCTTCCATCAAAACCTACACCCTAGCCTCTTTGTGGCTCTAGCAGGTGTCAAAATACTTAAGAAAAAGCACAGACAGCAGACCACTTCCGTTGACCAGTGTTAGGATTGCCATCTTCTAATTCTTTATGAGAAAACAGTTTGGGCAGGGTTTGCCTTTCATGAAATGACATTTAAGAAATTTATGCAAATAGACTAAAAAAATGCTGAGAAGAATTTAGTTTTTTAAGCCAAACATAAGTACAGATCACTGCATGTTACATTTGTGAAAATCAATTAATTTCTGTGTTTGACTAATAAGTAGTGGAATAATAACCTTTGATCTAGAGAGTATTTACATTTCTAGACAGGTGAAAGTCACACTTGTAGGTGTTAGAACGTTCAACTTATTGCTCAGGGGAAGAGTAGGTAGGTGAAAAAAGACTGCAAAAGGAAATAAGCGGCTGGTTTGGGTTAGGTGCTGTAGTACACATTTCTTTGACACTTAGAGCCCCCGAGAGCAGCCAGTTGGCTTTTCTACCTTTAAAACCTACCTTTAAAACCCGCCTACCAGTCAAATGGCTTTTAGCTAGGCTTTAGCTTCAGCCAAGTGGAAGCTAAATTGGCTAGTCATTCATATGTAAATTAGGTTGTTACCTGAGAATTCTGGAGGGGAGTGGGTGTGTGAGAATGATTGCTAATTTCTAACTGCCAACTGCCTCCTTGTTTGTCCGGGGGAGCTGCTAAAAGCTGTGAATTTCCTTTTGTGTTCGTCTTGATGCATTCTCAATCATCCAGGGAAATAAATCTCCAAAAGTCACCAACTTGGAGTGTTTCAGTTTGCCATCTTAGGGAGAAATCAACAGACATGGGTGTATGTCCTTTGTTGCTGAGATTTATTGATAAAAACAGTACAAAAAACCAACCATTTGTACACATATTTACAAATAATAATAAAAAGTGAGTAAGTACATTTCAACATTTTCAGCAATCACTCACAATCCTGGCACTGCCATGGTATCTCTGCATTTACCACATGTGTATCTGTAGCAGTGAACACATCGCACAGTGGCATGATTGTTCTTGCATTTGTGTTTGACCTGACACATGGCTCTCTTTCCAGGGCTAGGTGTGGAGGGTTGTGTCCAAAGCAACTGTTCTTTTCTTGCCTTCTTCCCAGCTACATGAGAGTGAGCCAACTCTCTTGCAAGCTCCACCAGGAAGTCCACCCGTCTTTCCTTCGTCCCGGTGCATGCTTGATACAGCACATGTGCATTCAGTGCTGCCATGTCAATCATGTTATAAAACACGGCAACTGGCCAGCGCCGTGTTCCTCTGCGGACAGTGTACTCCCGAACCATCTGGTCCATCACATCCACGCCACACTTTGTTTTGTTGTAAAGGGAGACAGTGTTTGGCTTCCTTTTGGTAGTGTTATCAGTCTGAACCACGCTGTGCATGCTACTAAGAATATAGACTGTCTTCTTCCGTTTGGCCGCATACGCCGTCAGCGTGGCAGCAGAGGTTGAAAACACCTAAGAAATAAGATAAATTGTTATTTCCATAGCCCTTTTACACACAATGAAACACATAAACATAGAACCACAAAAGACCTGCAACATACCTGAGTGGTGAATTCATTGCGATCTGTCTGTCTAGTGGATTGAGGAATTTCCCTGCGAATCTTGTTGACTGTGCCGAGGATGGTGGTTTTCCGTCTAAGAAGTTTTTGCGCAAGTGAAAGCGATGTGAAAAAATTGTCCGTGGTAACATTTCTGCCCTTGTCTAGGAATGGTTCCATCAGCCTCATTACTACATTTTCAGAAAGTCTCTCCCCACTGGGACGATTGGGGTCCTTGCCAAGGTATGGGAAGACATTGCAAATGTACTTGGATTTTAGGTCGCAAGCCACCCAAAACTTGATCCCAAACTTGTCAGGTTTACTTGCAATATACTGCAGGAAACAACACCGAGTCTTTGATGGGAAAAGCTGTTCATCAACGGTGATATGTAGACCAGGGTTGTAGCACGTGATGTAGTTGGTGACAAATGATCCCCACACACTGGAAATGCAGACTACAGATACCATGGCAGTGCCAGGATTGTGAGTGATTGCTGAAAATGTTGAAATGTACTCACTCACTTTTTATTATTATTTGTAAATATGTGTACAAATGGTTGGTTTTTTGTACTGTTTTTATCAATAAATCTCAGCAACAAAGGACATACACCCATGTCTGTTGATTTCTCCCTAAGATGGCAAACTGAAACACTCCAAGTTGGTGACTTTTGGAGATTTATTTCCCTGGATGATTGAGAATGCATCAAGACGAACACAAAAGGAAGTTCACAGCTTTTAGCAGCTCCCCCACCCCCTCATTCACACACCCCCACTCCCCTCCAGAATTCCCAGATAACAACCTAATTTACATATGAATGACTAGCCAATTTAGCTTCCACTTGGCTGAAGCTAAAGCCTAGCTAAAAGCCATTTGGCTGGAAGGCGGGTTTTTAAAGGTAGAAAGGTAGAAGCCTGGCCGGCTGGTGTTGAACCTTCCTTTTATTAGCGCACATAATAGGCAGATGTTTGCTTAGAAAGAAAAAGTCAAAGGCAGACGTGGAGATGTGGAGTTTATAGCTACAGACAGTGATACTTACTGCTGCCCACCACCAGGCGTACGGGATACTGCTGATGGGAGAGCCTTCGGTTTCCCTTTCTGCTGAATGCAGAAGAGCAGAGAATGTGAAGATTCCCAAGGCGATAAAGAGAAAAATGCAATAGGCCTCCTGGTAGCACCTCCGCAGAGTAAATGCAAAGGCCCTCATGCCGGTCGAGTGGCGGGCTAGCTTCAAAATCCGAAAGATCCGCAGCAACTTGACAATTTTGAGGACGTGGCTGAGCTTACTGACCCGGGCCATGGCCCTGAGGTCTTCTTGTGCACTCACATCCTCGGAGTCAGTAAAGGCTTCAAAGATGATCTGGACAAAATAAGGCATGACTGAAACCATGTCCACAAAGTTAAGTCCGCTCTTCAAAAATAATACAATGTCAGGAGTGGTGATGAGACGAATCAAATACTCAAAGGTGAAGAACACAATGGTGACGATCTCTCCCCACTCCATGTAGGTTTTGTCATCGATTCTGTACGACTGTAGTTCTTCCACAGTGTTGAGACACATTGAAGCGATGGACAAGAGCACGAAAAGGTTAGAGAGCAGAGTGAAAGTCTTCGCAAGAGTTGACGAGTACGGATTCTCCACAATGTTCCACATAGTCATCCGAACGTCCCCAAACATCATGTCCTTGAAATAATCATCATTGTACTTTACCTCGACCTCAGCCATTAGTTCTCTTTCCACCTCCAGGTTCTCCTTCAACTCATCTACCTTCTCCTGAAACACCATCCAACAGCAGAGCTGTGTGTCCTTCAGGCTCAGGCCCCAGTATGCAATTTCTTCCTCAAAGCTGATGGGACACATTTCCACTATGATCCAAAGCACTCCGGTTGCATAGAAATGGCAGATGTGGTGAAAGAAGGCAGGATCCCGGTCAAAGAAGAACTCGTTGCTGCACACAGAGTAGTCATCACAGAGGGTGAGGAGTTTTGCCTGGTCCCGGCAGAGAGCTAAGGAACCTATTCGAGTGTTAGGATATCTAACTGCACACATTCTTGGAATGTAAAACACTTTCCCTCCTACATTTAAGTTCATGTTTTGCTGGGGTTTGGGTGTCTTCTCACCTTTAGGGCAGTCATCTTTAATCCCAGGATAGTCCAGATTCTTCAGTGAGCTCCACGCTTTGGCTGTTTTTTCCTGAGAAAATGGGAATGTTTTATTACCCTTTGTGCACTTTGAGAGAGAGCTGACACTATAGCAGGAGCTCTGCAAACATGTTTGCAGCTGAGCGTTCTCTGAGCAAGCCATATCAGCTGTGGTCCAAGACAGGAAATGCAACAGAACAGAAAGAGGAAAACAACCATTAAAAGAAAGACTCTGAGAAAGGGATGTAATCAACACATGGTAAATCCACGAATATCTGATCCTGCAGCCACTTCTGACATCCCAGGGAAAACGGGGTTTTCCTGTTTGATGGCTCAGCTGTGGCTGATATGGTGACTCCTGGAAGTTAGGGGACAGAAGGAATTTCCTCTGTTTGTTACAGCAAAGACAACACATTGGACTTTACGACCAGAAGATCAGGACAAGCAGCAGGGATTTTATCCATTTAATCTCATTGGGACCTTTCCAGGTGCCTTTAAGTAGTTGTATATTTAGGTGGGAGGGGCATGGAGGGCAGGATTAGTAAACAAAGTTGCTTTAAGGATTTTGAACCTACGCAGGTACGGGGAAAACAAGCAAACCTCACGCAGTAAGGCCTCAGCCAACCAGGAAGTGTAAAACCAGAACCTCCTTGACGTGTAGACAACAATACTAAACACTGCACCACTGTGCCACCCTCAGTGGTCATTTTTTTTAAAATTAATATTGAAATCACAGCATCTAAATTTTATACACATAAAATACAGGATAAAATGAAATGGAATGAATACTACAGAATGTACATAAGGTGCAGTTGCAGTCTGGCAGTGTGAGCAGTGTGACAGTTCAACTGTTTAAGAGGGAGATGGTGAGGGGAAAGAAACTGTTCCTATGTCGGGTGGTCCTGGTCTGCAGGCTTCTGTACTGTCTGCCAGAGGGCAGCAGGTAGAGAAAGTCTGTGTCCAGGGTGTGAGGGGTCTGTGATGATTTTCCCCGTTTCCTGGTTCTTGAGAGGTACAGATCCTGGATGGAGGGCAGGGGGGCGGCGATGATCCTTTCTGCTGCCCATACAGTCCGCTACAGTCTGCTCCTGTCCTGTTTAGTGGCTGCTCCATACCAGACTGTGATGGAGCACAAGACAGACTCAATGACTGCAGTGTAGAACTGGATAAGCAGCTCCTGTGGAAGACTGTACTTCCCCAGTTGTATCAGGAAGTACATCCTCTGCTGGGTGTTTTTGAGGATGGAGGAGATGTTGGTCTCCCACTTCAGGTCCTGGGAGATGGTGGTACCCAAGAACTTGAAAATCGCCACAATTGACACCGGGCTGTCTGATATGGTTAGGGGGAGCAGTGTTGAAGGATGTCTCCTGAAGTCCACTGTCATCTCTACAGTCTTCAGCACAGATGGCAGAAATGTGGAGTTTTACATAAATAACTTAGAGTTAACCTGACATCAAAACTTCAGTATCTTTGTCTTGAACCCAACAAGGTTTATCAGCCTTAATAAAATGCAGTCCAATTCTTCAATTTCTGCAAAACAAGTAAGTAAAGTTGTATTTATATAGCACCCTTCAAGACAAAAATCACAAAGTGCTTCACAGAAGCTAAAACAAAAATAAAAATCAACCAAAAGCAAGTTTAAAAAGATGAGTTTTTGTAACTAATTAGGTTAATCAAAAACACATCAGTAACACGACTGGGTATAAAAGGAGCATCTTAGAGATGTAGAGTTTATCAGAAACAAATATCAGCAGAGGCTCACCAATCTGCAAAAAAGAACAACAACAAATCAGAGAGCAATTTCAGATTAAGAGAGACTTTGAATATCTCTTTTACAGTGCATACGTACTGTTGTCAATAAGTCCAGAGAATCTGGAGAAATCTCTGTCCACAAGGGACAAGGCTAATACTTGTGATCTTTGGGCCCTCAGGTGGCATTGCATTAAATGAGAGAGATTACTGTCTGTGAACACAGTTCATAGTGCCATTCAGATACAGGTTAAAACTCTATAATGCAAAGAAGAAGCTATCAGTTCTATTTGTATGGCGCCAAATCACAACTACGGTTGACTCAGGGTGCTTTATATTGTAAAGCAAAGGCCCTACAAAAATACAGAGAAAACCCAACAATTCAATGAACCCCTGTGAGGAGCCACTTGGTGAGAGTGGAAAGGAAAAACACCCTTTTAACAGGAAGAAACCTCCAGCAGAACCACACTCAGACAGAGTCAACCAACCATTGTCATATACGTGTGCACTTACAGTTAAACTGCACATCAGTCCACTGAAGCAGAAAAAAATCTTCCCACACAAAATGAGCACAATGCAGCACGGTTATCAGGATAGACTGTGGGTGGTTACATTCTCTGCATGCTACACTGATGAGGTTTGAACTAGTTCACTGACTTAGTAAATTATTTATGAATGTAAGTGGATGTGAAACTTAAAACATGCTTTGACTACACTAGGAATAAGTCTCTTCTACATTTGTCATGAGACAGCTGTGTTGCTACCAACACACACTCGTTGGTTAGATAAAAAAGGGTGTGTAAATCCTGTATATGTGTAAGACAGATTGTGTAAAATGTAATCCATTGGTGAATAGTTCACTTGGCTATCTGAAAAAACCCACCCAACCACACACAAAAAAAAAACAGCTGGGTGTTGCCCTAGATTGATGGCTTATGTGCTGTGTTGTGTTGAGGTGGCTATAAAAATGAGATTACACAAACTGCTGAGGACCTGAAATCCTACATCAGAGCTGCAGGAACTGCTGTCCTCACTTCACAGACACTTAAAGAATAGTTTTAAAATACTGACTTCTAATAAATCCCTCATATTAAAGAGACACTACCAAGCTATTCTGTTTTGCCTCTGCACTCTCTACCACTCACTGTGACACAGAGTAATCTCTCAGCTTAATTAACTAAGCGTGATCTTCTCCTTCTCCTGCTAACCTACTTATCTCACTTCAGTGAACTGATCACAAGATGAAATCTGCAAGGGACAGAGGGGGATTGGGCAGCTTTATCGGAATACTACAAACATAACACAAACTGGAAACATGGAGTTGGTAGTGGTGCAGTGAGTGATGATGTTTCTAAACGTACTGACAGGTGTGTTTGATGTGCTGGCCAACCAGAAGCTTGAAACATACAATTTCACTAAGGTAACAATGTTTCATAAGCGACATCACTTCACAATACTTTCTGCAAGACCTCGAATGGCGTGAGCCTCTTCAGCTGGATGAAGATAAAATAGAAACAGTTCCATCAAAGGTTTTTTTTTTATTTAGGCAAGGCAAGGCAAGGCAAGTTTATTTGTATAGCACAATTCAACAACAAGGTGATTCAAAGTGCTTTACAGAGACATTAGAAACAAGAACAAATAAAAAGCATGATTTAAAATTGAATAAAACAAGCAAATAAACTAACTAACTAATTAACAAACAAACAAACAACAGTATATAAAATCAAAACAGATAAAATCAGAACAGTAGATAAAATCAGTAGTTAAATGTAAGTTTTGAAATTTAAGCTTAAAGTGTGGATTTGGTGCTTTATTCAAATGCAGCTGAGAACAGGTGAGTCTTCAACCTGGATTTAAATAAACTGAGTGTTTCAGCTGATCTGAGGCTTTCTGGGAGTTTGTTCCAGATATAAGGAGCATAAAAGCTGAATGCAGCTTCTCCGTGTCTGGTTCTGACTCTGGGAACTGATAAAAGACCGGATCCAGATGACCTGAGGGATCTGGATGGTTCATACTGGGTCAGGAGGTCATTGATGTATTTTGGTCCTAAACCATTCAGAGCTTTATAGGCCAGCATCAGAACTTTAAAGTCTATCCTCTGACGGACAGGCAGCCAGTGTAAGGACCTCAGAGCTGGACTGATGTGGTCCACTTTTTTGGTCTTAGTGAGGACTCGAGCAGCAGAGTTCTGAATGAGCTGTAGTTGTCTGACTGATTTTTTAGGTAGACCTGTAAAGATGCTGTTACAGTAATCAAGCCTACTAAAGATGAATGCATGGACTAGTTTTTCCAGGTCCTGTTGAGACATCAGATCTTTTATCCTTGATATATTCTTGAGGTGATAGTAAGCTGACTTTGTTATTGTCTTAATGTGTTTTTCTAAGTTTAGGTCTGCATCCATCACTACACCCAAATTTCTCGCCTGGTTTGTGGTTTTTAGATGTATAGATTGAAGTTCTCTGGTGACCTGTAATCGTTTTTCTTTGGCGCCAAAGACTATTACCTCAGTTTTGTTTTTGTTTAGCTGGAGAAAATTGTGGCACAACCAGTCATTGATTTCCTCAATGCATTTACCAAGAGCCTGTACAGGGCCTCGGTCTCCTGGTGACATTGTGATATATATTTGTGTGTCATCTGCATAGCTGTGGTAGTTTATTTTGTTGTTCTTTATAATCTGTGCCAGTGGCAGCATGTAGATGTTAAACAGAAGGGGTCCCAAGATGGAACCTTGGGGAACTCCACATGTGATACTTGTCTGCTCAGATGTGAAGTTACCTATTGATACAAAGTATTTCCTGTTTTCTACGTATGTTTTGAACCAGTTTAGTACAGTTCCTGAAAGACCTGTCCAGTTCTCCAGTCGTTTGAGTAATATGTTGTGGTCAACTGTATCAAATGCTGCACTGAGATCCAGTAAAACTAGGACTGACATTTTTCCACTGTCTGTATTCAGACATATGTCATTAAACACTTTGGTCAGAGCGGTTTCAGTGCTGTGGTTCTGTCTAAAACCTGACTGGAAGGCATCGTAGCAATTATTCTGTTTTAAGAAGTAACTGAGCTGTTGGGAAACTGCTTTTTCAATGATCTTACTTAAAAATGGGAGATTTGAGATCGGCCTGTAGTTGTTCATTTGTGTCTTGTCAAGATTGTCCTTTTTCAGTATAGGTTTGATTACAGCAGTTTTTAGTGATTCTGGAAACACACCTGATAATAAAGAAAAGTTGACGATCTGTAACAGGTCTGACTCTAAAGTCTTTGAGACCTTTTTGAAAAAACTTGTTGGCAGGACATCTAAACAGCAGGAGGAGGAGTTCAGTTGACCTAAGATGTCCTCCAGGTCTTTGCTGTTAATAGGTTGAAACTGTTTCATGGTGTTTAAACAGTTTTTCGGTGGACACAGTACATATCCTGGATCTGCTGTTGATGTACCAATTGCTTGTCTAATTTTTTGGATTTTTTCAGTGAAGAATTTGGCAAAGTCATTGCAGGCCATGGTCGAATGAAGTTCAGCTGCCACTGACACAGGAGGGTTTGTTAGCCTGTCAACTGTAGAAAATAAGACCCGAGCATTATGGCTGTTTTTAGTGATGATGTCAGAGAAGTAGGACCTCCCTGCATTCCTCAGTTGTAAATTATAATTGTGAAGTTTCTCTTTATAAATGTCATAATGAACCTGGAGGTTTGTTTTTCTCCATCTGCGCTCAGCTTTCCTACACTCTCTTTTTTCATTTTTCACCAGTGTGGAGTTTCTCCATGGAGACTTTTTCCTTCCAGAGATAACCTTCACCTTAATGGGAGCAATAGTGTCCATTACATTTAACATGTTAGCATTGAAGCTATTGACGAGCTCATTGACTGACCCTCTGGGCAGGTCAGGTGTTAATGGGAAGACCTGGTTAAAAATTGCACTACTGTGTTCAGTTATACACCGTTTTGTGATCACTGTTGTTGATATATTTGTGTGGGCTGAGATTTTACTTTCAAAGAAAACACAGTAATGATCAGACAGGCCCACATCAGACACAGTAACCTTTGAAATGCTCAGGCCTTTGGAGATCAGTAGGTCAAGAGTGTGTCCTCTATTATGTGTGGCCTCTGTTACATGCTGAGTCAGCCCAAAGTTGCCCAGAGTGTTACTCAGGTCTTTAGTCCCTTTGTCCTGAGGGTTGTCCACATGAATGTTAAAATCCCCAGCAATAATTACACAGTCAAAATCAACACAGATCACAGACAGCAGTTCACTGAGGTCATTAAAAAAGTCTGTGCAGTATTTGGGAGGCCTGTAAACATTAAGAAACACAACTTTGGATGGGGCCTTCAGCTGTAAAGCCACATATTCAAAAGACTGAAAACTTCCAGGAGATAGCTGCTTACATTGAAATGATTCATTAAATAAGACAGCAACCCCTCCTCCTCTCCTGCTCGCCCTGACCTCACTGATAAAACTGTAGTTAGGAGGGGTCGTCTCGATGAGAACAGCTCCACTGTTACTTTGGTCCAACCAAGTTTCAGTTAAAAACATAAAATCAAGGCTGTGCTCAGTGATTAAATCATTAATTAAAAATGTTTTCCCAGCTAGAGATCTAATGTTTAATAAAGCCAACTTAAGTGTTTTAGAGGTATTACTTGTCCCCTCGTGTTTGGGAGCAGTCTGTGGCACACAAGGTATGTTTACTATGTTTAAAGATCTTTTAGAGTGCAGCTCTCTGTGTTTTGACCAGGCCACATGTCTCCTGTCACCTAAAAGTACAGAAATTTTAAAACCTTCTAGTAAACAGGGTCCCAGCTTCTCCTGGGAAAAGTCATCACTGCCATAATCCTCACAGCCCGGACCCTTCACACATCACGCATCAGACTGCGGAGACAGGGCATGAAGAGGAACTAAGGGGGGCGAGGCTGGGCAATGTGACTTCGATTGCTCTGTTGAGGGTGGGGCTCGATGGCGAACCTTTGGCCGCTCTGGTGGGGGGTTTATGGGGGACAAAAAGGGATTGGGACGGGGGGTAGATCTGAGCCCAGCATTGACCCGCTCCATCATCTCCTCAGTGAATTTCAGGTGTGGGGAGGAGGGAGAAAGGGAGGGGGAGGAGGGTGATGGCCTGTCAGGGGTTTGGGGGACTGGGGAAGGTCGTGGTCCCTTGTCCTGGTCGTTGGTGTTGTTGAGAGAGTTGGAGGCAAATAGGGACCCCTCTTCTTGCCTTAGATGTCTCTCCTTTCTGAGGCTCTTCCTCAGATGCCATGGATGTCTCTCCTTTCTGAGGCTCTTCCCGGGTGGGGGCAAATGGAGCTCCTCCTCAAGGTTTCTGCTGGGCTTTGTCTGTTCTTGGAGTACTGTTTGTTCCTCTTTATGAGATAACTCCTCGTTTATCTCAGCCTTGGCACCAAGCACGGATGGATGACGTATGGAATAAAACAAGTTGGAGGTGAACAGTTTCACCCCTGACTTGTTAAAATTAAATCCATTTGCTTTGAACAGATGCCTGCGTTCCCAAAAAATATTAAAGTTGTCGATAAAATGCACTGAGTGGTCAGCACATGCTGATATAAGCCATTTATTCAGTGTAAACAACCTGCTGAATCTCTCGTCTCCTCCTCTGACCGGCGGTACAGGTCCACTGATGAATACAGCTGCATTCAGAGAGTTTACAGTATTTAATAATCCAGTAAAGTCCCGTTTCAGAACCTCCGACTGTTGTTTGGACACATCGTTTGACCCTGTATGCAGAACAATGTTTGTCACAGTTGGATATTCATCTGCAATTTGAAGAATTCTCTCCTTCAGGTTGTTGACCATATCGTTAGGAAAGCAGAGGACTTTAGTGTTCTTACCGCACATCATTTGTACATCCTTTACGGCAGAGTCACCCACAATCAGAGTTTCAGGCCTAGCCTTTAGCTTTCCCTGTGGCCTTTCACTTTTCAACAGATTTTCAGACCTTATTTCGCTGCTTTTAGATGGATGGTTGTCCGATATAGATCCAGGGTCCTTTGATAGTGGAGCAAATCTGTTCTGCAGTTTCACATTCAGTTGTTTTGGAGGTTTGTTGTTAACCTTCCTATTCACGGTTGTCCAGTCCTGTTTCCTCCAGTATACAGGGGTAGAAGAGCTTCTCTGTCTCGTAGGAAGTGAAGGCCAGTCGGTTTCAGAGATTTCAGCTCGCTGTGCCCTGCCTGTGATACGTCCTCCCCCTTCCAGGAGACATGATTTATGTCTTGGTTTTGCACCAAGACAGTCTAAGGGGGGATTATCACTTGAGGATTTATAATAATGCACAGTCTACTTTCTTGGTCATGTTATCTGTGCTCCTTAGCTGTGTACTAGCTTGCTCATCACCATTGTTTTGAATCAAAGGCAAGGTTGTTTCATTTCCACACAGTCCATTTACCTCCACGTTTACTTCTAAGCGATGAATTTTTGTCTCCAGTACTGCAATCTTCTGCAGGAGGCTGTGGTAGTCATCTGTGGAGAGGGAAGGCATCTTGTTGCTAGTTAGCCTAGCGGTTAGCACCTTTCCAGGCTATTGAGGCTGCTCGGTGCCCAGACGCTGTAATCAGACTTCAGCTGTGTCTAGGCCACAGACACACGGAGCGCTGAGGATAAGGTAACCATAAAATGTTGCTGTTTCTGTTAAGAACACTCTAGTCCTAATGATCTACAAGTGTCCAGAAGTTATCGCAGGTAAGCTCACACGGAAAAAAGGGAAAAAATCAGCATAAAAATCAATATAAGAAGCAAAGCATTCAAGAGCAAAGAGATGAAGTGTCCACACTCACAAAGGGGAGGAGCAAAAAAGGATAGACTTTAAAGTTCTGATGCTGGCCTATAAAGCTCTGAATGGTTTAGGACCAAAATACATCAATGACCTCCTGACCCAGTATGAACCATCCAGATCCCTCAGGTCATCTGGATCCGGTCTTTTATCAGTTCCCAGAGTCAGAACCAGACACGGAGAAGCTTAAGATTTCAGAATAACTCACGCTCAGTTCATTTTACACTGGTTCCTGTCAGTCTCTGTCCCCCATCTCAAGATATTACTGCTAGGTCTCTCACATGCGCCCGAATAAAGAGATCATATCGTATCTGTTTTAGCTTCTCTCCACTGGTTTCCAGTGAGGTTTAAAATTGATTTCAAGGTCCTCCTGTTTGTATACCACTACAGGATGTATGTCTACAGAATGTGGTCCTGTAGACCTAAAACTAAAGATGACTCACTCACATTTTTGCTCATCCTAGCCTCGGTGCCTTTTTCTGTTTAGCACCTACTAACATGTGCTTTACTTATTTCTTATCTATTCCCTTGCTTTGTTTTTCTCTATTCATTCTAATTTTTGTACAGCATTTCTTTTTTTTTTAATAGATATTCTTTATAAATAAAATTTAAGTCGAGTCATGTTTTACAGTCTTGATACATGCTGGAATTACTGAAAGAGCATCTCAACCTCTGACCTCATTAAAATCGAGAAAAACTCTTAAAGCTGGAGGCAAAAATCAGTTTTTTTCAAGTGTGTAATAAGAAACTACAACGAGATTTTATGAATGATTGTGACGTGTTGATTCCATCTCTAATTTATACATAATGTCTGTGACATCACGAGCCTCATTTTGCTAAAATGCAAATTGTTGTAATGTTACGGACATTAGACACCAACAGTTATTATATTTTCAGTTACTGCCAGTTAATAAGGCAGAACATGCTGCATGCTGCATGAGTGAACGGTAAGAGCGACATTTAAGACAGCAGCCATTTCCACTTATGTTTGGCATGCTAAAGATGAGCTGCCGAAGTTCAGACTGAGCGTCAGAACGGGGAAGATGCTGATCTGCTGTGGTTTTCCCACAAAATCAGCTCTAGGGTTTACAGAGGATGGTCCAAATAAAGAGAAAACATCCATTGAGCGGCAGTTCTCTGAGAATGTTTGCTAATGCTAGAGGTAATAATATAATCAGACTGCTTCAAGCTGCTGGGATGGAAATAGTCACACAGGATGCCACTCCTATGAGTCAATAACAGGAAATTGATGCTATTGTACCACAGAGGCTTTATCTAGTTTCTATTTCTGCTGCAAAATAATAATAATAATGATGGATTAGATTTATATAGCGCTTTTCAAGGCACCCAAAGCGCTTTACAATGCCACTATTCATTCTGTTAGAGATTTTCTACATTATACAAATCTCTATAAAACAATATAATCAAGTAAGCCTTATATTCTAACCAAGTAAACCTTATATTTTAACCAAGTATGCCTTATATTTTGTGTGTTCATATATTTTCACATAACCAAGCCTATTGTTGAAGAATCACCTAACCAAGTCTATTGTTAAAGGAAAACTGATGCATTCCTTACCTCAGTGTCTGAGATGTTTGACAGCATGATATAATGATGCATTCTTTTCCTTTAGTGTCTGTGATGTCAGATAAAGCATGATATACTTCTGTATTCTTATCCCAGTGTGTGAAAGATCAGATAAGCTGATTTAATGTTTAACCTCTTCCCTGACAGTTAAAAGAGGAAGTACTATGTAACCCATTTTTGCCTTATAAATAAAGCAAGCGAGCCTGTGCTCGGTGTGTGTGTCTTCTCAGAGAGACATTCACCCGTGCGCACGTTTTCTAATTACACTCTGAGTCGGTCTGCAGTTGTCTCATTTCTCTTACTTGTGTTTGAACAAATGTCGACCCCTGACACATTCACTCTTGCATTCAGTGCTAGGACCAATTCTGTTTACATTATACATGCTTCCCTTAGGCAGCATCATTAGAAGACATAGCATACATTTTCACTGCTATGCAGATGACACCCAGCTCTATCTGTCCATGAAGCCAGATAACACACACCAATTAGTTAAACTGCAGGAATGTCTTAAAGACATAAAGACCTGGATGGCCGCTAACTTTCTGCTTCTTAATTCAGATAAAACTGAGGTTATTGTACTCGGCCCTGAAAATCTTAGAAATATGGTATCTAACCAGATTCTTACTCTGGATGGCATTACCTTGGCCTCCAGTAACACTGTGAGGAACCTTGGAGTCATTTTTGACCAGGACATGTCCTTCAACGCACATATTAAACAAATATGTAAGACTGCTTTCTTCCATTTGCGCAACATCTCTAAAATTAGAAATATCCTGTCTCAGAGTGATGCTGAAAAACTAGTTCATGCATTTATTACTTCCAGGCTGGACGACTGTAATTCATTATTATCAGGATGTCCAAAAAACTCACTGAAAAGCCTTCAGCTAATCCAAAATGCTGCAGCAAGAGTCCTGACAGGGACTAGAAAGAGAGAGCATATTTCTCCTGTTTTGGCTTCCCTTCATTGGCTTCCTGTTAAATCCAGAATTGAATTCAAAATCCTGCTCCTCACATACAAGGTCTTAAATAATCAGGCCCCATCTTATCTTAATGACCTTGTAGTGCCATATCACCCTATTAGAGCACTTCGCTCTTGCTCTGCAGGCCTACTTGTTGTTCCTAGAGTATTTAAAAGTAGAATGGGAGGCAGAGCCTTCAGTTTTCAGGCCCCTCTTCTGTGGAACCAGCTTCCAGTTTGGATTCGGGAGACAGACACTATCTCTACTTTTAAGATTAGGCTTAAAACTTTCCTTTTTGCTAAAGCATATAGTTAGGGCTGGACCAGGTGACCCTGAATCCTCCCTTAGTTATGCTGCAATAGATGTAGGCTGCCGGGGGATTCCCATGATGCATTGAGTTTTTCCTTTCCAGCCACCTTTCTCACTCACTATGTATTAACAGACCTCTCTGCATTGAATCATATCTGTTATTAACCTCTGTCTCTCTTCCACAGCATGTCTTTTATCCTGTCTTCCTTCTCTCACCCCAACCGGTCGCAGGAGATGGCCCCGCCCCTCCCTGAGCCTGGTTCTGCCGGAGGTTTCTTCCTGTTAAAAGGGAGTTTTTCCTTCCCACTGTCGCCAAAGTGCTTGGTCATAGGGGGTCATATGATTGTTGGGTTTTTCTCTGTATCTATGAAGCGCCTTGAGGCGACTTTTGTTGTGATTTGGCGCTATATAAATAAAATTGAATTGAATTGAATTCACACACTGGTGGAGGCAAGCTACGGCAGTTGGTAGAGTCACTTTGGTGTGAACAAAACAAAAGCATAGATCCATCCTGCTCTGTATCACCAGTTTAGGCTGGTGGTTTTGGTGTAATGGTGTGAGGCAGACCTTCCTGGCACACATTGGACACCTTAGTCCCAACTGAGCATCATTTACAACACCAAAGCCTACCCGAGTATTGTTGCTTCTTATGTTGTAGCTTCTTGGGATGTGCACAAACTGTGTGATGCTGTTGTATCAACATGGATCAAAATCTGAGGAAAGTTTCCAGCACCTTGTTGAATCTGTACCATGAAGAATTAAAGCAGTTCTGAAAGCAACAAGTTGTCCAACTCGGTACTAGCTAGGTGTAACTAATGAAGTGGCCAGCGAGTGTATAGTTAAAAGAGGCAAACATAAACGCACAAACACAGTGAACTCAGGTCTGTTTGGAGTTATTACTTAAAACAGATCATTGCAGTGCAGACAGAGGTGCAGGAGGCTCCTGACATATAGTACAACTGGTGGTTTTTCACAATTGGATTAGCTAACATTTTCATATTTTCCATGCAGAGAGCAATGAAGCCAAAATGCAAAAACATCAAATGTAGGAAAACATAAAATTCTTTATTTGACTCATTTACAGCAATTAACAGAATTATGTAAAGTACAGAGACAGCACTAAAGCAGCTACAATACTACTGCAAAATAAATAAACCCACCAAAATAAATACTAACCATACAAGTCAGCAGTTTGTACCAACAGATATTTTTTTTAAGGTCCAACAGAAAAAACAAATCAAGAGACTGAAATCAGATAAGGCATGTCAACCATTCAACAGCATCAACCATAACCGCATCAACACACAAACAAAAACATGAAGAAACCCCCAAACCAGTTATAGGTTTTCTAACAGTTGGTAATAGACTAAGAAAAAAAGCCCTTTATGTATTTATTTAAGGTCACTTTAAACTGAATTGAGATTCCAAATGATGCCATGAGCTGGGTTAGGAATGTTGAAATATTTAACTCAGCCAGCTTCTGAACTGGTAATAAAACGTGTGCTGCACAAAAGTGGCTGCTAGATAGTTGATGTTATATTGTAGAAAATAGGAAAGCGGTCTAACACTGAGGAAAGCTCTCAAAAGTTTATCGAACTAAGATGAAGAAAAAAAAAGGTGACCATTTAAAAACAAAAAACAAACATCCTGGTAGGGATGGATTTTTTAGATCAATATTTAACTTTCAGCTTTAATCCAGTCTGTGAAAACACACAAGAGTGACCTTCTGCACTTTGTACCCTGCAGGATTCACACCAAGTGTGTAAACAGGACCATGCATACATTTGGTGATGCTCTTTAAAATGTGCCAAACTAAATGTCTATTAAATTAACGCATTTTGCTCGCTTGATTCCTGATTGATGTGAGGAAGTAAAACTTGTAGTACTGCTGGAGTTAAGTTTGGTGAATTGAACACGAGGCAAAAAGTATTCAAAACATTCAGTAAAACGATGCAACTAAACTAAAATACAAATATGAACAAATATTAGTGACTAAATAATTTCATCTGTGAAACCTCATCCTACAGTTTGCTCATTCTCTTTGATCAAAAGTGCAAAACATATCAAAGAAACCAGCAAACTGTGTTGTCAATTATCAGAACGATCTCACTGCCAGTGTCCTTCATACACATATTTTCACCTCGTCTTCAGTTCACATGGAAATGTGAAGACCTTAACAGTTAACCTGATGAACATTTCTTAGACATACTTAAAGAAAAAGAAACTGGATGTGCTTGTTCACCATTAAGTAAATAAACTATGACTTTAACAAAAACAAAGTGAGTTGCGAGAGCTATGTGAAAAATATCCTGAAAAGTGAAGGACTTTCCTCCTCTTCAAATGCAGATATTTATCCCAGATCACAGATTTAAACTTCCAGGGGAGTTGGAACTCTCAGCCGGGCCTGCTTGCAGCCTTGATGTCCTGTCAGCTCTGAGGTCTTTGCCAGGGGTTAAAACACCACCAGGTTCACCGGGAGAAACCCAGTCAGCTGATCACTTGTGTCAAACCTTCACTCACCGTCCAAGTCCCGCTTAAGCAAAGTTTCCTGGCAGCAAAGAAAACACGACTTAGTCAACCTGCTGCATGGGATAAGCCTCTAACTTGTGAGTCAAACTGTGTTTCTATATATTATAGGATAAATTCCACATAAACAAACAAAAGAAACTCATTGATGGGACAGCCTGTTTGTTTATATTGTGATTGTGTCAGTTTAAAGTCTAGACAGGAGGAAGAAACTGTAGCTTAACGGATGTATTCTGTAAGCCTTTCAAACAGCCCACATTTGCAGTTCTTTCTAACTATTTTAAAAGCTGAGATGCAAATTAGAAAATCTGAGGTTGCTGGCTTCAAATCTTAATAGTAAGACATGCGTGTGTGCGTGTTTTTCCTGAGGAGGAAACACCTGTTGATTGCGTCGCTTCAGAAGCACGAGGCTGTTTTTTTTAAACTACCAAAAGAGAAAGTTGCTGCACTTACCACAGCTTAATTCAAGGACAACACACACATGAAACATTTAGGAGCAAGGAGCAATATTTAGAAGCACTAGGTTTTTTGTCATCCGTCCCAATTTTACCCTCAAAGAAATCCACTCTTCTTCACCAGAACTGCTTACAGTGGCTTTTTCTTTTATTTTTTTATTTTTATTTTTATTTTTTTATTCTGCAATAAAACCAAAAGTCACATTATGCAACTCTAGGATGTTCATAAGGTCACAATAAACTGTTGTTTATACCAGATCTTTAAGGTTCAAAGTGTACTCAAGTGAATGAATGAAATGGATCCATTTGAAAGTGGAATACTGTGTTATTTTCTTTTTTCAAATGTTAAAAATGTCTCACTTCTCAAGATGAAACAGTAAAAAAAATCTGACAAATAAAGCATAAATATACTAATGGTCATGCACAGGAGTAACCTCTGGAGATGATGGGTTGCAGTAATTTCATAATCATTAGTATTTCTGTATACTAATGATAAAGCAACATACTAAACACAACACCATCGCATTAATCTAGCTAAGTGTAAACAGCAGTAAATACTAAATATTCGATGTTGTTGTGCAACACGCAGGACAGACAGCGCACAATGTGTTTTGAAGTAGCAGCCAAGAAAGGTGTAATTTAAGTCTACGAGCAGTAAACACCCGTGTGCATACCTGTGTGGATCAGCGCGCTTGTATTCAAATGGTTTCCACATGTAATGGTCTGCAAGAGGATGTAGCGAGCCATAGCCCCATCCCCCAGGGCATGAAGCAGGCATGGAGGAGATCCAGGCCCCAGACATCCAGAGGCCTTAGAGTGCGAGAGCCCAAGGAGGACCACCGGAGGGGCATCCGTGCCACCCTCATGGGAAGGGCTGAGGATCCCCAGACAAGGCGTCACCCAGTAGCCACCGAGCAGAAGCTAGAGGTGGCTGCACCGGCGTGCCCGCCGGCTCTGCCGGCAGCCAGCTGTGCCAGAGTGAACCGAGCCGCAGGCCCAGAGGCCGGAGGCCCCCCGCACCCCGGAGGAGGCCTGACCGAGCAACAGGCGCCAGGCCCCGCCAGGTAGCCACCGGGAGTGAGCTGGTACATACCTGAGTGCCCAGCCCTGGACACCAAGAACCACCAATGCACTGACCCCTGAGGGCATCAGTCACCGGCAGGGAGTGTGGTGAGGGGAGATAGGCCTTGGAGGGCCTGGGAGTTCCCAGAGAGGTGGAGTCTAAGACCCAACCTGACATATAGACACAGACAAACTGGCACACACAGACACACACATGCATTCCCACCCTCATGCACACATATACAGTGGCTTGATAAGATTTGACTGACTGTAATGAAATAACTGAAGAAGGATCACCAGGTTTCAATCCACATTAACCCAACCCCTGATCTGTGTATCACTACTGAACGCGGCTCGAGTCAAAGCAGCAAGCAGAGCCCAGCCAAAAACAAACAAATGCATAAATGTATAATGGGGGGGACTCCAATAAATGGGATGATCTTAGCCAGCCTCCTTATAGTGAAAACATTGTTCAGGGCTACTAAAGGCTGAGTCAGGGACCTTATGATAACACATTGTGCTGTTTGACAATCCTGTTTCCTCTAATAAGAGAAGCCTGCACATTAGCCACAATATACTCCCTCACATCTACTAATTCGCTCCTTCGAGCATGCAAAGCAGGCCTCTTTAGACGTTAATGCAAGCCTAAGCTCTACTTCTTTGCTCTCAGACTGCAGGCTTGCTTGTGGTTCTCAGGGCATTTAAAAGTAGCTTTCAGGCCTCCTCTCCTGTGGAACCAGCTCTCTCTTTGATAATCCAGCCCTAACTATGTGCTTTAAGTGACTCTGTTGGAGGTTTCTTCCTGTTAAAAGGGAGTTTTTCCATCCCACTGTCACAAAGTGCTTGCTTATAGGAGGTCATCTGATTTTTGGTCTTCTCTGTAACATTGTAGTCTTGACCTTACAATATAAAGCGCCTTGAGGGGACTGTTGTTGTGATACGGGGCTGTATAGCTAAACTTCAATTGAACTGCTAGATTAGATAGCACCCCTCCGTGAATCGCTACTTTATCGTGGTGGAGGGGTTTGTGTGTCCCAGGGATCCCAGGGGCTATGCTGTCCGGGGGCTTTTGCCCCCTGGTAGGGTCTCCCATGGCAAATTGGTCCTGTGAGGGACCAGACAAAGAGCGATTCAGAAGTACCCTATGAAAAGACCATCGAGGGAACAGTTCACCCTGCCCGGGATAGGGTTACTGGGTCCCCACCCTGGAGCCAGACCCGGGGAGGGTGCTCGAGGGCGAGCGTCTGGTGGCCGGGTGCGCCGAGTGGCAGTTCAGAGTACCCAGCCTTCTTAGAGTCCTTGGGTAGGGTGCTGGAAGGTGCTCCACCTGGAGACTCTGTTGTCCTACTGGGAGACTTCAATGCTCACGTGGGTAACGACAGCGAGACCTAGAGGGGCGTGATTGGGAGGAACGGCCTCCCTGATCTGAACCAGAGCGGTGTTTTGTTATTGGACTTCTGTGCAAATCACAGTTTGGCCATAACAAACACCTTGTTTGAACATAAGAGTGTGCATAAGTGCACGTGGCACCAGGACGCTGTAGGCTGCAGGTCGATGATCGATTTTGTAATCGTATCACCAGAACTGCGACCATATGTTCTGGACACTTGGGTAAAGATCAGGGATGTAAAGCACTGGGGGAAATGCCGGTTTTTGTTTGGCGTTTTCTTTAAGGAATAGTCCAATAAACGCAATGAACAGTTTGTTTTTGTGTGCAGGAAAAAAATGGGAATGACAAAAACATTTGAAAATACGACTTATATGGCTTAACGCACGTGCATGTGGGTCCAGGTTCAGTTTGCAGTTGCATGCTACCTGCCCAATAGCTATGGTTTCCCTTTATTGTTTATTATGTAGTTTCCTTCTTTGGATGTGTTTTTGCAGGATTATTAAATCACTGGGAGCAGTGAAAAAGAAATTTTAAAACATTTTTGCTAGTGAGGGTTGCATCTTATTGTCCTAAAAAAGATAAAACAGAGGGTGTAAGATAGCCATGAAGTGGGAAAACAACATGTAAAGCAGTTAGCTGTATCTCTCACATGTGCACACAAACACAAACTACTGGTTTTACCTTCAAAACTCCTCTCACCTTGACTATACGTGTGTCTGAACCCATTGGTGGCTCTTGAATGACGAGGGGGTCCTGGGATTCCTTCAGGGAGAAGCTCTGCACAGTGAGAGATCTGTAAGGTTGGAATTCTTTCCTCCACCACCATGCAGCCATTCCCAACAGCAGGACACTGAGGAACACTTGGAAACACACACAGGAAATTCATCAGTTTTTTGGAGTTCCAGACATGACATAGAAGCTGAAGTCATGCATGATGTCACTTCTATTACCTCCACTGAGTGGACAAATGGGTGGCTGCATGAATGGAAAAACACTTGTGGAAAAAGCCCTTTGGATTAACAACGCTTCATAAAAACTTGAAAACATTTACTTATGTGTGGTAAATGAAATGCTTCTTATTTTGCTTTTCTACTAAATTTGGGCATTTTTATAAAACAGGTCTCGTTCACGCACATTCATATAAGCATTTTTTGCAAAGATATTCATTTGCAAGCTTGACTTCATACATGTAATCAAGCATTATATTATGACCACACAGGTGATGTGAATAACACTGATTATCTCTTTATTATGGCATCTGGTAGAGGTGGGATATTATCAGGGAACAAGTGAACATTTTGTCATGGTGGCCCGGGTCTGCTGTGGTTAGTATCTATCAAAAGTGGTCCAAGCAAGGAACAATGGTAAAACCAGTGACAGGGTCATGGGCGGCCAAGCCCCATCAATGCACGTAGGAAGCAAAGGCTTCCCCGTGTCGTCCAAACCAACAGATGAGCTACCGTAGCTCGAATTGTCAAAAAAGTTCATGCTGGTTCTGATAGAAAGGTGTCAGAATACACAGTGCATTAGTTAGGTGCATATGAGGCTGCAGAGACACAAACCAGTCACGGTACCCATGCTGACCCCTGTCCACCCTTTCATGGAAACCGTATTGCCTAATGGCTGTGGCTGCTTTCAGCAGGATAATGCACCCTGCCACAAAGCAAAAAATAAAAAATAAAAAAATGTTTCAGCAATGGTTTGAGGAGCACAACAAACAATTTGAGGTTTTGATTTGGTCTCCAAATTCCACTGATCTCAATCCAATTGAGCATCTCTCAGATTTGCTGGACAAGTCTGATCCATGGAGGTCATACCTCGCAACTTACAGGATAAATACAACAAAACAAAATGACACGACCAAGACAAAAACTGTGGTATTTTTTAAATATAATAATAAATGCCAAATCACTCTGTAATTGTGTAACTTTATTAGCAGTGTCCTCCTGAAATGCATCAACAGCATCGAGAGTAGCTCTCTGCCCCTTAATGCTCTCTGGTCGCTATGGTAACGGGTAAATATTTATTTCAAAATAAGACACACAACTACAACACGGGAAAAGACCCAGGGAAAGAGAGTTAACAATAACAAAAAACAAAACAAACAACAAACCCTGAAAACCATAAATTTCACACCCGGGCCTCAACTCTCGCGGCCTGGTACCGGCCTGTGGCGCAGGGGTTGGGGACCGTAGAGTCCATTCCTCGATGGGTCAGGGCTGTTTTGGCAGCAAAACGGGGACCAACACAATATTAGGCAGGTGGTCATAATGTTAGGCCTGATTGGTGCATCTCCCTGTGATGACCAATGGAGACCTGTTGCATGTTTATTGGATTACTAATTACTCTGGTAAACTGTAACTAAAAGAAAATCAATGATCCATTCATTTTTGCACTTTATATAGCCTCTGTAGAAACTATCTACACCCTCACTTATCTTAACTGCACTACTGTATAGCTCTGTGTAAATAATCATTCTGTACATTCGATAATCTTTAATCCTACAACTGTTTACAACTTGCATAGTTCCCATTTCTGTATAGCTGTATATCCCAGATTCTGTAAAGTTATTTATTTCATATTCTGTATAGTTTTTCATATTTATATCCTGTTCATATCCTGTACATAGCTTGTACTCACTACAGCCTGTACATACTTATAGTTATAGAATATTCACAACATACTTCATACCGTGTACATTATAACATACCATAATAGACCCATTTCTGTAATATACTCACATATCTATATTATTGCTAATATATATTGTAATATATCTATATCACTAAAGCACTTCTGGATGGATGCAAACTGCATTTCGTTGCCCTGTACCTGTGCATGTGCAATGACAATAAAGTTGAATTCTATTCTATTCTATTCTATTTTATTGACTCTGGTGGAAAAATTTGTGCCGCTACTAATGAAAGACGACCTTTCATGTGCAGTATGGATCTGATTTGTTTAAATGTTTTGAGACTTTGACAGGTTCTTACCAATCAGAGAAAGGATTCCCAAAAATGTAGGATCCGATAAAGCTGTTGCAGGAACTGAACGGGAGATTGCAGGAATTTCCTCTGTTTTGTTTCTTCCTATTTCTGGAGAAACACAGCTGAACTTTGGACCCTGGGTCAGCAAGTCAATGACACACTTGTGATGGCAAACTGCCCTTGGACATCCACAAACAGAGGGTCCTTAGAAGAAATCAGCAACAGTTATCAGTCTGGGACCTACAGTGTGAAGAAGTCCCTTTTTGATTGGGCATACCTTTTGGTTGGAGAACAGGCTGTATGATGAGCACACCACCTGGTGAGGTGACGTTAGACAGAAGTGCTTGGAGGTCTCTGCCGTTGTGTTTGTTTGCTCGGCAAATGGACCGCGTAACTTCGTCACTCCAATATACAAATCCCTGAAACCCAGTGAGGGAAAGCTTTAGCAGCACACAGCAGAAATCGGGCTTTGCATGCAAGAAGAAAGCTCCATATCTCATCATGAAGTGATTTTCTTGTATACAGTATATCCAGGAAGTATTCACACTTCAATTCAGCAAGTGGTGCAGGCCAAATATTCTCTTTCGTTTTAAGCTGCAGCTGCTGCTGCTGCTGAACTCTTTAACTCAGCTGTGATGAAATTATAAAAGGGGAATGATCAAGCACCGGTGAAATGTGCAAGCAGCATGTCTTCTCAGTGATAGCCAATGGCACAAGTAATAGATCTTTTAGTGGAAATTTAGGCACTTTTGTCGCATGCGTGTTGTGTTAGGAGTATTGTGTGTTGGGTTTTAAGGTGAAAAATGAATTGAATGCACTTTGAATAAGCCTACAAAATAACAAAAAGTGGAAGAAGTGAAGCACTGTAAATCCTTTCTGGATGCACTGCATTTAGTTTCCTTGCATATAGCTGCCTTCAGTATTAAAATGCATTTGTTGTTGCCCCCCGGGTCTGACACAGGATGTCAGGCAGCACAGACCATAATGTAATTCTTGTACCTCGAACACAGACAGTCCAAACGCTCGGTCTAGATAGCCGTTAGACTCCACCACCGTTTTACGCTGACGACCGTCTAGATTTACTCTTGAGATTCTTCTCATTCCCTCATCAAACCAGTACAGCAGCTGCCGAGGCATATCTAAGGGAACGTGCAACATGAATACCAGCACTAAGTGACTCAACATAAATATATTCAAATGCTCCGAACTGAAGGTCTGACTTCTGCCTGAAGTACAGAAAAATGAACTCATGTTGTTCCTAATTTAAGGACGAAGATGTTTTTCCTCTCCTCTGATTTCTCTAAATAATGCCAGTTTGACAGCAATTAATTTGAATGTCAGAACGTACCTAGAGAGATGGCTACAGGCTGGCGTATTGAGGAAGTGACCAGAGCTTTTCTGTCGCAGCCGTCCAAACCGGCACTTTCGATCTTTGGGGAGACACCACAATCTGCCCAGAAAAGCAGCCTGAGAAAATAAAAGCACCCATGTTTTGATCTTCTGTAGCTTTGATTTTTAAGACTTATTTTACCTTTTGGTGATGTCTTTTTTTAATTTAGGAGACAAGCTATTTGCCAACAAATAACACTTCAATAAAGACGAAACAAGCAAAAAGAAATATGCAAAACTAAAGGAAGTGGTTGGACCTACTAGCATAAAGCAAGGAAGAGAATGTATTATTTGAATAATTCAATGCCTTCAAGCATGACATGGACACAGTCATGCTTAAACACCATTTAAACAGTATTAATGTAGGGTTTTGTAATGTGCTGCCCTTCCCTGGACAAGTAAAGGTGTAAATGTTTAACCAGCTCCAGCGTGACGTGCTGGCTTTTAGCTTCTTTGCTTTGAAATGCAATCATTGCTATTTAACAACCATGATGCAACAGCCCCTTATCACAGGTGAAGCATTTTTTTTTTCCTTATCTTGTGCTGTTAACCATTAAAATGAAATGCAAAATCCCAGAGCCTCGTACCCTCGGAGAGGATCCACGGCCACTGCGGAGGGCTTGTCGAGCCCTGCGATGAGCCGACGATGAGCTGAACCATCCAGAAAGGCCACGCTAACCCACCCCATCTCTATACTGGTCCAGTAGAGAAGTTGGTGGATCCAATCCACCGCCATGCTGGTTACCGAATCTTGAACTTTCAGCACCAACACAGCTTCCTGTGGCTTTCTATCCAAGGAGATCCTAAAAAAAAAAAAACAATGCAAGAGTGAAAATAAGAAGCCCAGACAACACATTAAAAAACAAAAAAAACAAAAAAACCCCACCACAACAACAACCACAACAACGACAGTGTGTTTATTGAAATTTCAGCTCTAACAAATCCAATCAGACTCCATCCATGCCACTGGCGCCATCCCACAACAGGCTAATTCATCAGAACTCGGCCTAAACATTATTTTAGCCACATTAGCAACAGTAATGTTAGTGTTAGCACGTCTCAGACTGATGCATCACCACAGTCACCCCCACCACAGAACAATTCATGACCAACATTTCCTTCCCCTCCACTATCAGGCTGATGTTTCCAGTTCTGTCTCAGTGAAATATTTTAGCAGTTACTCAAAACACTTTTTTAAAATTATTATCTTATATCGTATATCTTATATCGTGGCTCAAGAGTTGGACGTTCGCCTTGTAATCGGAAGGTTGCCGGTTCGAGCCCCGGCTTGGACACTTCACCCGTTGCCTACTGGTGGTGGTCAGAGGGCCCGGTGGCGCCAGTGTCCGGCAGCCTCGCCTCTGTCAGTGCGCCCCAGGGTGGCTGTGGCTACAATGTAGCTTGCCATCACCAGTGTGTGAATGTGTGCGTGAATGGGTGGATGACTGGGTATGTAAAGCGCTTTGGGGTCCTTAGGGACTAGTAAAGCGCTATATAAATACAGGCCATTTACCATTTACCATTATATATACACACATTTTATTTTTTTCAAGTCAAATTTTTTATTTTACTTTTTAATCCACTACTAGAGGCCAGTACTTGTGCACTTTAACAGCCTTAGCTGTACTTTCTATATAGGAGCAACTGGCATAATTTAGCATTCAAAGATTCTGTGTTGTGATTTTGGAGTTACATAATGAGAAAAGAGAAAAAAAAAAAAAAACAAGAACAAAAAATATAGACAAACACAAACAAATATTCACAATATGGAAACGGCACACACACATAAAAAAGGGAATACTATTAAAAAGTGGTATTGTAAAGTGCAGTGGCCTTGTGCATGTCTTCAGGTGTGTGTGCAGGGGGTGTTAGATTTCAGAGCTGTAGGAAAGAAACTGTCCCTATACCTCCTGGGAGACAGAGGGGCAGTTTATTAGCCAGGGGGGTGGAGACCGTGTAATAAGTTCCCTTTCAGTCGATTCACTCGGTACAACACATGTATGGGATATCATGCCCTCGCGTGTCCTGGCTGAAGAGACCTTTATTCACGCCTTTAAGGCAGATGACGTGTGATGACACACGCACAGCCCCGCCTGCACTTATAGCCGCTGTCATCACAGTTGTGGAATACGGGAAATATTTTACTGCTACTCATACTTTTCATTATTACCATTGGATTAATTCACTTTGCATTAAGACATAATCAAATTAATCATCATTTCATTAAAGCATTTGTTGAAGCTGTTGGCATTACATTGACATTTTTATTACAGGTGCAGCTATAACCATTTTATACACATTGCATTTTGTGCTTATTAAAGAGTTGAAGCTCAGTCAATTAATTAAAGGTTGTAAGCTTTGTTTGGCGCGATGTCCAGACAATCTATTGTGTAAGTGACTTGGAGCTATAGAAGGTTAAAACTGCATACACGCCTACAAAACACATATATTACATATAATCTAGAAACAGGCTTGAGTGAAGGCCTGAATGTATTCAGCTTCTTGTTGCTTTTGAGTTTGCCTAGTAACAAGTGACAGAAGATGGGCCAAAGAAGAGGACAAGTCCCAGTGTACATCTTCCCACGTGTGTGTTCAATAAACTCATCTGTTTGATTGCATCCTTCTGGGCCTCTGGTATTTTGTTTTGGTTCTCAACATCGCGAATCTCACCTCGCTGAGAACACCTCTGCTGAGTTGGGCTAGCTAGCTGCTGCTAGTTAGCTCCGTTGTCTGCTGACTTGAACTTAGCTTAACTGCCCCTGTTGGTGTTAGCCTCCATTGCGCAGTTGGTGCGTGGGCTGCCCGCAGAGCACTAATTTCGAGTTTTAACTGTGCAGCGTTTTGCTTTGCTTTTTAAAATGGACTCCAAACTGAAGCTAGCAAAGCAGAAATCTTCCGTTCTCCCGTCCTCTCTTTGCATGATAGCGACCAGCACGATGCCTGCACTGTCTGCCTGGGGATCGTTCACGCTAGGAGAGTGTTGACGGAGCCCGAAGCCTGTGCGTTTTGCCGCCACCTCTGGCGCTCGACCCTGGAAAGATGGGTGATGTTTGTGGAAAAAGTGCTGGGACGCTCAGCTGTCGCACAGCATGGCCCAATGTGCCGCCACCGCTGCGCCAGTCAGCCACGATGACACCTTTCTTTTCTCCCTGTTTCGCCGTGCTGCTGAGAAGCTGCAGGTGGACTGGTCCTCTCCTCCGCCAGCTCAAAAGCCGTCGTGGTTCGCTAGTTTTTTCCTCCTACCAGAGCCCGCATCGGCCAAAAAGGTGCCTCCCATGTTCCCAGACCTTGTCTGCGAGCTAACGGCATCATGGGACAAACCTCTGTCTAGCCGCATCACTGTGCCCGGCTATGGAAAGTACATGGAGTTGGACGGCGCCGAGGAAGCTGGCTTAGTTAACGCAGTCTCTGGCTGCTTATCTGGCCCCATCCCATAACGATGGTGTTGGCGGCCCCGCAACTCTGCCATCCAAACACTGCAGATTCTCAGCTTCGCAGCTGGAGAAGATTTATCAGGCTCAGGCCGGCACTGCTTGCGCAATGAGCTCCGTCACCATGCTCCAGACGTACCAGGCTATGTGCCTGGTGGAGCTCGAATCGCTGGTTCCTGATGACAGCCCGCTGGTACCTCTTCCTAACGAGGTCAGAGTTGCCACAGATTACATCCTCTGTGTGTCCCGCTGTGCAGCGCTCTCCCTGGGCAGAGGAATGGCTTTGACAGTAGTGGCGCAGAGTGGCTGTGGCTGACCCTCTCAGATGTCCCAGATAGAGACAGGGCTGTATATTTGGACGCACCAGTGTCTGCGGCTGGGTTTTTTGGACATTCACTTGAAGCCATTCAGGTTAGATTCGATCTGAGGAAGAAGCAGACAGAAGCTCTGCGCGCCATCATCCCCAGACGTCAGGCGAAGACCAAGCCCGCAGCTAGCTCTCACAGGCCTGCCGCTCCTCTGCCAACTGGCAAAAGACCAGCGCCCACTGCTACAGTGGGTGTGCCGCTAGCAAAAGCACATCCTACAGCCCGAGCTCCACACCAGTCGGCCTGGAGCAAAGGCCCACCCGACGCCCAGGAGAAAGAAGCCTCAGCCCTCCTAGCTGTGGTTCTGAGGGGAACAGGGGGCCAGCAGCAGGGAGACGCTGCTTTTACCCCTCTGTTGCCGCCCAAGAGGTGCCGCTTAAGTTCTGTTTAGGTTGTCAGCTCCAGAATGCGCTGCCTAACACTGTCTCCCAAGCACAAAACCCGTGCACACAAAATGCCTCAGGTTGTAACTCCCTGTTCAGGTGTGTTAAATGTTCAGGTGACCACATCACGTGTTACCGCTGTTTTTCATTGTTGTGCCCCAGGAAAGGTGCCTCCAATGAATGTATGAATGTACATCTTTCCATGTTACAATCAATAACACTCAGACAGGTCTTGAATGAAGTCGGCCCAGGAGATTGATTGTTGCAAACCAATCTAACAGATGCTTATTTTCATGTGGCTATAAACCTGAAACGCAGGCAGTTCCTGATATGCTTTCGAGGGCTTAGCCTATGAATACCTGGTGCTGCCATTTAGGGCTGTCGCTCGCTCCTCGCACCTTTGCTAAATGTGCCGAGGCAGCGCTAGTGCCCCTCAGAGAGAGAGGTGATGCCGTCTGGCCCCGGCGCTTTCCTTGTGTTCACTCTCCTCAATGCCGCTCGGACGTCATGCTCCGCGATGATGGTCACCGGTCTCTCGCTGATGACGTCACTGTCCTCGGTAGTCAGGCGGTAGATAGCATTAGCCGCCTGGCTAACCTCGAAACGGGCATAGAACTGATTCAGCTCGTTGGCGAATGCAGAGTTGGCGTTGATTGGCGCAGTGTCCCTGGCTTTGTAGTCCGTAATGGTGCGTAGTCTGTGCCACATACTCCGTGTGTCGCCCTGGTGGAAGCGGGACTCCACACGCTCCCGGTACCGGCGTTTGGCATCTCTCACCGCGCGCGCACGCCGTATGAGGCCGCTTTGTAGGCGCTCATATCGCCAGTGGCAAGACCCGCGTTGTAGGTGGAGGTCCTGGCGTTCACTGCAGTGCGGATCGATCTCTTCATCCACGGTTTCTGGTTTGGGAATGTGGTGACTCTCGCAGTGGGGATAATCTCCTCCGCTAGCATAATGACGAAGCATACTGCTACTTCCGTAAACTCGTTGATGTCGACTGCGCATGCTCTGAACATGTCCCAGTTGACGTCGTTGAGTGCGTCCTGTAGCGTAGCTTCTGATTGGGCAGACTACCGTTTCACCTCCCTCGTGGTTACTTCTTCCCTCCGTATGTTATAGTGGGGAATGAGGAAGATGGCATTGTGGTCAGACTTCCCAAAAGCCGGGTGTAAGACAGCTTTGTTGCCCTGCTTGTATGGCGTGTAGCAGTGATCCAAAATTCAATCCCCCCTCGTTGGACACGAGACATGCTGGTAAAAGTTTGGCATGACTTGTCTGAGGTTCGCTTTGTTAAAGTCTCCTGCTACAATGAGGGCTGCGCCCGGGTCCTTGTTTTGAAGCGAACTCAGCACATCATGTAATTCGGACAAAGCCATACCTGTGTCCGCTTGGGGTGGGATGTAGACCACCGTGGCGATGACCAAGGTGAACTCACACGGCAGATAGAAAGGGCGGCACTTAATGCTCAGGAATTCCAGATGTGGCGAGCAGCTGCTGGAAAGAGTAGAAATGCTCCTGGCATCACACCACTTTCTGTTTACCATGAAACACACTCCTCCACCTTTGGTTTTGTTCGACTCTGCCGTTCTGTCCGTGCGGAGCACAAAGAATGAATCCGACGGAGTTACGGCCTGGTCCAGCACGGTGGGGGTCAGCCATGTTTCTGTGAAGCACAAAATGTTGCATTCCCTCATGTCACGTTGGAAGGTGACTCTTGCTCTTAGGTCATCGAGCTTGTTCTCCATGGATTGTACATTGGCCAGTCCCCCGGCGCTTCTTTGTTCTACGCCTCGGATGAGCGGCCCGTCCTTTGTTGTTCTTCGCGCCGCGTAGAATCTCTGGCGGCCAGGATGGGTCGGGTTTAAAAGTGTCCAAGATTAGATGTGCAACCTTGTCACCGATGTTTACAAGTGATCTGCTGTCGTATACTATAAAACTAGAGGATTTTGGAATGTAAACCAGAGCAAAAAATAAGAAAAGTGGATAGTCGGAGCGGAGCGGTCAGGAAGGCGTCTGGACGTGGCCGCGCCATCTTAAATCTAGTGGCTCAGATTTGGGATCTATTTAGCAAGGCGCAAATAGATCTTTTTCCCTCCAAGGTTAATACTCACTGCCCCCTGTTCTTCTCCATAATCGACCACGATGCACCCTTGGGCATGGAGGCGCTGATTATATTGTTTTATGTACTTTAGTAATGAAGGTTTGTAAAGCAAGGCCACTTTTGACTCACAAACCAAGTGCTCAGCCAGACTGAAAAACAGGAAGTTAGTGTAGCGCTATACAAGCATATTAATAAATATTTTAAAGAAATAAATAAATAAGGGAAGCCAGGCAGAAAAGAGGAACTTGTACCGTATATAAGGAGTTGTTGAAACTATGTGTGACATGTAAAGTACCAAAATAACATCTATATGAGACTGTGACAAAGTGGGTGAGAAGACCATTTGTCTACATTCTTAGTTAACATTCTTGTTTTGATTTAACCATATTTCACATGTAATCTGCAATAGGCAAACATCTACTATCCCGGGTTTGTTTATGTTCTGCACTTTTACAGATTATATAATAAAACATCTTGGTTTAAATCAATTCCTACAAGTTTGTTAAGTTAACATGTTATTTATTTCAACTGTTAATTGGTATTGTTTAGAACTTACCTTACCTACCTGTCTTCCAGAAGCAAAAGGAGGAAATGTAGTTTTACTTCCTGCTTTATACCTTCTGGGTTCATTTGAGGTCACAGGAAGAGACCAAGTGCAGAAGGGGAAGAACTCTTTTAATTTAATAAAGTTGATTTTAGAGGGTTTATAAAGAAATAGATTTACTGTTGTGATATGTATTGATTACACCACAGAGTTTATGTTGCCAGTCAAGAGGAGTAGTAGAGGATTGAATATAATAATGTTCATCTTACCTACCTACTGAATGGAATAGTCCAGAGGAGAAATTGTTTGATTAAGTGGACTATTTAAGCAGACAAACTCAGGTGTTTGAGGAGAAAGGTTCAGGTCAGTGTAGCTGTGTGCAGTTTGACCTTAATTTCTGTTGATTTAAGTTCAGTTATGTTTATTTGAACTGAGTTAATTATAGAGTTGAGTTTCTTATTTGTTTCTTTGTAAATATTGTTTGGGCCACAAAATGGTGAATAAATCACTTGCTACACTGGACAGCATCAGTCTCTTGCATTTCTTTGACCGCTTAAGTCGAGTCTTACCACAGAGACACATTTTATGATTCTGTTAGATATCCTGCAACTGGCGTTGGGCTGTGCAGGACTCTCTCTTCCGGAAGATGATTGAATAAAGAATTAAATATAAAAATGTTTTGACCACTCTGAGTCAGGTTTTCTCTGTTCTATTATGGGGATCAAAGAATCGGGTTTTAATATGCACCAATGGCCAGACGTGCTTCTGTATCATTTCCACTGGGGGAAATGCACATCCAAATCCAAATAGAGGTAGAGCTCTGTCCAAACAGAGGCTGTCCCACTGGATTATAGAAGCTATCTCACTGGCATACGGCACCAAGGTCTTGCTTTGCCCCACGGGGTGAGAGCTCATTCCACCAGGGGGATGGCAACCTCATGGGCTCTTTTCAAAGGGGTGCCTGTAGGTGATATTTGTGCGGCAGCTAGTTGGGCATCACCGCACACTTTTGTGCGGTTTTATCGGTTGGATGTTACAGCCCCATCGGTGGCTCATACTGTCCTTTCTGCTTGGTCTACCGCTCACTAAGGTGGTGGTGGTCCGATTCCGGTTTGGTGGCTGCTCTGCGGGGCGTGTATATATGTCCCATACCTATATGTTGTACCGAGTGAATCAACTGAAAGAGAATGAATAGTTATGTCTATAACTTTGTTCCCTGAAGGAGAGGAACGAGGTACAACACAAGGTGGCCCCACTGAGCAGTTTGGCTCGTTGAAGCGCGGCTATCAAACTGAGGAATGACTGTGATGACAGCGGTGAATAAAGGTTTCTTCAGCCAGGGCACACGAGGTCGTGATATCCCATACTTATATGTTGTACCTCGTTCCTCTCCTTCAGGGAACAGAAGTTATAGACATAACTAGAGATGGCACGATACCACTTTTTTATGTCCGATACCGATATCATAAATTTGAATATCTGCCGATACCGATATGAATCCGATATAGTGTTTTTTAATCAACAAAACTGTTTTTTTAAATATCTTGCTGCATTTTGTATAAGTTCATACTCAAGTTTAAAACAACAACTACACTAAAGCTATTCTGTTATACCTGTATGCAAAAAAAAATATTTCATAGTTCAGCAATACTGATCAATCTAATAAACTTAAACCTACACCATCCTCCCTATTCTGGTATTTTAAAGAGTACCTAGCATAAATATTAAGCAACCTAACTAATAGGGTTCCAACTCCCAGCAACAACAAAAATAAATAAATAAAAAATAGGAAACCACCCCTCACGCGCCACCTCATGATGCTTAATCGACGTAATCAACCTTAATTTGATGCAGTGTGAAAAAAAATGCACAGAAATCAATTATTTTTCAAGAAATATTAAATAGATTCAACATCTTTCTTCAACAAAATTGCAGACTGCACAGATGGTACCTTCACAAAGGAAAAAGTACTATAGCTTACTAGGGTATATTAGACTTAATAGTTACTATATACAGTAATTGACTTCTATTCATTTTACATCAAATTAAAACTTTGGGTGTCAGATAATTATTTATTAAAAGCTAGACATTTTAAATGAGAATAAGAAAGAAAAGTATGTCTTTGTGCCCCCTTTTCCCTGTTCATGCCCTATCGGCCCCCCTGGCTAAACTTTGCTAGATCCGCCCCTGCACAGTTACCAGCTGTCAGCTACATAGAAAAGGATCCTGGTGTAGAAAGTAATATTAAATAAATTCTAACAACAGCTGATCAAGCTTAAACGTGCTGCTGTTGTTCAGCCGCTGGTTTCCTCTTTCTGGTGCAAAGTGGGCCAAAAGCAAACTAGAGACACGACTCGCGACAGAAAAGCCGATCAGCTGATCATTAAGCAGTTTCATGATTGAAGTAGCAGCAAGAAGAGGCAGTCGCTCCATATATCGTTTGTTAAGCTTAACGCAGGAATGCTTTACAAACATTCAGAGATGGACTTACACACTTGCTTTACTTCTCTCGGGGATAACTTTGTCGGAGATGAAATGCCGGGTTGCTAGCGAAGCTCCAAATGCTATCCAGACCACCGACAGGTCCTGCATGCCACAGCCGCTCTATCACGTGATGCATACTGCTCCGACATGCTAACGTTCTGAGGTGAGTTACGGCGTGTTGCAAGTTTTGTGAGGTGCTTTCGTGATATTTAATGGATCGGATTACATTTTTTATTTTTCTCCGATATCCGATCCAGTAATTTAGGTCAGTATCGGACTGATACCGATACGTAATATCGGATCGGTCCATCTCTAAACATAACTATTCATTACTCCACTAAAAAAAAAAAAAAAAAAAAAAAACACTATGGTAAACGATATATGTCATTGTATCAAGTTTTTTAAACTAGCTAGCACACAAGCTATACAACATCACTGCATAGGTTGCACCGTAAGGTGAAAACATACGTATACTCTTTGTTTGATCTCTACAGTCAATAACTTCAACAGGAACAACAGGCTACAATCGTGGGAACTGTGACTAACCTTTGCGAAATACAGTATCACTTCTGTTATGTTATGCTGATGATACACAGATCTACTTTGAACTAGCTGATGATTCCACTCTGTCTTTGCACTGCTTTCAAGAGTGCATGTGTGAGGTCAAATCATGGCTTTGTTTCCCTTTGTTTTCATGTGTGGCTAAGGCTACGTCCACACGTACATGGGTATTTTTTTGTATTATCGTTTAAAAAAATAATCCCATCCACACGTAAATGCAGAAATGAAGGAAATGTATTATATCAGTCACACATGGGCAACCATTTATTTTTTAAGAAGCATCCGAGCACTAATCGCTTTATAGGAGAAAGCAATCTGCAAGATAAAGTCTTCACTTATACAACAGTAGTTTCTCAAAACTTAACACTAAGTACATGACATAGGTGATATGTGATTTTCTCTCCATAACTTGAAGAGCTTGTTTGAGATGTGGAATTTGACTCTCTTGTTTGCCTGTGATCAGTCATTTAAATGAATCAGCATAAAGTAAAACTTCCCTTATAGCCGTATCAGCAGACTCATGTCACTCTTTGATGCTTCTCAGAATCACTTTTATTCTGAAATGCTTTGCATAATGAAGGCTGTTGAACTAGAAACATTTCCCCATAAATTGCATTTCCTTATATCAACAACACCGACACACTTGTATGCGGATTATTATCACTGTGTGCCATGAGAGAGAGAAGATATTTGATACTGACACAACTAAATTACCTATTACCCAAATAATCTGGTCAGGTGAAGGTTATTAGCTTTCTGTTGCCCTAATCTGAGTCAAAGCTGTCTAAGAAACACTCTTTGAGAATCAGAACATATATTGTTTGGTTTGAATCTGGAGTTCAGTGACGGCGGTAGTCACACTGATATAGTGGCGCCGCAGCATGTGGCTGTTTTCACCGTCCCATAGCGTTTTTGTGTTTGGGTCACGTTTCAGACCATGATGCTGTACCGTTTCTATTTATACTGCAAGCATTGGTGGACAAGTAAGAGTGTGTGAGCACAGAGTTTATTTTAACACCTAACCAAAATGAGCTATGGGCCACTGCTGACACTGTCATCTCGCTTGAGGGCCATTTTGGTGTTCAGGTAATGCAAAAAACGAAACAAGAAAACACACAGAAATATGTCCTAAAATGCAGGTTGGGGGGGGGGGGGGGTTGTTTGTTTTTTTTACAGACACATGGCAGCACTTCTGCTATCATTTTGTTTGTATTTAACAAAATAAAACTGCAGACATAATTGTACACGTTAGTTTTTGACTCTCTCACTGAACTAACACAGCCAATTACTCAGCGTGTTTGTGCTCTCTGCTCACATTAAATCATTTTTGGCTTTTTAAAGAACTTATTTTAACATTGTGCTCAACAATAAACAAATCATCCCTAACAAAAAAAAAAAAAAAAAAAAAAAAAAAAAAAAAACTTACTTCAAGGGCCAAATTGCATTATACTTCTTCACGTCGGTATACAGGCCGCAAGTAGGGATGACATGGCCCGCAAGTTGTCCCCGGGCCACGAGTTTGAAACAACTACCTGACACATTACTGTAGTCCAGTGAATGTGTGTTTATGAAAAGAGACCAGTCAGGTTTGCATACAGATAGGAATATTAAAATCCAGTCTCTCTGCTCTGCAGCTAATCAGTTTTGGTCCACAGACAGGAAACAATTTCCAGATTATCAAAGTACCCTTTTTTATCTGATCAGATCATATTTTGTATATCTTTAATAATAAGGAAGTTGCTAATAATACTTACGAAACTAAAACTGATACTCTGAAAATGGGTATGGGCTATCTCACTTATCCTGCTGCCACACAGATCCACATCAGCGTTAGGGGAAAAAATTTATTAATAAATAATAAATTAAAAACAAAACAAAACAGGTAAACATCCATGTGTATATATTTTTTGGACCTCAGATTTTCTTGCAACTGTCACATGTGACTTTGGAAAGCAGGTCATATTGAAACGTGCTGGTTACCTGTAAATGGAGCCTCTTCCTTGTTGGGCCCAGTACAGTGTGCGATTAGAAATCATGACAGCCAGGGGACCCGGCACATGCGGTGCCAGTTCCATGTACTCAGACCTGCTGATGTTTTTCAGCTGGATCCCTTTGGAACTGGTGAAGACCAGCTGAGCTTCATCTCCTGAAAAGACACACATTATTTACTGTGTACAGCAACCACTTATAAACAGTAGAAATTATTCTGTATTCATCTCCATTTTCATTGTGCTGCTGTAACAAGTGAATTTCCCCTGTCTATGTCTACTTATCTTCAATTTACTCATTCATTTAAACCAGATGTGCCATCACTATTTATTTTTTAATGACTTTTCTAAATGTCCTTGAAGACGTGTGGAAAAAGTGACAATGTCAGCGGGCCTGCTTTAAACTCTTTGACCTTGTTTTTTTTTCCAGTGGCAGCGAATTAAGTTTCAGGGTCATTTTACAATAGTTTGCACAACAGGAACATTGTAAGTCACATAATAACAAAATGGAATGGAAAATGCCATTGACTACGGTAAGTGTATCTATGCTAAAGTTACGGATTTGAGCAATATGTTTGTACAGTTGTGTCAACCTATATAGTGTGACTGAGTCAATATTTGTTAAGGTGTAACCTTTGTGAACGTGACATAAAAGTTTGATTGTACTTACAGATAGTGTTGATAAACGAGAAATACTGGCAACAGCCAACGCTACCCCTCACCCCTCCAGTAAACACGCCTGTGGTATCTATTTGAAAATCCTAGCTGACTTCCTTCTTTTGGACCACAGCACTAACAAGTCTTTGTGCAAAAGATGAATTCAGTCATCCACTTGGGGTTTGCCTATTAGTGGGATCTGAGCCAGACTTCATAAAAAAAAAAAAAAAACCAAACACCTTATCTCAGATAAAAAGGAACAAATATAAAAACAAATAGACTTTTTACAGACTAACTCAGTGAATGTGTCTGTGGCTATTCCACACTATTCTCAGCCTACAGTCAAATGTCATGAACAAAATGTCTAATAAAAACTGTTTAAAAATCTAGCAACTCCACTGATGGCACACATCTGAAATTGTTGTGAGATAATTTGTTGTTCACCTTCAGCTTTGCAATCTCCAGTTGTTGCATTCATCCTGTAGCCCTCCTGGCACTCACAGGTAAGGCTGCCGTTATTGTGAACACACAGCTGATCACATGTGTCCCTCTCTAGGCACACATCCACCTCTAAAGAATCAAAGAGATAATTTACTAGAGTAAATAGTCATAGCTTGCATTGTATTATAATATGTATGTAAGACGAATGGTACAACCCTGACTTATGAATACAAAATAAATAAATCTTCGGGCGGGGTTGTTTTTGCAGCTGCTCCATCAGGCTGCCACTCACCCTCACACTGGCTGTCCCTGACCAGCTTCATGTTGTCGGGGCAGCGGCAAAAGAAACCCATCGGCTGATCCACGCAATGATGAGAACAGCCGCCATTATTGACCAGACACTCGTCCTGATCTGCAACAAGAAGAAAACAGACACACACACACACACACACACACACACACACACACACACACAAAAAAGAGAACATCAGCAGTGGTTTCACACCAAAAACCACCCTTTTATCTAGATATGACTAATAATAGTCGGGTAATGCCAGCATGATTAAACTTGCTTAAAATCAGCACAATGTTTAGCACATTCATTTTGCTTTAGTGTCTTCATATGCCAACATTCGCTTACTATTTCTAAACATATCTGAAGCTAACCGAGCAATTTGAAGGAGTCATTAATGAAAATGAGACGCTCGACATTTTATCTCGGCAGCTGAACTTGAGAAAAAGTAAAACATGAGAGTCTGCAACGAGAACATGATAATCCAAACGGGTGTGTCAACCACAGGGGTGGATATCACTCGAGCTGCACTGTGGTTAAAACGTAAAGTAACCACACCAAAACACAATGACCCACTGAGCCTCTACCCAGCTGTTCATGCAGATGATGAGCGACAATTATGAAAAACATTCAGAAGCCACAACTCTCAAACTTCCTCCAAACATTAATATGTGAGACTATGGACTGCACCAGCTTAACTGAGCTGAAGTGCTTCTACCACGAGGCAGCGAAATGAAGTTTACTGAATGCATTTGCAACTCTAATTTCAAAGAAGCATATCGTCAACCTTCTGGAAGTTTTCCAAGACAAACTCACGCGCCCTTCTCTTGAAACTACAACACCCTTGGTGTCCAATTATTGGGCATGCCATCCTCCAAAAATTAAAATTAAAAACCCCCAAACACCTCTCTCTGAGTTCAACCCAGTAAAAAAAATAAACAGTTACATTTTTCTCATTATCTTTTTCTGACTTTTTCACAAGTCGTTGCTGTAACAGATCCTGTGTGAATCATTACCCAGCGCCACTGGTGTGTAAAGAGTAATGTAAAGAGTAACATGAGCAGGTATAAAAAAGAGGCAGGGTTTCTCAGAAATAAAGATGGGCAGAGGTTCAACCAGTCTGCAAAACTGTGGACTTTGAATAATGTTCCTCAATGTCCAGCTACAAAGACTCATAACATATCATCAAAAGACTCTCTGGAGAAATTTCTGTGCGCAAGGTACAAGGCTGGAAATCAACACCGGATGGCTGTGGTCTTTGTGCATTTAAAAAAAAAAAAAAAGAACAAAAAGAACAAAAAGAACAAAAACAAACACACACACACACACACACACACACACACACACACACACACACACACACACACACACACACAAATACAATGTGCCATGATACTTCAAAGGAAATTACTACATGAGCTCAGGAACACTTACAGAAGTCACCGTCTGTGAACATAGCTCACAGTATGATAGACTAAATCTCTATCACACTGATCAAATACAAAAGAAATTTCATCTCCCTGCACATCACTCCTTCAGATACCGTCAGGTTCAGGACTTCATAAACAAAACAAAACAAAACAAAAAAAAAAACCATACAGAAAAAAAGTACTTTTTAAGACATATCATGTTTTTATAATGTGCTGAATTGATCTATGTTGAACGTGACCAACATTCATTGACATTTCACAGGATATATGGACCCTGTGTCTCTCCTGTTGGAACAGCTGAGTCAGGATAATATCACTGATGCCAGCTTGAACAAACGTTATCATATCCTTGCATAGGTTGCAAGGAAAAACATTTTTATGTCTCAGATAAATGACGAAAACCCCACAGAGACATCTTGGCACAGAATTCTTATTTTTTTCAATCATCTTTGGGGCCTGTACTCCACTACTGGGCACATCTGTCACTACTGGTTTGCTCTTTGTTTTAAGCCTCATCTTAGTATCCAGAGTGTTCCCCGGCTTCTACCCCATGACAGCTGGGATAGCTTCCAGCACATTTTCTCAGTTCCGACATTTTAATGTTGGAAACATCCCAACTTTTGTGGAATTTTTTTGTACACTTAAGGAGGTGCAATAATTCATCAGCACACCATATTTTATCCCATCACAGAAGCTGAGAAATTTTAGCACCTTGTTATTATATTTGATAACAAACTGAAAGCGCAATTCTGCTGATTAACTCAGCTTTCCCACACACGCATTAGTAAGACGCTTGCGTTGTGTTTAGTCTCCTAACTGTACAGGTGACCAACAACTCAGACACTTATGAAGGTGCAGCAATTTTTATCAACTCTAGTCTGAACAGAGCCTTCAGCTAAAATGTTTGGCTGTTCTAACTTCAGTACACCAACTCTGCAATACAGAGCAGTACAGTGCTGCCCTCTGCTGGATGACGCTGTGACACGTCACCGTTTTGTGACTCAAAACTGTGAGACCTGTCTATCTGTTTGAAAGTTCGGAAATTCTGAAAACCCCTCAGGGAGTAGAGAGATCGTCTGTGTGACAATTTTTCTTTCCGTGACACCAACATTTCAAACATTACACCCACTTTCTGGACATCTGTGTAAAAGCTCTTCCCAGCTACCATCATTCTACCCACCTTCAACTTCAGGCATCAAACGTCACCAGTTACAAGAACATTATCTTGTATTACAGTAGTGTTAACATGCACATTATTAAAAATGAATCAGACGTGATTGCTGCAGGCCTGCACAAATTGGATTAGCCTGTATTCTTTTTGGCTTGTAGAACTCGAGTATCACCATACAATATTTATTCTACTTCCCATTATCATCAGTGTGCAGCAGCATCCAATATGGCTTCATTCTGGGTGGCAGCTGGAACACTAGAGGTCAAACGCATTGGTTAACTTTTAAAACTACAAACTTTATACACTTACCAGCTATATTGTTAGCTAATGCAAATATCTAATCAGCCAATCACATGGCTGATTAGATATTTCAGTGCATCTATGCACAAGGACATGAACCTGCTATGAAAGACAGAAAATATCCAGAGAGCAGCAGTTCTTTAGGAGAAAATCCCTTGCTGATTGGAGACGAATAATTAGACTGCTTCAAGCTGCTGGGAAGGTTGTTAAGGTGTGTACTGGTTAACCTGTCATTCAAGCATTCTTGTGGGATGACACATCCAGGTGCCAGCAGCACCTGGATGTGGAATTGGTCTTAAGAGGTTTGATTTCTGCTGCAAAATTCAGTGGAAATGTGAAACATGAAAGAATGGTAAATGGCCTGTATTTGTATAGTGCTTTACTGCATCAGCCTTGCATCAACAGTTTAGGCTGGTGGTTTTGGTGTAATGGTGTAGACATTATTTTCTTGGTCCACTTTGGGCCTACCTCATGGTCATGATCAGCTATTACAGTATTGTTGCTGACCATGTTCAATCCTTTATGACCACAGTGCATTACCCAGGAAGATATTGTGCCACGTCACAAAGCTCACATCCTCTCAAACAAGTTTCCCCTCAATATGCCCCCAGCAGTCACCAGAATTCAATCCAATAGAGCAATTTTTTACTTTAATATCACATCATGGATACGCTGCAATTATGTGACGCTATCAAGTCAATATGGACCAAAATCTGATCTGCAAAAAATTAGGGTTGTTCTGAAGGCAAAACTGGGTCTAGGTGTTCCTAACAAAAAGGTAGATAGAATCGCATTTTTCTATTCTGCGCTATGCCTTAAAAAAAAAACAAAAAAAAAAACAAGTTCAACAGAGCCACTATAGCTTTGCTACTGACAACTTCAACATTTTATCCAAGGAAGTGGAGCTGCACATCACATCACTCACCGCAGTTTTCCTCGTCGCTGCCGTCAGAGCAGTCTTTTGAGTGGTCACACCTCCAGGCGTGACGGATGCAGTGGCCGTTCTTGCACGGAAACTCTGACGCAGCACATCTCGGTGACGCCTGCGGGAGGGTTTGAGCTAAACCACACAACTCCTCGGTCTCATCACGTCCATCTCTGCAATCAGTCTGCCTGTCGCAGACCCTGTTTCTGGGCAGGCAGGCATCAGACGGCCCACAGGAAAAGAAACCAGCAGTGCAGTTCATGCAGGAAGCCTCGTCGCTCCCATCGGCACAGTCATCCACACCATTGCATAAGAAATCCATTGATATGCACCTTCTGCTCTGGCAGGCAAATTCACCTTTGGTGCACCACACATGGCCTGTGAAGAGTCACAGCTAAAAGTTAAAACTAAAATTCAAGCATGCATGTCTATTGTGCGTGTGTAATTTATCTGAAACAGACAAGAAAACAAGAGCGTGATCCGACATAGTAAATGTGTCTAATGCTCCTAGTTATACTGGATTAACCTGGACTGGATTAGTCTCTTTAAAGTCTCCTGGCCTAACTGATGAACCCTGCATTTCTTAGTAGGACAGTGAGAATAAATTACTCACTTTTTTAGTTTTCCTGGCCAGCAGTCAAACCAAAACCTTTCAGGTTGGACTCACACATCCCCAAGCTCTAAACAAATATTCCAACCTGCTGGCTTCATTCACGTCAGCAAAGTTTATGTTTAACCTAAAATCACACCTAATCCTTTCAGAAGTACTCCCTCCTGCAGGGTTCTGTTTGGCAAACCCGCAGGCTGATGTACGTGATGAACACTAAATCTCTCTGGAATTCGATATCAAAGACTCTCATGACTTCAGCAGGATTAGAAAAACAGAATCTCAAATGGCATATTCCCACGCAGCAAGAGAACAGAAGATAATCTGTTCTGCAAAAGAAGTCCAAAAGGTGCAACAGTATACAATATGCCATAAATCTTGAGTAGGACAATTATTAACAGTGCAGATTTAGATTTATTAACATTATTAAAGTATCAGTCATGCATGGAACATAACATCTCAACTATGCTGCCTTATTAAAATTAAAATAAATAAATGGATAAAATGTTCAATTTTATTTTTAAAAAAAATCATATTTAGAAAAAAAGTAAATTCTGCATAAGTTGCTGAGAAAGTTGTCCTAATGTTGTAATAGGCCAAACAGATTACACCATCTGTGTTGCTAAACACAAAGCAATGAGCATGTGTGTGATGAAGCGCATGTGTGCACTCACTGCAGTGGAGTTCGTCCGATCGGTCCTCACAGTCTGCATGTCCATCACACACCTTCAGGGTGGAGATGCATGCGCCATCGCTGCACGTGAATTCTCGCTGCTGGTGACAAGCGGGCACAAAGTGACCTGCAGCGCCTGGAAACGAGGCACATTGAGTGTTTTACTGCTGTGGGAAAGAGCTGATAAATTAATGAATTATTAAAAATAACAAAGGACTTGTTCATTACATTGCTGACAAAAGAGGTATTTTAATAATATCCAAGAGTACTATTTAATTTTTAAAAACCCATTCATTAACCTGCTAAAATCAACCGGCAACACGCACATTTTCCAAAAAGTTTCCCCCCCCAAAAAAATCACATTAAATCAATCACAATGTGACAGGCTCTCGTACCAGGTTTGTTTCATGCAAATACATCATAATGATTCATTCTGCCCTAACAGACTGTGACTGTGCAAACATCGCATAATATAATTTTGTTTTTAGTGTTTTATGTTGACAGACTCGCGCACGCAACAACCCGAACATAAAACGCCTCGGCTTCTGAAGCACTGTTTGTCTATGGTTTAGTAACAGTAAAAGCATAAACACGTCATGAGTAACAGACCAAGAACAACCCCGCTCGCGCTGCAAGCACGCTTCATTCAAAGTAACAGGCGCTCTGCACGCGCCCCGAAAACGACATGCCGGTTCATTTCACACACACGCAGAAGCAGCTTTTTCTTTCCACAACATACCCCAAATATAGAAGGAGAGACCCACGACCAGAAGAAATACAGCTCCAAGGTGTCCCATGTTCAACGTCCTCCACAGAAACGAGGCAGATGGCGCGCAAATATGACGCAAGAGCCGAGCCTGTCAACCTGTCAGGTCTCCGAGTTGGTACTCCGCCGTTCATACTTCGTTTCTTCGTCTAGTTGTGTTATTTTTATGCTCGTGAACTGGCTCGTGTTGAGTAGAAACTGCTGTATGTTTTGTACTTGTTTATCTTTATATCGTCGCAGGTTTTAACATGGAAATGCCTCAAACGGTCCACTTTGCTTTTCCAAGCTTCTCTGCCTTTTTCTGTATATTCAACATGTTTGATTATATTGATAAACAAACTTTAATAGAATTTGTGAAAAGGTTGGTTATATAGAAAATAAAGAAATTACATATATGACTCTGATTAATGTGTCTACATTATAATCAGTCCACGTCTTTGTGGACATTTACAGTATCTTCATGCAGCTGTGATATTTGTTGAGATCTCTCCTCGACGTTCACGTGAAATAACACCTTATAAAGTGCTTCCAGCTGAAATGATGACAAAATCCGTGCTGCTTGTTATGTGAAAAATCTGAAAGATGTGGCTGAATTGGACACAGTGAAAATCTTCTGAATTCTCAGTGTTTCCCTGTGTGTTCACGCAGTCTGCGCGCACACAAAAGACTTAGTGTTAGTTATCTATTTATTTATTTGTTTTTTGCACTGCATTAGATAAGGTCAAAGTAGGGGTTTCAAAAATGACAATGTTCTCATTTGTGTTATTTGTGTGTTATAATCTTTATGAAAAAGTAAAAACAAAATGTAAAAATAAAAATTGGCATATGGATTTGTGAATGCAATATAATTTTCAAATCAATACCATGGTTGCATTTACTGAAACTCTCTGTAAGGTTTAAATCTTAGGGACCTTGACTTCAAGGCTAGAGCTCAACTTTTCTAAAAACAAAAAAACCCAACCAATTATTTAATAAAATCAATTTATTTCCAATTTGTATCAAATTAGGTCTGATTAAAGGACTGATGTGATGGTAAGTTGTCCGCTGCTCCGCTTTGAATATTGTTAAGAACTTGACACAGAGATTACTTAATGGATTTTAAGCAAAATGGTGCCTAAATTCAATGGCATATTTTGGCAGCTGTTTTTTTTTTTTTTTTTTGGATTTTCACAAGAATTGCTAGTTCTCCTAGAGTTTTGGCCACCCCAACAATCAAGTGATTCCCTATGAGCAAGCAATTAGCGACTCTGGGAAGGAAAAATTCCCTTCTAAGAGGAAGAAACTTCGAAAGAACCAGGCTCAGAAAGAGACAGCATTCTGCCGCGACTGGTAGGGACGGGCCTGTGCCTTTTACCCATTTCCAGGTAATGGATTGCCGAAATGTGATTTCCAATATTTAGACTATTGCAAATGGCTCGCCTGTGTACGAGTTTTCATTTTGAGGGACATTGAGCGGTCACTTGGAGAGGATGAGCAGAGCTTCAGCTGGATGTTTAGCTCATCGCTTCCCCCACTTACTCTCACATCTGTTCAGTACACGGTTGACCAAAACAATGAGCAGAAAGAGATAAACATAATATTTTATTCACATCTTCTATTGTACAAGATACAACCAACACTTGCTGTAGTCAGGGCAGGATGGAGACATAATGTTGACCCTGCAGAGTCTTGTCTTGCTGCTCAGAGGTAGGGCTGGTCTGTGGAGATTGGTGGCTCTTTATATACAGTGCCGGGAGTCACTGGAAGCTTTGAGATCTCAGCAACTTGACTAAAAAAAAAAAAAAGGAACAACAACAGAGAAAGAAGGGAAAAAAAAAGACCACAATATTTCAGCTAAAAACTACAAATAGCAAACTTCCATTGTCAGTCATAAGAAGATGTTTTGACAGGTGACATCAAATAGATGGATTACACTATTATTATTATGTATATGGTGCAAAAAACAAACACCTGAACTTGAAATACATGAAAATGCAGTGATCATTAACAAACCTGCCAGCAGTAAGAGCTTTCTGTGAGGACATCACGAGTGTGGGAGGGGCTGATTCTCTCCGTCCATCTCTGCTGTAGTAGTAGTTGTTGGCATACCTGTGGCTCGGGCCTACTGGCAGTTTGGGTGGTGGTTGTGTCCTGTTGGGATGAAGAAAAAAAAAATCTATTTTAACAGACTTTAACAATGTTGGTGACTTCCACATTTGCAGGCAAAATGGAAAATAGGTGCAGTTTACTGAAACGTGCAAAGATACCTGGAAATATAGAATTTAAAACAAAAACAGAGTTTTTGCTTTAAAGTCAATATTTTGTATGACCACCTTTATTCCTCCACACATCAACAAACTCTTAGTCAAACTTTCTTGTCATTTCTTTATGTAGTCCTCAGGAATAGTTCTCCAGGCTTCTTGAAGCTCTGGAGAACTCTTCTTTGGATGTCGGCTGGCTTTTGTTCTGTTCTCTGTCAACATGATTCCACGCCATCTAAATAATATTGTGGTTCGGGCTTCAGGGAGGCCAATCCAAGCCTGATAGTGTTACATTGTGTGTTTTTCTAACCAGATTTGTTAATACTACATTGGTAGTGTGTTTGGGATCATTGTGAAGCTGTTGCCAGTCAGACACTGGCAGTGATGATGCTTTTTGTGCAATCATAACTCTAGCATTTTTGAGAAAATCTCAAAATACAGCCCCAAACCAGCACAAAGCTTTGATTTTTCTTTTACAGATGGCTGTAGACATTCACTGTGGTACTTCTCTCGTCCATATACATTGACAGCGATTTATACAACAAATTTGAATTCTTCGTTAGTTTTAAGTGGTTTAACAAACAAAATACAAACAAAAACAAAAAGCAAGTCTGGCAACCCACAGAGTCATTGCATCTCTCTGTTAACGGGGTTTTAGTCGTTGTTTCTAATATGTGAACACTTTCATTCGTGAGCGGTACGAGGGTAGCGCCTGTGGTCTTACCTCTTTGCAATCTCCTCATATCGCAGCTGCAGTTTGGCTTGCAGGTCATGCTGAAAAGGAAAAGGAAAGTCAATTTTCGACGAGTGCAAATCCCACACTGGTGAACTTCACCTCCTTCATAGTGTTTAGCTACCCCACAACGCTACTGCTAGCTAACGTCAGTAAGGGTTAGCTGGCTGTTAAACGTTTCCTTTGATAAAGTTTATTGCGACAAATCGTCCGGAGGGCTATTACATCATATTTAGAGCAGAAAACTACTCCGTTTTAAAGTGTGACGAATGTTATTGCTTACCCCTGATAAAAAATTTCGCAGCCTCTGAATGAATTTAGTAGCAGTAGCCATGTTAGCTGTTGTGAAGGACACGGGTCTTCTTCGTTCCTTTTCCCAGGTTTCTCAACACATTGCTGACACCTGCCGACCAGCAGGGGAAACTGCAGCGTAAAAACGTGCATTTTAGAGACTTTTGTTGTTTTACAATTTATTTATGTACTCCGAGGGCCAAATTAACTTAGATAAAGTGGATGAACACAGACACTCTGTACAACTAATCTTTATCTTCTTTAGTAAAGGCCTGGCAGAGCAGCTCATAATTTTTTTTAAAAATTACAGTATTTTGTCCAATTACTTTTGAGCCTTTAAAAAAACAGGACGTGTGTATAAAAATGACTGTAATTCATTTTTATACACACAATTTTCAAATCCCTGTATTTAAAAGATGATAATCTGCATATTGATTACATCTTGATTTACAGTCCACTGTGATGGTGTACAAATCCCCAACTACAAACATTGGTGTCTTTGTTCAACAAATTATGGCCCTAACTATTGCTATGCCAGTATGGACAGTAGTAAATTTTGACCGAATTCAAGTATTACCTGCTTGAAACTGCAGAACTCCTACGGATTTTAAAGTAAAACATTTTTGTTACTAGGTTAACCTCTGGACCCTTTATCCTACAAGTGATTGGTCTATCTTGGACAGACATGCATACATTTTTATTGGTATGCATAAAATACACAGCTTGATCTATTATCAGTAGGTAAAGTTGTAAAACTTATGAAAAAATTCAAAGTCCAGAATTTATGGCCTCCTTCAGATTTTCCAAAGTGATCTGTGAGCTGGATCAGAGTCCAATTCTAGACCCTGGCCCTTACGTTTGAGACACCTGCCTTAAAGGGAAGCCTTAATAACCTTCACAGTGTAATTTTGCTTCATCACATTTGTCTATTGATGAAGTATTTATATAGTGATATAGTGGAATGGTTGCTTGTAGAATTACAACACCTATACTGATGAAAAGGATTTGAATGGTCTGATCTGGTACATCAATGTAACAATAAGGCAGATAACTGTACGCAACACTCAGAGAAGAATCAAAGGGAAATACAAAGTTTATTTGTTGCACAAGAAAACACAGTAGAGGGCGACATCGCCGGTATACCATGCAGTCAAGTATTACAGCTGTGTGCTTGTCTCATGCAGCATGCACTGGACAGAAGAGTCCACAGGAGAACAAATGCACTTGTACGACACTTTGACCTGCCAAACTTGTTCTTTAAGAGTACGCTCAACAGAGGCTGAAAAATCCCTGTGGTGGACTTCAGAAAAGCATTTTTTTTTAAACACATACAAGGTTATTAAAAAGCAACCAAAACATTATCCCTCATCATGTTTACATATTTAAATTGGCTTTTCCTGTATGCAAAAAGAAACCTCTAATGTAAATATATATTTTATTACTCATCTTTAACACTTTTACTTTTGGTGTAAAGCATTTTTCTCATGCACATAAGAACAAATATGCATGTTTCCATCCATCCCTTTTCCCCCACCTCCAATTAATTAATATTTAAAGCTTCTTTTTGAAGTCTGAACAACAAGTCCCAATGATCTCGTTCTGCAGGTACATGCAAATATCGAAAATGCTTCTGAGCTTGGTGCCAAACTACTCATTAAGAACAGTGTCTTTAAAACTAAACATAAAAAACAAACGGATATGCAGCTTCTATGAATGTCGTTTCCTTTGCGAGTATCAAAGAGGATAGTTTCATCGTGTACAGCCACAGAATATAAAATGTTTGTACAGTACACAGCATGTTTGTTCATTGTAAACAATTCTGTCAGACTGCAAAAATAACTGAGTGGTCCGTCTGTTTGCGTCACTAACACAACAACATCATCCCGTAAGGTTTTCATCACAAGATTTAAGGTTTTTTTTTTCCCTTCTATGGTTTTTAAGGAAGAAGAGGGGTTGAAGTAACACAACAGCTGTTTAGAAAGAGAAGACTCAGAGTAAAGTTAGTACAAAAGCCAGGAACAGCCACTTACAAAGAGGACGACAACTCTCCAAACGTCATGTCTGTTGTGGAGAAAATGTGATGTGCAGCCAGTCTGTGCAGCTGTCAAATACTGCCTGAATTTAAAAGACAGAATTCCCAAAAACTCCCTCTTGCCAGAAATTGTCTTCGTGCATATTATGTCCTTCAGTACACTTGGAATTATACACACTCTTGTTACCAAAATATACATCAAAATTTGCACAATACAAAGACAAAAAACCAAAAACACTTGTTCAAAGAAGCCCTGATTTCACTGTAAATATGTTTATCTCAGTTTACCTTTCACATTCGGTTACAAAAAACTTATGTCTAAATGTCATTAGTGCACTTTTCCCCTTTGGATGTAAACAGCACTGCACAGCACATGAAGTAGGACCAGGGCGTTTACGGATGGTCTCTTTCACATGCACATGTGGGAAAAAATAATGATTAAAATGGAAAAACGCTACAGCTTCTGGAAAAGGTGAAAACAACAACAACCCCATAACGCACTTGTACGTACTTGTGCTTGCAAAAGTCCAACACGTGTCAGAGTAAGTAAGGAAACCTGGCCAAAAAACGAAAGTCAAATAAAATGAGTGTTTTAAACGCTCCCTTCCATGTTCTGAAGTAAAACGGCGTGCTGTGAGATGAACGCGCCCGATCAAAGAGTTCGACTGATAAACTCACAGCACACAGAAAGGTGGACGTGGATCATCCGGAGCTTCAGGCTCGGCGTCTTTTTCCACAATAGCAGTGGAAACGAACAAACAAAAACCCCAAACAAATCTTCCTAGTGACTGAAAATTACAAGTAACATTTCTGCCTTCAATGATATGGCTTAGAGGACATTGCACAAGATGCCATGGCACATAAAAACCCTTCGGCTCCGTATCTTCATAAGAGAAGACAAAGGTGGGTAGTGTCTCACCGCGTTTGCAACATTATTCTCAGCAAGAATTAAAAAAAAAAACAATGCCGTTCTCGTGAATTCACACTGTGAGGAACATGACCAACACAACAAGCTGTGCAAGATTAAAGTACATGAAGGGATAAAGCCATCAAGGAAACATGGACCAAACATCTTCAGAGCCTCTTCTTTGATACGACCGTTTTATTAACAGTTGTTTTTCTCCCCTGCATTCTAGTTTGAGCGTAGTAGCTTCAGTTTTACTCCTTCTAAAGGATGCATCAATACAAATCCATGCAGTACTGTAGCCATCAGCTGCAGAGATAGATCCAATGACGTGTCAGTCATGTTGCTCACAGTGTGAACCAGAGATCGTTTTAGGTTCAGGAAGACCTACAGCAGTACTACAAACACACACAGACACTGAAGAAGAAAAAAAAGCGACCTTGACTCCTCGTACCTTTTGGTCCAACAGTTTTACGCAGCATTAACACTTCTACTCTGTACCAGAATTTATTTAAAAAATAGACAACTTTTGTTTGTTTTTTTTAGAAAACAATCCATTCAGAAGACATAAAACCACATTTTATGGATACAAAAATGTTGAGCCTTGGCTGGTCAACCCATGAGAACTTCTTTCTTTTCCCCTGTTACAAACGCATCATGAAATGTAATAAATAAGACCAGAAAGGTCAGCGATGCCTGAAGGCAACTGTTTTTTTTACAAAACAAAATTCAAGTAAAAGTTTCTCCCGCTCTTTCAGCCCGACAACTTTGAGAATGACTTAACATCTTCGTCACCCTTGAAAGACAAGAGCAGGTTTTAGGAGTACAACGGCGAGCTGTCACTTTCTCAGGTGCCCTTTTTGTGTTTGCTCTCTGCACTCTGGTGTCTTCTCTGGTGCAATTTTAGGACCCGTGGAAGTGGTTTCTGCTCCCTGCCTGCAGCTCATGTTGGTGAGAAGACATCCTGTTTGTTCCCGCGGAGATGCTGTGACGTCCACCTCCACCTCGGGCTTCTCACCAGAGTCCTCTCCATCTGAACACGGCTCCCACTCGTCTTGCTCCTCGCTCTCCGTAGAGCCCTGCACAGCTATCTGCGGCACAAGCGTGAACCTCCTCACCACGGGGACGTCCATCTCGATGTCCTGACTGCTTTGGGGTCGTGTCACAGTCCAGGCCGCTCTGTGCTGCGTTTGAGCCCCTGGAGGTGTGCTGCTCCCTGCTGCATTACTGCTGCTTTTCTCCTCTGGCTCGTCGAAGCTCACTTCCTGCACTGCCTCCTGCTTCTTAAAGGAGTCTCTCCGCTCTGACAGGTTCAGCTTCCGCATCACAACCAGCTGCTCTGATCGTTCAATCCTTTGGCTGCTAATGTACGGCCCAAGTCTGCTGTGGTCAACCCCAATGTAAGCGATGCCACAGGCTGCGTCCATCTCTGAGTCGCCCAGCAGGTCAGCCTCACCGTAAAACGGCACTTCCAGCGTGTGCCTGCGGGGGGCTTTTGACTTCTTGTCAGCGTGATATACTCCAGACAGTTTCTCCGCTGACTGCACCCTCTTAAGCAACGGTGAACGAGGCGGCTCTGCACTGCGTGGCCGGACGACATGCCTAACGATGGTGGGGGGAGACAGGGTTTTTCCGTGGTATGTGTGAAGGTTTTTGGCGAAGCCTGGCAGAGGAGAGGGCGAGCGCTGTGGGGAAAGCGGCTGATTAGAGGATGAGGAGCTGCTGCAGGCCAGAGGCGAGGGGGGGATGTTGCTGGTGGATTTGCGGCGGCCCACTTTGCTGTAGCGTTGCGGGCTGAGTTTAGAGCCCAGGCCGAGCGTGATGGGCCGGCTGTGTGTGGCGGGAGAGCTTGGAGAGCTGGAGCAAGGCGACGTACTCTGTGGTGAGTTATTCTCTGGAAAGTAGAGGCAGGACTGTTGAAATACTCACACTACAAGCTGCAGTTTGCAGCAGGGCAAACAACACTTTTAAATTTCAATTCTATTTCAGTTCAGTTTTATTTATGTAGCACCAAATCACAATAACAGTCACCTCAAGGTGTTTAATATTTTAAGGTAAAGACCCCACAAAAATACAGAGAAACCTCAACAATCAGACGACTGCCTATCACAAAGCACTTTGGCAACAGTGGGAAGGAAAAAACCCCTTTTAACAGGAAGGATCCTTTAGGCTGAGGGAGGGGCGGCCATCTGGGTATTATAAGACCTTCAGTGTACCTGCAGAATCTCAAATGACTACATTTCCTTAATTACCGTGGCCCTGATGGTCAGGTGCGGGGCTCCGGCAGGGTGTGGAGGGCCCCGGGGAGAGGCTGTGGGTCGGGGAGCCTGGAAGACTCTCACTGGAGGAAACAGAGTGATGAAGACCTGAGGAGAAGCTGCGACTGCAGTGCATCACTGTGCTCTGCTTGGACAGCTTCTTAAAGATGGTCCGTCGCCTAGAAGGGACGATATATAATTCACTGTTGTAGCTTACACTTGAAGGAGAAAGAGCCTCCCAGAGTAAACAGATGATGAGTAACACAGCAGAGCTGCAAAGACAGAGAGAGAGAAAAAAAAGAAACCCAGAACCCAGTCAGATGCTCACCTGTCATAATTATCTCTCCTCTTGCTCTTCTTGCTGCGGCGAGCCATCTTCCCTTTGTGTTTGGTCTTTCGTGCAGGACCGACTTTAATAGAAGTGTTCTCGAGCGCTATGGTCTGAAGGGCCACCTTGTTGCCGCTCTGCACGTTTCGTGAGAATGAAAGAATTTTTACAGACCTTTCAACACAGAAGCAACTTAAAAAGCAAAGTTCAAGTGCCACGCAGCTCCGAGCTGTACCTTCAGCAGCAGTTCGATCATCTCTGTGTGGACCAGGCCTTGGACAGACTCTCCGTTCACGTGGGTGATGAGGTCTCCAGTGCAGAGGCCTGCCTGGTGAGCCGGGCTGCCCTCCTCCACACTCTGTTGCGATGGTGAAGTGAGTGAGTTTCAAACTGAGCATTACATAACAACCTTTTTATATCACTACCTTCTAGTTTTGGATCACCAAAGCAAAGCAAAATATTTGGAACACGCTACAGTTTACAAACACAGGTTTCAGATCTTTGATCTGTTTTAAGGCTTGTGGTTAAAACCTACCGACACCATGTGATGCACGGTGTAGACGTCGCTGTCGCCCATGTACACACGGATGGCCTGCAGGGTGAAGCCGAACTTCTTCCCTGAGGTGTGGATGATGATTGGTGGCCTCAGGCTGCCGGGGCTGAATGACAGATCCCGGTTTGGGGACGAGTCGCGGGATGAGGGGTTGGAAGACAGTGAGCGTGGGGAGATGGGACCGGGGTGGAGGCCACTGGGTGAATCGTCTGAAACAAACACACAGTTTAGAGATAAATAGACTCATAATCTCACATTTTATGACTCAAATTAGAAGGCCAGTTTTAATTCCACAATTAGAAACAAAAACTGCTGTCTATGGATTACATGTTTAGACTATATCTGCAGAGGCTCTCTGTCAAAGCGGAGCAATAAAAACCAAACTGATTCTGCTGGATTTAAAGTAGTTATGATAACCTTCTGCACCTGTAGTGATGATGAGAGACAGGGCTGAGACAGAGGCAGACTTGGGAACCTTTCCTCCGCAGGGAACCCTCTGCCTGTCTGGCGTCTCCAGCTGGTTACCGAAGCGCCGAGGGCCTGCCGTGTCCTTAGGGGATGACTGCTTCCCGCCGGTACTGTTGCTGCGAATCCTGATCCGCCGAAGATTTGACACCACCACCTCTGCTGCGGACAGAAGGTGTTAAGTGTGAATGTTTCTGGCAGAAGCACCTGGACGTGTTATGAAGAGATGTGTTAAAATAAAAAAAAGTGGATTTACCTTCATCATCAGTGGAGAGGGCAAACCGGGGCATCGTCTCCAGGCTGTGAGTGCTGCTCATTACCAGAGGACTGGTGCTTCTGTCAGACTGGGAGGAACTGGAGGAGGCCCGGGGGCGAAGACTAAAAACAGTAAAAGCACACAAAAAAATGTTGAACTCATAGATCAGCTGATTGAGGATCTGTTTTCATGCAGACCCACAAACTCAGCCACCTGTTTATTATATTATGAATACTATGAAACGTGCAAAAATACGAAAAAGAAACAAGAATAAAGAGGAATAGCAGGTGTCCACATCTTCTGTTTACCTGGCCATGCGTCCAGACTGCCTGTGCTCAGCACTGCCATCTGCTGGGCTTGGCGAGGCCCCGAGCCCTGCCGCATCCCCGTGGTCCTCTTTGTCCTCGCTGTGGCTGCGGTCGGAGGAGAAACTCAGGTTGGACGGTGTTGCCAGGTGTTCTGTGCTGCTGTAAACCTTGATGACAAACAGGTGAAAAGGTGTCAGTTAAGATCTGACTTTTCAAATTTTTTGGCACTCTTACAGCAGATTCTTACTGCAGCGGTCTTTACCTTGCTGAAGCGATGAGACCAGGAAGCAAACTGTCGGATTTCCAAGGAAGACTCTTCGTCGTTAGTTTCGTCGTCTTCGTCAGAGGCCAAATGATGATAGCGATCCAAACGAGCTGAATATGGCAAAAAGGGAAGATGCTCTCATTTAAGAGAAAGTCAAACTTCATGGTATAATCCCGAGAAAAACTCATCACTCTGCAGTTTTATCTTAGCTCGCCCGTATTATATTCCAGCTAAATTTAACCTGCATCCCATCTCCAACACCCACAATTATGGACAACGTTTTGCTCTCACTACCATGTGAAGTCAAGATTACACAGAAAAATAAACCACAAAGAGACTCAGCAGGAACTCACTGTCAAAGTAGCTGGTATCATCCTCGGCCTCCAGCTGAGGGATGAACTCGGCTTTCTGTCGGAGGAGTCCGTTCCAGTCCAGCCCCAAGAAGAAGGGGTGCTGCTTCACCTCTGAGGCTCCACCTAAAAACATTCAGTTAAACACTGGATTAGGATCAGGGTGAAACTCCTCTTGCAAACATGTTTACTTCATTCTTAGTTTCACTTTTTTAAAATTATTCAAATGTAATGTCCCCCTTGCTATAAACCTTGTTTTTCTGATTTAGCTGTACAGACCTGTATAAAAGATCCCTGCTGTAATTTATCAGCATTACCTGTTCCCAGCCGGTCCAAAGGGTTCTGCCTCAGCAGGCGGGTGATCAAATCCTGTGCATCAACAGGTAAGGCATCCTCTCCTTCAGGCCAAATGATTTCATCTGACAATCAGAGAAGATAATAAATAAAAGTACAAAATTAAATATTAATTAAAACCAAATTTACAGTCTTACAAAGACATTAAACAGCAAGTCAGAATGTTTGTGTTTGCCAAAGCATAAGCTTGCCCAGGACTGATGTGGTTAAGATTCTGAGAGTGAAGCAAAGTTGTAGACTTCTGTGCCTACGTCACTGCTTGTGTTTTCAATTCAAATAAAAGGAAAAAGAAACTAGTTTAACATAAAGATTTGATCTCAGTGGCTATTCTATGCTGTGATTCTATTTTTTTAAACCTGATGCTCGATTTTTAAGTAGAGAATTCATTCATTTCAAGACGTACCACTGACAACTTGTCCAAAAAGCTCTTCGGGAGTGTCTCCAAAAAACGGGACGCAGCCGACCAGAAATTCATAAAGGATGATCCCCATCGCCCACCAGTCCACTGGCTTCCCATAGCCCTGTCTGAGGATCACCTCTGGGGCAATGTACTCTGGAGTCCCACACACCTGAGGAAGTAAACCAGCAAACATCAGTTTGGATCAAGTGCCTCTACAATCACTGCTGTCCAAAAGTGACAGGTGATTCATCTCTTACACCTGAAGTTGTCTCACCTGCTTGTCAACAAACTCTCTTGTGTCTTTCTCTATGTGACCTTCATACAGGTTGGTCGTCATGTTCATCAGGCCGATTTTAGAGAGACCAAAGTCAGTCAGCTTGATGTGGCCCATAGATGTAATCAACAAACTGTTGGGGGAAAGAAGACGTCAGTGTAAGCGGCGCATTTTACAATTTGTCAAGAAAATGAGGATAAGGGCTGAATTACAGAAAAATCAAGACTCTACATGTGCCCGCTCACAGACCCAACTATGTCAACGGATCCTAATGAAAGCAAGAAAAGCAAGACGGAAGAGCTGAGTGAAGGTGATGTTGGAGATGTCCTTACTTGTCAGGTTTAAGATCCCGATGCACGATGCCGTAGTTGTGAAGGTACTCCAGAGCCAGGACCGTCTCAGCAAAATACATCCTGGACATTTCCACAGGCAGTGGGCCCATGTTTTTCAGCAGGTTGGCACAATCTCCACCTTAAAAGAACAGAACACCTTAAAAAACAACTAAAATCCCAGTAACAGCAGTGATCCTAACACACCAACTGTCCGAGGCAGTAATGCACAGACTCTTATTCTCAGACTCTCTGCATTGGCACTCACTGAAACCGGGTCTTGTTTAAGCTAAGCTAAAATGTTAGAGACATAAAACTGTAACAGCCCCCGCAGCCTCTCCCTTCTTTACCTTCTACATACTCCATGACCATGCAGAGGTGACGTCGTGTCTCAAACGAGCAGAACATGGAGACAACAAAGGGGTTCTCAGCAAAAGTTAGGATGTCCCGCTCCACAAACGCCTGCTGGATCTGGTTCCTCAGCACCAGGTTCTGACGGTTTATCTTTTTCATGGCAAAGCGCTGACGGGTCTCCTTGTGGCGAACCAGATACACCGCCCTGCCAAAAACCAAACAAACCTCATTAGCTCAATTACCTGGAAACGGGTAAAAGGCACAGTCACAGTGGCTCACAAAAACGTGCACAAAAAAGGTTGAAATTGAGGCAAACTGCATCAGAATAACAACAATAAAAACTACTTCCAACTAAATGTATTTTCCGCTTCCTGACACCATTTAATCTTTCATCTTAGCTTTGCGACACTTTGCAAATAAACAAAGTGTCGCAAACAAACAAACATCATTTCTAAGATGAAGCAGTGAAATGCAGTTAAACAGACTTGTGCTCTTACCCATAAGCTCCGTTACTTATGAGTTTGATGGTCTCAAAATCACTCTCAAGAGGTTTCCTTCGAGTTGGAGTCAGCGTCTGTGGGCTCTTATTCTGTGGCTGTTTACGCCCATGTGAAAAATTAAATAAGCAGACAGAAGCAATGCTGTGATTAATGCTGATTGCAGATTAAAAGCCAACTACTACTCCAAATACTAATTACACCTGCAATCTACTTAACCAAAATAACATTGATTTTAAATATTTTTGGCATCCTTTCACAATAAAAAGAGTCACCGTTTCCTGATCCTCTTTAAACACATTCAGCACAGCACGGTGGGCAGATCTGAAGAAGCGTGTGCACTTTTCATCTTTGGTAAATGGACTGATTCTACTTTACCTGAGCACTCAACATTAAATCATCTCCTCTCCCAGTATAAACACACTAAAATATAAATAATGGCTCCTAATAAATGTACAGCAGGGAACAGCGGCAGTGTGAACTCTTCCCTGCCACACACTGTCCAATACTGTACATTTATTAAGATCCATTATTTGAATTTTAGCATATTTCAATACTTGGTTTTTGTATTTATTCTAGTTATTTATACTGTTTTAGCTATTGTTTAATAGCACGCTGCATATACTGAGACCTAAGATGCTGTGTTTAATTTCTAACATGTCAAATGGTTGAATAAAGCTCAGCCTGAGTCTGTAATATTATTTGAACTTATTGAATTAGTCAGTTCACCTCCACAGAAGCATCTGTTTCCACTGACACTGACGCTGAGGGCGAGGGACTGGCATCATACTGTTCAAGCTGTACCATGTCTAGAAATAAAAGAAGAAGAGGCTTTAATTTGGGTTTCCAACATTTCTGCACCGATCACTTAAAAATGCAGTCTGCTCTTCATCTAAGTCAGGACTGTGTATTTGTTGCAGTATCATAAAGCATAATAATAATAATCACCTACTCGGGGCAGCATGTTACTTAACCCATGTCTGAAACAGGCTTTAAAAAAAACATCACATATGAGCCACATCACAGGCTTCGCTCGATAACTGATTAAATTTACCTTCTAACGGGTCGCGTGTGAGGCCCAGCTGGCTGATGATGTACCGCGGGATGTCGGTCTTGATTCCCTGGCCGACTTTGGCGTGGCCTTCTGCCGCTTCGAGTAGGTGGTAAAACTCTTCTGGATCAAACTCCTGTCACCAGCATCCAACAGCAGTGTAATTAATGCAGAGTGTCGGGAAACTGAAAGGCATCCAAGATGCCATTTGATTTACTACTAAAAATCCTAAACAAAGCTATGCGCAGAGCTGTCGGGGTAAGGTTGCCGACTCAGATCAGATTTGTGTTAATAAATGGCTGATTGTTGGAGATGACAAACTTGGTATTCGATTGACAAATTTAGGTAGCTTACCAGACATTCGAGGAGCCGAGCCGGTCGAGAGATTATGATGAGGATCTTTCTGACTAGCTGGGTGATGACGGTTACCTCTTCACTTTCAGAGCGCTCGTAGGCCTGGAAAACACAAGGAGCCATCAGGAGACTCAACTCAACAGATTTCCAGTTTCAGAGAGGGACTGCAGACGGTTTGGGTCTGAGCGGCAAAAACATGGCTTACATTTACGATAAAGTTTGACCAGTTATTTGTGTGAACATGAGGCGACTGTGATTAAAATGGCTTTAATTTAAAAATGTTAAAATCGCTGAACGAGCGTCTACATTTTAGTCACAACTTGATCTCTGTGCTTTTAATCCACCGTGGAGGTGCACAAAAGCAAAAACTGTGTCACTGTCATTTAATATTGAGAAACTGCATGTGCCAAAAGGATCATCAGGGATTATACAGTGGGGCAAAAAAGTATTTAGTCAGCCACCGATTGTGCAAGTTCCCCCACCTAAAATGATGACAGAGGTCAGTAATTTGCACCAGAGGTACACTTCAACTGTGAGAGACAGAATGTGAAAAAAAAATCCATGAATCCACATGGTAGGATTTGTAAAGAATTTATTCGTAAATCAGGGTGGAAAATAAGTATTTGGTCAATAACAAAAATACAACTCAGTACTTTGTAACATAACCTTTGTTGGCAATAACAGAGGTCAAATGTTTACTATAGGTCTTTACCAGGTTTGCACACACAGTAGCTGGTATTTTGGCCCATTCCTCCATGCAGATCTTCTCGAGAGCAGTGATGTTTTGGGCTGTCGCCGAGCAACACGGACTTTCAACTCCCGCCACAGATTTTCTATGGGGTTGAGGTCTGGAGACTGGCTAGGCCACTCCAGGACTTTCAAATGCTTCTTACGGAGCCACTCCTTTGTTGCCCGGGTGGTGTGTTTTGGATCATTGTCATGTTGGAAGACCCAGCCTCGTTTCATCTTCAAAGTTCTCACTGATGGAAGGAGGTTTTGGCTCAAAATCTCACGATACATGGCCCCATTCATTCTGTCCTTAACACGGATCAGTCGTCCTGTCCCCTTGGCAGAAAAACAGCCCCATAGCATGATGTTTCCAACCCCATGCTTCACAGTAGGTATGGTGTTCTTGGGATGCAACTCAGTATTCTTCTTCCTCCAAACACGACGAGTTGAGTTTATACCAAAAAGTTCTACTTTGGTTTCATCTGACCACATGACATTCTCCCAATCCTCTGCTGTATCATCCATGTGCTCTCTGGCAAACTTCAGACGGGCCTGGACATGCACTGGCTTCAGCAGCAGAACACGTCTGGCACTGCGGGATTTGATTCCCTGCCGTTGTAGTGTGTTACTGATGGTGACCTTTGTTACTTTGGTCCCAGCTCTCTGCAGGTCATTCACCAGGTCCCCCCCGTGTGGTTCTGGGATCTTTGCTCACCGTTCTCATGATCATTTTGACCCCACGGGATGAGATCTTGCGTGGAGCCCCAGATCGAGGGAGATTATCAGTGGTCTTGTATGTCTTCCATTTTCTGATGATTGCTCCCACAGTTGATTTTTTCACACCAAGCTGCTTGCCTATTGTAGATTCACTCTTCCCAGTCTGGTGCAGGTCTACAATACTTTTCCTGGTGTCCTTCGAAAGCTCTTTGGTCTTGGCCATGGCGGAGTTTGGAGTCTGACTGTTTGAGGCTGTGGACAGGTGTCTTTTATACAGATGATGAGTTCAAACAGGTGCCATTCATACAGGTAACGAGTGGGGGACAGAAAAGCTTCTTACAGACGACGTTACAGGTCTGTGAGAGCCAGAGATTTTCCTTGTTTGAGGTGACCAAATACTTATTTTCCACCCTAATTTACGAATAAATTCTTTACTTTCTTTACCATGTGGATTCATGGATTTTTTTTTTCACATTCTGTCTCTCACAGTTGAAGTGTACCTCTGGTGCAAATTACTGACCTCTGTCATCATTTTAAGTGGGGGAACTTGCACAATCGGTGGCTGACTAAATACCTTTTTTGCCCCACTGTATGTCTAAGGGAACCCTAACTGATCCAACAGGCAAGTACAGTTTATCACTATTAGCACCATTTCATCCACCCCTGAAAAAAAAGCTATAAAAAAAGAGAAATACAAGAACACTGCTTTATGGGGAAACAGTGAAATAAAAATAAATATAAAATTCTAAGGAAGTGGATAGGGCTTTAACAAAAACATGAAAACAGGTGCCGCCTGATAGAATTACATCAGAAATGACGCCACTTCAAACGAAGAGCAATTATCAGAATAATCCGCGGTGGGTGGGCGGAGTCTTCGTGAGTCATTTTCAGTTTCTTCTATAATAACAGAGAAACACCCTGTTCTGGTGACGATACAGCAGCACAGCACACTGTGTATTTGTGATCCAGTCATATGAGAGCTAATTGAAGCTTCCTGCACAACAAGACTATTACTAATCTCAGCCACCTGTCAAATATGAGGATACAGACTCAAGAAAGTGGCCCTAAAGGAAATGTTGCTACTACACCCGTCTACCAGCATTTCTGAAACATGAGATACTCTTTCACAATCTGCCAAGCTTCCTGTGGCTGTGATCGTCATTTCTGTCTACACTTAGGTTTGTGTGGATTATATTTTAACCTTCTGGTAGTGAGTGTAGTAATGTGTAAGTTAAGAAAGACAGCAGTTACTCAAACCTTACGGTCACAGGCTTTCTCCTGCCTGCTCTAAACTCTTGTTAAAGCTTTTCTGTTGTACGTAACTGTGATACAGGCCATGTCTGTGCCTGAAATCACTGCCTAGTGCTATCCATATTTACAGTGAGTACTGCTATACCGTACAAAGTGCAGTATCCCCACAGTTCCTCGTGATCAACACTGACGAACAAAAGAACAGATCGATGAGAAGACAAAGAAAAGTGGATTTTAAGACAAATGTACACAAAAATATTTAGCCAATAAACAGACATTATTTTTGCTACTTAACAGCTGAGCTGAAAGGGGAGGCTCTGACACAGAATCAGAGGATCAACAGTTAGCCCAGAACAGGCCTAAATGGGGGTAAATGGTAAAAGTTTTACGTATTTCCCGGAATGAAGAGGAATATCTTCATCAGATAATTAATGATGCTATCAAAAAGTGTTTTTGTTACTGTGCCCTATGACCTCCTATGCCGGACAGAAATCCTACTGTCTAGCACCTGGTCAGCCCTCTCAGGATTCTTTAACTGTTGTCAGAATCAGATGTAAATGTGCTGAAGGTGCTTTCAGCTACTGTGGTCCTGTTCTTTGGAACAAGCTGCCTGCTGACCTGAGATCAATTACAACTGTGTACAAATTCAAAAACAGACTTAAAACCTTTTCATTCACCCAGCCTTACAGGTGTTGTTGCTTTGTTGTTGTTTGTTGTTTTTATTTTGTTTTCACTGCCTTAAGGTATCATTTTTATGTTTTTGTCTTCTTCTTGAATTTACATGTAATCAAATGTAATCAATAAAATTGCTACTACTACAACACGTTTTTTTTGGCAAACTGGAAAGCTCTCCGGGTGGTTCAAAAAGGTCGTCCAGGAAATCGCTTCCTTACTGCAGGAACTTCAAACACCCGCTGTCTCAGAAAAGCCCCCAAAATTTTGCATGACTCATCACACCCAAATTATAATTAGTGTAAAGTGCTCTCATCAGGCAAGATAATAAAATCAAGGACAAATAGACTAGAAAAACATTTTGTACCCCACAGCCAATAAAGCATTAAATGCAGTTTAAGCATAGTTTGTAATTGTTATGATGGGACCAGAGCACAATCACAAACCCGAAGAAGTCCAGATATGGGAAATAGAGAGCAGTGAATGATTATTAATAATTGTTACTAAAATAGGCTATAGTCTTTATGTTTATATCCTTGCTCTCATTCCCCTTTATTGTATCTGTAACATGCAACTTCTGCCGGTGCTGTGCTACTGGAAACTGAATTTCCCGGAGGAACACACCCGAGGGATTAATAAAGTTTCATCTAATCTCTAACCTCTAATCTAGTCCAGAGCACTGTTCAGGTGTTTCTTTCACAAAGCTACTTTTTGTGCATTGCTTCCTGTAATGTACAAGATTTTTATAACAAATTAATAAAAAATGTGTCACTTTTCAGGCAACACCGCAGCCGTGTATCCACGTGGAGGGCTGGAGCCTGCGCAGCTGTCACAGGGTGAGACGCGGGACACCCCTTGGACATGTCCCCAGCCTGTCACAGGGCCCCCTGCATATACTGCATGACAAAGACCCAGAGAAAACTTTCTGGAAAAAACTGTTGCCCTTTTTAACAAAGTGGCCTTGGCACACAAATCAAGTCGTGCGTGTGTGTGCGTAAATATATGACATTTGCTCCACTGTGCGGGAACAGACTTATCAGTTCAGCTGGAAGTACAGAGAGTTAGCCGTGCCTGCTGTCTGAAAGCACGCAGAGAAACACGGGAAGAGGTTGCTATAGAAACTAACACAACATGCATAAGACCTGTGACAAAAGTGCCTCTCAGCATCACTGAAAATTTCCACTAAGAGATCTATTGTGTGTGCCGTTGGCTATCACTGGAGAGGCATGCCTGATTGCACATTTCACCGGGGCTCGATCAATCCTCTTTCAAAACGTCATCACACCCGAATTAAAGAGTTCAGCATCAGTTCATCAGCTGCTGCTTAAAACCAGAGAGAGCATTTGGCCTGCACCGCTTCTCTCATCAGTCCTGCAAAACCTCCAGTGTAACTGGAAAGCATTCACAGGTCTTTACTTGTTCCACATTTTGTCATGTGACAGCTTTGTTCCAAAATGGATTCAGTTAATTAATGACAAAATACTGGTGGTGGCCAGTTACCCCTCAGCTTCCTAGAAGATACACCTCAGCAGTGTGGATGCCTTTCAGATGCACCCTATGTCAGATTGAGGGATTCTCACCTCGTGTAGCAGCTTGTCTAGCTTCTCCTGCAGCTCAACAAAGTAACGAGAGGTAACCAGGCCGTTCTGGGACTTATCCAGACAGTCTCTGACCAGCTCCACCAACTGGTGCTGGATGAAGCCCAACACCCCGTCAGCCAGCCGGAGGGAGCTGTCTGGAGAGTAATGTGTGACAATCTCCAACAAGCGCTCCTCCATCTGGGCTGTGGCCTGCAGGGAGCACACAAACACAGAGTTAGAACAATTAAACGAGCACTGATAATCATTTTTTTAACCCCTCTCTACAGCAAATTAAAAAGAATTTCTCCAAATGTTGAAAAGTGGGCTTTAAAAGCTTGTTTAAAAGCATTTCTCCTTATTGAAACAAAACCAAAACCCAAAAAGGCTTCAGGACGCTCCACACAACAACAGGAGAAATGCAAAGTGTGTTTCTGGTTTGAATATGTCTTCGTTGAGAATGCAAAGTTACAGATATCCTGTACGTACCTTTGGAAAACGTTCTCTGTAAACATGGTTCATCATGACTATCTCATTATCGAAGGAAACACTTGATCGGCCCGGGCTACGAAAAAGCAAAACACAACAAATTAGTACATTGCAACTGATCAACACAGAGACATTTATTATTATTACTACTACACAGTTCATTGCATTTCTCTTCTAAGCTATTAAATGGCGATGAAGAGTGGTTATGTCATCGAGGCCATCGCAGTTCCCTCGAAATGGCCAGCAGTCAGTTTAGTTCAATCCAACCAACACACACACGTCGGCTCTTAACTAATAGCCTGAGTGTGACTGAACGAGGGTTTTGAGGTCAGCATCAACGATACTTTTGATGTCAGCCTGCGAGACAACATTCAGGTTTGGTGGCTCTTAAGCTGCTTAAGCTCCAATCAAGGTGGATTTCACTGTCAGGTTTTGATGTTTCACTTTAAGATGCTTCCGTACCGGCAGCAGCAGAGGTTTCTTCTAGCCAAAACTGTGTGAATCATCGACATCAAATAATTAGTCACTCGCTGCAGCACCACTCCAGCATTGAGGCCAAAGGGAAGGTGTATTTTTACAGAGAAATCTTGCTTGATGAAGCTTCAAACAGAACAGATGGAGGGAAAACCTATCACTTGCAAACAGACTCCCAGAGTCTTTTTTTTTCTTCTTCTTGTCATAAAAGACGCCTCTGTTTTACTGGATGGCTTCTGCCCAACACACACTGCTGCAAAGCTCGCTGCAGTTCGCCGCATCAGACACCCACCACCCTCGACTACAGTTCAGCAGCTATGAGACGATGATCCCCGAGGCGCTCTGTTAGCTAGCACGCCCACGCGCGGCACACCATGGTGCCAGAACACAGAGCACTCAGGCACTGCACAAACAGCACGGAGCAGAGCCAACAGACAAAAGTTGTCAAAAACGCACCGCTTTGCAGTCAGATCTCCACCTGCCTGCCGGCCAACGGGCATGTGCGATCAATCGGAGGCAGCTGAGGTGCCAAAACTGGCGCTTGAAGGCGTCTTCAAATCTGACAGTCTATAAATGATACAACAGCGCTCGTGTTCTGTAGTCGCTGTCCAAAGTTAATCTGAAATGTAGATAGTTAATCCTTTCGGACGGATTACTGCATTTAATCTGTGTGAAACATTACATGTTTTTAATTTGATGGTAGAACAAGAAACAATCTGAACAAAACAGACAGGAGGCTGTGAGAGGTTCTCCCATCTCCGTGTGGATCCTTCCGTCGGTGTCAGAAGGTCGTCTTAAAATAGTGATCCTGTCATTACTTTACACTTTATGTTTTCAGTAACTGAATAAATAACTAAAAATGGCTACCCTAAACAAAGTTTAATTGCACGTTTTTTTAGTTTGTTCAGTTCTGTGTCAATTATCCACCTGAGGCTCCGAGACCGCGGTCGTACCACCGGCGAGGGCCGTCCGTCCTCGTCTGTTATGCTGTCTGTGCTGCGGAAGTGCTTGAAGATGAAGTGAGGCTCGTCTTGTGTCGGCTGGTAGGGAAGCTGGTGGAGACGCTCCTGGGACGAGGAGGAGGACTGCGCACACAGAAAGAAATTAATCAAATGTCTTGAAGGATGTTCAATCATCAAGGTAAACAAACCCCAGAAAGTTGATTCTGTTCATCTACATGTTGCGGTTTCAGTGGGAGAAACGTTTTATCACTCAGCCAAGTGACTTGCAGCTGACTGCAGGTTTCCCCAACCTTATAAACACTACATAGTGACCGAAACTGGCACCATTGACTAACAATGGGTCGTGAGGTCAGTTTCATCATCATTAATATGCAAATTGTCATGAGCTGAAGTTTCTCCCGCTGAAAACTCTGCGTTCAGATGAAAAGAATCAAGTTTCTTGGAATCCATCAAATAAGAAAAATACATCTATTTTCACATTTAATACTGAGCTTCTTTTGAGGCTGATTTAACCAAAACAACGAGCAGTATCTCTTCAGCCCTTCTGAGCTACTTGTTTTGACATTTGAATAAATGTTAAAGTATCCAAATCTTTACTTCCGACCCATCATCTTGTGCAGTGCTTCTAAAGAGTGGGAAAATATTTAAATGAACTCAAAAATGACTTAAGACTGAAAATCCCCGAGAAAGGATCTTCACCTCAACACTACAAAAGCCCAACAGCTTCCCAAACTGGCAAAGATTTGCTGCTGTGTTCACGATTAGTAAGTGCAAGCTAAGCCAGCTTTACATGTTGCAATACGCAGCATCGGCCCTGTAACCACTGCGGGCTGCTTTCGCAAAAGAAGAAAAACAACTAATGTTGCAATTTGCCGGTCTGCTTTTCAGGTGGCATCACTCAACAAGGTAGGCTGCTAAGACTGAAGATCACAAACGGGTTCAGGCAAGTCGGGCAAAGCAAAGGACAACAGCAAACTGAAATTGGTTCTGCATTGTGAGCCTGACTTAAAGGATCATCGAAGGGGAAAAAATAAAATTAAAGCTAAGCTCGTCTTACTAGGCAAGCACAGGCCTACGCATGTGCTGCGTTCTGGCTTCACTCGGGTTTCAAACCCTGCTCTCCCATGAGAAGGTGCTCTTTTCCTTTGCAGTACTGTGATTTTCTGCTTGGACAATCTTTATTCTTTGTATTTTACTGGCTCTACAACAGACTGACGACCTGTCCGAGGTGTACCCTGCCTCTTGCACTATGATAGCTAAAATAGGCTCCAGACCACCTGCAACCCTGAACTGGATACTGATGGATGGATGGATGGATGCACTACTTCAGTGAGAGTAACTGAATCTGGAAAGATCTGTGATATGCTATGAAACATAAGAGTCTAGTTTCTTTTCAGACCAGCTGAAAAACAACACACTGAAAGGTTATAATTGTTTAAAAGACATAACGAATGAACTCAGTGATGTAAAATAATTCCACATAGCATCTTTCAGATCAGAATATTCCACTTATGCATTCTCATAAAATAGATCAGGCACCTGTGAAGATTTGCCCGAAATCCAAATTCACAATGTATATGAATTTAGGTGACCAAAAAACCAAAAGCCTACAGAGGCATTATTATTATTATTTGCAGTCATCTTCCATGTCTACCGAGGCAGAGAGTAACATCTTTTCAAGCAAAATAGGGGACGGTGTCTGTTGCCGGCAATCTGTTTCATTTTGCGGTCCATGTGTCGTGAACAGAACGGGGCCAGAGGGACAGCATCTGCGAAGTCTCTTTCTAAAGCCTCAGTATAAAGAGGGCAGCGGGGGCCACTGAAGAGCCCTTTTGTCCCCACTGACCTCTGGGGCTATGCCTGGGTCGGCCCAATAAACCTCCTTATTAGAGCTTCACACAGCAGACTTTCAAAGACTTGGCAGACTGCCGCCATTACGAACTGTTCATCTGACTGCCGTCTGGTGACATCATCCAGTAAATACAATTATGGCTTTATTCTGCAATAAGACAATTCGCAGTCTTTTAAAAACATCTGGTTGAATCACTGTGACATCCTGTTGCTCAAAAATGCTGTTTAAAGCTACCAAACACTAATGTCTCAGTGTACTGTTAATGTGATGTTATGATGTTTTGTGTTTTTAATAAAGGCTGTCAAAAAAAATAAAAAGTTCCTGAAATTATTTAAATTTCCTTCCCCTCCTCTCCTCATTAATATGCATCCACGCAGACTGTGTGTGTGTGTTACTTCTTACACCGAGTTCCACAGACTTGGAGAATGACTCACTGAAGCAGACGATGGAGGAAAACAATTAGCGGTTTGTCATCATCAGTCTTGGCATTCACTGTCCCTTATTGCATAAACCAATGTGCTATTTGGGCTGAGTGAGGTGTTAGAATCGCCTGGCTGCCATGTTGTGACCGGGGGACGATGGCGCCATTTTTCCGGGTGTCTTACCGAGACGGTGGAGCTCGGCGGATTGGTTCCATAGCCAGACGAAGGGAGGGACGCCAGGGACCATCGTCGGCCCTCGGCTCTGAGGGAAGCAGACATGCATGTTACATAAGCCTCAGCGGCATAGGCATTAGTTAGCATTTCATAGCATTTCATATGTGAAACCTGTTACATAACAGACAACGGAGGTGTCCTGTGACTACATGAGCATGAAATTTATGTCTTTTCCCCCCCACATATATATATCTAAAAATATAAATGCCCATTTCTCCCTCCCTCCCTCACTTTCTCTCATCACTTGATTTCAATAATCAAGCAATAAGAATTTATGAAGGACAAATATTTTTTGTGTAAAACACACGACAGAAAAGTTTAGACATAAAGACAGGGTGCAAGAATTGGAGAAGAAGCTACCTGTCCGCGCGAGCCAAGTGGCTGCGATCACGACAGCAACGGAAAGAAGGACAAGAAAAAAAAGAAAACAAGAAAGAGAAAAGCAGAGAAGTGAGTTTCAGTGAGTTTTAAGAGTCTTGCACAAATGAACCTGTGACCTCTGGCATTCGGCTGAGGGATTAGTACTGACAATGTTGCCTTCCTTGCCACTTTTCATTTGTCCAGATACAAAGAGTGGAGAGCAAACTAAATTAATTTGAGGATGTGTGTTACATAACAGGAAGAGCCCTTCACTTCAAAGCTGGAAAGAACGAACCTGCAGATTGGACTGTACAGCTGCAAAAAAGGGTGGCGGTGGGAGTATGTTTATGTTATTTGGCATTTGCACGCAGAGAAATGATGCAAGGACTGCACTAAACTTTCACACAGATTGTATGGAGAATCAAGTGCAGCTGCATAGGCTGAGTGGCAAACTTCAAGAGCAGGGCTTTTCCTGCTTAGGCAGAGAGTTTTAGCCTGAGCCAAAGGAAAATCACCAGCATCAACACGCTTTAGTTTATCAAATCACACAAAAATACTGCAAAGGCGTCTGTCGTATAACGTAGCAGAAACTCGTTGCCTTTTTCCCCCCTTAAGAAAAAAAGCATACAACCCTGACAAATAGTGTTAAATAGATCGGGACAGATTTAGTAAATTAATAAAAAGCTTTGACTGCCACAAAAACAACAACAGCAAACGGATTATACTCATGAATCTCTTCTTCCACTAAAGGGTCTCATTAAATGGTGACAACAGGACAACCAGAGCTTCACGCAGTAACAAAAAGAGTTCTCTTCATGGCTGTGAGTCTATTTTATTGCAGCACAGTGACGGTTAGGAATAGATATATGACACAGGATGAGATAATAAGAAAAGTATCGCACAACAATTTATTATCGGCATGAATTTAGAGTCAAGTCTAAGTTCAGCTTATCAAGATAAGTCGAGGGCCATTCCTGTGTATATGAAATTTTTTTTTTTTAAAAGACATTAACTGACCTTTAATTTGACTGGCTTTTTATACAACAGGAGGAAATCTAAATATTTAATGAATAAATATTTACCTAGTGCCTGTTATTTTGTTGGCAAGCTATGATGTGTTCTCAGAGCAGTCCACAGCACCTGAACCTGCTTATAAGTTTTTAATGACTGTTCTCGGGTGTCTTTAAGGTACTGCCTCACTTGTCGGCTACGCACGCCTGGAGCGAGACAAGCATGTTGCCATGGGAACCGGGCTGAATGATGCGTGAGTAAGGGGGGGTACCCTCCATCTGACTTCACTCATCCTGCCGAGGAGTCTGCAGCGTTAAGGATGGTGGGGAGCGCTCCCGGCTGAGTCAGCCTCAGTCACCTTTCTGCTGTTTTCCTCTCGCTGCTTTTATGAAGACCGTGATCCTGTGTTAGCTTTTTTTTTAGTCATTTTTTTAAGTGTGTACTTTTCTGATTTGGATTCACAGTAATAAATCACAAAGACGTAAGGCTAAACAATGGCCCAGGTGATTCAGAGATCAAAAAACGACTACCTAACTCAATTCAGTTTTATTTATATAGTACCAATTCAAATCAACAGCTGCCTCAGAGGACATATCGTCAGGGGAGACAATGTAAAGACCCTCAAATATTAGTAAGAAACCCCAACAACTACACGACCCCCTACGTGTAGTGGGAAAGAAAAGCTTTCTTTTAACAAGAAGAAAACTTTGACAGGTGGTTTCTTCTTCTTAAAAGGGGAAAACCAGACTAAAGTTGACTTGACTGATGTGCTAGCACCATTAACTTCGACCACTGTTGACCCTTGACATCATCCTCTACCAGCACAATCCCAACAACCTTCACTGTAAGAGTTGCCAGTTCCAGGAACTTCAAAAATACATCATAAAGCGATTGATTTTAATTATATCTTTAAAAATACTCACTTGTTGTTGTGCTGATTTTACTTTGTATACAAGTGTAATATGATGGATTTTATGGTTCAAACTTTTAATCGAATGACACATGACCTTTTTACTTTTAAGTTTCATTGCAGTATTTCTGCCACATTCAACATGTGGCTTTCTCTTAACAGCAGTGATGCTGATTAATGTCCATCATCCAACAGAATACAAGCATGATTAAAAACGGCAATAAAGCAAACACTAAACTCCAGGGGAACAATTTTTAAGAAGCATTGCCGACATACCTTCGGGCAAATGGAAAGTTGAGGAAGGCACTGGTCGACACATTTCGTGGACTGTCTAAAGGACTGCTGGCGGCTGAAAGACATAAAAACATAAATGAAAGTTAGCACTGTAATAACATACGAGAAAATGGAACGGAAAACAGATAACATCATGTTTATGCAGTAACCTATCATCAGTGCAAAACTAGCACGAATGGTCCAACATATCATTTTGATATTACTTTTTCAAATGTTGCTTCCAGTCTACTAAGGCTCTCGATTCATGGAGAAGCCTCATCCTGCTTGGCTTTGTTTGAGTCTGCAGATTTGGGTACACTAGAGACCATAGTGTGTTTACATGCGAGTGTTGAGTGCCCAATTAGAGTGCGACTGCACTCCATTATTAGCTCATCCTTAGCGTGATTGAGTTCAAAAGGAAGCACAGCTACATGCTGCTGTTATGAGGATACGAACGTTATTTTTTCCTGCTGCTTCATTGCATTCAGGGGCTTTAGAGCATCTGCTGCTGATTTCGAAAGCAGGAGGGCAACATCAAGCATCTCAGTATCTCCTGTCCCTTAACTAGGTTACAATTTCATGAAAATTGCTATTTTATGGCCTTCAAACTGAGTTATCTTTGGTATTTTTCATAAATTCATCTAAAGAAATTAGAAAATATTGTGTTTCTTACAAGGCAGCTCGTAACAAAGTGTTAAAGATACAACTTAAAACTAGTTCTTCACTAAGTTCTCTGTTATTTGTAGACTCAACAGTGATTCTTCTTTTTTTCTTTTTTTAGAAGACAAGACGAGAATTCAACCCTGGCAAACAGCAGCCCCCATCTGTCTATCTGTGATGTTAGGCTGAAAATAATTAAGGTGGGAAGCAATACAGATGCCAGCTGGGTGAACAAATGCTGTTCTGCAGCACTTGATGTAGAAAATTAACGGTTGTAGTCAGTATTTTTCAGACTTGTAGACTAGTCGACTAGTCTGAAATACAAACAAATAAGTGGTCGGCAGTCTTTCACGACAGAACTTAGAAAACACGCCGATATGGAACATATCGAAGAAAAACACGAGGTCATTTTAAATTTGAGCAGCAACACATCACCAAAAGTTTGGAGGGGGCCATATTTACCACTTTTGGTTGCTTTTCATTTGTGTAGGAAAGCTTAGGGACCTTTAGGGAGTTGTGTTTGTTATTTTTGGCAATGCTCACTGCTGAAGCAAATAAATGGTTGCTTAGCACTTTAAAAGATACTACTGTTTGTGTTCTTTCTTGGGTGGTGCGTGAGTGGGGCCAATTTCTTGTTGCGTTCAATACACGCCTAGACTAAGAACGTAACAGTAGCATCTGCTCTTCTTTTAACAACAGTGTGAAACCGTCTGGGAACTGAGAACACCAGCTGTTGGACTTTTGGGAGAGCAATGTTGTCCAGTTCTTGTCTGACACAGGATTATGTTTGCTCAACAGTCTTGACTCTTGTTCAGTGTATTTTTCATCTCATGATGCACAAAATATTTTCCAGTGATGAAAGGTCTGGACTGCAGGCCGGTCAGTTCAGCACCCAGCTCTTGTACTATGAAAAGCAAGTGGTTGTAGGAGAAAGATGTACTCTGGATGAAAGCAAACGTTGATTTAAAACTTGTTAATACTTTTTAAGACTGATGGTGCCTTTCCATGGATTTCTAAAATAATTTCAAATTATGATTTATCTGATCACAAAACAGCTTTCCACTTTGGCCCAAACCATTTTAAATGAGCTTTGTCCCAAAGAAGACAGTGTTGTTTCTCAATCGTGTTCACATATGGCTTTGCCCATGTAGTGATTTCCATGACAGAATCATGCCTGTTTTTAAAGCAGTGCTGGCTCAGGGCCAGAAAATCGCAGGAATCTAATATTGATTTTTTTACCTTTGCCTTACACACAGAAATTTCTCCAGATTCTTTGACTCTTTTGACAATATTATGTACTGTAGATGATGATATATTTGAAAGTCTATGTAATTTTAGGTTGAGGAACATTATTAAGAAATTCTTTCACAATTTCTAGATGCGTTTTTTGCCAAATGATGAACCTCTGCCCATCTTTGTTTCAGGGAAACTTTAAGATGCTCTTTTTATACCCAATCGTGTTACTTGCCAATTACCCTAATTAGTTACAAAATGTTCCTCCAGCTGCTTCATATTAGTACCACTCACTTTTCCAGCCTTATGTTGCTGCTGTCCCAGCTCTTTTAAAATACGTCACTGCCATCAAATTCAAAATAAGCTCTGATTTTTTGCCACGAAACAGTAAAATGTCTCACTCTAAAAATCTGATATTTTCTATGTTCTAATGTGTTTTTGAGAAATGCAGATCATTGCATTATGAATTTATATACATTTTACGCAGCACTTTTTTGGGATTGGGGTCGTACAACTCTGAAAATCCTTCTTCTCAACGCTGGTAAGGTGAGATGGAAACAAGCAAAGCAAACGCTTCTATAACAACAGTTCATTCTTTCATCGGTTTGACTGGCCGGTGCAGTGCCGAGATTTTGGAAAACACTGAAACAGGTCTTACCAGTTTGGAGTGAAAGTGGAGAGAGCGGCCGGGAAAGCGTAGGCGACGGCGTCCCGACACCGAGGCTCTTCCTGTTGCTGCTGCGACAGCTGGAGCACAAACAGCAAAAAGAGAAACCTCAACAGCCTGTCACAGTCAAAACATATCACTTATCTGCATCTGCCATCACAATTTATATACAAGTGTTTCTGTAGTAGTTTGAATACTAAGTGACTGCTGTATGAAAATAACCTAACATTGGCCTCAGTAGGGTAATCTGTGCCCTGCAGGTGTAGCAGCATGCTGACAAATTAGTTGCAGTGTTACGTTCATGATCAGTGAATAACAAAGCTTTATTTCTTCTCATTATGTCCTCAACAAGGTCCCTTTAAAACCTGCAACATTCTCACTTTTAAAATAATGACAGCAGCTCCACACCTTAACACAGAGCACTGTATGAAACACACTGATAATACCAGCAGCTCTTTTAACTGACGGGAAGAACGATATGGCAATGCCAGAAAATAATAACCTGTTGGTTTCCTTCAAAGTGAGCGTAATCGCTGCTGCCCTGACTTCTTCCACCTATAATTACAGGTCTGAGTCATCTGAGTCTTCCAGTGTTTCGGATTGGCTTTAAGTATGTGTGTTGAGCAGCAGCTTGTCGACACAAAAGGCTCATGACAGTGTAACTCTGAGGAGATTAAGCAGACACTTGACCTCTATCGTAGCAGACCGTTATCCTCCAAGCTGTGACGGTTGAAAAAACACAGAGTAACACCAAAACATGTCTGTTTTGTGTGCACACTGGAAGGAGAAATGGGGGTAAATGGTGCTGTGGAGATAGGACATGGATGTAGAGTGTGCAATCCTCATATAACTACGTATTATTAAACAAAACAAACATAGCGATATTCCTGAAAAACACGTCAAAATTTGTTGTCGGTGTTTACCATCTTTAGGATGTCCTTACATTATTAATTTCATTTCAGTATTTTTTTTACTGTTTCTTGCAATCGCCTGTTTGTTTTAAAGGCAGGAATTTCCATCGTTAATTAGCAAAAAAGACCTTTTTCAGACATTGCTGCAAATCTACTGCAGGGTGCCAGCCTATCACAGGGCTAACTCACTGCGACATTCACGCTCACCATCACACCCACGCCTAATTTAGGATCATCAGCTGACCTAACATGCGTGGCTTGTGACTGTGGTGGGAAGCCAGAGTAAAACCATGTCGACATGGGACCAACATGCTAAGACCTGCACTTTAGGTCATCTGAAGATCATTAATTTTCTGGACCCATATACCTTCAGCCTGAGGCTTAATTTTTTACTGGTTTAAACACAACCAATAAACAACACTGTGTTTGGCGATTCTTGACCAAATGGGTCTGAAAATGATCTACTGTACTGTCTTTTGCGCAAGATTAGAAGGGTGTTTAGCATTCTGTTTAGTCATATGTTGCATCTGTTCGTTTTATTAGTATTTCTCAAGATTATATGAGAGAAAGAAACTAAAGAAAGTAGATCCCTTTTTAAACAATAAGTTTCCAATATTTAAATGCTAATACTAGTAGCAATGCTGTCAGACAAGTAAATAATAAACAGAATACCAATGTATCACCACAATTCACAGGTTACTGCACAGAAAATAACAAATGTGACCTTGATCTATACCACAGTTTGATAGAAGACCCGTTTGATGATCAATTGTGACCAATGCTGTAGGAGAACTAGCAAGTCTTGAAAATTGTAGACGGACGATTGACGCCTTGCAATGAAATTAGCTCCACAGTTCTTCAGCTGAATGACCTATTATCATTTTTTTCTTTCAGCTGCTCCCTTCAGAGGTCACCACAGCGGATCATCTGCCTCCCTCTCACCCTCTTCTGTCGCATCAACCCTCTGCATGTCCTCCATCCCTACATCCATGAGCCTCCTCTGAGGTCTTCCTTTTTTCCTTCTTCCTGGAAACTCCATCTCCAACATCCATAGTCAAATAATTCCACTAGCCCTCCTCTGCAGATGTCCAAAACCGTCTCAACCTTGCCTCTCTGTCTGTCAACCTGAACTGTCCCTCTGATACCGATCTTCTCCATCTTTAGCTCTGCTTGTCTTCCTGTCAGTGCCACCATCTTCAAACAGTCCTCAAATTCAAATTCATACTCCAATGGATGCATTACAGAGCATCTTTGTGACCTCTACACTTCTCCATCAGCACCCTCAGAGCAAACGTGCTCTTTTTCAGCATGAAGCCATAGTGCTGCTTCTCTTCTTATCTACCTTTAATGACTCTTTCACCATATCTTGATAGTATGGCTGATAGTGTTACTACAGTCCTGCACATCATTCTAGAAAATTGGTATCAATACACTTCTTCTCAGTTACCCAGGCATCCTCTTGCTCTCCAAGATTGTAATTACCAGCCTGGTTAAAAATGCCACTGCCCTCTCTCCTGGAAATCTGCATACCTCTACAGGTATGCCAGCTGGACATGCTTACATAACCACCTTTTCACTCTTAATCTTCCTTCACTGCTGCCCTCACTTCTCCTCACTAATCTTCTTCACTTCCTTATTCACTTGCTTTCCTCGATCTGTCCTCAATCTCTCAGTTCCTTCATTCATTAGGCCCTCTAAGTACTCCTAACTTCTCTGCACACTCCATTCACTCGTTATTACATTTCCATTCCGGTCCTTTAATCACCCTAACCTGCTGCACATCCTTTCAAGCTCAATAGCTCGTGTTAACCTAATACTATTGATGAGCTAATTCTTTCTTTACTTTATTATTTTTTTTCCTCTTTCCTTTCTTAACACTTACCAAAAATACAGCATTCATAGCCCAATACAGATGAGCGTTAAGAACCACAGCTTGCGTTTTTTATGTGTTTTGTTTTTTTTCTCTGCCCACTGGAATTTAACTCAACCAGTGAGATTATTTCCGCCTTCAGAGCACCTCTGCCTTGAGACGCGTTTACGTAACTACAACTGTAATCTGCAGGCAAATGCATGACACACCAGCATGACAGATCAAGAGAGAAAACTCATGAGAGCCACAATCCAAAAAGGATGCCCTTCTGTCACCGGACTCAAGCCTGAAGGGGGGGGTGTGCACGCTGACCGCAGCCGCGGGCCCAGCTTGGTCAACAGATGTCCACCACTGTGTGTGTGTTTGAGAAGGAAAAAGGAGGGAATGCTAAATAATCCCCTAAAAGGAGGAAATTCGACATTTCAAAGTTGCTGGTCCAAGCACTCCGTTCCAAATTTATGATGCAGATAAAATGAAGCAAATACCTTCTGATGTTTTAGAGTCCACAAGATGAATTGAGAAAAATCACCTGATTAAATAACTTCTGGATGCACTGATAAAAAAAATCTCAATATCTAAGATGTCCAGCTGCACATTTAAAGTATTTGATAGCCAGAGGGGCTTTTTCAGACTGTGCCCGGCACGTTCTGGAGAGCAAATCAATCACTGGATGACACTAATCACTAGTGATCCTGTGTGACATCCTGCACAAGGAAGTTAACAGGTGCAGACCTTATCTCCAGTCAGCCAACAGTAAACACAATACATTACACCTAAATATGACTTCCAGGCAGTCATTATAACCCTAATCCCAAATCCAACGTGCAGCACACCAATCTAAACAGGGATCCGCACATATAATTTTATTATTTAGTCTATCCACACAGCTTTATGTGCCAGCTGCAAAGTGCATCCACTGACAAACACATGCAGACCTGCTGTCATGCTACATCCAATTTCAACAAAGGAAACTGCACACCGCGCCTATTATTTTAAGCTCCTGCCTCTGAGAATATTGGCTTTATAGCAAATATTATCTGCAAACAGCTTCAGATACGATGTTTTCTTCATAACCACAAAAACAAAAGAGTAACAGAGAGCAAACACTGGATTAACGTTCAAGCGATCGGGTTGCTGCTCTGAAGCAGCAGCTAGCTCGTGTTGTTAAACGTAAACGGAGACGTTTGAGTGAGTTAGGATAGACTAATGTAATCCTATGTGGTAGCTTTTAAAGACTAAATAGCTATGTGGGCTAGTTTCAACCTCCGGTATGTCAACTTCTGATAAGTACCTCTTCGAGCGCTTCAGTAGCGACACCGAAACAAAAGGGGACTTGCTCTGGCTCGGCACCGCAGACCAGTGAATCGGATCCGACATGCTGGAGGATTTTCTTGCATAACCCCTCGTTTAAAGTTTATGCTGGTTTCAAAAAACACAAGCTCGACTTGATGTGAAATCCGCTCCCCCTCCAGCTGCTGCTGCTAATACTGCTTCTCTCCCCACCATCGTCTCTGCTTCTTCTTCGTCTTCTTCTTTTCGGCGGTTCCGTTTGTATTCAAGCCGGAGTCAAACCGCCTCGTGCCGTCCCAACATCTCCGGAGCAGCCGTTACATCCCCCGGTCTGACGGAAAGCGCTACACCCGGGACATCACGTCCTTCGCGGCTTGTCGGTTAAGCGATACCGCTGAAAACAGCCTCTCAGCCCGCGGTACTTTGTCCACACCGTGTCCGCTCGCTGCGTGTCTCTGCGCGTGAGGAAGCTGGAGACAAGTGCTGCGTTCAAGCGCCGCTCGTTACGTTCGCTACGCACTGCCGCAAAAGTCTGCTCAAGTTTTAGGGCTTTTTAACTGACTTGTGTTTTTGTCGCTTCTCTTATGTTAGCTAATTCTTACAAAACAGTTTAAAATGGACAGTGGCAATCCCCTAAAAGCCTGACAAACAGTTCTGAGTCCAGTTATATTCTCATATGCAATGGTTTAAAAATGTATGTATATTGTATTCATATTAATTTTTGTGTGCAGCACTCGATTTAACAGCTCTTTTCCATATCTCCACTCTGTTCTCATCCATAAAGTGCTTTAAAACCTGAACATTATGACTAACAGCTGGATCTTCTAGTTTCAGTGCAGCTAGCCAAACAAGGAAGAGCCAATTGCTGCTAAACATACAGTTAAAGTGGACAGTATAGCCTTGATTACTTAACATGAAACTCATTGTTGGAGCCAAAGACCACACAACACACTGATTTTTAGTTTTAGTGTCTTTATTTCCCCCTGAGTTATTGGTTCTGTTAATAATTAGCTAACATAAATAAATGTAAATCTATCAGCACAAGGTGGCGTTAATTATGTTCTAAAAGGTTCAACTTTAAGCACTTAAATCCAGCTACACAAATAGTTGTTTTGGTATTTGCACAACTGATTGCTATTTCTGCCCAATAAATGTGACTGGGTATCAAAAACTGTGAGTGCACGTGGTGTAGTGTTTGATTTTAGTTTAATAGATAATCCTCAATGAGCCCCACATTCAAATATGCAACCATACTGTACCTCCTGATGAATAATACTTCATTTATGTGCGCTGTGGGTATATATATTTGTATTTGTGTGTACTGTAGTTAGGCTGTTGTGGGGCAGGTATATTGTCATCAGTGTCAACAGAGCTGTCTTTCAGTTTCAGTGCTTTCACGTGTATTGGACAATAGACAACTAGAATAGAAGCAGCTTTGCCTAAACTTGGGATCTGTTAATGTCCTAATTATTCTGATTCCGTACCAATAATAACACTTCACTTTAGCCAGGACATGCACAAAAAGATAACATAAAAGATAACATTGATGGCAATATTTTAGTGTGCACTGGATCTGGCTAAGTAATTTCCCAGAGTGGAAGCAAAGGTATTAATTTCAGTTATAGTCAGAAACCCAGCCCCGATTTGTTGGTCCCAGTGCTGACTACAAATGAGACTTGCTGGACTGTAAGGGGGTTTCTGTCTATCTGTCTTTGCTAAAGATGCAAAAGTAATATTATTTGTAAGACTGAAAGTGTGAGTCATGTAAAGATACCAAATAAATACAACATTCCTGTAGCAGATTAATAAAATAAAGCTTTCAGTCATGCTGTTTTCTGTATGATTAATGACCCTGGGATTTTGAAACAGAGGTGGGGGAGAAGTGTTGGTTTGCCATAACTGCAGCTAAAGACTCTAACAGACGGTGCTGCAGCTCAGATTACAAAAGCAGAGCAAAGAAAAAAAACTGACACCACTGAAGACTGGGAGTACAAATCCAAACCACGCTGACTCCTACCACGCAAACGTGCTAGAAACCTGCTAAAAGCTGTTTTTTTCTACTTTCTATCTTGACTATTTATAACCTACATTAGCCTGAGACAGCCACTCTTTTCATATAGGCTTCAGACAGGTCAAAACGTAGCTTGAATTCTTTTAGTATGTATGATTATACCTCTCTGTGTGGAAGGGTTATAATCATATAACTGCAAAATTAACATAATATTGAAAAAATAGTCGCGTAAACCTGTGTGTAAACGAGACAGGACAATATGCAGATATCAACAATCCCCCTTTTAAAATCATTTAATCATAATAATTAGCAATGAACTGGAAAATGAATCTAATTTTTTTTGTTCTCCTGTTTAAAATAGTTTATTTTTTCTGTATTTCTTTAATAACCTGGTGTACTGCCATGTAAACAATAACAACAGTGCAAGATCATTGTTACGTTTTTAAGTTTCCATAGAAAATCTTGTCCAAATAGACCAAGAATAATTAAAACGTGTAATATAGAGAGAGAGCAGCCTTTATATGTTTTATGATTAGTTGTGCTGCAAACATGCAAACTATCCTTTTATGATGTAATACGAGTAAACTTACAGATGCTGCTTGCATTCATACCTTAGGGATAATTTCCTACAAAACGTGAAAGCAGCATAAGATGTTGCTGGGGTATACCATTAGGAGCCTGGTAGAGGGAAGTTCCAGATAAACTTATTGAATAGTGGTACATTCCACTGCACAAACTACATCCAGTACTTGTGCACTTACTCTTGGCTTAGTACGCACGCGTACACACACACATACACACACACAGACAGACAGACAGACAGACAGACAGATAGATAGATAGATAGATAGATAGATCTGCAACTTTTTGTTTCTCTAGTTATACTGCAGCACATCTATTTAAAGTCATCATTAGAAGTTTGCATGTACAACAGTTATTTCCCGACTGTTTTTGTAGTTAGTTATTTTTTACCTGACCTTAAAACTTCATTATGTATAAGATTAGAAGTGTCAAGTTAGAGTCTCAGACCAACCAGGCCTAAAAATAAAACCTTCTTACACCTCTGCACATAATAATAACGTTACTCTTTAAAACGTAATCTCGTCATCTCTATGACCCAAAAACTAACTGAAATCTTTCTTTTATTGTAAGCTAACTGTAACCAAGCACCTTACCTTGACAAAAAGAGGCATGTCTGTGTCTGAACCTATCTGATAACAAAGATAGAATATTGCATATTTTCAGGCTTGGTCATTTCTGCACTTTCCATCACAGCAGCTTTAAGTGGAATTTTATAGATATTTTCAGTGAAATGACTTTGTTACCACTGACATACCATTCATGACTGTTAGTGTCTCTATGCACATTATTTCCCACACAGTCAGGCCATTTTTCATTAAAGGCTTTAACATAAAGTCATGTGAAAAACAGAGTTTTTACAGGATTCTGAGCAGTCGTGTCTAAGCATACCTTCATGTGCTGTGATAGGAATTAAAAGGGTAAGGACAACCGATCATCAGCAAATGTAAACATCACCTCTATAAAAGCAGACATTTGTCAGTTTGCCGGTCTGGAGCATTTAAGTGTGTATGGACAAAGTGCCACATTCTTCCAGGAGTGGGCGTCCAGGCAAATTCACCTCAGGGTAAGACAGTGAAATGCTCGGAAGAAGCTGCTTTCACTTGCTCCCTTACTCACAAGGGGTCACCACAGCAAACAGAATGTCTATAGGGTCATTTTCGAAAAACTCACAGCCGATCAGGTTACAGTAAGTATTTACAAGTGAAAACATTCAAGATATCTGCAAGTCTACCCAGCAAATTCACCCCAAGGTCAGACTATGCAATGCAAACTGCAAAAAACTCAAAAGCTACAACTCAAACTCTACAGGCCTTAGTTAGTGTGTTAGACGTTAAAGTCAATAACAGTGCAATTAGCAAAACACAAAACAAGTATAACTTGTTTGTGATGGTTGCCAGGAGAAAGCCTTTTCTCTATCAAAAGAACATGGCAGTACAGCTTAGGGTTTACAAAGGCATCATGTTTGGCAAAAATCAAACACAGCACATCAGCACAAACACCTCACATCAATTATCAAGCATGGTGGAGGAGGAGTGATGATGTGGGCTTGTTTTGAAGCCACAAGGCCTGGGCACATTGCAGTCATCGTATACCAAAGTATTCTAGAATCAAATGTGAGGCCATGTGGATGAGAGCTATGGCCAGAAATGGATAATTCAATGGGGCGAGCCAAGCACAGCAACAAATCTATAACAGAATGGCTGAAAAAGAAAAGAATCGAGGCGTTAACGATTTGGTTATATGCTGGCTATTTATGCACAGACCTTAAGAGAGCTACGCTAAAACGCCTGCAAACTTCAGTGAGCTGAAGCCACGCTGTAAAGAAAGGTAGACCAAAATTCCTCCACGATGATGTGAGAGACTGATGAAATCATGATTGCTTCAAGTTATTGCTGCTAAAGCTAATGAATAATTTTCACATGAAAAACTCTCTCTTTCACGTGACTCTACCAGATAGCTGGAATTTTTCGGTCCTGTTTCCAAACCTTTGGCACTTTATGTTATTTAATCTAATTTGAACTGGTTTCCAGTCAAATTTTAAATAAACTTCCATCTACCCTGACACAAAGAAACTCTGACGTGATTTACTTTTTTTGAGTCATCAAACAGGTTTTATTGGATATACAGCTCATACCGGGTGGCTATTTAGGGTGTGGCAGCTTAACATAATTTGTTCTTGTCTGTAGTTTAGGTTTAGGATTTGGCTATGCTGCCAAAAGATTAGAATGGGTAATACTGAAAATGAATCCTACGCCAGGCAAAAGGCATGTTGTCTTCTCACATTTTTTTCCTTCAAGCCAAACTGCAGCACAATCACAGTATCTGATCCAAGGGTTGATGTTGGGAAATAAGAAATTTGCATACAAATACAGAATCTGATGCAAGAGAATGAGCATGTGCCTGGGTGGTGAAACAAATGCAAAACGGTGTTAAAAACACGAAGCCAGCAAATATGGAGCCGGTCATGCTGTGGAATCAGACTATGTCCATGTGCAAATGAATGCATGTTTTTTTGCATCCCTAGAAAAACTGTGCTCATTTTTCAGGAGAGCAAATGAGATTCATTACTGCTCAGTGTGTGGTGTGACAGCCTAGCGGTGCTCACACATCCAGAAACATGCTGGATGCAGCCGCCTCTGTTTGCAGTGTTGCCTTCCTCCACAGCACCCAGCACCGTTGCCAAGCAACCCACTAAGACTTAGAGACAACTAATAAACGACACATCTTCACTGGTGAAACAGAAGCACCTTCACATGCCAAAAAACAACAACAAGACAACAAAGAGCACACGACTCAAATGATATTTCTGACTTTTTCTGATCTCGTTTTTTTTCTCAAATAGGAAAAGCAACAGAAAAAAACACACCCAGATTGTGTTATTGTCATGTATATAAATGAGCAAATTATGATTTTTTTATGTCATATCGATCCAGTCAGGAATGATTTGGTGCATTTTTATGCACTATTCTGAAATAATAGTGCATAAAAGGATCAAAAGCAACCAAATAATAAGAGCTGTATTATTCTGAAATAAATGAAATTTAATTACACTTGCTGGCCCATGTTAACAGTAACATTAACATTACCTGTTCAGCAAATTGTCAGGGTTTTTTTGTTTCTTTGTTTTTTAATTTAATTTAAAAATGGATAGGTTTAGTCCTTAGGAAGAGTTTACGTGTGACCTGGCTCTCTTACCTCCAGGGATGAAGGGTTTGTAGGGGGCTGCAGGGGCTGCATGGGCTGCATGGGCTCAGGAGGGTGGGGCTCTGGCATGTGGGTGACAAACTGTAAGAGCAAGACATGGTCACGTGCATTAGTGAGCTGGCTCAGCAACTTGGCCCGTCAGGTGTCTGTCATCATCAGTCAGTGCTGGAGCTTTGGCGCAAGGTTAGAGGCCGATGCCCGCCTCTCTCCAGCTGACATCACCACTGGGGCTGCCAAAGCCGATGCCCATCTGATAGCGCTGTTTATTTACAGGCTCGCTGGGTGCATCCCTGGATGCATCTGATTAGCCGGCTACTGATCTCATGTGAGCTCTTACACAACAGGAAGTCAGCAGCTGCTTGTCAACACACCAGACAGGAAATTTCAGCATCCAACACACATTTATTGAACATGTAGCGCAATCTTTAACAGTGTTAGGAGATGCCTAAGATCAGATAAATCGAGGTTTGACTTCCTGAAATCAAAAACAACAATGCACTTGTAGTTCTTGCACACCCAAACCTGCACAGCACTGTCTCTAATGAATCTCAGCTACTACTTCACATCTTAATGCACGGTCGAGATAAGCAGGCCGAGCTTGCTCCAAAATCTGCATCTGTCTAACACTGACATAATGCGTGAAGTAATTCTCTCTCAGATTTAAGCTCTGCCTTCGGGGTTCCACAAAGCTGCTATTGTCTCAGTTCTGCAGAAGCTTCTCAGTGCTAAACACGGCCCTGGCTACCACAGCACTAATGAACATGTTGTCATAGTAATGCAGGGCGGACGGTAGGAAAAACAACTCCTCGCACAAAGACTGATCATTCTGTAGTGCCTCCTCATAATTAAGCAACATATGCGAGTCGTTCCACTGCATTTCATTTTGGCACGTCTTCTCCTTAAGACCCTTTAAAGAAAAGCCCCGAGTGGTGTTTGAGTGAATAATCTGTCAATTCCATACTGCATTTCAATTTTATCTCCAATCTTGTCCAGAGTGGAAAACAGAGCGGAAAATCTCAGACTGACTCATTTCAGATTTTCCTAAATGTTCAGGGAGGCTCTGATATTCAGACCGGCGGTAGCTACAAATCATCAGATAACATCCATTGGCTGTCCTTAAAAACTACAATCCAATTACAACTGTGCTCAGACCTAATGGCTTCTTATTATTCCACGTTATTCATATTTTACCTCATAAGATCCAAAGTGTCACTACGACTACAAATCTGGCTAAATACTCGAAGAGCACAATTCACCATAACAAAATCTATCTGAATGCCAGGAAAGTGTTACTTTTCACATTTGCACTTCCAGTAGTGGTTTGATTCAGCGGGTGCCATCATTAAGACCCTGAGACCCTCCCTGCTTGCGAAGCGTGAAACCTCCTCTGTATCTCAGAAGCTAAGGAGTGCCTAAAAATGAAATGAAACCAACGCATGCTCAGCCGAGATGGTCCACAGAGGAGGCAGATGGATGCATGGATCAGAGGATGATGAGGATGCGAGAAGGGAGCTCCTACGCCTTATGGATCAGCATCCCAGTGGGCAGCAGCAGCAGCAGGAACCCCCACCCCTCCCGCTCCCTAACCCCCTCCCTTTTCTCAATGCAAAAAAAAGGCTATATTCACTCAGAAGGAAGGGTGGGTGGACATAAGACTGCAGTCATGGGCTTTGATAGAGACAAAAATTACAGGTTAGCCAGCGTCTGTCCTGCTAAATAAAACACTGTCAGTGTGTGTTGTTCCTGTGGAAAGGCCACGATGTGATTCATGCAGGATTTGTGGACTGAGCTTTAAAAAAAGAGACAATAGAGAAGGAAAAAAACAGAAAGTCATATGAAATTAAACATTTGGTGAGATTAAAGGATTGGGAACCTGGATGAAGTCATTTCACGGACAAAATATGTCAATGCCATCACAAGTTTAGTGTTGTTTTCACTAGTTTGGCTTTACAAATTTAACCAGTCGTAAATTGAGCAAACACGGATCCAGTTCAAGGTTGGACAGCTTGATTTCTCCACTTCAGCTCAGTTTAAAGATTAACGCGCAGGGTGGGGGATCTGCCAATTTTAAGCCTGTGTCTTCCTGAGAGCACTGATGATGTTTCTAAAGACATAAAGGCTGCTGGTGAGACACACCTGTTGACTCCTGAAGTCTCCAAAGCGCATCGTCTTCAAAATATGAGAATAAACCGAAGCCGTTACCAAGACAATGAGAATGCTATCACCCAGAGAGAGATTATTTTTACATCTTTCGTGCTCAGGTGGCTGTTTAACTTCACTGCGCAGCAGATAGCTGAAGGTTTGAATTAAAGCCACGGCGCATCTAAAACTCTGTTGACACCACGAGCGCGTTGTACACGAGCGCGTGAACGCTCCTATTTCTCACCTACTGCAACTTCAAATTCAGCAGCCACACAGGACAGCTAGTGATTTCACATCTGCAGCACAGCACGAAAACATTTTGTTTGTTTGTTTGAAAAAAGCAGAACTTACTCCAGAGTCAGAGAGGGGATCTTCAGTTTATCTCGTCTCGACTTCATTCTTCCTGAGCACCGAGCTGGGGCTTCACTTACCACAGCGCAGCAGCGCTCGGTCTCGCAGCCGGCTTCCAGCCACTCATCGCCGCCGTGGGGGACTAAAAATAACCCCTTTAACCAAGTATCGTTTCCCGGCGGCTTCAGCGGATTCCGGGTTGATTCTCCTTAGCAACAGATACAATAAAAGAACTTAAAAAAAGACAGTTACTGCCAGTTTTGCGCTTTTTGTTTATTTGTTCCCCCCGTGCGTCTTTCAAGAGCACCGGAGAGCGAGCGACTGCCACAAAGCCGAGGGAACGATGGGTCACCGCTTACCTCCATGTGACTGGTGGGAAGGGAGGGAAGGGAGGAAAGCGAGGGGGAAGGGGGGTGGCCAAATCAATTTGGGTGGGTGACAGCCATGTCAGAGTCGAGGTTGGGTGAGGACGAGAAATTCAAGTCGAGAAGGAGGTTTTATTCACAAACCCGATGAGTCTGAATGCGCCCCGAGGTTTGGTCATTTCGTGTATCTTTGTATTTATTTAGGTGCGTTACGCGTTTTTTCACATTTCTATGCACCATATGGCATTAAAAAAAACAACCTAATACAAGCGTTTCTTTTTTTTTTACTGTCAACTCTGGAACCACGAACACTGGCAGGCTGCTGGTTGTGATGGAACTGGGGAATACCTCTGCCGGAGACCGTAACAGCTGCCGCACACCAAGATGCGCGCTTCTATTCGTGGAAGCACCGTGCACGCGCATGCGGGGACTGTCTTGCTGTTACGAGCCTTTATGTTGTGCGGACGAGCAGAGTGAAGCTGACCCCCCACCCACTTGAAACGTAAAGGCAAATAGGCGGAGCGGTTAGTGCTACGTTTGTGCAGATTTGTGCAGGTAAAATTAGCGTTTGTGCTGCTACAGTATCTGAGATATTAAAAGTTATATTTTTTGCTGATGACATCACCATCCCCCCAGACTGCTCCAAAACAAACCAAAATGGTCTACTTTTTTAGTGCTACGTTTGTGCTGGTTTGTGCAGGTAAAATTAGCGTTTGTGCTGCTTCTGTTTTAAAGATATTAATGAAAATGTAAAGGTCAACCAGCCCCCCCACATTAATTAAATCAAACAAAATGGGTGTCAATCAACTGTGCTACGTTTGTGCTGGTTTGTGCTGCTAAAATTTTCGTTTGTGCTGCTTCTGTTTTAAAGATATTAATGAAAATGTAAAGGTCAAAAGGTCAACCAGCCCCCCCCCCCCACATTACCCAAATCCAACAAAAGTGGTATCAAACGTTTGTGCTGGTTTGTGCTGCAGAAATTTTTGTTTGTGCCGTTATTATTTTAAAGATATTAACAAAAATTTCTAGAGGTCAACCAGCCCCGCCATATTAATGGAATCAAACAAAATGGATGTCAAACGTTTGTGCTGGTTTGTGCTGCAAAAATGTTTGTTTGTGCTGCTAACATTTTAAAATGTTTAATAAAATAATGTCTTGATGCGTGCTTAATCATCCAGGTAAGTAAATCCCAAAAGGTTGATTCTGTTCATCTGGACATTTTCAGTTGGAGAAACGTTTCGTCACTCATCCAAGTGACTTCTTCAGTCTCAGCTGACTGCAGGTTTCCCCAACCTTATAAACACCCGTGAGTGAAGTTGCCCCCCCTACCTTCTTCAAATCGAACAAAATTGATGTCAAACATTTGTCCTGCAAATTATTTTGTTTGTGCAGGTTATGTTTCCCTAATTTTATAAACAGTACATGTACAGTGAGAGAGAGATGTTACATCTGTCTTCACTTGCATCCCAGTCATAGAAGCGTTGGAGGTCGTTCATAAGAGATTACAGGATCATCCCAACCTCAGCAACAGGACCACTCTCAGCACTGATCAGTTGTGTTTGCTTTTGGAACTGTCTTAATTCCACCTATTTTGCATAAAGGTCAGTACAGGCAGAAATCTAGGTGTGCCATGGGTTCCCACAGGCCCCTGGTCAAAGTCACCAAACCAGTTCGTAAGCAGGTACAGGTGTGGCCAGAAGGGTCCTCAGAGGCACTGCTTTTCCACCACAGGCCGCCACACACGACAACACCACAGACTTTCAGGAATATACAGAAACTGTCACTGCCTACATCCCAAAATGCATCGATGATGTCACAGAGACCAGGACTATCACTGTCTGGGCCAATCAGAAACCATGGCTCACAGGTCAGGTTTAAATGCTCCTAAAGTTGAAAAATGCAAGCCTTCAGAGCCGGGAATTAGGTGAGTCTAAGAACAGCAAGGGCAAACCTGTCACGTGGCATCAGCTACAGCAAAGCTTCAGCGACAGCAGAGATACTTGGAGGCAGTGGCAAGGAATACAAACCATCACAGACTACAAGCCCACTCTACAGACCGTGGTGACACAATCCCCAGACAGTGTGTGGAGATCCCTCCACCATCATTACTGAACCCAAGAAGTCATCTATCTCCTGCTTTAAGGACTACCGTCCTGTCAAACTCACCTCCATCATTATTAAGTTAAGTGCTTTGAACAGTTAGTCATGCATCAAATCAAATTATTGCTTTCCCCCAACCTGGATCCATTTCAGTTCGCATACCGGTCAAAACGCTCAACCGATGATGGAATTTCAACTGCCCCTCACTCAGCCCTCACACATCTGAACACTAGAGACTCATATGTCAGAGTGCTGTTCATAGACTTCAGTTCAGCATTCAACACCATCATTCCCCAGCAACTCATTCACAAACTGGATCTGCTGGGGATCAGCACCTTGCTGTATAACGGGCTGCTAGATTTCTTGACAGGAAGACAGCAGACAGTACGGGTCAACAGCAACACCTCCAGCCCAAGAACACGGAATACGGGGGCTCCCCAAGGATGTGTGTTGAGCTCCCTTCTCTTCACTCTGCTGACCCACGACGAGATCTACTACAGGGGTGAAGTTAACCATCTGCCAGAGTGGTACAGCAACAACAACCTGTCCCTGAATGTGGAGAAGACCAACAGTGACTCTACTTCCTCTGCAAACTGAGAAGCACAAGAGATTCAACCCCCATTATGAGCACCTTTTACAGAGGCACAGTTGAGAGTATCCTCACCAGCTGCATCACTGTGTGGTATGACTCCTGCATTGGGTTCTGCAGGAAAAAATGACAACGGGTAGTGAGAGCAGCCGAGAGCATTGTGGGGACCTCTCTTGCCTCCCTCCCCAGGAGATCTACTGCACCTGCCTCATCTGGAAGGTCGTCTCCATTACAGGTGACTCCACTCATCCCTTCAACAGCGTCTTCAGTTTGCTGCCATCAGGAAGGATACTGAAGAGCCTCCGGGCCAGAACCAGCAGACTGAGAGACAGCTTCGTCCATCGGGCTGTCAGGATGCTGACCATCTCTGGATCGAGAAGGGGGGCCCAAGGGTACATCTTTCGCCATCCTACAATGCTGTGATTGTAGCCATTCCCCACTTTCTGTGAATGGTACTCATGGCCATTGATCAATAGGCTTTGATTAGTTGTCATTGATCAATGGTCATAAGAATTTGCATACTAACAATCATGGAATTAACCCCCCGGCACATTGTTCATTCAGTGGCGCTAGTTTCCTTCACTATGCAAATGTACTGTTTATATGGTTGGGGAAACCTACAGTCAGCTGAGACTGAAGAAGTCACTTGGATGAGTGACGAAACGTTTCTCCAACTGAAAATGTCCAGATGAACAGAATCAACCTTTTGGGATTTACTTACCTGGATGATTAAGCACGCATCAAGACATTATTTTATTAAACATTTTAAAATGTTAGCAGCACAAACAAACATTTTTGCAGCACAAACCAGCACAAACGTTTGACATCCATTTTGTTTGATTCCATTAATATGGCGGGGCTGGTTGACCTCTAGAAATTTTTGTTAATATCTTTAAAATAATAACGGCACAAACAAAAATTTCTGCAGCACAAACCAGCACAAACGTAGCACAAACGTTTGATACCACTTTTGTTGGATTTGGGTAATGTGGGGGGGGGCTGGTTGACCTTTTGACCTTTACATTTTCATTAATATCTTTAAAACAGAAGCAGCACAAACGAAAATTTTAGCAGCACAAACCAGCACAAACGTAGCACAGTTGATTGACACCCATTTTGTTTGATTTAATTAATGTGGGGGGGCTGGTTGACCTTTACATTTTCATTAATATCTTTAAAACAGAAGCAGCACAAACGCTAATTTTACCTGCACAAACCAGCACAAACGTAGCACTAAAAAAGTAGACCATTTTGGCCCGTTTTGGAGCAGTCTGGGGGGATGGTGACCTTTGAATGACCTATAAAATAAAGTTTAATATCTCGGAAACCGTAGCAGCACAAACGCTAATTTTACCTGCACAAATCAGCACAAACGTAGCACTAACCGCTCCGCCTATTTGCCTTTACGTTTCAAGTGGGTGGGGGGTCAGCTTCACTCTGCTGTGGCCACACCGGTCACTGAGGTGGACACGCAAAGCCCACACCTAGTTGCTACTATGCACAGATCTGATGCCCCTGCTGCCGGTTATAACAGATTTTGAGTGCACATAGACTTAAAAAAAAAAATCACACTTAATAATAAGCCAGTTATGGATGGTGGCCCCTAGAGACAAAGCACGTGCAAAATCCAAAACACGTGCAAACGCCAAAACACATGCAAACTACAAAACACATGCAAACTACAAATCACAACGGAAGTGCTCCAGGACGCTAGGGGCAGTGTTGAGCTGTGTTTGTTACCTAGTAACTACACAAGCCAGGAAGTACCAATGACCGGATTTGGGGTCTGCAGCCATAAAGGCCGCACAGTGTTGCCAACTTAGCGACTTTGTCGCTAGTTTTCAGACCCCTTTCAGACCCCTTAAAAAAGACGCGAAAGCACGTATCGCTTTTACTCTCAACAAGCAGCGGGTGCTGTAACGCAGTCAGTTCTTCTTTTACTCTTATGCTGTTTTGTGGATCAGAAGGTTTAAAACTACTTATAAACACACACACAAAGTAACTCCACCAGAGTGCCTATTTTGGGTCACTTTTGCCGGTCCAACCCCGGATAAAGGAGCAGGGTTGGAATTGTGACATTAAAAAAAACAATAATTGCTAAAAGAAATTTAATTTGTAGTTCTAAATAAACTCTAAATGCATTTAGGACGTTTTTTACTCACTTTATGTCTCTTCCACGATGCTATTTCTCTCTCCAACAACATAGGTTACAATTAGATTAGCATGACCAATTATGCAAATTAGGTGATGACGTCATTTAGCGACTTCTAGCGACTTTTAGGACAACCAATAGCGATTTTCCTTACTGAGGAGTTGGCAACACCGAGGCCGCATTTTAAGGTTACGATTACGTCACAGCGACACGACAAAGGCTGTCCCAATTCAAAGGCTGCTCGAAATGCGGCCAAATGTTTTTATAATGAAGAACATTTTAAAAAATTACTGTTGGCCAAATGTCAGGAAAGTTATGTGACATTAGCAATGTTTGTACTAACTTGGTTTTAAAGCCTTTACTTCAAAATATACGCCGTTCAATAGTTGACCTTAATCTTACAGAGAATGTGATGATTTTATGGATAAATAAAGTCAGTCATATATCCACAAACACAACAAGCTGAAAGTCAGTGATGCTGCTCGGTTTGCAGTCCTGAATATCACGGCACAAGCAGGATTCACTGCACTGTTAATGTTAGCTATGTTATATTTCTGCCTCTGTTCGGTGGTGTCGAGCCAAACGGACTTTAACGTGTGTTTGAACGAGCTGACGGTTCACTCGTTAAGCTGAAAGAAAGATGCTTTAATCACAGGAGTCACACATGTGTCCACTGTACCAGCTGGGAACTCTTCTTGCACTCGTAATAACACAAACGCTAAATCCTCCTGTTTGTAGCAGTGTATACACCTGAGACTGTCACCTGTCTGTCTGTCCTGCACTTCCTCTCTGTTTCTTTCTCTCTGATTGTGGAATAAAAGTATGAACATGTATTTATAAGTTACACTTGTGTTTGAATTAGAGCTGGGCGATAGAACGATAACGATATGTATCGCGATATAACTTTTACTCGATAGAGAAATTAAGCTATCGCGATAGACCTCGTCGCTCTTGTCCTCTTAAAAAAAAAAAAAAAAAAAAGATCAGCCAATCCAAATTAAGTAGCGCAGAGCCGAACCAATCACAGCCGCAGCGTCACGTCGCGTGACTTGTTACGTACAGCACAAGTGCCAAGCCGCACGTGTGTTTGTTTGGGAAGCAGCCAGCGGGTAATGGAGGAAATGAGTGTGCCGACTAGAAAAATCAACCGAGCGTGACCGAAGAGAAAACAGATGATGGTTCCAATGCCGGAGAGATTGTCGAACGGAAGAGCCATAGAAGTTCCGTAGTGTGAAGGTATTTCGGCTATTTCAAGTCTGACAAAAAACAGAGTAGCGTGCACTGTAAATTGTGCCGAAAGCAAGTCTGGAAATACAATAAACTGGTGCATGCGTCACACTGTGCGCCACGTTATTGTTTCGGTGAAATGAATTTCTACAATACTGTTAATTCTACTCTCTGCAGTGTTTAAATGCTTACATATACACACAGTTACTGTCCCTCCACACATACGACTCGGTTCTGCTTCTATGCCCCAGCTTTGTTTACTTTTTCCCACCGAGGCTTCTAGACTTCTGATTGGCCAACATTTCTGCACGGTTAGGAATCTAGCGCCACCTGCTGCTTTGGCATGTTCATAGCAGCGTTTTCCTTCATTTCTGCCTTTATGTGTGGACGGGATTATTTTTTAAAACGAAAACGGAAAATCTCCGTTTTCAAAAATACCCGTGTACGTGTGGACGTAGCCTCAGTCTCTGACTGGAAGCGCTAATTCTTCATTCGGCTTTTGTCAGACTAAAGTAACTGTTAAAACTGTTTGAAAAGCTAAGCTATACAACAAGGAGAGATTGAGAATTTCCTTTTAGTTCTCAGTTTATTTGATATTGACAAAAGTTAGTCAGTTTTGTCTGTTCTTCTGTAACACAAACTAAGATTTATTTTTAGAATTAATATTTTGTTTCTAAGTGGAATTGACAATTTAGTCTGTTTCGTTTGTTCTATTTTGAAACTTAAACGCTTTAGCGGCTGCCTTTTGTGTAGTTTGCAATATTTGCCTTTATTTATCTGAAAAAGTCTCATGTTCCTTAAGTACATCTACCCTGTTGAACTTATTATGGGAAATAAATATTTAAATAAAAACAAGCTGCTGATTATTTCACATTTTACTTGTGAGCAACGGCACATTTAAATCTTACAAATATAGTTATTTGGCTTATATCGTGATAGATATCGTTATCGCCTGAAATGAAAAAAACATATCGTGATATGAAAAAATCTCATATCGCCCAGCTCTAGTTTGAATCCTGCGTGACATCCATGTGTGACACATTTGATTTCCATGTGTGACAACTGCAAGTGTCCAGAGTGAGGACAGACTGAGGGACCCACTGCTGCACATCATCTGTGAGGCTTTGCACCCCTGATGATCCACCAGGACAAACTCAGCAGTGTGTGAGGAAGAGGAGGAGGAAGAGCCAGCAGCAGCTGACAGATGGAGAGAATAGACAGACTGTTCCCTGTTTGTGAAGGACTGCTAGGAAAGTTTAACATAACTAATTGTCTGTCCTCAATCAGTCTTATTAGGTAATGTTCAAATAATTTTATCATTCCAGTGTTTTCAGTGTGGGAGAAAGTACTCAGGGCCTTCAAGTTACACACTATGAAAGGCAGCAACAAGTTTAATGTTCAGAAAAATAAAGTATGTATCAGCAGCAGAATGGACCTAAAAATAAATGTTTGTTTCAGTTCTATGAAGCTTTGAGTATTTTGGATCAGTAGCACTGCTGTGTTTGTTGCATCATACTGCTGTAATTGTTTATATGCTTTATATATTCTGAGGTAAGTTGATCTATAGTGTTACATCATATTCTATAAGGATGTTATGTGTTTGTAGACTTTCTGCCCAGTTTGACCCATTTAGCAGAAGCCAGCCTGTTTAAGGCTCTGATATCTATTCTGTATGACTAAAAGCAGTTATGACATAGTGTGATTTTCTCACCCAATAAAGGAATATTTCATATATCAGTCTACTCTTCATTTGATCAGAAACAGTTATCACAGCTTGTACATTTTCTTTTTATAAATATATGTAAGCAATGAGCCAAATTTAGTAATGCCAACATACTGAAGGAACAACATTTGTCTCTTATATATGATACACCTATATATGCACTGTCAATATACATGTTGAACCAGCTGCAGACGTCAGAGTAACAACTGACTGACCCCCACATAAAGTTTGTTACAGTAGTCCACAGGGGAAGAAGTGAAAACATGGATCACGGTTTCAAAGTGCTGCCTAGAAAGAAAAGATTTCACTCTTGCCAGTCACCTTAAATGATAAAAACTGGACTGGTCCAACTTAAAACCAAGGGCAGTAACAACAGGTTTAAAATAACCTTCCAAATCAAAAGAAGAGGACTCACAGGGGCCACTGGGTCCAAACACCAACAAATCTGTTTTCTTTTCATTGAAATTTAAAAAGTTTAGAGCCAACCAAGCTTTAATGTCATCTAGGCATGTCAAGAGAGGTTTTATTCAGATGCCATCCTTCTGCTTCAGTGGCAAATAAATTTGGCAGTCATTCCTATATACTTGTCTTTGAGTGAAGATTTAAGGTGATAAGACATGTAAATAACTACCACTTGAATCTGTACTGAAGCTCAGTATTTGACACAGTTCATGTTCACTGCTGTAATAGCTAATAATGATTAATATAATAATAACTATAATATTGGCCATATTATATTTACATTACCAAAGTGATATGACTTTAGTCTCATGAACAACATTAGCTAATTGTTATTTACTAACTAATCTTAAATGACTGTTCAGTACAGAAATGAAGCCCAAAAATATGTTTTACTGTCCTGTGGTCTCAGCCTCAGATACTTATTAAATCACACAAAGCTCTTGTAGAAACAAACAAACAAATGAACAAAATATGTTCTCCTTCATTTCTGTCAAACAAAGTTGTATGACACGTTTCCAGCGGTTAGTATCATGGTTGCTAGGCAACCTGGGAATTGCGATGGAGACTAGACTAGCCCATGTGTTTGCAACAAACTTGCCGTTTATTTTGCAAATCGAGCTCAACACTGCCCCTAACGTCCTGGGGCCCGTTCTTCGTACCTCGCTAAGTAAGTTAGCTGGATTTGATTGTTGACGATTTCGCGTGATCTTGGATCGTTCGGTTCCCCGAAGCTCATCCGGGACTTGCTGTCATAGCAACAGAGCCGTAAGCGTAAACCTGCTCGGGAGCAGGTTTACTTTATGTAAACAGGATTAGATCGCGGCCACGCAGGTATGTCCGCTTCATTTATACGAAAGCAACAGCGATATTCCACCACTGTTTCACCATAAATAAATAACATCAATGTAACTAAAGATAATGCAGCACCTGGGGCCCGTTCTTCGTACCTCGCTAAGTAAGTTAGCCGGATTTGACTGTTGACGATTTCGCGTGATCCTGGATCGTTCGGTTCTTCGAAGCCCATCCGGGACTTGCTGTCATAGCAACAGAGCCGTAAGCGTAAACCTGCTCGGGAGCAGGTTTACTTTATGTAAACAGGATTAGATTGCGGCCACTCAGGTATTTCCGCTTCATGTATACGAAAGCAACAGCGATATTTTACCACTGTTGTACCATAAATAAATAACATCAATGTAACTAAAGATAATGCAGCACTTGATCCTTTTATTGATGTCACACAGATACATACAGGTCATTTCCTAAAAAAGGGAAATGTACTATTAACATTCTATTACATGTATGTGATTATTACAGATGTAATTCATATTTCAGAGTAGTAATTGCAATTTACTTCGTGTAATCAAGATGGGAGACCACGGCTATAAAAGCGAAGGTGGATTTGGGAAGCCTGTTGCAGCCATGTCCTGTCCGTATACGCGAGCCACCCATTGCGGAAGGTGCAAGATTGATAAGGAGAGTCCTCAGAATCCAGCGTATATTGCGGGACAGACAGGATCCTTTAGCTCAGCGCGACAGTGTGCTCATAGAGAGATATCGATTTTCCCGTGAGGGTATTATTCACTTAACCAACTTGTTGACGAGGGGGTGCAGGACCACCACCTGTCTTTTTTTGCGCTGCCCCTTTTCTTGGTTGCTGTTATAAACAAACAAACAGATTATTTCAGGGTCTCTGTCCAAGAGACGAAAAGCAATATAAGTGATAAATATTACCATTCTGTAGAATATTCTTATATTTCACTTTTACTTGTTCCCATGTTCTAGTGGGTCCTGTTGTGGCGCTAATGTGAAAGGGGATATAATATAACATAATGTAATATAATATAATGTAATATAATATTGGATAATATAGTGTGATATGATAAATCTACCCTACCACCTACTGGTGTTGGCCAGAGGGGCCGATGGCGCGATATGGCAGCCTGGCTTCTGTCCCAGGGCAGCTGTGACAGCTACCAGTGTGTGAATGTGAGAGTGACTGAATAGTGGCATTGTAAAACGCTTTGGGTGCCTTGAAGAGCGCTATATAGATCCACTCCATTATTATTGTTATTATTAAATTACTTACGAGTTTAATTTGTCAGCAACTTTCTGCCAGCCCTCTCTCCTTGCTTTTGCAGCCTTTGCAGTGTTCCCTTGCGTTTTAATTAGACTCTGAAACTCCTAAAATCCCTCACTCAAGAGTTCTTGCTCTGCTGCCGAAGAATACCGAGCGCGCTCCTTCGACATTTTCGCCGACCAATCAAAGGGTTGCCGATCAATGTTTCTACTATCGATGCGTAGCCCCTGTTGGGCCACCCAGTGATCTCACATTACTTCATCCAGCTATACTAATCGTCAACAAGAGGTGTGTTCGGGGAACCGGAATAGCGAGCTCAGAGTTAGCGCGATGATTTGATCTTGGATGTGTCATTTGATCTTGGATGTAGTAAGCGACGTACGAAGAACGGGCCCCTGATCCATTTATTGATTTCACACATACATACAGGTCATTTCCTAAAAAAAGGGAAATGTACTATTAACATTCTATCACATGTATGTGATTATTACAGATGTAATTCATATTTCAGAGTAGCAATTGCAAATTACTTTGTGTAATCAAGATGAGAGACCACGGCTATAAAAGCGAAGGTGGATTTGGGAAGCCTGTCGCAGCCATGTCCTGTCCGTATACGCGAGCAGCCCATTGCGGAAGGTGCAAGATTGATAAGGAGAGTTTTCAGAATTCAGCGTATATTGCGGGACAGACAGGATCCTTTAGCTCAGCGCGACAGTGTGCTCATAGAGAGATATCGATTTTCCCGTGAGGATATTATTTACTTAACCAACTTGTTGACGAGGGGGTGCAGGACCACCACCTGTCTTTTTTTTGCTCTGCCCTTTTCTTGGTTGCTGTTATGAACAAACTAACAGATTATTCCAGGGTCTCTTTCCAAGAGACGAAAAGCAATATAAGTGATAAATATTACCATTCTGTAGAATATTCTTATATTTCACTTTTACCTGTTCCCATGTTCTAGTGGGTCCTGTTGTGGCTCTAATGTGTAAGGGGATATAATATAACATAATATAATATAATGTAATATAATATTGGATAATATAGTGTAATATAATAAATCTACCCTACCGCCTACTGGTGTTGGCCAGAGGGGCCGATGGCGCGATATGGCAGCCTCGCTTCTGTCAGTCTGCCCCAGGGCAGCTGTGGCTACAACTGTAGCTGCCTCCACCAGTGTGTGAATGTGAGAGTGACTGAATAGTGGCATTGTCATGTGCTTTGGGTGCCTTGAAAAGCGCTATATCAATCCACTCCATTATTATTGTTATTATTAAATTACTTACGAGTTTAATTTGTCAGCAACTTTCTGCCAGCCTTCTCTCCTTGCTTTTGCAGCCTTTGCAGTGTTCCCTTGCGTTCTGATTAAACTCTGAAACTCCTGAAATCCCTCACTCAAGAGTTCTTGCTCTGCTGCCGAAAAATACCGAGCCGAGCGCGCTCCGTCGACATTTTCGCCGACCAATCAGAGGGTTGCCGATCAATGTTTCCACTATCGATGCGTAGCCCCTTTTACGACACCCAGTGATGTCACATTACTGCGTCCAGCTGTACTAATCGTCAACAGCAGGTGTGTTCGGGGAACCGGATTAGCGAGCTCACGGTTAGCGCGATGGTTTGGTCTTGGATGTGTCATTTGATCTTGGATGTAGTGAGCGACGTACGAAGAACGGGCCCCTGGAGCACTTCCGTTGTGTTTTGGAGTTTGCATGTGTTTTGGATTTTGTACGTTTTGGATTTTGCATGTGTTTTGGAGTTTGTACGTGTTTTGGAGTTTGCATGTGTTTTGGATTTTGTACGTGTTTTGGAGTTTGTACATGCTTTGTCTCTAGGGGCCACCGTAGTTATGTAACCGGACTTAACTTAAAGATATAGTGCCCTTAAAAATCAGACAGCAGTTCAAATCCTAGATGCTCTCAGTTCACTTTTAAACTCTCATTCCAGGAATAATAATGAATCATTATAATTTTAACAGCCTCCAAAGGTGACGCACAGGTGATAAGTGGTAGTTGATGGCAACAAAACCTTTAAAGATCAGGGCCCTATTTCAGGAAGCCGGTTTAGTGCAAACTCTGAGTAAGTATACCCTGAGTTAACGAAAACTCTGGGTTTTCGGTTTCACAAAGCGAGTTTAGATTAATTCCGAGCGAGTTACTATGACGACACACTCCGTGAAGCTAACCTGCCCCCTAGCAGGTTTACTTCAACTAACCCTGACTTTCTCCGCCTCTTTGTCGGAAACCTGACTGTAGGAAGTGTCAGACATGGCGTGCCCCTTCCTTGAAGAGCCAGTAGATGTTGAAGCCCAAATTCTCCGCAGAGCTCTCCGCCGGGAGAGAGTGATTAGAGCACGTTTGGACATTTTATCATTTCCTGATGATTTCCTGTGTGAACGTTACCATTTTTCAGCACAATCTATAATTTATTTGAATAACATCCTCAGGCCTAATATTGCTCATGTGACACATCGCGGACATCCTCTCAGTTCTGTACATATTATTTGTATTGCACTTCGTTTTTTTGCAAACGGGAGCTTTCTGTATAATATTGGTGATGCTGAGCACGTTTCCAAGGCTACCGTCTGTCGGGCAGTCAGGAATGTTACAGTTGCACTGAAACGTCTCCTGTACTCGTTTGTGGTGTTCCCCGGTCATAGACCCACAAGATTTATCAAAGAGGGATGCCACAAAATTGCAGGTATCAGGATGAACAAAACTTAATCCATGATGTGGTGATACTTGAACTACTACTTAAATTTTACATTTATTTTCACGGTTCCCAGGCGTGATTGGCTGTATAGATGGCACTCACATTCCAATCATTGCTCCTTCAGTAAATGAAGGAGACTATGTGAACAGGAAGTCTTTCCACAGCATTAATGTACAGGTACATAGCTCCCTGTAGCATTTCAAACTAACAAATTATTTCATTATAGTAATGGATGCCAATTTGTGTTCTCTGCACTGTGAAGATCATATATGATGCTGGCAACATTATCACAAATGTGGAAGCCAACTGCTCAGCCTCTGTGAGTGGTGGTGGTGGAGGACCCCCACCTGTTTTTCGGGCCTCCGCTTTTTTTCTGTTGGCTATAACGGGTCACATTTGAGCATACAGAGTAAGCAAATATGTACTTGTAATGTGCTCAGATAATTTCAATAAGTGCTTACAGAGGGGAAATTAATGTAGCCTCTAACTGCAATTGATTTACATCGGACAAACAGACCAAGCACTATGGCTCATAATACAATTACACCTTACCTGTTTGGACTATATTTTTATATTTCTTTTTTTTAAATTTTTTTTTTTACTTGCTGCCAGGAACGTTTGGGGCCTGTTGGGTTGCACCTGCGCTCACATCACATCACAAAATAAAATGTATAAATTAAAAAATAAAATAAAATATAATATAATAACGTGTTAAATGGGTGGAAATCCCTAGATCAATGTTTAAATTAACACTCACGCATTGACTCTGTCGGCTATGTTTTGCCATGCATGCTCCCTTTCTTTTGCAGCTGAGGCTGTGTTACTTTTTTCCGCAAAATTTGCATGTTATCGGCATATGCTGCCATCAGAATTTCGGCCTCAAGCGCTGTAAAATACATTGACCGCGCCTTCTTTCCCTCCGTCTCCATGGTGACTCGCTTAATCTGTGCTCCACTAATCAGGGCTTTATGTATCCTCGTGCGCGCGTTCAACTTGGGGTTAAAGCAACTCCGTGTTGATTGAACTAATTGTTATCAGCCTTTCTGAAACCGAATATTCCGAGTTGGACAGTTCGGGGTTACTCAACCCTGAGTATCGTTTTTCACTCTGAGTTTTCTAAACCGGCTTCCTGAAATAGGGCCCAGGCACAGAGCCTTCGACAGTACAGGAGATCCAAAGGCACTCTTAGGCCTGAAGAGGGCAGCACGATGTGCCAAGCAGCTACTTTAGCACAAGCTTAGAACGTTTGTCGATATTTCAGAAAGCCTCTTGTAAATCTTATTTAATTGTGTAACATATCGTGCCAAATCTAGCTTTTTCTATTAGTGTGTGTGTGTGTTTGTGTGTGTGTGTTTAGGGAGGGCATGCATTACAGGCTGACCAGGAGTCTAAGAATTAACAAAAAAAAAAAAAAAAAAAAAAGAACCCTGATTTCGATAAATAGTGGGAATATTCTTCAGGGGTTTCTTCATTTGTTTATTTCATTTTGTTTTCAGGCATTTTCCTTCTGAAACCTTCATAGATCTGCCTCTGAGCCTTTCTTGCCTTTCTTGTTTCCCTGTGAAACAGAAAATTGCAGAAAGGACACAATTATTTATGGATATCAGGAGGTCTGTGTGTGTGCTTTTATTAATTCAAGTCAAAAGATGACAAATTCATGACACATTTATGATTTAAGACATTTGACAACTTGAAAGATTTAGACCCCCCCCCCCCCCCCCCCCCCCCCCCCAAAAAAAAAACCCCAAAAAAATATGTGGGAGGAACAAAAACTTGTAGGATAAAAATTTATAACCACAGTGGAAGACAAATAAAAGGACTGAGCAAAGAGTAATGAGATTTTACTGCATCATCTCTCCAGGTCAACAGTTTGCAGTTCTTATTTTTTATGATGGTGCTGTTGTAGAAAGATGAAATAAAACAGGAAAACAAAAATAATTACCGTTACAAGAAATTTAAGTTCTTCTGGCCTGAACTCTAAAACCCCATTAAGTCATTGTATTGAGTGCTTTACAACATCAAGCAGCTTTGTTTACCACCTGGTATCTACTACAGAAACTGTTCCTGACATCCCCATAAATACATCACCTGTCTACCAGAACCTTTTCTGTATTTTACACATTTTCTTCATGTAGAAAAACTGAGACATGCTATATAAGATATATCATGGATTAGATATGTCATTAAAAAGCTTTACATTAACAGAAAGCTTCACTCATCCAGACCCACTTAAGAGCGGGCAGTACACGTCATCTTTTTCCTCGATTTCAGCCAGCAGGAGTTGGCCATGGATTTTAAAAGCTGCCATTACCCTCTCCAGTCTATAGGCACACTTTTTAGTATCACAGATAACAAAAGTCACAAAAAACCCCATTATAACAGACCAAACAAAAACAACAACAACAAAAAAAACCCTCACTTATGGACATCAACCTAACCCACACACTACCCACCAGAGATGGGCAGTAACGCGTTACTGTAATCTGATTAATTTTTTCGAGTAACGAGTAAAGTAAGGGATTACTATTGCAAAAACGGTAATTAGATTACCGTTACTTTCCCGTAGGAATGCTGCGTTACTGTGTTACTAAAACCGTGATTTTTTGCGAGAATGTCTCATGACAGTGACGTAAGCGAGTGCGCCGTTAGTGACAACAGCCGTGTGCAGATCAACAGTGGATCACATTTCGATTGTGGGAGAGAGTATGAGCGTGCAGCGTTTAAAGCGTGGAAGTACTGACCTTACTTTGAGTTTGATTCCATAAAAAGTGACAAAAACATTAGCGTCCATCGTGCGTGGGAAGAAAACTTCTTTTTACAGCGAAAAAACCCCCTAAACTTCCAAACAAACACCGAGTGCGCAACGACGTAATGGGAAATTCACAGAGAAACTCACGGATTCTTCAACTGACCGCGGCACACCTGCACCAGGGTAAACCTCCGCCTACCGCAGTCCTGCTTTACAGGTGAAAATAGAGCAACAGGACCGCTAGTCTTTGACTTTATTTATTTTCTACTGTGTTTTACTTGCATCTATTTGAAAGAGTGAGTGTAAACACAAAAAATATTTTACTTTATGTGCTGGAATGTGTGGAATATAGTTTTAAATGTTAAACTAATTTATTCAACTCAGAGAATGTTGCATATAATTACATTTTTGCTTGATGCATAAAGTTAAAAGATTAAAACTAATAAAACAAGTTAAAAAAAGAGACTTTTCCATTTGATTACATTTTGTATGATGGATTATGTAGAAAAAGTAGAATTGGGCTGAAAGATCTATCACTTTATCACCTCTTCAGGTTGTAAATCGTGTTTTTAAAAAGTAACTAAGTAACTAAGTAATTAATTACTTTTGAAAATAAGTAATCAGTAAAGTAATGGGATTACTTTTTGGGGTAAGTAATCAGTAATTAGTTACTGATTACTTTTTTCAAGTAACTTGACCAACACTGCTACCCACTGCTTCCTACCTTCCTGGGAGGCCTCACATGCAGCTGTGTGTGATCAGAGGGACACTGGGGGGTCTCTTGCCTGAGTACTCAGACCCCCCCCCCCCACTTCCACTGTTGCCCCTGAGGCTGTCCCCCGAAAGGTCATGAGTTCGCCACGAAGGCGATCAATCATTATCTGCTGGTTCACCAGTTGTTCTGTCTAAACATTTGCACAGAGGTGCACATTTAAAGAACAAATGATAACACAGCAGACATGCATTAAATTCATCTTTTAATTTTTTTCCCGTAAATAAAATATACTGATTTCTGCATCACAGAGCAGCTCTTTATTGCACTGTTCTCCTCCTCAACTGTATGCGTAATCGCTGCTTTTCTTCCTCTAACAACATAAGGTGAGTTTTCCTCTCTTGAGGGAGTTTCTCGAGTTCCTCTTTTACCCGTCTCAGTTCTGCATCTTTCTGCTGCAACAGTTGCTTGTCTATGTGGAGAGCTTCCTAAGCATACAAAAGAGAAACTGGATAGGATAGCCAGCCTATAAAATTGTACAACTTGGCTTTTGTCTATGTAAACAGTTTGATCCAGTTGAGCCATGCTGCGTTTATTCACATCATCTTCTCATAAGCTCTCAGAGGATAAGATGTTCCAGACGAAATGTTGACAACTTGTAACGGAAACAAAGGAATAACCAATGATATACCCATGGCTTTACTTCTTTCTACAGCCTCAAATCTAAACGGGATGCAGTCATTCTTAGTTTACATTAGCTATGTCTGTGGTTTTTAAAAAAAAATCCATATTAGACTTCAGTTCTTTAACGGCAATTCCATCAGCAGTTTGAAATGATTTCAGTCTGAATACACTTCTCCTATTCTGAATAGCAGGTGTCACAGAACATGGAGTGTTCAGGTAACAGGACCCCAAAGCAGACTCAGCACACCGCAGCTCAGAACTATGTACACGTTTTTATTGAACTGAAGAATCTTTTAACAACGTTAAGGAAACGGAAAAATAAAGCCCACGCCACGGGGGGAAACGAGGAGCGTGGAGCCCAGGAGCACAGTAATCGGGACCGTGGGGAAACTGCAACAGAAAGGGGAGACAGAGTTAACAGCACGCAGATTGTCAAGAAATGAACAGCTAGACTTCATAAGTAGCCGAGGCTTACAAGTAGAGCAGGACTGTGGAGCTTGGAGGGGAGAGGTGCCCATGAAGGGAATCCTAGGGAGGGAGGCAGTCAGGCAGGATGACAGGCAGGCCACAGGCTTCCACGCCGAATGCTGGTCACACTGGGAGGAGACTTACAGACTGGCGAGGAGAAGCCGTCAGAGCTGGCTGAAGTAGTCCTCCGGTGATTGCCTCAGATGAGACGCAGGTGATTTGGAGGCGGCCCAGCCCGAGGGTGTGGCCACCGCAGCCTCCCACGGCTCCCTGGATGCTGAGCCACAGGCCGTGACAGCAGGTATCTAAGAGGGTACAGTAATATATCATGTATTCTAATTTTTGCCTCATAACTTTTGCACTGTCCACTCCTGCTGTGACAAAACAAATTTCCCACGTGTGGGACTAATAAAGGTTATCTTATCTTATCTTATCTTATCTTATCTTATCTTATATAAATAAAACACCAAGCTCATTTGTTGTTGTTTAATGTGTCAGGCATGTCCACATGTTGGAGACACTAACCATCTTTTACACTTCAAGGCAACCAAATAAAAATCTCAGAGTTTTTTTTGCTTTACTTTTTATCAATTGATTGTAATCAAAGTGTTTGCGATCTCTTAATGGCAACATCCCTTTTAAAATCTTTTATAGTTACCTGGTATTTTTTTTTAGCTCTTCTCTGAGGTTTAATGGAGCAAAATGGTCTCCCTCCTCCTTTGAACACTCCATACGAGTTGGAGGTGAGTGACTGACAGCTCTGAGTCTCTCCTGCAGCCGCTGCCTGAAAGAAGGACTTGGACGGTTCTGAATGTATCGGGCAGTAGATGCAAACTTGAGGACGCCCAGGGTCTCAGCTACAAAGTGGTGGGAGGGGCTTACACACGCCACCATTAGCGTGTGGGCGCTGCCTCCTAATGAGTCACGAAGGAGTCGAGTGATCTTGGCATTACGGTATGGTACGTGTGCACTGCCGGAGTTGTTACTGTGCCGATTTTGACTTCGGTCTGAAAGTGCACGGATAACGTTGCCCAGTGCAAACAGGCCTGTGTTGATATGAGCAAACTCTTTCAGTTGTGTGTGTGTTCTCAGTTTTTCTAGCACATTCCGAGCCTGCCAGGTCAACCAGACAGAGCTTAGAGGAGCAGACAGACTTAAAGGAAGAGTTCTTGCTGTTATGGCAGGATAACACGACCTGAAGGGTGAGGATGGTATGAGAGCGACTGGAGCGCTCGTTCATTCCTGTGGTGCTGGTGTGCCGCAAAGCATTTCCCATCTTTACAATGCTGAGCAGCTCCTCTGCCAGTGTTGGGAAGGTTACTTTTAAAATGTATTCCATTACAGAATACAGAATACATGCCCCAAAATGTATTCTGTAATGTATTCCGTTACGTTACTCAATGACAGTAACGTATTCGGAATACTTTGGATTACTTAATATATTATCATGCTTTTTACAACAACGTGAATGTACTATTGCTGTGTGATTTATTACTATTACTGAATGTCCGCGACTCCGAACCGTAGTAAAGGGACCTCTGACTAATACCGGTGCGTCGCCCCACAGCCGGAGATTAGGACTTCGGAACTGCCGGCTGTGGTGAGTGGAAAAGACGCTGTTTCACCAGTTCATATGACTGTTTATACCGGGGCTGTGTTCGTTGAGTCAGCTGCTCAGCCGGTAGCTCGGTTAGCTGCCCAGCAGTCGCTAACTCAGTCAGCCGCTCAATCATCACCTCCATTACAGTCACAGTCAGACCCAGTAGACACAGTCCATAGCCCAGTCAATAGCTCAGTTGGCAAGAGATTCATCAGCCTTATTATCAGTTCAGCCAGCCACTCCACCACCTGTTACTACTTCGCTACCTGTAGCTCAGTTGCCACCAGTTCAGCAGCCTGTCCACTCATTTACCCAGCCTGTATCCTCACAGCCTCATTACAAGCAGGGAACACACTCCACACAAACTTTTGCTGGTTCATTTAAGCTGGCCATCTCAGAGACCGTTGCTCCCTCTAGGGCCTCCCCAGAGGCTGGGTGTCAGTCACCAGCCAACTCTGGACCCCTAGAGGTCAAGACGCCAGCACCAGCAGCCTCACCGGAGAACTCACCAGAACAGTCTCGGCTCTCAGCACCCCCTGAGAGTTCAAGTGAGTTCACCCGTCCGCCTCAGTCCTCTGCTGAGTGTATTGGGGAGCACTTTCAGCCCTCTGAGGACTGTATCCCACTGTTGCTGCCTGAGTCTAGCCACTGTGCTGCTCAGTCCCAGCCAGTGTCCACACTGGCAGAGGTCTCCGTACCTGCTGCTTCAGAGACTGGTTCCACTGGAGGGCCTGAGGAGCCCGTCCGGTCTCAAGTCATGTTAGCTGGGGGTTCAGGTGAACCCAGCCACCGTCCCGCCTCGTCGGCTGGAGGGCCTGAGGAGCCCGTCCAGTCTCACGTCATGTTAGCTGGGGGTTCAGGTGAACCCAGCCAGCGTCCTGCCTCGTCGGCTGGAGGGCCTGAGGAGCCCGGCCAGCCTCACGTCATGTTAGCTGGGGGTTCAGGTGAACCCAGCCAGCGTCCTGCCTCGTCGGCTGGAGGGCCTGAGGAGCCCGGCCAGCCTCATGTCATGTTAGCTGGGGGTTCAGGTGAACCCAGCCAGCGTCCTGCCTCGTCGGCTGGAGGGCCTGAGGAGCCCGGCCAGCCTCAAGTGTCGTCTGCTGGGGGTTTAGGAGAACCCAGCCAGCCTCAAGTGTCGGCTGCTGGAGGGCCCGTGGAGCCCGTCCAGCCTCAAGCCACGTCTGCTGGAGGGCCCGAGGAGCCCGTCCAGCCTCATGCCACGTCTGCTGGAGGGCCCGAGGAGCCCGTCCAGCCTCATGCCACGTCTGCTGGAGGGTCCGAGGAGCTCACCCAGCACCACGCCTCGTTAGCTGAGGGTCCTGGAGGACCCAGCCAGCACATCTCCACATCACCTCCTGCAGCATCGCTGCCGTCAGGTTCCGCAGCCGTCCCGCTGCCGTCAGGTTCCGCAGCCGTCCCGCTGCCGTCATCCACGCCTGGTCCGGCCTCCGCGTCTTCATCATCTTCGCCTGGTCCAGCCTCCGCGCCTTCATCATCTTCGCCTGGTCCAGCCTCCGCGTCTTCATCATCTTCGCCTGGTCCAGCCTCAGCTCCGCCCTCGTCTGGTCCTGCCTCGTCTGGTCCTGTGGTTGCCACGCCGCCGTCAGTGCCAGCTCGACCCGTTCCGCCTCGCCTCTGCCGGCCGTTTTCCGAGCCTCTAAGATGGCATCATGGCCTTCGGGGACGGCCTCCGGAAAGAGTTCGTCGTACCCCTGGCCTCTCTTATATATTTATCAGAGAATGACAAAATTCTACCCCAATCTTCTTTAGAAATTGCACAACTCAAATCTCTCTGCCATATAATCCTCAAGTTTTCACATATCTCTTTTTTTGGATTGTTAAACAGTTTGTAGAAAACAGCTGCTCTATGTGCTGTACTGGACAATTCTAAAAACTCCACCATATTTGAGCTTTGAGTAAATTTTCCTTTGGTAATACAATCCCTAATTTGTAAATATTTCCAAAAATTATTTTCTCTTATCAAACCATATTTTTGGGTTATTTCAGCGAATGACATAAACACTCCCCCTGAGTAAAGATCACTTATCCTGTGTATGCCTTTGACAAGCCATACTTCCAGAACACTGTTTTTCGCCCAATCTGTACAGCGGTGTTGTTCCATAGCGAGGTATAAGGTTGTCTTAAATGAGATGCTCCACACATCTTGTGCACCTCTACCCAGACAGCTTTAGAATACCCGAGCACTGGGTTATTATGAAAGTCTTGTCCATTAATTGCTGAGCCCTGTGAGAGAACATCCAAGGGTGTAAAAGGGCTCACTAGTTCCTGTTCGATCTTCATCCAGCTCAGCTCAGAGTCCGAACCTGTCCAGTGCTTGGCCAGTCTTGACATTTCAAAAGCTAAATTAAACAACTTCACATTTGGGAGGGCCATTCCCCCAATGTCTTTAGAGGCCCACATTTTCTTTATATTCACTCTTGGCTTCTTGTTATTCCACAAAAAATCTTTAATTAACTTCTCAAATTGACTAAATATGTGTAAAGGAATTCTTACAGGTAACATCATGGAAACATAATTGAACTGTGGGGCCACCATCATTTTAATCACATTAATTTTACCCCATAGTGTAAGATTCAATTTACCCCATTTATCCAGATTTGTTTTTATCTTTAGGAGGATAGGTTCCATATTTGAAAGCATAATATCCTCCAGTTTGGGTTTTAATAATATTCCTAAATACTTCATACCTGAAGGTAAGTACTTAAAATTGAATGGAGTAATGTCATCTAGAATGACATGATGCTGATAGTGGCATGCCTTCCGATTTGTACCAGTTTATCTTATAACCTGACAACCTTGAAAATGACTCAACACATGTGAGTAGCGCTGGTAGAAACTGCATGGGATCCGTTAGTACTGCTAAGATGTCATCAGCATATAGAAATAACTTGTGCTCCATACCCCCTGCATGAACACCTCTGACATCCCTGTTAGCTCGAATAGCCAAGGCCAGTGGTTCCAGAAATATTGTGAAAAGCAGCGGGGACAAAGAACACCCTTGTCAAAGAACATCCATTTGTCAAAACTGCTGCCCTTGGACTTGCATATACAGTTTTGACCCAATTACAAAATCCAGGCCCAAACCCGAACCTTGCAAGGGTTGTCATAAGGAAGCCCCATTCTACCCGATCAAAAGCCTTCTCAGCATCCAGTGAGAAGGCCGCAACCGGGGCTAGACTAGATTTGCTTTTGTGCATGAGATGAAGAAGTCTTCTAATGTTATCACCTGAGGACCTATTCTTAATAAAGCCAACCTGATCACCATTGATGATATCTGGTAATATTTGATCCAGGCAGAAGGCCAAAACCTTCGTCAAAATTTTGCAATCGACGCCCAAAAGGCTTACTGGCCGGTAATTTGATGGGTCCAATAGATCCCTATCCTTTTTAGGAATAAGGGAGATTAGTGCCTCATTAAATGTATTCGGTAAGGAACCTATTTCTAATGCCTCAAGGTAAACTTTATGCAAGACTGGAGCTAAAATATCAATATATTTCTTATAATAGTATAATATAAAAGTAAGGCGCTATATAAATACAGGCCATAATACTCAATCGGGAAGCCATCCAAGCCTGGCGATTTCCCATTTTTCATTGATGAGATCGCAGCTCTGACCTCTTCTTCAGTTATAGGCGCATCCAGCCTTGTTTTCTGTTCCTCAGAAAGAGTAGGTAATTGTAGACCTGAAAAAAATGTCTTCACCTCCCCCTCATTAAGTGCACCAGCAGAGGTATACAAATCTTAATAAAATGATTTGAAAATTGAATTTATTTCTTTTGATGAGGTTACCACTTGGCTGTCTTTCTTAATCATAGATATCGTGGGTGGCTGTAGCTCAGGTGGCAGAGCAGGTCAGCCACTAATCAGAAAGTTGGTGGTTCGATCCCAGGCTGCCTCCTGGCTGCAAGCCAAATATCCTTGGGCAAGATACTAACCCCGTGTTTGCCTACTGGTGGTGGTCAGAGGGCCCGGTGGCGCCAGTGTCCAGCACTGGGGCAGCTGTGGCTACAATGTAGCTTGCCATCGCCAGTGTGTGAATGGGTGAATGATTGAATGTAGTGTGAAGCGCTTTGGGGTCCTTAGGGACTAGAAAAGCGCTATACAAATGCAGGCCATATATTATTTAAATTATCTTGCTGCTTCAGTTGCCTTGCCAATAGTCTACCATTCTTTTCGCCACCTTCATAAAATTTTGTTTTAAGCCTAAATAAGGCATATTCTGCCTTTTTGTTATAAATGTCATTCAGCTGGTATTTTAATTTACATATAGTCTGGTATTTATAATTTGAGTATTGTCTTGCTAAATCCTTCTCCAATTCTCGTATTTCTTTATCTAAGGTTTTTTCCCATTCTAGATCACTTTTCTTAACTTTTGTTGCATATGCAATTATCTTTCCTCTTATATATGCTTTAGACGCTTCCCAAACTGTGGCTACTTTATCTGTGGAACCCATATTGATTTCAAAGAAAATTTTAAGATCCTTTGTTAACTCCTCACTAAAACTTTTGTTCTGCAACAACATCGTGTTAAGCCTCCAGCGACCCCTCTTTGTTCTATCTGTGTTTAAATCAATTTGCAACTCTACCGTGGCATGATCACTAATGGCAATGGCACCAATCTCACAGTCGACAACTGAATCGACCAAAGACTTTGATATTAAAGCGAAATCTATCCTCGAATATGTTTTATGACAATTGGAGTAAAATGTATATTCCCTTGAACTAGGATTAACTAACCTCCAAATGTCTACTAGGCAAAGATCCTCTGTCAGTAAATGAACAGCCTCTCTGTCCCTGGGTGTAGACCTACCCCTGGGTTTCTAGTGATGGGATTTCCGGCTCTTTTTAGAGAACTGGCTCTTTCGGTTCGGCTCACTAAAAAGAGCCGGCTCTTTCGGCTCCGAACCGGCTCTTCAGGTTGTTTTGTTGCTTTAATTAATTTATTATTAACAACAATATAAAATTATGCACAAAAGGAATTACTAATGTAAAAAAAAAAGTGGTTTTATTTATATATGTTTATATATAAATATATGCGGTGGCTCCTAGAGACAAAGCACGTACAAACTCCAAAACACATTTCTAGCATGAACTGAACTTCCAAAACGGAGCTACCTAGATCACTTAAATTACACAATTGAAAGCATGAAAGCATATGTGTATTGTTTGTGTATTTATACACAAGCATTCATATATAGTCAAATAATAATTTAAAAAATGTTCATTTACCTGTTATTACCACACACCAAATCCGGTCGTTGGTACTTGCTGGCTTGTGTAGCTGTAACGCTTCCAGCTCTTCATAAATCACAGACGCTCAGAAAGGTTGGCTTTTCACAGTTTATTCCTGCAGAAGACATAAAACACACTCAACAGGTGTCTTCTGATGGTATCAGCAATTGTAGCTCCCTCACAGTGCAAACGCGCACTGTGTTTACAGACTTACAATTAACTTTTTAATAAAGAAAAGATGGAAAATAATAATTTCTCCCATTTTACAGTCTGTCACACTGAATTTGTATACAAAAAGAAATCTTATGAATAATAAAATACATTTCACAATCGTATAAAACAAAATAACAGGATAACAGAAGTATCACCGACTAAACATTTCCCTCTAGTGGACAAATTAACAATAGCGCATTACATTTTCACTTGCTTGTGCTGTACAGACAAAATGACTGTTAACAAGCTCACGTACCTGCAGAAGACATAAAACACACTCAACAGGTATCTTCTGATGGTATCAGCAATTGTAGCTCCTACAATGTAAAACAACATCACAAAAAGCACAGAAAAACAGTAAATCCAAACACATTTCGTGCTATGCGCAGCAACCACTAGGGGGCTAACAAAAGCTTACTGCCAAAGAGCATAAATACGGCAGAAACACTGTTTAACAGCAACCAGCCTTGTTTTCTGTTCCTCAGAAAGAGTAGGTAATTGTAGACCTGAAAAAAATGTCTTCACCTCCCCCTCATTAAGTGCACCAGCAGAGGTATACAAATCTTAATAAAATGATTTGAAAATTGAATTTATTTCTTTTGATGAGGTTACCACTTGGCTGTCTTTCTTAATCATAGATATCGTGGGTGGCTGTAGCTCAGGTGGCAGAGCAGGTCAGCCACTAATCAGAAAGTTGGTGGTTCGATCCCAGGCTGCCTCCTGGCTGCAAGCCAAATATCCTTGGGCAAGATACTAACCCCGTGTTTGCCTACTGGTGGTGGTCAGAGGGCCCGGTGGCGCCAGTGTCCAGCACTGGGGCAGCTGTGGCTACAATGTAGCTTGCCATCGCCAGTGTGTGAATGGGTGAATGATTGAATGTAGTGTGAAGCGCTTTGGGGTCCTTAGGGACTAGAAAAGCGCTATACAAATGCAGGCCATATATTATTTAAATTATCTTGCTGCTTCAGTTGCCTTGCCAATAGTCTACCATTCTTTTCGCCACCTTCATAAAATTTTGTTTTAAGCCTAAATAAGGCATATTCTGCCTTTTTGTTATAAATGTCATTCAGCTGGTATTTTAATTTACATATAGTCTGGTATTTATAATTTGAGTATTGTCTTGCTAAATCCTTCTCCAATTCTCGTATTTCTTTATCTAAGGTTTTTTCCCATTCTAGATCACTTTTCTTAACTTTTGTTGCATATGCAATTATCTTTCCTCTTATATATGCTTTAGACGCTTCCCAAACTGTGGCTACTTTATCTGTGGAACCCATATTGATTTCAAAGAAAATTTTAAGATCCTTTGTTAACTCCTCACTAAAACTTTTGTTCTGCAACAACATCGTGTTAAGCCTCCAGCGACCCCTCTTTGTTCTATCTGTGTTTAAATCAATTTGCAACTCTACCGTGGCATGATCACTAATGGCAATGGCACCAATCTCACAGTCGACAACTGAATCGACCAAAGACTTTGATATTAAAGCGAAATCTATCCTCGAATATGTTTTATGACAATTGGAGTAAAATGTATATTCCCTTGAACTAGGATTAACTAACCTCCAAATGTCTACTAGGCAAAGATCCTCTGTCAGTAAATGAACAGCCTCTCTGTCCCTGGGTGTAGACCTACCCCTGGGTTTCTAGTGATGGGATTTCCGGCTCTTTTTAGAGAACTGGCTCTTTCGGTTCGGCTCACTAAAAAGAGCCGGCTCTTTCGGCTCCGAACCGGCTCTTCAGGTTGTTTTGTTGCTTTAATTAATTTATTATTAACAACAATATAAAATTATGCACAAAAGGAATTACTAATGTAAAAAAAAAAGTGGTTTTATTTATATATGTTTATATATAAATATATGCGGTGGCTCCTAGAGACAAAGCACGTACAAACTCCAAAACACATTTCTAGCATGAACTGAACTTCCAAAACGGAGCTACCTAGATCACTTAAATTACACAATTGAAAGCATGAAAGCATATGTGTATTGTTTGTGTATTTATACACAAGCATTCATATATAGTCAAATAATAATTTAAAAAATGTTCATTTACCTGTTATTACCACACACCAAATCCGGTCGTTGGTACTTGCTGGCTTGTGTAGCTGTAACGCTTCCAGCTCTTCATAAATCACAGACGCTCAGAAAGGTTGGCTTTTCACAGTTTATTCCTGCAGAAGACATAAAACACACTCAACAGGTGTCTTCTGATGGTATCAGCAATTGTAGCTCCCTCACAGTGCAAACGCGCACTGTGTTTACAGACTTACAATTAACTTTTTAATAAAGAAAAGATGGAAAATAATAATTTCTCCCATTTTACAGTCTGTCACACTGAATTTGTATACAAAAAGAAATCTTATGAATAATAAAATACATTTCACAATCGTATAAAACAAAATAACAGGATAACAGAAGTATCACCGACTAAACATTTCCCTCTAGTGGACAAATTAACAATAGCGCATTACATTTTCACTTGCTTGTGCTGTACAGACAAAATGACTGTTAACAAGCTCACGTACCTGCAGAAGACATAAAACACACTCAACAGGTATCTTCTGATGGTATCAGCAATTGTAGCTCCTACAATGTAAAACAACATCACAAAAAGCACAGAAAAACAGTAAATCCAAACACATTTCGTGCTATGCGCAGCAACCACTAGGGGGCTAACAAAAGCTTACTGCCAAAGAGCATAAATACGGCAGAAACACTGTTTAACAGCAACCAGCCTTTGTTTCGGTTACACAGAAACTTTTTAATATCAATATGAACCTATGTTCATATTGATATGTGAGGAGCGGAAGCCTTATGCTGGGCTTACACTTTGCGATTTTTGGCCCATTTTGAGCCGATTTTTGAGTCGTGCGACCGTTTTGGCGATCGGCCCGATTTTGGCCTTCATCGTGCGTCGTGCATCGTGTAGTATACGTGGGGTAACGAGACGCGATTAACACCTCACGACGAGCTCCCGATCATCAATCGCTTGGTCGTGAGGATTTCGTGAGGGTGTCACCGCAGTTTGTCACACTGCGCACGCGCAAACACAAATGTCAGCGGAAAAGACGGCGCAGCACGGCAGTGCAGCGTGTGATCTGACACAAGCGATTCGGGATGGGTACCGGTGTCCGGTGCCATGATGGCACTGGTTCTGACATAAACGGTAGTAACCAGACCGAAAAGCAGCGCACATTTCGGTGCTTTATTTCGGTGCTTTTTTTTCCTGAGCTGTGATACACTTCTAGCCAATAATTTTACGTTTCCGAGGATAGTAGGCGGGTCCGGGTACGTGCGTTCTTTTAGAGCAGAGCTACAGATTAAAAATGTCCAAGGCGAAGCGGTCAAAAGTCTGGCTGTACTTCACAGCAAAATATGCAAACTCAGCAGCCTGCAACAAGTGCTTTAAGCTGATACTGTGATACTGTCAAAGGAGGTAACACCTCAAATCCGATGAAACAGCTGGCGACGAATAGCTTTTCTTTAAAAGCCCAGAAATGCGCCGTATGATAGCTTGCTGCGAGACCTCACACCGAGCACATCTACTGTGCGTGGGTTGCCTGTTATCGGACCCAGAGTTAGCAATATCCCCCAAAAACCCCGAAGAGGAGAGTCCTGGCCCCTAGCCCTGTCAGTGTAGCAGAAATGATGACGGATGATGACGGCAGCAGCAGCCGTTCTTCTCTGCGTGAGTAGCTTAATGTTGTTCGTGTGTAATTTACGTTGAGTAGGCTAACCACGTTATTACATTAATGCATGTAAGGTGAACTAGCAAACATCATCATAGCTACATCCGGCTGTCTTCTTGTTTGATGGCAGATACTCCCTTCACCCTGGCCAAAAAGGCTAAAATGACCAAAGAAAAAGTGGAAAACAGTTAAACATGAGAGGTTTTTGGACAAAGTTTGTGTTTTTTCCATTGTTTAAGCACTGCTTCCAGCCAAGAGTGATACCATATATGCCCCATAGCTGCAGAAAAGGCTAACATTGTTATCTTTTTACAAAAAACCAGCTGAACATCAGAGGTTTTTGGACCAATTTTGTGTTCTGTTTTGGAGTTTTTACGTGTTTTTTATGTGTTTTGGAGTTTGTACGTGTTTTGGAGTTTGTACGTGCCACAGGGTTCGTACGTAATTTGAAGTTTGTACGTGCTTTGTCTCTAGGGGCCACCGTAAATATACTTTTATTTATTCACTCCACATAAAATGTAATAAATAAATCATATAATACAAAAACCAACTATTCACATTTCAACTTTTAACTATTTCAATTTTCAGCTTTTTCCTTTTACAAATTTAAAGTGAAACAACACAAAACACTGCAAACCACAACACAATTAAATATAAATTATAATATGATAACAAAAAGAACATGCACATTCTCTGTCATATGGACCTGCATGAATAAACTTTTTGAATCCTTTATCATCTGCAACTGAAAATAGTTGTGGATGATTACTATACCTTTCTAATTTGACTTGTTGTCCCTGGCTCTCTTTCTCTCCCTCCTGCTCTGTTCCTGTGATACTGGTGTAACTACCGCCCCTCCCCCTTCTGCCCAGCGTAAAGCACAAGGCTCATGTGCTGAGTGAAGCGGAAAAAAAGTGCGAGAGAGAGAGAGAGGGTGAGAGAAAGAAAAAAACCTGACGGCTCGCAATAAGGAGCCGGCTCGCGTCGTTCACGTCAAAGAGCCGGCTCTAAGAGCCATTTCGTTCGCGACCGACCCATCACTACGATCCGCCTATTTGCCTTTACGTTTCAAGTGGGTGGGGTGCCAGCTTCACTCTGCTTTTATGTTCACTTTCACAGACACGGCGCATTTACACAGAGGGGATATAGCCTACTGGCTCTGTGAGCACGTGGCCACGTCGAGACCGTCCACATAAATCACAGTGTTGAGCGTCTCTAATTGGCTCCTCGGGTATGCGCGCACGTGCGGGCTTAAGTGGAGAGGAGGCGGGGGCGGGGAGGGAGGGGTAGTTTTACAGCCTGACTAAAGGTAGAATATCCTACCACGGGTAGTGTTTGTGTGCTAGTGTGTGCTTAAAAATCGATTCTCCTGCTGCTGTAGGTGGATGTACGAAGTGCCGTCCAGTAAGAACATCTAAAGGTGGAGGTTTAGCTGCTTCAACTGGTCACACCTAAGCTCCATCAGTGATGCCATCAAAATCAGAGTCCAATCCACACCAGCTCCACCATCATCACTCACATTTCCACACAAAACCTGTTAGACTGAGCAGTGTGCTACCTGTTTACTGTTCGATTACCATAAGACAAGCATGCACGTGTTTTTGAAACTTTGCAGTTCATAGTGATTCTGGTTGATTTGTTTGATGTTTGGCCTTTTTATTTTTATTTTTTTTTTGAAGAAAACAAGAAATTATGTTGTATATTTTTTTGGTAAATTGAGGTATCGTTCAGTTCATCGTTCATTTTGTTTGTAACAGTGTGTGTCTACTGTTTGGTGTTTGGCCAGCAGTGTTCAGTAACAGTAAAACTGCAGCAAATCAACGAGATGAGCTCACTACAGCTCAGGAAGCTCACGGATTCAGGCAGTAGTTCGCTTGTGGGATAGCAAAAAGCAAGGAAAGCACTCACCTGTAAATCTCCCACACCTTGATAATGACTCTTCATAGATAGATCGATAGATAATGTATTTATCCCCAAGCAGAAATCAAATATCCAGCAGCTCAATTTAAAAACAAACATCTCTCCAGTCATAAATCAACAGATTACCTCCTATCTCCCAAAATGACTCAAAAAATGATGGGTTTATTATTTCACCTATTTAGCTTTGTGCATGGTCTGTGACATCATCTTCAAGCCCTGCAAGGGACTTTAAATGTGGCGTATGGATGATGCAAATCCAAACTAGAAAGGTGGATGTTGGTGGGTTTTGGAGCTATTGTGTGGAAAGGTGTAAATGTACCATTGTTGACACTTTGGAGAGCCTGTGGCGTGCGTGTAGTGGTGGTGGTGGGGTTCCCGTTCTCGATTGCTTGGTAATTGTTTTGTTAAAGCAGCGTTTAATAACAGAGTCAGTTTCCATCAGATTCCGTTACCATGGAGATGAGGGCTTTCCTGCTCTTCCATTCTGTGCGCCTCCTCCCATCACTGCTGTGTGAGATTCAGCTTAGCAAAATTAATGCCGTAAATGATTGCAAGGTGCCTCTTAATACATATTCTTATGTCATTCACACACATGCGGAGCGATGCAGTAAACTTTCAAGGGCATTATTTGTTAATATTAAAGCGAATACGGCTGTTTCTTCAAACACATACGAGCACATCTTTCCACAGACCCCCACTGAGGCTTTTTGTTGTAGCTCTCATCCAGAATCTCACCCACATATATCGAAGGCTTCACTAACAAGAGCGAGGACTCGCTGTGCACCCGAACCAGTGAAACGTGAGGCAAGGCTTTGCTTCAGTCAGCAAAACTGCATGGGAGGAGCAAAGAAGACGGGGCTGTTTAACTGCACGAAACAAAAACAAAAATAGCTTAAATAAGATGATTAATGCAAATATTATTTGGTTAAATACATTATGCAGACATTTCTTGTGGATCAAAGAATAACAAAGGCATGAAGCAGGGACAACAAGCAACCTGTTTCTCAAAATATAGAACTGAAACAGGTGGTTAGTGTTTACCCTCATACATTTGATTGGAAAATCAGAGCTTCCACAGGAGTAAATGTCTTATTGTGGCCAGACTTGGACTCAGTTATCTGAAGAGGATTCCCATGATGACCTAATAAAGGCTCCAGCAAAACCTGAGGTCTTCATTTATTTCCTCACTGACTCTATTACAAAGCCCCTCAAACACTGCAGATACAAAGTGAGCCATGGTTTAGTGCACTGCAAGTCAATTTGCACACACTAATGATATGTTAAAATGTACCATTACCGTAATTGAGGCCATGCAATATAAACAAATAAACTTGCATTCCTATTGCTGGGTGACAGCAACAGAGGCGTGTAACAGGACATGATGTGGTGTAAGAGGAAACATTTTCAAAATGCTGTGATGCAGGAAGTAATACCACAGGGGATTGGCGAGGTGTGTGTCTTGAGTGTTTCTGTGAAAGTGTATGTGAGGAGCGGGGGAGAAAGAGCAGTGGGTTATCACGTGTCAAGCAAATTTTGTAGGGACTATTGAGTCCACAAGATGGCGCATAAATGCAATAATGAGGGTGAAATAACTACATTAGTGTCTGCAACTGTAGTCAGTATTGCACGCTCTCTTTGGGGCTGGAAGTCGTTGTTGTGATTGCTCTCACTGACCCCTGATGGAGATGATTGATATAAGAGTCAAATCAGCAAACTCCTTCAGCAAAACAATCATACGTAAACTAGATTTTATCTAGTTTCATGACAACATGATGCACTGAGGACTTCTCCACTCACCTCATTCATTCCCCACATGATCATACAGCACTGCAGCACGTCTTTCTCCAGAATGCTTCAAGGTTTTATCTTACAGTATAAAGCATTGTCAGTTGACTATTGTTTTGATTTAACACTACATAAATAAACCCAAATTAAACTGGACCTGAATTATCCACAAACATACATTTGTCTGTGTTGTACAGGATTTTATAGAAAACTTTTGCTGGAAAGTTGCTGCATGAATAAATTAATGAATAAGTTCCTCTATAGAACTAGAGTTGGTTTGGGGCATCTAAGCTTCCTAAATGCCTAAGAGAAGAGTTATTTCAGTAATATGCACCTATAACAGTGATATATTTACATATGTAAATTTGTTTTTTCCAGCAGAAAGCAATGAAGGGTGAGTTCAGTTTCCCACTAGTGATGGAGCATCTCCAACAGAAGTATGTGGTGATATTTAAACCTAACAAACAGAATTTTATGCAAATGAAAAGAAATGTGAACAGTACAGTTCACTGCAGTACAATTGGAGAATAAAGGTTTTTGCATAATCTTAATGTAAAAATCCACCACTAAGCAGATACAGGACAACTTTACCACGAAGTAAAACTCTCTACAGGAGCGTTACGCTCTGTCGCAGGTAGAATTGTATTTATTTTTAGGTTTTTAATGAACAGTTATCACCACTAGGGGCTCCAGTGTGTTAGCCTATTGTACTTGTAAAAATACACACAGGGATTTTATGGAAATGATACTTCCATGTCAAACTGCCCCTTATCACATTATACTATTGTCTTGCCGGTGCTCCTTTTTTTTTTAAAGCAAACCACTGAAAAACTTTTATTGCAAATGAGGAACAAAGCAAATGTTTGCCTTATTTCACTCTGAGATTAGGTCTGGGAAGTTTTTTTTTTTTTTTTATTAAAAAAGAAAAAGCAGCTGCCATAGGACAGAAGCAGGGTGCAGTCTAGACAGGCTGCCAGTCTGTGGCAGGGTTAACACAGAGACACACACAAACATGCACACCTGTGAAATGGTGAAAAACAACAGTCATCACACGCAAGTCACATCTGCACTGAAAAACTATGTGTGTAGGCCATAAATAAAAGGATCAAAAGCAATAAAAATGTACCTCACTTGAGTTCTTTTAAGGACAGGCTTATGGCTACGTTCCAAAACACACTCAGCTATTAAGAGATTTGGCGAAGGGCTGCAGCTATCCGACAGAAAATGCATTAAAATTTGCGCCCCTCACAACTGAGTCATCAGCTTGGAGACTAATCCACAAGGTCTGTCTTTGCCTGTGGAGATGCCACATGAAGAGCGAACAGGAGCTGCAAGTCGACGCCCAACTCCATCAACCACTGAAACATCCAACAAACAAAATCCCCCCTTGCAGTCTTCAAATTGTTACTTCAAAGCCCCCAACTTCCTCTTCTGTGGTTAAAGTGTTACAGTGTGTGTGTGTGTGTGTGTGTGTGTGTGTGTAATGTATCAAGGCCAGATTTTTAACACCTACAGTAATGAGGAAACTAATACGAGTTAATCGTGTAACATCAACTTTATAGTAAGTTTCGTTAGTGGTGGAACAGTCTCTATATCGTCATTTTTATTCAACAACGCACATTCATTAACATGAGCGTTTAAAAATGTGCAGTTGGTGTCTGTGTACAGCTGGCAGGTCGTTCAATCACAGACACTTCTTGGTAAATTCACTCTAATCAGATGAACTTTCAAAAAAACAAGTCTGGTGTTCAATAAAGATCAAACCTGCAGACAGCTGTGGTTACAGCGGTTGGTGTTTGAGCTCCAGCTGCTCACGGTGAACTATTGTAAACTATTGTTTGCTTCTTGAAATATGTTTTATTAGGCCATTCTTTGCAGTCTGTTAGTGGTAATGTGCGATAATTCACAATCACAGTCACGCACAGGGAAGCTGGCATGCACGTGGACCTAAAACGATGGCTCCTTTTATTTGAAATAACATTGTGTTTATTCAATCGTGAATACATGTAGTTGGTGAGAAACATGCAAATGTGCATTTATCTTCTAATCTGCAGATGTCTGTGGACATGCAGGATACTGAGTGTTGTTTCTTAGAAGAAAAGTTGCTGCTGGAATTCTTAGAAGTTCAGATGTTTTTTGATGTCGTGTTGAGCACTCCTGAACCTGTTCATACAAGATGAATGTTGCAAAACAGCAGAAAACAAGAAAAATACATTTATGTGTAATGAAAAGTGAAAAAAGAGTGCTGTTTGTTTTTCCGTGTTCTAAATTTAAACTTTAATTTGTCCTCTAAGAGAAACAGGATGTAAGAGTCTATGTTCTCCCCCAGAATATGAAGGAAACTATTTACTCTTCCTGACTTTACCCACATCATGTGAGTGACATCCTCCTCACAGTCTGCACCACATGTCCATGAACCCCTTTGAAGTCTTCCGTTACGGGAGGCGCTTATGATACTGAAGCTAGATAAATTGGTGTTGGTGTAAGTTCCTGTCTACAGTTTCCTCCAGGCAGGCACAGAAGCTGTCACTTGTGTAGAAGTGTAGAGTTTAGGCTTTACATCACAGGGGCAGCTGAAAAAAACGCACACACAGAAAGGTCAAAGCCCAAGCGCCGTCGCAAGAGGCCTCCGAGCAGCCTAACGCTTCCATCATGGGTGAAAACACCATCACAAAGCCTCTCGGGCTAGTTTTTATCATCACAGCTCACATGGTGTTCAACGGTAAGCCGTCTCATTCGTAACTGTTTTACTCCGTGACGTGTGAGAGGTTTTGTGTCCTGGCAGCGCATGATGAACTTGACTGTCTGTTACATTTATTGCTCCCTGATTCCTCTGACAGTTAGTTAATGCACTGAATATTTTGTATGTAACTCGTTGTAGTAGGTCTCTAACGACAACTCAGTTTCCCCCACTCAATTACCATTACTGAATCATAATTGGGGAGTTCCACAAAGCTCTGGTTTTGTGACTCAACTTTATTTGTCGGTAACCCTGTTTCCACAAGTGGTTTGTTCTAAGTTTTGCTGCGGTATCTGTTAGAGTTTTATCACAGACGAGCGATATTAAAACAGGGAACTGGGTGTTTCAAAAATGTTGAAAACACTGACACATTCTGGATAAAACACTGTGTGCTTGTGTCTGAGGTGAAAAAGGCATTGCAGCAAATTAAAGTTAGTCTGAGGCATTGTGAATTTAACCCTGGCTCATAATGTGTACGTTCTGATGTTAAACAAATATAGCAATCACACTTTTATGATGCCAAAAACAAGCGATCGTACTAATACCACATGCAAGCCCTCAAATCATTATGGAGACATCCGCAGGTGCTTCACACATGTTTAGAGAAAAAACTTGAAAAATAACTTAACTTAAAATAGATATATAACATAGATACACAGATAGAAAACGCTGATTTGGGCTGATTAATTTGGAAAAAGACAACGCAGTAGCTCCAGTCCCCCCGCCGTTCTGAACTTAATAAACAGAAGAGAATAGAAGGATAGTGTATAATAGAATATATTTGAACTTTATTTGTTTCCGTTACTGTTTTTAGTAGGTGTCCAAACACCTAGACTCCTGTTTAAATATAAGTACTTGCTATTTAAAGGTTTCTAATCAACAAATCACATAGTTTCTACAGAAGAGAGACTTTCAAACAGAGGAGATGACACATCTAAGAAAAGTTACTTATCTCATTTCTATATGTGAGCTAACACTGAACATTAGACACAGATGGCAGCTAGATAAATCAGGTAAATCAGTCCGAACTTCGCCTTGGTGCTGTTGCTGGTGGCTATATGGCTGTGTAGACTGATCCAGCACTGCTGGCATTTTACTGTGGCGGCTTAGCCTAGTTTAAACACTACCCTGTAGTTTTACTGTCAGTGATGGAAAGTAACTGTGGAACTTGCACTGAGGTAGTGAGCAGAAGGGAAAAGTGACCCGCCTGTTTCCTTTGTGGAGAGGATCAGTCGTCCTGTGCTGCTTCTGTGGCTTTTAGGTTTTTGAGGATTAAACCAACTGAAGTCTCTAACACAGAATATGTCACATGGACTATTCTGTTTTCACTACTGCTTTCTTCCAGCTACCCACAGCTTACACTGTATACTGAAGAGCATCAGTTTAAAATACTATAGGATCACAAAGCGGGGTATGATCATGTGTTGATGAGTGGAGACTGATGCATCATTATGGATTTATTAAATTTAAATTGAATAACAGTAAAAGCATTAGAAAGCATTAAAAACATCAAACTAATTTCTCCACTAATCATAAGATAAGATAAGATAGAACTTTATTAATCCCTCGGGTGGGTTCCTCTGGGAAATTCGGTTTCCAAAAGCACAGCACCGACAGAAGTTACAGTTGCAGAATGTTATATATATATATATATATATATATATATATATATACACACACACACACACACACACACACATATAAATACAGAGACGAATATAAGTAAATTATACGAAGGGGATAAATAGAATAGATAGGAATAAAAATAAAAATACAAGTGAATTGCACATTTCAAGTATTGAGGTCTATTGCACCATTGACAATTTACAAAAGTATTGCACAAAGGTATTGCACAGTGAGGTGAAGAAGCACTACAGCTCAGTGTTTATAATGCAAATCTGCTCTTCTGTCTCCATACAGACCCCAGCCATGCACAAGTCATCGGGATCTTTGGCAGCAACATCACCCTTCAATTTACATTTAATGTTAGCATTAATGAAAACAGTCAAATTGGAATTTATATAACAGGCGAGAAAAAGATTGACGATTTTAAAAGTGGGAAAGGTTCCTTTGTTATTTGCCCCCAAAACAATTCTGTCTTTTACCACATCATAAATCTCACTCTAAACCACACTAACACCTACTGGGCCAGTTTATTTGGGGGCAACCTAAGAAAAAGTAATGAAGTGAAGCTGACTGTTGAAGAAAGGAACATAAGCTGTACAGGTAAGGACATTTGTTATGATTATAAGCTGCACATAATGAAAACAACTTTAACACACAGTAGAGCAATATCAAGAGCAGACTAAAGTGAAGTATGTTTCCATTATATTCATACAAACAGAGCAGCCATATATAGTATACACTAATTCCTCACCACCTTTACTTCCTCAATGTTTGCCTCTTTATTATAGATCCTGTAATAAATGACATCATCATTCCTAATATCTTTTAAAATACTATTCCAAATTAAAATGATCACTTTAATTAATTGTGTCTGCTAGTATTGACTGCATTAAATATAAAAACCATATAGTGTGTATAAGTGTCATGGATCCAAGGTTGTTCTTAACCAGTTAGTGAAAAGTTTAAAGCCCATATGAAAATAAGTCACTAACACACTATTAAAACAGTAGAACAAATTAAATATGATTGTCACAGAGTCCTGCAGGTTATGTTTTTGCCACATTGTTGATAAAGGCTCAGTTAGAACAGAAATATTTAAATAAACAAACAAAAATAGCTCCTCGTTCTCAGATCATATTGCTGGGCATTTAAAGGATAGCTGACATTCAGTCAGTCCCATCTGCTGTAGATACTTACCAGAGCAGTAGGGCAATAATACTGCCTTCCTTTCCTAGCCTGTTTGAATAAAAAGCACTCTGTTGCTTTGACCTAAATGCTAAATACTGATGTCACCATGCTAGCATCTTGCTATCCAGCAGGCGTACATTAACCAGCTTTACAATCTAGGCAATCAAAGCTATCTAGCGTGTCAACATGTTCTAGCGTTAAATATAAATTATGTTTGCAAATATTTGGTCAGAACTGGGCTACTGAGCAAATTTACCTCTCTACCTGACAAGGAAGCCAGCTTGAAAATCAGGCACATCAAAGGGTTTGCAGTGCATTCACGGGGGACACAAACAGCAGTGTCAGTTACATTTATCCTCACAGAATCGCAATTTGCGTCATTCGTGGAGCTGCTGAGATGTTTGAGCGTAAAGCAGCTGATATGAGATTGACTGATGTACAGTCCCATTATAGATAAAATAATGAGCCTTTTGTAACCGCTTGGTTACTATTCACATATTCAGTATGTTATTTGTTATTGATTACAGAAAAACTGAATACTGATCACTGTTTCACATTCTCATTGGTTTACAGTGTCAGCTTACAGCCCATAAGAAAGAGTCGAAGTGTGTAATTTTACTGCCTACCATGCTTTATTTCTGTTGCTGATGTATGTTATAAATATGTATTATACTGCATTAGTCTATATGTACTGGGGAAATATGCATAGATCCATTGGGATCTAAACTTATTCAGTATCTTTAATCATTTTTATTTTTTGTTTCATTTCTTTTCATAAACGTGGTGCGAAAATATGAGTGAAGCTCACATATTTTCATGACTTTCTTTTAACTCCTACAGCTCCACCGCCGTCGACTAAACCCACAGTTTTCAATGAAAGTTCCAATTCCCTTTCCATCAATAAGATCATCATCATCTTCGCGGTTTTACCTGTGGTCCTGTTAGCAACAGTACTCCCATGGTTGATCTGTAGTCTCGTGAGACCCAAAGGTAAGCAAATATACGGTCCAAAAACAATCTTTACCTTCACTTTTCACTGATATGTTGTGTTGTGTCTGTTATCAGAGTGTGGCCAAAACTTTTATTATTTTTTGGAGACGTAGGATTTTATTTCATTTCCATGCTGTAGTCTGAACGTAGTGTCAGCTGAGTTGGAATAAAACACATCAGGAACCTTTAATTCAATATTCTCCACATATAAATAGTAAAGGGGTATGAAGCCAAATTGCGTGTGCGGGGCTGCAGTCAGTAGTATTTTCTAGTTTTTCAAGCAAACAAAGTAATGGTAAGGAAACACTTGTTATTCTGTGGAAAAAATTTGCAGTTGTGTGGTTAGATGCTCAAAAATGCAAACCAGATTGCAGTTTCACATCCTTCTGATAGATGCGATGATTCATCTCTTTTGAAAATAAGTCCTCCTTCAGTGCATGCAAATCTAATTGTGCCTACTATCACTGAGAGATGGGTGGAAAGAAAGAGCTTGCATTATTTGTTCACTAATACGAGTGCGCTTTCACTTCAAAGACAAACCCCTCTGGCCTACTTTGAGTAGGAACGCTGCCACACTGAAATAATCTGACAGCCCCCGTGACCTCAGAAACCGCACTAGAAGAGTTCCCGTACATGTATACAAATGCAAGCAATTGCTGACTGCGCACTCCTGCATCGTGCCGTGCTAATTGGGCCCGGCCGCTGTCCACGAGTAGACGTTTTGCACAAAACCGACAGATGCTGAAGAGAAACTGCTCTCTGTCTTTGGCAACTTGTCCTGGTGCATTTGCACCGCTAGAGGATAAAGACAACGTGACTTGTTCGGCATAAACTTACAAAAAGCTTAGACCTAAAACTATATTATAAAAGTCAGGCTTGACTAAAACATTTAGTCACAAACTTTAGTTAAACTAAAACAAAATTAAAACATTTTACTTTAGCACAGCTTATTATAATCATTATTCGTTGAAAAAATATTGTTAAGCATTAAATTTTTCGTCGTCCATAATTTTGGCTTGCTATCACTTAATCTGAACGCTAATTTGTTTAATTAATGGTATTTATGTAAGAATATCGATAGCTTTTTTTATATCTTTTTCCAGAGGCGGGATCAGGAGGTGATGCTAAGCCTAGCTTAGCATTAAGTAAGTAAAAAGCAATCGTAACTCTGTGTAAAGGTAACAAAATGCTGATATTAGCGTGAAAAAAGCTCAGGAATAAACATGCAATCTCATCATTGAGCTCAGTAACTGAACATTAACATTATCATTGCAATGATAATGTTTAGTTTGTGTTTAGTCTAAACCGGCAAAGCGAAACCCGGTCTCCTGCGCAACAGCACAAACACTCTATGTGGTTACGACGTATTTGACGTGGATTCGTGCTTTTGATGTATTCGACGGTTAATTGCTTTATTTTTATGAACGTCTAACGTTTTTTTTCCTTATCTGATGAATCAGAAACTTATCTTGGATGTTATTTCCTTTATACTCCTGGGTGCTGTGGCATACTCCTACTCCCTACTTCCTATGAGCTAAAAAATTCCAAAACATGCGGCATTTATGTCTTTAATATTGAGATTTGACTATTTTCACACTTTTTTAAAAGTATGACAATGGAAAATATGTAAATCGGGGATAAACTGACGTGGTTGATGGGCTGTAACAATAAATTTGATAAGAAATTTTTTATTCGAACGTCCCACGAATGCTTCTTCTGCAAAACTCAAAATATAGTATACATGACCGATTTCACCTATTTTGTAACATTTCACCTGCTTTTCTTCTCATGCAGACAAACAACAGCAACAACAAGAAAGGCCGCAAAGCTCCACTCCCACAGTGCAGGTAAGAAAGATTTTGATCTGCTGTTAGAGAAAAAAATAAGCCTGGAAATTCTTCAGCCTGACTCGAGTTGCCTTCGCAGGAATCAGTGGCGTCGTTGAGCAGCGTGTCTGCACCCTCGGTGATCTACAGCGTCTTGGACTTCCCCAAAAGACCTCCGACAATTGTTGAGATCAACCCAAGAGATACAGAGTATGCTGCCGTCAGCTATCTCACAGAAAAGAGACACATGTGATGCACAGCTCACTGTTCGACTAGTGTACATAACATAAATCTAAATATATATAAATATAAATTTCTTGCAAGTGTTAAAAATCCTGCTTTTGTTATACAGGGATGTCTTATTGCACTATATCTCAAACAAAAGAGTTGGGAGAGGAAGAGTCTGCATGGGTAGTGTGTATGTAGGTGTCACTTTGTGTTTGGTGGTCTCGAAATTGAGATGCATGCTGCTGCGGCAAACCTCAAGCCAGAACATAATACAGTTACAGTGACAACCCAGCCTCGCAGTTAGCTTTCAATTTTTCTTTGCTGTTAATTTGTGTCGGGGGTATCCGGCCGCTAAGGAATACTTAACAGGCGATAAATTAGATTTTAGATTTTCTTCAGACCAGAAACACAAAGCAAGCACTTCCTGTGTACCCAGAGTCTACTGTACATCACTGCTCTGGGTCTCACTGTGTTTAATAGCTTCAGTGAACCACACTGATGCACTAGGTGATAACACAGGAGATGTAGTGACCCCTACAAACTTTGCTCCCTCTGTAGAGCACCAAATTTAGGTTGTTCTACCACTGAAATAGCCTCACTTCTGTTGACTAAAAACTACACTGAACAATTCTGATGCTTTTAATATTTAAAAATCTTTAAAAACCTGCCAACTAAGCACATGAATTTAGAGACAGCTTTGGAAATGTGGATATCCAAACCTGTTTGAACGGGATATGTTACCAAAACTCTGCAGCTGACACTGTCTTAAGTTATAAAAGTATCCCAAATGACAGAAATAACTAAAGCACGGTATCCTTTGTTAGTTCCTGTAAAACAGGGATGCCAAATTAATTTTACATCATGGGCCACAGACAGCCCACCAGTGAAACTACATGATAAATATGTAGACTAGAATCAATTACTAATATCTACACTTAATCACTCTGGTGTGGTATGAATGTCAGTTCCTATTTATCAGTTGGAAAAGCTACAAAACTCACACTTTGTAGTTTTGTAGCTTTTCAGTTAAAACTACAAAATCTTCCAAAGCTGTCCTGTGGGCCATATTGGAGTCTTTCCTAGGCCAAATCTGGACCCCAGACCTTATATTTGATGCCCCTGCTATAGAACCATAAATGACCTTGTAAGTGGAAAAATAGGAGTGTTTCCACTTTAAACAAATGCCTAAATCCACATGTGGCTGTGATTACACCTCCGAGTTCACTTGGAGTCTGGTTGAAGGAAGCGCGTGCTGGCACGTGCCGTTGGTGTCACTGTATTATAGTGGCTCATGAGAATCCCAGCACTTACTTGCACACTCTTGTAGATGCAGAACATATAATAAAGGTGTTATGCAGCAAGAAAATAATGCAAAACTTTCACTCGCTGTTTCTATAATTTAAGAACCAAAACCACTTGGTTAGTGTGATGAAGAGTGTGACACATGCCAGTAAGCTCAAATTTCTAAATTACCAAGTTGATAATTTCAGATGCAATTTGCACAATCAAACAGCTGCTAGAGGTCAGTTTTAAAATGGGTCCCAATAAGTGGCTGCACACAGAAACTAGGGGCTTTTATTTTGTTTGAGTGGAAAGTTTTGACTGAGAATGCATCATCATGCAATCCCAGGCTGAAAGGTTTTACACTTTGATGACATTTCCAACATGAAAACCTTTCATTTTCCGCTTCACCTCATCTCCAGAATTCATCTTCACTCCCATGCTGATAATCGCGTGAGAGCTTAACAAGCTCACTTTTGACTTTCAGGTTTAGTGACTTCTTTTGCATCGGGGTATTTATCACAACACGGAGGAAAAAGTTTCAGGGACACCGTCCATACATGCTTATAGATCAGTTATAGACCTTTCAGCTTATCAGTACTGTATATTCAAAGGTCACTGGTGATTTTTCCATGAGCTGCTGCATCAGCTCGCCACTATCATGCAAATCTGACAACAACAATCTGACACTATGTGCAATAACTGCATGCATGGCCTCTGAAGTTCTCTTTTTGAAAGCTTATTGATGTCTTTGATTTACTCAGTTCTCATACATCTTTATCATATGTTAAAATGTATTCTCTGGTTTATTGTTCACCAGCTACTCAGAGAAAGAGCAAGTTCATTTTGAAACCCAGCAAGCTTTCAAAATGTACCGTCCTGTCACGTGCTACTTTATTACATACTGCTGAACTGTTTCTAATTGAAATACGCAGTTTTTAAGATGTAAATGGATGTAAAATTATCAACTTTATTGTGTGTGTGTATGTGTGTGTAAATACTGTCTTCAGTTCCTGAATGTACTGTACTGGATCTGTGTCACAGAAGGAACAGAAACTGCTCTTTATTTTGATGGCAGCGGTGCATTCTGGGAGATGTGTAAAATAAGTCTTCAGAGTGTTGTTTTGTTTTTAAAAAATCTAATATTTCTGAATTCTTATCCTGTAAAAACACCTCTAAAATAAAATAAAAAGTTTACCTGAGATTCTGGTTTTCTTTATGGTTTTAGTAACTAAAGTTGACGCTCACCACACACAGTTGTGTATTCAAAGAATGCACTGTTTTATCTTCTAGTCTGTGTTACAGTAGGTCGTGGAGTCTTTGGCATGTAAAAATAAGCAGTATTTTAGCACGTTGCAGGGACTTACCCAAGTAAATCACCTATAACGCCAACTTTATTTTTCTGTCAAGACCACGTAATAAAGCGTGATCTTAGGTTATACACAGACGTGGATGCTTTTTCACCTTAGAATAAACTGAAACCTACACCGAAACATTGCAAAGTGTCTTTTAGTGTGCTAAAAGACTTTCGTTTTTAGTGATGCCCCAAACAGGCGTACGGCATCAGCCCTGCAAGGCTTTTGCTACCTGTATTGGCTGATTGGAGTAGGAGGCTGAATGGAAACCACTCAAATGACTGATGAGACAAAAATAAATTCTTTTGGTAGAACCTGAAGCGCTGCGTCTGGTAAACACCCTTCTGCTTAACCCCGAGATGACTGAGATGAAATATTATCTTGACAGCATCACGCTGTTCACACTTCTCATCAGCAGGGACAGTGAGACTGGTTAGAGCACACAAGGAAATGAAAGCAGCAAAATACAGAGAGGTGTTTGAAGAAAAGCAGAGCGACGCGCAGGTCTGGAGCAGCGTGTCTTAGGTTGCATATTCCACTCATACAGATTGTTCCGAAGCCAAGGGACCCTGATGGCAAATCCACAGACATATTTGAATTTAAGCCTCATTCTTTGGAAACCCAGAAGGGCCCCAGCTGAAAATCTAAGGCTTTGAAGTGACATATGGGAGTCTGCATTTCTGATAACGCAGCACAGTGCAGTCTCATATGAACAAGTATAATGAAATCATACAAATCAATCATAAGAAGATCTTAAAATAAATTCTAAAAGATGAGCGAAGCGCAGTCAATAGAGGTGATGTGATGCCATCTGCTGAAACCAGTATGTGACCATCAACCATCAGTATGTGACTGAACTGCAGACTTTATCTTTTATTTGAGATATTAAGCATCACGCCCCCCACCCTCAATGATCGCCTGAAGTCTGGAGCCCATGGATATCACCAGTTGCTTTGTTTCCTCCTCTTTGATGCTCTGGCAGGCCTTTCCTGCAGCCGCCTTCACTTAGTGCTTATTTGTGTATTTATTAACTGATAAGCAGCTCTCTTGGGTTCCGGTTAGGTGGTTGATTTGACTTTTTCATCGCCTTGAGAAACCTTTGGGTTGCTTTTGCAGTTTGCAGTGCTTTGGGTCTTTATCCATCTGCACTGTTTGCGGCATTTGTGAATGTGAGCATTGAGTACTCCTTCACCTGCATCAGCATCTCTTTTGACCTCAGAATAATGAGAGTTCAAGCAAACAGCTACCAAATACAAGTTCCACTGCAGATGTGGAATAACTGTCAGTCTGTGGTAGTGAGTCTCTGAAGTCGGTGTGCTGTATATAAAAGAAAAGTTGTCTTATTGTCCAGATCCTTGTGGACCTAACTGTAAACATGCAGTTTCAAATGATAAATTTCAGGTTTTGGTTATAATACATTTTGCAAAAGTGCATCAGTTAAAGTTAACTCTACAACAAAAATATTTTGCACACTGTCAATCTAAAATCCAGATGAAGTAACAAGCACATCTAAAGTTTGATCAAAAGGAGAACACTTGGTCTATCCGGTGGTACAGCCACAATAACTGAGCTCAGTGTGTTTGGAGTAAACACTTAAGCTGATCATTCGGTGAGTGAGTTTCTGCCTCCCACGTGCTTGAGGTAAAGGCTTCATTGTTTTCTGTTTGTGTGCATGTTTGCTGCTGCACTCAAGCAGTGGCCTGAGCAAATAATGTGTCTGCACTTTGCACTTCTTAACACCCACCTCTACTGTATCGAGGTTTCTCATAAAAAAAAACAACAACCCTACATTGCATTTTCACAAGTGAGACATTGCATTTTCTAACCCAGTGCATCAAGAATGCAGAAAGTGCAACCTTTGATTTAAACTTGTGTGTCATCATTTTGATATAACTGACAGATAGATAGATAGATAGATAGATAGATAGATAGATAGATAGATAGATAGATAGATAGATAGATAGATAGATAGATAGATAGATAGATAGATAGATAGATAGATAGCTAGATAGATAGATAGATAGAAAGTGCATTACAAAAAATATGTACACTATAAATGTAAGAAAAACAACTGCATGATGGTATAATACAAAAATAAGGGGTCTTTTGTGTGCCTGACACTGAATGAAGAGTCATTTTTCAGTTTTAGAGAGGACAGTAGGAATGATTTCCTGAAGTGTTCTTGTCTCAGTTACTCATTTGACACTGAGACTCATCTGAATTGTTTCTCCTGCCAAAGACAGCAGGGTCAGAATTTGGGGTTAAACAGCATGAAACGTGGCTGCATCCCTGCTGGTTCAGACTAGTGGTGGTGGTGCAGTGGGGTGGGGATATTTTCTCAGCACAAACCAGCTTGTTACTAATTTTGCCCATACCTTTTTCAACATTGTACCAAACATTTGATGGCTACTTCCAGTAGGATAATGTGCCATGTCATTAAGTAAAAATCAACTGCTGAACATCACAGTGATTTCTTTGTACTCACATGGCCTCCACAGAGATGCAGTGGAACGGAAGAACAAGATGATATCGTCTCTATATGGACCAAACATCCTGTTGAATCTGTGCCATGAAGAGTTAAGGCAGTTCTGAAGGCAAATGCTGTCCAACTAAGTACTAGAAAGGTTTACCTGATAAACTGGGGTACATTGGGACTGACTCTTGTGGCCGTTAGAGTAGGACGTAATTTTTTTTAGCTCTAGCTCTAGCTAATTGCTTTGTGCTAAAGTGGAAACTCTTACTTCTAAGTTTATGGATATGCAAGTGCAGTTGTATTTGGGTGGTTTATGCTGATGCCTCACAACAAATAGGCTCAGAGTTCAACTCTCAGCTGGATGGTGCCCTTTTACATGGATTCTGCATGTTTTTCCACTGTCGGCTGAAATTGATGCCATGGATGTGAGTTAGAGAGTGTGCAGTTGGTGCTGTGATGGACTGGCTCTGGATCTGTCCATGGTGTATCCTGCCCTGTTTTTCAGCCAATGACAGCTGAGATTATGCTCCAGCCTGTCTGTGACCCTGAACCGTATAAGCAATTAAGAAAATGGATGGAGTGGATGGATTGACTGTGCGATCGTTGTGCATAGTTGTTACATGCGCCTGGCCTGGTTTTAAAAAACCAAGCATTTGCTTGAACAATTACGGAAAAACTCAGTGTTTACCATTCAAACAAAGGGCAACAGCTGATCAAGTGTTTTGCTTTCCTGAGAAACTGATTCTTTTATCTCTAATCAAATCTTATTTTGTTGATAAGGCGTAACTTTCCTTTTCATAAAAACATTTTCCTTCATCCAGTATTAGGTTTGGTTTTCACACCTCTGAAATACTGCCTACACCTTTGATTTTTTTTTTCCCCCAGTAAGTCAAACAGAAAAGTGAATCTCACACAAAAAAGGGGAAATTCATTTCATTTACGGCCTCAAGATAACCTTTTTCTACCTATAAATCATTGCCAGTAGAATTCATACTGAAAGCCAGATTTCAGATTATTTTCTGCTGCTGGATTATACTGCCAGAGAAAGCTTACTGCAAGTTTCTCTTAGCTGTGTTCTTGAATTAAATGAGTTTATCTACTAATATTGGTGGTTTTGAATGCAAGCCAACATGCAAATCTCCAGATTTATGATGACAGCTTTACAAGATATGCCTTAAATCTGATAAAACGGGAGAACACCGGTGTACCACAAGGCTGTGTGATGAGCCCTTTCCTCTACTCCCTCTTCACCCACGACTGCAGACCTGCTGATGGTTCCAACACCATCATTAAGTTTGCAGATGACACCACGGTGATTGGCCTCATCAGTGACAACGATGAGGCCGCCTACAGGGAGGAGGTGGATCGTCTGGCTGAGTGGTGCGATAGAAACAACCTGCTGCTTAACACCGAGAAGACCAAGGAGCTCATCGTGGACTACAGGAGGAATGCTGACCCACATCCACCCATCCACATTAAGGGGACGGCTGTGGAGCGTGTGAGCAGCTTCAAGTTCCTGGGAGTCCACATCTCCGAGGATGTCACCTGGACGACCAACTGCTCCAAGCTGGTCAAGAAGGCTCACCAGCGCCTCTTCTTCTTGAGGACTCTGAGGAAGAACCACCTGTCCTCAGACACCCTGGTGAACTTCTATCGCTGCACCATCGAGAGCATCCTGACCAACTGTATAACAGTCTGGTACGGGAACTGCTCTGCCTCGGACCGGAAGGCGTTGCAGAGGGTCGTGAAAACTGCCCAGCGCATCGCCGGAGCACCACTTCCTGCCATAAAAGACATCTACAGGAAGCGGTGTCTGAAAAGGGCTGGGAAAATCATCAAAGACCCCAGTCACCCATCACATGGACTCTTCACCCTCCTGCCCTCTGGGAGGCGCCACAGGAGCCTCCGGACTAAGACCACCAGGTACCGGAACAGCTTCTTCCCCACAGCTGTCAGACTCCTGAACTCTGCCTCCTGACATCTGACCCACGTTAAACTCATGGACTGAACATACACACACCCACAATGGACAACTGTACCCTCAAACACAATAATAACATGGACTGAACCACCACTCACAACCACTAGCACTTTATATAGCCTCTGTAGAAACTATCTACACCCTCACTTATCTTAACTGCACTACTGTATAGCTCTGTGTAAATAATCATTCTGTACATTCGATAATCTTTAATCCTACAACTGTTTACAACTTGCATAGTTCCCATTTCTGTATAGCTGTATATCCCAGATTCTGTAAAGTTATTTATTTCATATTCTGTATAGTTTTTCATATTTATATCCTGTTCATATCCTGTACATAGCTTGTACTCACTACAGCCTGTACACACTTATAGTTATAGAATATTCACAACATACTTCATACCGTGTACATTATAACATACCATAATAGACCCATTTCTGTAATATACTCACATATCTATATTATTGCTAATATATATTGTAATATATCTATATCACTAAAGCACTTCTGGATGGATGCAAACTGCATTTCGTTGCCCTGTACCTGTGCATGTGCAATGACAATAAAGTTGAATTCTATTCTATTCTATTCTAAAATGAAAGTTAAAAAAATACATTTCTCTTCATGTCTTTCCTGCCTGTTTTTGTCACAACCACTGAGTTTTCTGTCAGTTGCTTCGGATGCTGCCACCCCCCTTTCCTGTACCTGCTGCTCCTTAGCCTTCTTGTTCCTGACCGAGCTTCTGTTTGTTTTTTGTTTTGTTCACTTGAGATTTACCTTCTTGTTGGCATAGCCTCTAACACTGTTTTATTTTTTTCCTGAAATACTCACCTCAGAAAAAAGGTGAACTATTTTAGTTTATTTCCATCACCCTTTCCACAAACCTGTCAATATTGGTCTACTTGTCAGTTTCCATATCACGACTGCAGCTGTTGTTCCTCTCGCGCTCTAATGGGAAGCAAAAAAGTCTTTGACATCTCAGAGCAACCATGTCAGTTTAAGTAAACAACTCTAACTCTAAACTCTAAACATTTTCCAGCGAGCAGTAAATCTTCACTGCAGAAGCAAAAAGAGACTAAGAGGTTTCGCTCTTTTGTCCAAACTTTAAGAAGGCACTGCCCTCCTGTGGCTGTGAGTGACAACAACACAGCTTTTTATCTACCCTTCAACCTCGTTTCAATTATTTTGTGAGTCTGCGCTCTCGAGAAACAAGCCAGTATGCTAATATGTGCTAATATGCAGAGAAAAAAACAGGACCTAGGCGAGGAAACTAGGTTGTTGCAGAGGAATAATAGCAGCTGCAGATCATGAAATACAAGCAGTCGTAAGCAAAACAGATGAAACTATGTAGAAAACCTGGTAACAGATTAGTATTATGAATATGTTATCAAAGTGTTGCATCGTTCTCTTACTGGACACTTTATTAGTTGCACCTTCCTAATGCTATGGACCAACTTTTGCCTTCAGACCTGCTTTAATTCTTCATGGCGTAGATTTAACAAAGTGCTAGAAATGTTTCTCAGAGCTTTTGGTCCACATTGGCATGACAGCATCACACAGTCGCCAACCAAGAAAATACCCCACACAATTACACCACCACCAGAACCATTGGTGGATCCATGCCTTCATGTTATTCTGATCCCACTGTCTGAATGTCACAGCAGAAATTAACACTCATTGGATCAGAAAATATTTTTCCAATCATCCGTTGCCCAGTTTTGATGAGCCTGTGTTAGCCTCAGTTTCCCGTCCATAGAGGACAGGAGTGCTCAGCTAAGAACAGGAAGATTTCTGCTGACTGGGTGCTTGATGCTGTGGGTCTTCTGCTTCAAGCTTCCATTGTGCATTCAGAGATGCTCTTCTGCAGGCTTTGGATGTAACGAGTGTAGTTTGAGTTAGTGTTGCTTTCCTATCAGCTCAAAGCAGTCTAGAAATCCTCCTCTGATCTCCAGCAAAGGATTTCTACCAAAAAACAGCCACTCATGGATATTTTATGTTTTTTAGACCATGCTCTGCACATCTTACAGGTGGTTGGTCAGGCACAGACACAGGAGAGGAGGCAGAATTAACTTTAAACAAAAAGCAAGTTTTCATTAGGGCTGATGTGACGTGAAACATAAAACAAAGCACGAAACAAACTTGAGCAAGCAACTAAACTGAAGGCAATGACAAAACTAAGGAATCTATGAATAAACTGTGACACTGTGACTAGATTATGACGACAATGAATGCTATGAAAACTGTGAGTACTAAGAACACAATGACATCTACGACTGGACACGGGGAAGGTAACACGGACTACTAGACAGAGGACTTAAATACACACATGAGGTGATCAGGGGAAGTGGAGACACAGGAGGACACAGCTGAGACACAATAACAAAAACTAAAACTAAGGAACCAAGAAAAATAAAGCAGGAAACGTGGACATGACATGAGCAACATGAAAACACACAGACAGAAAATACATGACGCAGAAGACTGGGACAGACTTACACCAGGGGACATGAAGAGACTCGTAACTATAGAGACATGAAAGAACCTAAACTATACTGCAACTCAAGGTAACAATAATAATACTAAGACTTGGTCAAAGGAGCTTGCAAAGAAAAGCGTCTGGACTTCTTTAAGTTGCTTGAAGACGTTTCACCTCTCATCCGAGAAGCTTCTTCAGTTCTAAGGTCAAATGGTGGAGAGTCCCAGATATAAACCTAGTGGGAGTGACCCCCCACAGAGGGACAAAAGGACCCCCTGATGATCCTCTAATCGCCTGAGCCAAGGTGGGAAACTGGGCGTGGGTCCCAATCAGCCAGAGTTTCGGGTGTGTTCATTGTGAAACCTGGCCCCACCTTATCATGCGAATTCCTGAGGTCAGATGGCCCAGGATGTGAGTGGGCGTTAAGGCGTCTCGGAAGGGATCTCAAAACTGGATTATAGATGGCAGAGAGTTGGTGTCGTAAGGTGGGGCCAGGTTTCACAATGAACACACCCGAAACTCTGGCTGATTGGGACCCACGCCCAGTTTCCCACCTTGGCTCAGGCGATTAGAGGATCATCAGGGGGTCCTTTTGTCCCTCTGTGGGGGGTCACTCCCACTAGGTTTATATCTGGGACTCTCCACCATTTGACCTTAGAACTGAAGAAGCTTCTCGGATGAGAGGTGAAAGTCCAGACGCTTTTCTTTGCAAGCTCCTTTGACTACGATGACCTGGATGACTGAGAACCTTCACAGACATAATACTAAGACTTAACATAATTTCATAAATAGCCCAATAATATAAAATAACTCATTAACCCTTAACTTAAGAATAGCACATGGATAGAACACAATGTAAAAATAAGAAAACAATAAAAAAATAATACAAAATGCTGGGTCAGAGTGTTATGGTGCAACGTGGGGGACTCAAGCGCAGGACTCCAGGATTGACTGCACACAAGAATTTATTTACAGAAGTCACCGGGTGTATATACAGGTAGTGCAGGGCAGTGCTATATACAACAAAGTGGGGGACGGGGCTCCAGGGAAATCCGAGGGGTGATCACTCGCTCTCCGATTCTCCGCACACGACCGTGGGTCCACTCTTCACACTCGACACAAAGATTCACACAGGGGAGGTATCCAGGAGGTCTGTAGACAGGAAATAGGGCTTAATTACAAAATTCTCAATAGATTCTCAACTTTGCTGTGCTGTGCTGTGCTGTGTTGTGCTGTGCTGTGCTGTGCTGTGCTGTGCTGTGCTGTGCTGTGCTGTGCTGTGCTGTGGCTTTGACTCTCACTGACTCATGGCAGACAACGATCCAGCAAAGACCAGCAGTCTCCTCCTGGCTTAAATGCAGATCGCCTTAATGGGCATCAGGTGTGTTCCTCCTCCGTGGGCGTGGGCCGAGGGCGTGAACCCACAATGAGTTCCGCCCCGGTGACAGAAAGGTGGAAAGAGAGAACGAGAGACAAGAAATGGTAGAAAAGGCTGATCAGCGTCCCGCTGACCCCCCAGGCCGTGACACACAGACCCAGCCCCTCACACTTCCCCATTCTGATTCTCACTTTGAACATAGTTGAATCTACATTTACATGCCTAACGCGACTGTGCTGGCGAGCAGATATAGGACCCAAATGAAGGACAAGGCTAGGCTAACAGTTTTAATGCTATCAACTCATAAGAATAGCATTTTAGAGCAGCAAATCTAAGAAGAAGGAATTTTTAGGAAAACACAGGGACCTGGACAAGACCAAAAAAAAGAACAGGGAAAGCCTCGCACAGTATACACACACACACACACACAGGATAATAATAGGTGGGAACTCAGTTTAGGATAAAACACACTATGACTGTGGAGGAAGTTAAACTACACACAAGACACGGAGACAAAGAATCACCAAAATAAAACAGGAAGAGAGACATGACTGACTGCGAGACAAGATTAACTTGGCATAACAAAACCAGGGAGCATGAAAGACAAAAATACAAAGACAAGACCAGAGGATCAGACTGAGAACACAAAAGGAACTGACTAAATTAATCTAACAATCAGCTTCCTTTAAAAAAAGAAAAAAGGAAAAGGCTAGCACTGTTTTCATGATTTTTAAATATAATGATTGAGAAGCATGTTTTCAAGTGCAGTGACCAATTAAAATCACATAGTGTTCTAAACTTATCATTTACAAACTACAACAATATAACTCTGATTGTTCCAAAATATAACCATGCCCACAATTGAAGCACATCAGAAACTGCCTCTAACCTGCCATCTGCTGGTCAAGTTGTGTTACAACATGTAATAAAAAAGAGTGTGAGAGAAAGATGCTGAATGAAGCTGTGAGGTGCAACAAACTGATGGGTCACAGAGAAGCACTTCAACCTCCTTTAACAAGAGCAAGCATCCATCAGTTTAATGGAAACAGTGTAGAGGAAGTGGGTGCTCCCTCAATCATCGATTCATTTAACATCTTCAGAACAATCTGGGTACAAAGTTCCTGAGCTTCTTCTGGGCTTCAGCAGAATCCATATACCTGTTATCCTGGTGTCTCATTTTAGCAGCCTTTGCAAGTCTCCCTGCTGCCTGTGAATGACGGGCCACAGTTTCTAGTTTTCACCCACTGGTAGGTCCATCAGGGAGTCTTCCAAAAATAGCAGGAGTGCTGAGAGCAGATCTGTTACAGTGTGGATATGGAGAGGACCAAAGCCAGGCTTATGGAAACGAAAGGTAACCTTCATTAAAACATCATCAATTTTAAGGAAAAGGGGTTAGGAAGGAGATAAGGTGTACGGGCTTGGTGTCAGGGGAAAGGGGTGTTGACTCTGAAGGTTGTGTGTGTGTGTGTTGTGTGAGTGATTGAAGTGTAGTGGCAGGCAGGGGGACTGAGGGAGGGGCTGACAAGGCTTGACTGCCCCAAGAGCACACTCTCACAGTGGGATCAGAGACACTACAGATAGAGACGTCGCCCTCCCGGCCTCACTCATCGCTCACTGGACCTTAAAAAAATTTGGATTCCTAACTGAGTTGTTATCCAGAGTGAGAGCTATCCTCACTCAAGGACAGTTTTCTTTAATGCCCTGCATTAATGTTACTTTGTGCCTCTGCTTTTACCGATTCCCTGAGGCACAAAGTAACATTAATGCAGGGCATTAAAGAAAACTGTCCTTCAAAGTAAAACAGGAAGTCCAAAGGCAAAACAGTGTACACTAAGGTAAGGTCCACACTGGATCTAAGCACAGTGGATGAGTAACAAGACATGATTGCAAAACTGAAACTAAGCACAAGAATATTCATAAAATAGAAACCAAAGATTTGAAATGTTACGAGAAGTAAAACTAATAAAATACTAAAATAACAGAGAAATTCCAAACAGGAAACAAGAGCACAGGATCAACTGTGAAACCAAATACAAACCATGATTACAAGAACTCAGGACAGGAACTAAAAACCAGGGACAAGGATACCAACTTCAAATGACAGCTAATTAAACTTTTTTTTGCTTTTATGGGAAGAGTGACAAAACCTTTGAAATCCACTGCATATATTTGTCTCTTTTAGTCATATATTTCTTATATTCTCATATTTACTTCTCCAAAAACTGCTGACATTACACCGAGGCTGTACCGTGCTTTCATAATGAGGGGGACCATCAGAGGGGGAACCATGCCATCCTCCTGGGAAGAGCTGAGGAGAACCCCAGACGAGGGGTCACTCAGCAGCCACGGAGCAGAAGCCACAGGGGGCTGAGTGGTAAAGCTTCACAGGAGTGACCGGTCTACCACAACTGCAGGCTTCACGTGCCTCAGTTAAGGTCAGACTTCATGATTCAACAATAAGAAAGACACAAGGCTCCTTAATACCGAGACATGTCAAAAAACACCTTGACCTTTAGACTTTTGGGGAAATGTTCTGTGGATATGACGAGACAAAAGCTGAACTCTTTGGAAGGTTCGAGTTCCGCCGTGTCTGCAACCAACCCTGCGTTTCATTTAAAGAGTATCAGACCAACAGCCAAACATGGTGGTGGTAGCATGATGGACCTGAAAGTCGCACCATAATTGATGGAACCGTGAATTCTGCTGTCTGTTCTGTTCATGCCCTGAAACTCAAGAGTGCAGGGGAGCTGGACAATGATCAGAAACACCACCAGCAAGTCCACCTCTGAATGCCTTAAAATTTTTTAGAGTGGGCTAGTGACTCCAAAATTTAACAGCCTGTCCATGCTCGAAAACACTCCAGTATGACTGAATGAAAACAATTCTACAGATAAGCGCATGCAGAATTCCTCCACAGTAATGACAGTGGGGACGAGGGCTGAAACACTCATTGCCATATACTGCAAACACTTGATTGCAGTTTGTGCTGCCAGTGGTGGCACAACCAGGTAGTAGGTTTAAGGGACAATAGCGTTTTGCTCCTTTTTCACTTAATAAATGAAATTATCATTTAAAAACTGCATTTTCTATTTACTCAGATTATCTTTAAAAAAAAATCTTTATTTGGAATGGACAGGAAAAATCCATCAACATAGCAATACAGGGAGTGCAGAATTATTAGGCAAATGAGTATTTTGTCCACATCATCCTCTTCATGCATGTTGTCCTACTCCAAGCTGTATAGACTCGAAAGCCTACTACCAATTAAGCATATTAGGTGATGTGCATCTCTGTAATGAGGGGTGTGGTCTAATGACATCAACACCCTATATCAGGTGTGCATAATTATTAGGCAACATCCTTTCCTTTGGCAAAATGGGTCAAAAGAAGGACTTGACAGGCTCAGAAAAGTCAAAAATAGTGAGATATCTTGCAGAGGGATGCAGCAGTCTCAAAATTGCAAAACTTCTGAAGCGTGATCATCGAACAATCAAGCGTTTCATTCAAAATAGTCAACAGGGTCGCAAGAAGCGTGTGGAAAAACCAAGGCGCAAAATAACTGCCCATGAACTGAGAAAAGTCAAGCGTGCAGCTGCCAAGATGCCACTTGCCACCAGTTTGGCCATATTTCAGAGCTGCAACATCACTGGAGTGCCCAAAAGCACAAGGTGTGCAATACTCAGAGACATGGCCAAGGTAAGAAAGGCTGAAAGACGACCACCACTGAACAAGACACACAAGCTGAAACGTCAAGACTGGGCCAAGAAATATCTCAAGACTGGTTTTTCTAAGGTTTTATGGACTGATGAAATGAGAGTGAGTCTTGATGGGCCAGATGGATGGGCCCGTGGCTGGATTGGTAAAGGGCAGAGAGCTCCAGTCCGACTCAGACGCCAGCAAGGTGGAGGTGGAGTACTGGTTTGGGCTGGTATCATCAAAGATGAGCTTGTGGGGCCTTTTCGGGTTGAGGATGAAGTCAAGCTCAACTCCCAGTCCTACTGCCAGTTTCTGGAAGACACCTTCTTCAAGCAGTGGTACAGGAAGAAGTCTGCATCCTTCAAGAAAAACATGATTTTCATGCAGGACAATGCTCCATCACACGCGTCCAAGTACTCCACAGCGTGGCTGGCAAGAAAGGGTATAAAAGAAGAAAAACTAATGACATGGCCTCCTTGTTCACCTGATCTGAACCCCATTGAGAACCTGTGGTCCATCATCAAATGTGAGATTTACAAGGAGGGAAAACAGTACACCTCTCTGAACAGTGTCTGGGAGGCTGTGGTTGCTGCTGCACGCAATGTTGATGGTGAACAGATCAAAACACTGACAGAATCCATGGATGGCAGGCTTTTGAGTGTCCTTGCAAAGAAAGGTGGCTATATTGGTCGCTGATTTGTTTTTGTTTTGTTTTTGAATGTCAGAAATGTATATTTGTGAATGTGGAGATGTTATATTGGTTTCACTGGTAAAAATAAATAATTGAAATGGGTATATATTTGTTTTTTGTTAAGTTGCCTAATAATTATGCACAGTAATAGTCACCTGCACACACAGATGTCCCCCTAAAATAGCTAAAACTAAAAACAAACTAAAAACTACTTCCAAAAACATTCAGCTTTGATATTAATGAGTTTTTTGGGTTCATTGAGAACATGGTTGTTGTTCAATAATAAAATTATTCCTCAAAAATACAACTTGCCTAATAATTCTGCACTCCCTGTATATGAATAAGATGAAAACAGAGTCCTTCTTCCAGGTTTTTAGAGTTAAGTCCAGGAGAGCAAATGATAAACACAGTGATCGGCAAGTGCATGTTATCCTCTAATGGATATTACTAGGAGAGTTGCCTGATAACAAAGTTCTACGAGGTTCATATGTTCTCCAGAAGGGGACTCATATTACATAAAGGTAGGACACATTATATGGAGCTATAAACGTGAACTGGGGGGTTGCCCATGCTGCTGTCATGGAGGGAAAAAAGTAGGAAAAAAAGTAAATAAAATACATTGTTACGGCCTTGAGCCTTGGAGGAAGTGAGACTGCCTTTTTTGTTCATGCAAATCCAAGTGTGCTGGGACTCGTGGATGGTTGGTTACTTGGAGACCTGTGCCTGCGCCGCTCCTTCCGCTCGAACCCCAGTCGCTCTCAGTTAGCTCCCCCGTAGCACTGCTCTTTATTGTGTTTAAATGAATATGTATAGGTTCATTAACATATGACGTCTTACACAGGCATACATATGAACAAAGAGTACCAGTCTGTGTATACGTGTAGGTGTGCGTGTGTGTGTATGTATGTGTGCGCAGGTGTGTGTGTGTGGTCAAGATGTGACCCTGTGAACGACTCCCCAAAGCTGGTGCTAGGAGCCCAGCGGTCCGCCTAAACAAAGGTCTCTTATACTAAAACAGATACAGAGCAGGTGTCCTCCTATACCATAAATCAGTCAGAGAAGGTAAGGCAAAAAACCCTTTATTTTACTCAAGTTTCGTGTGGGGGCTTGTGTATGTTACTCCCCTCTTGTCGCCTAGCAGAGGGGGGGCTCGTCCATTTGGAGCCCGAGGAGAAGGCTCGGGTCAGGCGAGCTTAATTAGAGCTCGAGATCAGAAGGTTGGAGATAGAGGCAGATAAAGCAGTGAGGCTGCGTAAGCTGGAACTGGAGTCTCAAGCCTCATCTGTCTCCGCTGATCGTCCAGATTAACAATGGTCAGAAATTAGATAAGTAGGTTACAAAAGTACAAGTAACAGTGAGATCAAATAAAGTTAGCTCTTGTCGGGGTCATTAATATTATCCAATTGTTCCAAATTTGGTAGAATTTACCTTTTGATTTCTTAATAGATATGTCAGTTTTTCTATCCTAAATATCTCTAAAATGATCCCAAACCAATCATCCAGGGTAGGCTGGACTGGGCTTAACCATCTTCTTGTAATTGTTTTCTTACTTGCCACCAAGAATAATTGCACCAGCTTAATCTCACTCCTACATTCCAGAAAAGGGACCAGACTCACATATAGAACCTCAAAATCTAGAGGTATTTGAGCGTTAAAGACTGTGCTTAAGGAGGCCCGGACACCCATCCAGAAATTTTTTAACCTGGGACAGTCCCAAAAGACACGAAAATGATTAGCAACAGTCGAGCCACATTGTCTCCAGAATGCATATGAGCACTTTTATATCTCTCCTGATTTGGTATCTTGAAGTGTCTAATAATGTTCTTCCAGCCATGTTCCCTCCAGCTCATGGAACTGGATGTGGATCACTGGCAGGACCAAATATTTTTCCACTCCCCCACAGAAATATCAAGCCCTGATTCCCTTTCCCATTTATCTTTAATGTATAAAGTGTTATCCTCGCTGGCACTAGAGAGAGCTTTGTATAGGTCGGAAATAGATTTAGTAGGGGTCATGGTTGTAGCATTCTTCAGGATGGGGGGAAAAATGCGACTCAGCATCTGTAAAGTCGGACAATTTGCACTCACGATCAATATATGATCTCAGCTGTAGGTATCTGTGAAAGGCATATTGCGTCAGGTTGTGTTTGTCTCTCAAAGCTGAGCACAATGTTTCTATAAGTAAGATTATCAGATTGTCAGATTATCTTTGTCTAATATTAACATTTCTTTGATGATCTGAAACATGGAAGCGTGACAAGAAGGGGGCAAATTATTTCCACGGTGCTGTACGTGTGACCGTGAATCACCATTTCAAAATGAAAGTGAACTCGTTATGAAACTGGGTAAATGGGAAACAGTTAAAGTAATGAGGATATAAGATGGGGAGGAGTTGTGTGAAAATAAAACAATTATGCAGGACAACACAAGCTTAATGTACGTTATTATATACCATACATATGAGAGAGTGTATTACTATAGAGTCTTACTGCTGAAATGGTTAAAATTTGTCCAGATTGGAATCATATAATCTGGAATTTCCAGATTATTTCTCACAGGAAAAAATGCAGGACCCTGCAACCCACAGAGCTTCTCTTTATATCACTCAGTATGTCATCGTCTTCACCAATCTTTAATATTATTATTAAATCTTTATTTATAGACATATTTCTAATCCTTGGACTTTACCGTATGATATTTTTAATTTGAGTGGAAATCTGTTGCTTTGCTGACTGTAAATGAAACGATTCAGCTTCTTATACTGTTACAGTATAGGTGCAACTACACGATTCACAAAGTGAAACTTTACATTTTAATTTTATTATTAACGCACATACATGTGCAGTTAAGGTGACGGTGTCACACGCTCCTTTCAAAGGAAATCTTTCAGTCTTTATCAAATTTATTTTGCTTTTTCAAATAAAATAGATGCACCGTTTACACCTGTGCAAAAGCCTGCACTATTTTTAGGAAACAGACAGGAAGTTGTTTGTCTGGAGCTTGTTTTTAAAGATTCAAAAGTCTCACACACACACACAAACACAGACACACAGCAGGGAGGTTAGATAGCGTTAGATATAAGGAGGTTTTAATGACTGCACACTTCTACACGTCGACGTGGGTTTAGACCTCACACGTAAAATTCAGAAAGGTTCCCTCTCACCTGATTCAAGACACTGAATGTAGGTGTGGTGAATCAGTTGCTCTAGTTTCTAGACTTTCCACTAGTTTTTCTTTGATGTGCAGTCTGGAGACAGCAGAAAACGGTGGCAGGAAAATAAAAAATGTAAAAATCAACAAATGATTTCAGTGAGTCATACAGTATACAGTATTTTGTGTATGACTGCCATTGTGACGAGCACAACCTTCCCCCACCCCTGACGCTTGTGGTTTTGTTGCTCTTCATATGAAGTGAAACAAGCCGAGACATTCTGTGACATTTCGGAGAAATACAAGTGAAGGCAGGTTATCTACATGGACTCTCGCAAACTGTAGAACGATCACCTTTCTAGACTTTCCACGATACCTCATGGAACTTTTTAAGAACAGGAGCTCACTACATGGATACGTTATGTTTATGTTCCTCACGACTCTCAGCAAAGGTAGATACAACTATGAAAACCTTTCTTCTTTGATGACCTTAAAAAGTTTACCTTCATTTAAGTGGCTTTGTGCTTTGGATTTGAGATTAACTTCATTCTGATTATATCAAATCACCTTCAAGAATGCTAATTACATGCATGAAAGTGATAGCACAATTTAGTAAAAACATCAGCCACAAAATTTTGGTTATCTTATCAGCAGTGTGTGGTTTCCACACTTTGCAGTTCACATCCGCAGTGTGCAGCGTTTCTGAAGTGTTGGCTTTTAGGTTTAAAATGTATTTGACCAATTAACTCATTCAAATAGAATGTAAGTGTGAATTTTGCACTTGTAAAGGTGAGGTAAAGTGACAAATAATGATTTAGACGTTAGATGTAGGACAACAAAACAGTGAGAAGAGTGAAAGAAAGTGTTCACTTACAGGTGTATTTCAAAAAAAATGTAAATAGTACAAGAAAATTCCAGCTTGAAATGGGACATTTGAAGCTGTTTTCTCTAAAGTGATGTGTGGTTTCTGGGGTAACGTGGCAAAGATAACCCAGACAAATCAAAGGTCCACCCGATGACATCAGTTTACATCATTTTCAAATATGTTTCTTCTTAGGTTTTGCATGCGAGGCTCCCTCGAGTCCTCAGTGCTTCAGACGAAAAGCTGAAGCTACTGTTTACACGTGCGAGTGGAGCATGAACACGACTCAAAGCGACATGACGTTTGAGCTTTACTTTAAGTGAGTATTGCTCAGTTTCAGCTCTTTGTTACTGATGTGTCCATAAAGATGTTCAGTCTGTGAAAAATACTTGATTCTACACATAAACTGTAAACCTTTGTGTGACATTCTTTTAAAAATGGGCCCATGAAGCCCAGTTGCCACAATCTTGTATATTTCTGACATTTGCTTTCTGGACATCCAGCTTCTTACAGTGAACAACTGGTTGGGTCGTTTGATGTTTCATAGTGAAAGCCAGGGGATAGGTGGGATCTTGATACCACTCTGCAACACCTGCGACTGTGCTGCAAGCCAGAGGTGTTATGTTAGAATGTGAGAAACCGTGAGGGTTTCAGCCAGCCCAGAAATCGTGAGATTTTCACATGACACTGGAACAAAATGAATTTATGATCTGAGAGGCTGTACTCCTTCAAACAGTTTAGGTCAGCTATGTAGGGCAGCTTTCATAACATGTAATCAAAATAAAGCAAATGAGGTCATGTCAGTGCTATGTCCTCTTTGTTTTTCATTTTTTATTTCCACAACAGCGAAGCCCAGAGAAAACAATTTAAGGTCACAGATTCAGCTTCTATTTTATGATGAGCGCATTTTAAATATAGTAAACTTATTCTGTCATTTTAAGTCTGACAGCCTGTGTTTACACACTGTTAGCTGGTGTTTTCATGACTGCAAACATTAGAAACACCTGTATTCAGTTTTTACATTTTACTTTATGTCAAGAGATTTATTCTAAAAGACACGTCTTCAGCTGAGAGTCAGAGAGTAGAAAGACACACGCTGCAGTTTTTACTTGCAAGGGTGGTCACAGAGTGCTCACACCAGAGTGGGGGCCCTGTGATGTGCGCTCTGTTCTTGCACTTGTCTTTATTTATATACAAAAATAATACAACAGTGAATACGTCTGCTCATAGACAGAGGAAAGTATGTGCGTATGCAAGTGTATGTGTGTGTGATTCTGAAGGACGCGGCCCCTCTTCTTGTTAGGGAGCGCAGATAAAAGTGTCCAGCTCTCCAGTGAAATTGCTTGTTCAGCTATTATCGCTGTGGGAAAGAATTTATAAAGCAAAACAAGTCTTGTAGTCGACAACAGTCTAAGTCATAAAAAGGTCATCATGCAGTATTCTATCACATGTAAACTTATATCATTAAAAGCTTATACTGACTACTTAAGTACAATTTTCCATTGACACTTTATTAGTGACTTAAATACTTGCAGTGCATTGCTTGGCTTCTGTGCATCATGCGCAAACTGCAACAGCAACAATGAAAAACAGTTACCCTGGGAGACTCATGCCTTCACTCTTGCAACCAAAAAAACAAAGAGGTGTGCACTGCTGGCAGCTGAGACGTTTAACGTTAGTAGCACAGTTTGCGCTCCCATTTGCATTCACCTCAGAACAAGCAAGTGTGCGGATGTGAGAGGAATAGAAGTATTATGCAACTTTTATTTTACGCCTCAGATTAGAAAAAAAATGCACAAAAGCACTTTTGCAACATAGGAAATTTTGTGTGTCTGCATTGTTCTGTCATCATGAGTGAAACTGCACTGCCAAACTACATATTGATAGATCTTCAAGAACAGTTACTTCTACTAAAATGGAAGGAGAGCCTACATGACCGATTAAGTCTTTTCATGATCAGAGTTATGAAAAAGAGAAAAACCTGATGAATGGCTTTGAAACTGGAAGAATACCAGATTTCAGGATTAGCATAGAGAGGGGATACTGTCATGTGAAAGAGAAGGTTTTCACAGTCCTGTTAAATACCAAATACTTTCTGCTTCCATTGGAAATAAGAGGGTAGCTAGTACCCTATAATAAATGCCCTCGATTAACTGATCATTAGCATGTGCGAGCACCTCTGCAAAATCCAACATTTCAGCATTTTGGTGATCTAGTGGTATTGATACACACTAGTCTTTTAGGCGTGAACGTCCCAACAAATTCCCTCCAAGGTCAGTCCATGCAATGCTTTGAGAAACTGCACACAAGTTGTCCCGCGTTAGAAATGTATGCAGGTGTCGCTTGTTTGGAAGGGTCACCAGGGTGACCAGGTCACCAGGTGAGCTAAATTATCGTTTGTTCTGAAACTAGAAGTTAAAATGTGTGAAGATGATTGCAAGTGAGGCATTTACTTATGGAAGCTTATAACTTATAATGTGTACCACCTGTTTAAAGCTGTCCATGACCCTAAAAATCCCCCACAGAGACTGTCGAGACCTAGTCAACTGTTTAAGAACAAAATAACGCATTAATGAGCACAGCAACAAAAAATGTCTGATGATCAGAGATACTTTACACAGTAATGAACACACAATATTTAGCCACGTACTAAACACTCTTTCATTTTGAACAGACCAGGTCATTGTTGTGGCTCTTCGGAAGGGTTTAGTGTACCAGGTTCAGCAAAGCTTAGGCTTTCAAAGCTGCAACAAACCACAAGACTTCTGTGACCATGTTCTTTGGACAGACCACACCAAAGTAGAGTTGTTTGGTCATAATGTGCCACCTGAAAACTAAACGAGCTGTAGAGCCCAGTGCAGGACTGATGATGACTTGCACTTGTTTTGCAGCCATAGGGCCTGGACACCTGGCAATTGACCACAAACTCCTCGGTTTACCAAAGTATCCTAGAGTCAAGTGCAGTGTTGGTCAAGTTATGTGAAAATAGTAATTAGTTACCAATTACTGATTACTTCTCCAAGAAAGTAATCCTATTACTTCACTGATTACTTATTTTTAAAAGTAATTAGTTACTTTATTACTTAATTACTTTTAAACAACATGATACACAACCTGAATACACAATAAAGCAATAGACACTTAAGCCCAATTCTATTTTTTCTGCATAATCCATCATATAAAATTGAATCAAATGAAAAAGTCTCTTTTTAGAACTCGTTTTATTAGTTTTAATCTTTTAACTTTATGCACATTGAATCAAGCAAAAATTAAATGATATGCAACAGTCTTTGACTTGAATAAATTCTTTAACATTTAAACCTATTTTCTGCATATTCCATCATATAAAATAAAATCATTTTTTGTGTTTACAAGTAAAGATGCAAGTAAAACACAGCAAAAATTAAATAAAATCAAAAAGTCATGGGCACTGAGTCATGTCACTCCTAAATCTATTTTCACCTGTTTTAGCAGGAGTGTCAGTGGAGGGATCCGGTTTTCTGACAAAACATCTTACTTTGGCAAACCGTCCTACCGTACATAGTATATGCACATTTCTGCTGTCACACAATAATTCCAGCAAAAATTTAAGTATGTAGGACGGTTTGCCACATAAATTAACTACCAATCAGAGTATGCTTCTAGCTCATATTCATAAAGGCGAGACGGTTTGGCACTTAATTTCACCCCTCCAAGTATACTTGTAGCTCATACTCACAAAGATAAGACGGCTTGCCACTTAATTTTGTATTGTGCGCATGCGCAGCACATGCACAGAAACAACCAGTAGGATGGTTTTTGAGGTAGGATGGATTCCCAGAATACCGGGGGTTTCTCTGGGAATTTCACATTCCAATGACAGCGTGCTAGGTGCTTGTTCAGATTTGAAGTTAGGGTTTTTATGCTGCATGGGAAGGAGTTTTCTTCCCATGCAGAGTGTACAGCAGACGCTAATGTTTTTGTCACTTTTTACAGAATCAAACTCAAAGTCACGTCATACTTCCAAGTTTTAAACGGCGCATGGTCGTTCTCTCTCGCGCACTCCATATTATCCATTGTTAATCTACCACAGATGTCGCACACTCGTACGTCAGTGTCATGAGACACTCTCACAAACAAAATCACATTTTAGTAATGCAGTGTGCTTACAGGAAAGTAACAGTAATCGAATTAATTTTTTGCAATAGTAATCCCTTACTTACTTGTTTCTTGAAAAAAGTAATCAGATTACAGTAACGCATTACTTGTAACTGCCCATCTCTGGTCAAATGTGAGGCCATCTGTCTGACAGCTAAAGCCTGGCTGAACTGTGTCATGCGACAGGACAATGATCTCAAGCACAGCAGCAGATCTCCAACAGAATGACTGAAGGGAGTTAAGGGTTTTCAATGACCCAGTCAATGACCTAACCTCAGGGACCTTAAGAGAGCTGCGCATAAACATGCCTGCAAACCTCAATGAACTGACTATTAAAGTCATATTTACCTGAGAGATACAGGTGATACAGGTGTCAATCATATCATTTAAGTTCAAGCAAGAATGTAAAGAGGTGTACTTTCTAAAATAAGAAGCTATGAAAACAGACAATGGAAAACAAACGAGTGAAACTGGATGAGAAAGGGTTAATGTACTCACGAGTTTAATGCTGAGTTTAAGTGTTTCTTTCTCCGCTGCTCCCGGGGCAGTAATGCTTTTATGTTTTTCTATGTAGTGAGACAAAATTTGGGAACATTAAGGAAACTTTCCATAATGTTGTTGAGGAACAACTCATTCAGTCGCGCAGCGTTATGATTTGGGTGGAAGCTCACATAGGAAACTCCACATGCAAATCACCAAAGACGTCTGTCATACTCCAGGACATAGGTAATGGACACCCTTTTTTTAATTACACGATTATCCATTTTGATTCACCAAACTGACACAGCCCACATTTTAATCTTGCTTTGCAGTTGAAATGTGTATTAAGCAAAGTTTCGCTTTCATTCAACAGTAAAATATGAAGCACCACAAAATATTTCAGCATCCTGGTTGAAAAACAACCTCAGCTTGAGCTGGATAGCTACAGAGAAGTATCCAGCTGTAGCAGAAGTTTGGTTCAGACGAGACGAGCACCCCACAGAACCGTGGGGAAAAGTGAGTCAGTGTTTTGTCACCAGATGTAAATTTTTGGCCTTTTTTAAACAAATCATTATTTAACCTAATTTCATTTGCTGTTACAGAGAATAATAAGTACCACCATTAACAACAATAAAGATCAGCGTGAGTACAAATATGTCTTATAGGAGTTAAAATGTCTGAAGATTGCAAGTGAGGCATTTGTTTACCTTTGTAACACCTGTTAGTGTGTGTGTGAAGCCCTCCTAGACCCTAAAAATCCCCCACAGAGACAGTCATCTGTTTAAGGACAAAGTAATGCATTTATGAGCACAGCGACAAGTATTTCTGGACAACATTTAGCCAAGTGAAACTTAGTTGAATGAGCTAAACTCTCTTTTTCTTCAATCTGAACAGACCAGGTCTTTGTTGTAAACCTTCGGAAGAGTTCAGCGTACCAGGTTCAGATCAGACACCGATCCACTATGGTCAAGAAACCACTGTGGAGTGCCTGGTCTCAGGTTGTGGTTCCTGCAGGTGAGCTAGTGTTATATACACAACCGAAGTGATGATTTTAAAAGAAAATGTGAATCTCATTGTGAATGAAATGCATATTTACACTACAATTTAATGATGCTGCACAGGATGCAATTGAAATGTTTGCCTTTTATCGCATGGAGAAAAAAAAACTACATCCTCTTTCAAATTGATGGTTTCAGGATATAAAAATAATCATTCTGACCTTAACAGGTCAAAAAAAACAAAAGTTGGTAAATGTAATCTCAGATCAACAGCCAGTGTTTGCCACAGTCTTCCCAGTGAACGTCCCAGAAATCGTCAAAAAACATAGCCCTCAGTCAGCATATTAAATGTTAAAGTCCCTGACAGTACAAGTAGAAAAAGACTAGACAAGTATGGCTTTTTTTGAAGTGCTACCAGGAGTAATAATAATAATAATAATAATAATAATAATAATAGATTGGATTTATATAGCGCTTTTCAAGGCACCCAAAGCGCTTTACAATGCCACTATTCATTCACTCTCGCATTCATACACTGGTGGAGGCAGCTACAGTAAGCATCTTCTACAGGTTCAAAAAAAACAGGGCAGCACAACTTGGGTTTTGAAAGTTGCATCAAGTTGCGTCACAAACCACAAGACTTCTGGAGTACCAGAAGTACAGACAGCATGGCACAGATGTTTGCCTCTAATGCACAGCAACACATATGGTGAAAACCAAAAACAACACATCAACTGTCGAGCACGGCGGTGGGAGGGCGATGATTTGGGCTTGTTCAGAAACCACAGGGCCTTGCCGTCTTGCACTCATTGAGTCAACCATAAACTTCCGTGTATACCAACGTACTGTAGTCAGGAATGTGAGGCCATCTGTCTCATAGCGTTCTTTTTTAAAATTGTGTCATAAAACAGAGCAATGATGCCAAGTAACTTCTGCCCTGTTCAGTCCACTCTAGCATTCTTCTTATAGGATGGTAAATTCATGCATCTCAAAAAAGTCTTTTTTGTTTTCATTACAGAACTTGTACATGAGCCTAATGTTACCATGACAATAACACATTTCAATGGCACTCGAAAGGTGACACTAACGTGGATGGTAAGTCAACTCACGATAAATGGTCTGTATTTATATAGCGCTTTACTAGTCCCTATGGACCCCAAAGCGCTTTACACGCCCAGTCATTCACCCATTCACACACATGTGATGGCAAGCTACATTGTAACCACCCTGGGGTGCACTGACAGAGGCGAGGCTGCTGGACACTGGCACCACCAGTAGGCAACGGGTGAAGTGTCTCGCCTAAGGACACAATGACCAAAGCTGTCCAAGCCGGGGCTCGAACCGGCAACCTTCCGATTACAAGGCGAACTCCCAACTCTTGAGCCACGATCGCCCCAAAAAGAGCAGGAGCGGTGGATGGAACTGAATTTGTGAAAATACTTGGCTGTAAACGGCACTTCATCCATCAGTTTCTACCACTTTTTTTTTTACATTTTCATCCACTACTCCCTGGACAGTGTTGAAACAGTTGAATACAGTATTTTCTTGTCTAGTCGGTCAAGCTGCATTTGTCTCAACAAAGCGCCCTCTTGTTCTTCAGCCAATGCCAGTAGGAGCAGCAGTGAGAAATGTGACATCGAATTCTTCGCAGTGTATTTGCACCAAGACCGTATATCACAACGACCATACTATTTACACATTTGTGTCGTACTCGGCTGCCAACATCTCTGTTATTGCCAAAAATGATGTGAGCGTGTCTCCTCCGGCAATCCTGCAAGTACCAGCTGAACCTGCATCAGATTTAGAAGGTAGGCGTGTAAAATGCATAGATATCAATATTGTGTATATTTATGTTCAAGTAGACCACAAAGCTGAATTTCTCTCTGGCAGCTTGCAACAAAACTTTGGCTTATAAAGAAATAAACAGGAGAACTTGTCTTGAGTGGTACGAGCTTCAAGATGCAAGTCCAGTGCCAAAAAATGTGATAACCTTAACAGGAAAGATGGGTAAAAAGAAGAAAAAAGAAGTTAGAAAGAGTAAGTTGTCTATTAAGTATGTTTAAGTTTGTTCCCTTTGTTCATGAAACGATTAAGATTGTACTCTCATTCATCTTATGTTTATGCCACCTTGTTTTCAAAATGATGGCATTAAAAACACCGTAGACCAAAGCAGCCTTTGTGTTTCTGTTACAGACCTGAAGGACTACATCCGTTACCTCTACTTTGAACACAGATGTCAACATGGGAGACCACAGACAGTTAAAATGTGCTTCTTTTATCAAAAAGAAGGTGGTAAGTGCTTTCATGAAAGCATACATGTGCAAGGTTTCTACAGACTTTCCCTACCAGCTAGGAGGACTGCAACAAGTCAACCACATTAAAGAGCACATGCATGCACGTATAGATTAACTAAAGGGGAGAGCGAGGCCGGCTGGCACATTTTTTACTGTGTGATATTTCTCTGTCATGTGGTGAGATAAAATGGTCAAACCGACAAAAAGATAAACATCTCAGAAAGAAAAAAATATTCAAAGATGACTGCTGAAAGGGGGATTCATGAATAAAATTACTCAGTCACGGCAGGATTTGTGAAAAACACAGCTTGTTTTCAGCTACACATGTCCGACCTTAAACATCAGTGAACAGCAAAAATATTGCAATATTTTTCCATTCATTCATCCATCAGTTTATTTTCTTAGCCAGTTGAGGGTTGTTAGGGCTGGGCGCAGGGTACACCCTACTCAGGTCGCCAGTATATCGCTGGACCAAGAAACAGACAATCAGTTTGCACCGATTACACACTAGTTAACCTAACGCACGCCTAAGTACCCACACAGTGTGAGCATGCAAACGGCACACAGAAAGCCCCCAGGTGGCCGTTAGATGGGCACGACTTGTAAGAATGATAAAACGTTTTCATTAAATGAATACGCCCGTCATTCTCCAGCTCAAAATGACCTCTTCAGGCGTCGGTGATTTATTCAAACACAACATTAATACCACAATTAAATCCTATTTTTTTTTTCAATCTTAACGCTATTTGCTATTTAATCTCAGTATTTAATATGAAATAATGAAGTCATGCATCAAATGCAACAGCACAAAAAGCTCTCAGCATAAAAGCATGAATAAATATTGTGCTGCAGTAGATTCAGTCTTCTTTGAAGACAGACTGCAAACTAAAAGATTACCCACAAACCTCAGGATAGGCAGGGAGATGACCCCGCTCACTTTACTGAGATAATCTGCAAACTTTTGGAGACTGAGAGTCAATGACTATGTAAAAATATCTCAACTCCGTAATGTGTTTGACAGTGACATGAATGTTTTTAATTATTCTGGTTGATGCAGTGAAAGACTCAATGGCTGCTCTTCTCTATCAGCCTGTCAAGGCAGCTGCACCTTCAGCTGCAATGCCAACAAACCATGCATATAGCATTTCGTCAGAGATGCCCCAGATAGTGAGGCTTTCTAAGATCTCACGTTTGTAGAGAATTCAGGTGTTGTTTGGGCTGTAAACTCTTTCAAGGTGCAGTACTCAAAAACAGAGGGGAAGATACATTTTTATTCACACTAGGGATTAAAGAAGAACAGAGACACGTAGTTCAAAAGCAAAGGGAATCACCCATCATCGCCAGGAATTATCACTAATAATAATACATTTTCTATATCGCTGTGGGTAGAAAAGGTATTTAGAGGGAGGGGGCTTTTGATTGTTTTGTGTTCACATTGCAAAATTGAAAAGTTGGACTCTTCTCAAATTTTGCAACCTTCAGCAAGCTCTCAGCTCCTAGCCATCATAATTACGGCAGCAGATACAGACCTTGGTCAGTTTGAACAACAGCATCACTTAAGTATTGAATTGACTGATTTAATTAAGCAAATAGGTAAAAGCCTTTCAGTAGAATAATTACTGCAATGATTAATATGTTTTAGCTAGCAAAGGTAAACTATCGTGATGACTGTGATCAGATATCACTTTAAATCATAAACAATCAACAGTAGAACACAAGGCTAAGATTAGCAGTGAAAGTAAGAACATTAACACACAGTGTAAATGGGGTAAAGGGAGGTGTACTAAACAGCTGTGCAATCTTAAGAAAACCACTTATTAGTGAGACAGTGCTTTAGTTTGCAGCAGAAAGATTGAAGTAAAGGTCATGTGGTCTGATGGGCGATTAGGTAATAAAATGTAATGATGCACCAACCTGTGGGGCCAGTGTTGTGATCTGTGGGTGTTTCAGTTGGTCTGGACTAGGTTCTGCTACTTTAAGTACCGTAGTGCCCTTTACCTGCTCAAGTACATATTAATTGTGAGTTGTGGGCCAGTTAGCATGCGTAAAATTTAGTTCCCAAGATTTGCTAAAGTGAGAAGCTAACATGCTAATTACGATATATTACTGAATCCAAGTTTAGACCAGTTCTCTAGGCAGTTAACATTAAGCTGAACAAAAAAAACGACGTGCACCACACACTCATCGAGTGCAAATCAAAATCACTGAGCACAATACATTTTGTTTCCTTCTGCAAAAGGATTATTATTTTAATTCTTTTTTTAAATTTTAGTACCACTGAAGGAACCTCAGGAGGTCGCCACATTTGACGAAACAGACATTTCTGCTGACCTGTCCTGGAAAGCGATTCCTCTTGCGTACCAGCAAGGCTTCCTGACACATTACCGCCTGTGCTGGGTAAAAATCAGTTCACAGGATGAGCCCGAAGGTGTGAAAATCACTTCTTTGAACTCTAACTGCTTCTAAGTTCTGCAAAAGGAAACACTAACTGACATTGAGAAACATAAATTTCCAAACTGTAATAACGAAATTGTTTGTCTTTTTTTTCCCTGCTTTTTCTGGGGGGGGGCTGTTAGCGTGCGACAACATACCAGCTTCAGAGACTAGATACCACCTGGAAAACTTGAAAGCTGGAAGCAAATATAACATCACCCTAGCTGGGGTGACACAAGTGGGAGAAGGGCCTGAAGCCACAGCAATCATCAACACCAAGCCAGGAAAACCAATGAATGGTATCAGAGCGAACTCTCACGTTAAAATAATTTGTTTTTAGTAAAGCTAATATATGTTAGCAAGGTTTTTTCCTTAGGAACTCTAACCAGCTTTGATTTGCATAAATATTTTATGGTACAAACTTACCATATGTAATGATTGCTGTGAGATTTTAGCTTCATTTATCAAATACGTTTCAATATATAGTTTTTGAAAAATTGTCATTGCTACCTTCAAGATATTCACGCTCCACGCTTGAACATGAATATCTTAAGAAGTAATAAAGTGAAACAGTTTTTCACAGAGCTGTGGTATAAAGTTGAGTTCAAACTTTATATTTCAAAGAATGAACTCATTATATTAGTTCAAACCTTGGAGCTAATTTTTTTGTAAAACTCAGATATGGTCTAGCAGAATTACTAATTTTCTCCTCTCCTCCCCGTATTAGTGTGGTTGAGTTTCGGCTTGCTGTTTGTCTTCTTTTTATTCTCAACAACGTGCACCGTTGTCTTGAAGAAGTAAGTAAACTTTTTTTCCCATTTTAAAAACAAACCTGCAGACTACAATATGCATACAGTATGTTTGTTTAGTACTTGTGAAAGACAAGTGAAACATGGTCAGCAGCCACTGTCATTGTAACTTCTGATCATCAGACGTGTCTCTTAATTGTCTAAGAAAGTAAAAGTTTCTCATGAAGTTCTTGTTTATCTGTTTTTTTTTCATCTTTAGGATCAAAGTCAAGATTTTTCCTCCTGTGCCAAAGCCTGTTATTACAGATTTCATCCCCCATCAATCAAAGACTCAGGTAAAAGGCCATTGCTTGGATTTGCAGCTGTTAAGGATTTGATGTTCGTTCCCAGTGTGGTTATTTAGGTAGTTATAGTCAAAGAAATTTGGGGGTTTAAACAGTTTTGCTAATTGGTTGGTGTTTTGGTGGTTCTGTGGATTGGAGGTGGAGAGCTTGGCTTTTTTGATCCCTGATTACTGAAATATCATCCTCTCAGGGATATTTGAGTGTGTGTGAGAGTTTGTCCTGCAATCTTAATGAGAAGGCATTCAACTGCGCACTTTGAGGTCCGTCGGAGTATGGGGTATCAGTCCCTGTATAATCACTGTGAGAGGTCGGTCTGCATCTCCAGATGTCACTGATTCTGTTTATGGGGAGGTTAAGGGTGTTTGTTTTGGTGGTCTCGGGATATCTTCTCTGCTCTTTGCAGATGATGTGGTTTGTTATGGTTTAATCAGGTATGTCCTCTCACTCACACTGGGATTGTTTGAGGCTGAGTGTGAAGCAACTGGGATGAGAATTCACAGTGACACTCCTTGGCTAAGCCGCTGCAGCTGGAAAAGGGTCCACTCTGGGTTAGGAATGAGTTTCTGCCACAAGGGGAGAAATTTAAGTATCTTGTGGTATTGTTCATGAGGGGAGAGGGGACACTGGTAGATAGATTTCTGCAGCGTCTGCAGTGAACTGAATGCTGTGACAGTCTGCTGCAGTGAAGAAAATGGATGAATGGTTTCCAAATTTACACACTTGTGAAGGTCCACTTGATGCAGATATCATCATCAGATGGTGAGCATGAGACTCTGTCCATGTAGACATTAAAATACAGTGCAGGGGCCCTTCGGTCAAGTGGAGTTGTAAAAGTATAATAGTACTGAACTCATGGTGAGCCTTGTGCAGGACTTACAGTCCTACAGTGTGTCCATCATGCACAGGACTTTGGCTACACAGTGAAAGACCAAAGTAACCAAAGCAGGCATGCTTGCATGCAACCCTCAAAAGCCAAAAGCGTGTAGCCCAACTACATGTAGGTGCAATGCAAACTAGCTTAAAGCTGGGCTTGAACAGGAAAGAAATTTTGATTTCACAACAAGCATGGAAAAAAATTAGAAATTTAAAAAGATAAGAAGAAGATGAGAAGAAGGATATGGACTGATTTTTATATAGTGCTTTTCTACTCTCCCGCAGCACTCGAAGCACTGGAGAGCTTTCATTGTTTTCAGTACTCGGCAAAGAAATATATCAGTTAATACTTCTGTGCTCTTCATGGGAGAGGCGAAGCAAATGTAACAGCAAAAGCACAAAGACAAGCACACTTACCCCCCACTGCACAGCACATGTAGACGGGTGTCTGTAAAGCTCTGTGCAACACCAATGCACAAAAATGTTCCATGCATTATGGTTGATGTGTTGGTCCATTTTATACTCACGTTTATGGGACGCTTTGCATGCTGTAGTCTCCAAAACGATGGTTCCCGCTTCAGTTTTGTAATAGAAACAGAAGAAGTGAAAACAGGATGCAACTTTCCAAGTTTTTCTGCAGAACGTGTCATTATTTTTAGTTTTTACTGCAGTTTCAACTCTTTTCCTTCTCAGATTCTCAAATTTATGCATGATAAAAACCAAAATGACACCAAAGCACACAGTGTAGCATTTGGAGTTTAATTTTTTCCCACGTGCTTCCATTAACAATGGTGTTACCAGTTAGCATAGACTGGTAACTGGTGTTACCAGTTAGCATAGACTGTCTGTTAGTCTGGGGGCTTTCACTCCATGGGACCATCATTCACTGACTTCTATTTTTCATTGTTTTCTTTTTTCTTTACTGTTTGGTTGGACTTTCTGTCAGAAAGCCCTGAGGCAGATTTCTCTCAAGTGCAACAAGTTCCTCTTCTGTTTTCTCAGTTACCAGCATGACTAGTCCAAACCACCCCAGGTACTGTGAAGGCAGCTGTTCTCATTTACATGACCACAGCAGGTTTTGACCTGCTTAAAAAGCTATTGTTGTTTTCTCTTGTGAGGCCGGGCTGAACTTTTCATGTTTCTGAAGTCTGCTCCAAATTGTTGCTCGATGCATCCAGTTTGCTTTAATTAGCCTTTAACCTCCTAGGACCCGGCATCCACATATGTGGACATCACATTTTGGGTTATTTAGACCAAAAGTCTCAAGGGCCTGATATCCGCTTATGAGGACATCATACTGCTACTGTTCTATTGAAATTTTAAACGAATATCCTCATATGTGGCTCTCATTTTTCTTAGAAACAAAAAATAGGTAAAAATAAATAAATCTGGTAATTCTTTGTTTTTACATTCATCAGGTCCCAATCACCCCAAATATCAAAGAGAAATTAAAAATGCATGCCGTGGAAGAGTCTGGGTCTTAGGAGGTTAATATTGATCACAGTGTTCTCAGGCCAAGAAAATCATTGCACATACATTGGAAAGGCAAGCACCTGTATATATAATTTACTGAAGTTTAAACAAAGAACAAGCAAAGAGGTCCAGGAAACTGCAGACCTGACTGTGATGAGATATTATGCTCTCAAGATCTAGACTATAAAATCGATTCCCCACTGACCTTTGTAACTGCTAAATGGAATAAGTTTGAAATCATAGGGACGGAGGCCATTCTTGAATAAAAGGCATGAGACAGTCCATGTGGAGTTTGGTAAACTGCATGTAAAGTTCTCAAAACGCATGAGAAAAAAGATCATCTAGGTCAAAAACATAACTATGAGGGCAGAACTCAAAGCACTATGTCTGGGAAACAGTAACAAGAAGTAAAACTGCAAATGATGGAAAGTTGAATGTCTGTGGTTGCTAAGTGGGCATTGCTGAAATGACTGGATGCTTTGGCCAAATATTTTTCCAGCAAATACTCTGACCGATCTATTGAAAGCCAATGTGGCAGAACCACAGACTTTTCATTTGACCAAAAAGCAGAACTGTCGACTGCGTGCAAGAGAAGTATGCAGCCACAGTACCATGACCAGTGATGGGTGGACCACTGTTTTGACCATTGTCAATTTTTTTTTGCCGAATGTGACATGTGCCCTATTGAAAAAGACAAAACATAAGCAACTGAGACAAAAATGAGCTCAACTCATTGCGTCAGTGAAAACAGTACACAAAGGGTGTGTATGTATAAAACCTGTACGTACCTTTCAACACTGATGGTCCTTTTATCAGATGTGCACACTGGTCCCCCTCCTTTTTTAGGACACCGCTTCGATGTTTTCCAAAAAGAGTTTCAAATTTTAATTTGTCTGACCACAGAATATTTTCAATGAGCTTTAACCCACATTTTCATATCTACAACTGATAAAACCTTTTATCCCATGTAATTACAAATACTTACTAAATCTGTTCTCTGATAATGTGATAAAACAGGAAATCCTAGAGAAGAAAGAGGAGGTGCACGATGAGCTGACGCTGCTCAAACTTTATCCAGAGGGAAAGTCTGTCTCAGAGGAAGCAGAAGATGTCCGCGTTCTCAGGGACGAGTGGGACGATGGGACTGATGAGGACGTAGACCACGACAGGAGTACCTTGGAAGAATGCAGCGACGACTGTTCGAGCCCCGGCTCTACAGATGAGGAGCAGAGGAATTCCAAAGGAGAAATTACGGACCTTGAGCAAGTGGACAATGAGCTTGCCATGCTGATATACAAGAACGGCTTGGTGTTTGACATGAAGACAGAATTACCTTAAATGGATTTAACTAAAGACTTTTCAGCATCACAGCACAAAAGAACCTAAGCACTTGCTGACCGAATGAAGGATCTTAGCAATAATATATTAATCAGCAAAAGTATTTTGCTGTTTTTTTTAATTTGACATTAACGGACTATCTTGTTTGTTCATTGACATACAGTAGGGGAAATGATTATTTGATCCACTGTGAATGTTTAAGTTTGCTTACTTTGCAAAGACATTTTTATGGTACTTTCATTTTGTATGCAACTGAGTGAAATAGGTATTTAATCATAACTTAGTACTTAGTGAAGAAACCCTTGTTGGGAAGCACAGCGCTAAAACTTTTCTTAGGTTTAGACACATCCCAGGAAAGGTTTTGGCCCACTCCTCTTTATGGACACTCTCTAAATGCTTTAGGTCTTTTTGCTGCCTCTTGGCACAGACGCCTCAGCTCCTTCCACTCAGGTCTGGAGACCGGCTAGGACACTTCCTGACCTTAATATGCTCCTTCTTTAGCCACTTCTCTGGCAGTATGTTTTGGGTCGGTGCCATGCTGGAAGACCCATCCATGACCAATCTTCAGTGTTTTGTCAGAGGGAAGGAGGTCCTCATCCAAGATTTTATGGTATATGGCCCTGCCCATTGGTCCCTTAATGACCTGAAGCCGTCCTGCACCCTTAGCAGAAAAACAGCACCAAAGCATAATGTTTCAGCCTCCGTGCTTCACTGTCGGGATGGTGATATTTGAGTCATACTCAGCATTTCTCTTTAGTTTCATGTGAGCACTGCACTTTCTGCCAGGCCTCCTCTGAATCATTTAGATGTTCACAGATATTAACTTTAAAACAGGCATGTACATGTGCCTTCTTAAGAAGGGGGAACTTGCAGGCATTGTAAGATTTCAATCCATTGTGGTGTAGTGCATTGATGGTTAACAAGCTCTTCCTGTGTAGTTTTGGGCCAATTCGTCACCTTTCTCCTGATCATCCTCACCCCACGAGACAACCTCTTGCACGGATCCAGATCAAGGGTGATTGATGGTCATTTTATATTTTATTTCCTCGATTTCCCACACTTGTTTCTGACGTCCTCTGAAGGCTCTTTGGGTGTGGTTTATACACATAGTGAGTTGAGATCAGGAGTATCTGTACTTGATTGATTTACTGTCATTGAATCAATTAATCAATCCATGGGAGTCAGAATTCCGGCTAGGTTATAGGGTATCTGTAGAATGCACTCCACACACACTGGTTATGCTCACAAGTTTATTTAGGGTTTTATGCAACAACCCACAGTCTGGTCAGCACTGGTCTCAGCTTTTCCAACCCTCCTCTCTGGTCTTCCACCTCACTAAAAAGGGAAAAAGACTGTCATCAGTCCAAAAGCCACCAGCTGTGCTCTCACCTGCCTCCCCAGCACTGCCCCGTTGAGCTCACTGCACCACTCCTCCCCTGCAGCTAAGCCAGGGACCACACCTCCGTCACAGTATCAAATACTTACTTCACTCAATGACGTACAAATGAATTTATAACGTTCATGTAATGTGTTTTTTTTTTCACCTTTCTACACTAAAATGAAACTTCCATAGAAATGAGAGACTTTAATTATTTTCTTTGTAAGGGACGACATGTGCAAATTCAGCAAGGGATCAAATAATTAGTGCCCCCCACTGTAAGGAGGCCAGTACATGAAAGAAGGAGGGTTAAACATTCTCATACTTTATCACTTTACAGTGTCAATAAATGTTTGTTTGTTTTTATTTGTGGAATAAAGAAATCTTTGTTAATATTTGTTTGACTTTTTCAAACTTTCTAAAAAGCAAATTTGCCTCAATGGTTTTAGTTCATTGCCGTTATCTTGAGGCAACAACGTGAAACTGTCAGACACAAGCTACCAAAGGATAATTCAGTCAGTTGCAATTTGCTTTAAGTGCTGACTTTAATTATCCATCATACACTTGCTGTGAAAGAAAGCAGATTTGTATTATTATTATTCAAAGCAAAAGTTAATTCACTTTTTGCAGTATGTTTTTGCAATGACAAGAAAATAAAACAAAAACAACTCATGTTGGCCAGTGTAATGTAACAGGAAAGACAGAGAAGCTGTGTTTATGATCGCTGAGCAGTACAAATGTGAGCCTGTTGAGAGGTAATGGTATGATAGGAAGTGGTCGCAAAAAAGAAAACCCAGTGACCTTAAAAAAGGCAGCTCATCAAAAACCACATTACTCATTACTAAAGAGACTTCTGTGGCATTCAGATCGAAAGTTACATTGTTCAGAGTAGAGCGTGTCCTGTTTAATTCTCAAAAAGTGATGACAACCTACTTGCGTTTCCCACCCTGCTGCAATTTGCATTCCCAGAACTGGAAGAAGAAAGGATTTTCCTACTTCAGATTTTAAGAATAAAAGAAGCAAGATGATCACTCTGTTCTGTTGTGTGTTCATTTCTTACCACAGAGATTAAAATCGTCTGGTCAGAGCAGAAGATTTTAATCTCTGTGGTAAGAAAAAAAGCCATCTGATAAGCAATGCCTGTGGTTAAAATACTATCACAGGATACCATAGTGTATGTATAAATAAAGTACAGTCATGCTCATAGTTTAACTGAAGTTTCAGTTTTTATCAACACAACTATTCTTACATTTGATGTTGCAGGTTCAGTCAGTTTTTGCTTTGGTGACGTCAGGCATCCAATACCTCTGCACTTGTTCTTGTGCACACAAGCATTCACTCCTCTGCTTTCACACACATATGGACTTGAGTGACATGCCATTGTTAGTCTATAGGGTTTAATATGATGTTAGCCCAACCTTTGCAGATATAACATCTTCAGCTCTTCTGGGAAGGTTTTCCACAAGGTTTAGGAGTATTTATGGGAATTTTTGGACCATTCTTCCAGAAACACATTTGTGAGGTCAGACTGATGCTGGATGACCAGGCTGCGTTCTCTCAGGTTGAGGTCAGGACTCTGTGCAGGCCAATTGAGTTCTTCTACATCTTTATGGACCTTGCTTTGTGCGCTCGTGCACAGTCATGTTCTAATCCAGAAGGGGCCATGCCCAAACTGTTCCCACAAGCTTGGTGTAAAAATGTCTTGGTATGCTGAAGTATTAAGAGTTCTTCTCACTGGAACTAAGGAGCTGAGCCCACCTCGTGAAAGACAACTGTACACCATAATCCCCCCCTCCACCAAACTTTACACTTGGTACAGTTCTCCTTGCCAAACCCAGACTCATCCATCGGATTGCCAGATGGTGAATTGTGATTCGTCACTCCAGAGAACACATTTGAATTTTAGATAGAAAAAAGTGTTTAAGCACCTTGTCTAACATTCACACACACACACAGACTCAAACTCTGATGACTGCATGAGCAAAGATGTTCTGAGCCTGGTTACGCTGGATGTTTCTTCCTGTTGAAAGGGAGTTTTTCTTTCCCACTGCTGCCTTGCTTTCTGAAAGTTCAGGTTTTCTCTGTATTATTGTAGGGTCTTTACCTTATCATATAAAGTGCCTTGTGGTGTGATTTGGCGCTATATAAATAAAAATGACTTGAATTAGTTTCATATGGTCTTAGACAAGTTACAGTCTTTTGCTTTGACATCATTTTAATGAGCTAGACTTTTTCACTGGAAAGCCTCATTCATTTCAACTCAACAATGTCAAACCACATTCTCTGCATATTAGCACAGTCTGTGTGCAGAACTGGTCTCTCTGCATTCCAGTCCTATCACATTTACTGCACAGAAAAATCTGATAAAGGAGGCCCCAGCTCATATACTATTGTATTGTTTACATACAGGCTTTGCAATTGATACTTTTTTTTAATATTCGCAACATTTTACACATATAGACTTAACTGGCAACCAAGAAGTGCTACTTTAATACAGGCCTACCGTATGAATAGAATGACAGACACATTTTATGGATATTTACTGTTACAATCTAGTTTTGTCTCCTATAGGATCAATGCTTCACACGGGACATCTCAACTGAAACACCTGTGCACGTGACTGTGGCGCCCTCTAGTGGTCGGCACAAAGGAAGGAGGTACAGCAAGCAGCCGGTAGGTGAGGTCACCACCGTGTTCGGCACAGGACTACAGACAGGCAGCTGTTTACCATCCATCCTGGAACAATCGACTTTATTCAGACTTGTGAAGCCATGACCGGGCCAGTCGTGCCATTGGCATCCTGTTAACTCTGCTGAAAATGCCCTATGCGTGTTGCTATGTGCTAGAAGATGGCGGAGTCAGATGGTGGGGAATTTGCTCCAAAAGATACGCAGAACAGGTGGGTGAGGGCGTGGGGAGTCCACGGTGTTGTCTTGGGTGTCCGGTGTTTCCCTGATGGGAGTTCCCACGGCTCCGGGACTCGAGCTCGATCCGAGTCCGTCAGAACGGTTCGAAGCGCCGCGGCGTAAATCAAGGAAACACCGAGGCGGTGTCCGGGCCTCCAGGCACCAAGACTACCTGCTCCTTTTTATCGATACAGCAAAGAAAAAAGAAGTTCAGAATGGAGGCTAGACAACCGTAACACAACCTGCTATATTTTAACAGTTTTATTAATAATTTTTATGATAGACTAATAAATAGGTCACAACTTTGAAGCGATGCTAGTTTGCTTTAAATGTCACCACAAAACTGCGAGCACATCCGTGGAAAGTCTGTTTCTGTTTTGTTATGGCTCAAATATCTTCTTCAAAATCAGATTAGACATGTTTTTAAAAATTCTGATATTTAAAAAAACAAAACAAAAACATAATGCAGACCGTAAGCATTTCGTTTATTTTAATGAGGAGGTTTCCCCACTGGAGACATGCAGGTGCACTTAATTACGTCAACGTGATAACCGTAGGACACGCCATCATTAAGTATTAAGAGTAACACTGCCAAAGCTAAATGGAACACGTTTGCATTTTTTATTATTTTACGCGGGCAAACAACCACGTTAGTCCAGATATATAAAAGAAGACTCTCCGTTTTCTTCCCTTCACCTGTTTTGTGTGCGCGCATGTGCGCAGTTTCCACTTTGTTTTCCTTTTATTTTGACATGCACAGACAGAGATGAATATTATTTGCTCAGCAGATACCCAGGTACTCGAGCTTTTCTACAAACAAATAGGAAATTTGTCAGGAATTAATTTTCCCATGCACATGCACAGGATCAGTCATACAACTACTGCAGGGATCCTCGCACTGTTTTAAGCTGTTTATTCCAGACCTGCACTTTTTTGCCGTTTTATTTTTTTTACCAGTACCAACCAGCAGCGTTTGCATTCTCTAAATTATTTTGTTGGCTCTTGTGAGATGAGCTAATACAACCTCCAAAGCAAGAAAATGTCTATTTGGGCTACATTGTATTTGTTAGCTTTTGACAAAATAAAGGTGAGAGTCAGAGGAACGAATCTTTTTGATCGTATCAGCATCACTTGATATTCGAGATCAATGCTGGGGTATGAAAATTGCAAGACTGGTTATTTTTATACACACAGTTCTCAGTTCTCAATTACTTTTTTAGGATTGAACAGATTTTATTTACACCAGGGTGATTATAATTTCTCCTATTAGGGCAAGAAAACTGATTTCTGAACAAAACACTGATGTTGGAAGAGAAGGCCTGGATCATTGTGTCCACTCTAATGGAGGGGTGGGGTTTTGGAGCTGGTTGTCAGGTTGAACCTCATCACTTGTCTTTGACTCAATTTTAATTTTTTGACTTAATATAGGATAATTGTTGGATTTGAAAAACTCCTATCGTTCCCATTTAGCCCCATTTGGTCATTTTTAACCTTCTTGCTGTGCTTGGATGCCATTTTTGAATCTTGTTAAATGAAGCATATCAGGGGGGAAAAGTGCAAGCAAAAACGTATGTAAGCTTGTCGCTCGTCTGAGGTTATATATGTACTTTGAATAAATGTGTTTGCAGTGATGTCAGGGAGAACTTCCTTTTCCTTGAGTGCTGACAAAGTGATGCTTTTTCATGTACCTATGATGGTGTGTCCACCAGATATACTTACTTGCTCTCAGTAAGCCACTGTAATTGTGGCAGATAGATTTCAGTTTTTTATGTCTAGCAGTAAAGTGCACAGCACTATCTCTTCCCCTCACCATGACTCCAGTGTACAGACACATTCTCGCTAATGCAAAGACACCGAACAGAATGCATTTCTCCCTGGCCGACTCTAGCAGATTAGATTAAATTTTCATCACAGCAATGCTTTCACCAGACGCAACTTATTGATCTCTTGGACTATGCAGCATGTTTGAAAAGGCGGTAATAGCTTTTAGTAACTGAAAAATTAAGCTGAGTACAGAAACTAAGATCAGGGGAGATGTGAAAAAAGGAACAATCACTTGAGTGACTTGAGGCCTTTTTCTCTTTACAGTATGGCAAACAAGAATAGCACCCTTCGCTGTACTTTCTCAGCCCCGAGCCACAGTTCCACCCTCCTTCAGGGCTTGTCTGTGTTACGGGCTCAGGGCCAGCTACTTGACGTCGTGCTGGCCATCAACGAGGAGCGCTTCCAGGTCCATAAAGCAGTGCTGGCCGCCTGTAGTGATTACTTCAGGTTAGTCTAAGGCATGAGACTTCACACTGCCTAATTTGCATTCATAACTGGAAGCTTTTAGCTGGAATGGAGGGAAAAAAACAGTTACATCCATTTAAAGTTAAATACACATCTCGGTAATGTAAAAATACATTCTCAGTCTCCTGTATGTCAGTGAATTCATATTTGCCAAATGATATAACGATATCGTATATTAGAGAAGCAGAAATTGAGAAAGTTTTAAAACATATTAAAACATTTTAATATTTAGATAATTGTACAATAACATAAAAATGCAGGAAAAGGTAAGCTTACTGCTTTGCACACTAGTTTTTGGTTCATCTGCACCAGACCTGAAACAATGAACAACTCAAGAAAAAAAGGGCCTTTTTTAATTTATTTATTCATTTTATTTTACGTAGAGCAATGACTCTGACTCCATTGCCATTCAACAGTAAAGTAAATGTATGCAGTTTTGAATTCCAAGGGACCGTAAAATATCACGTAGTTTACTTACACGTCCTTGTGTTTCAGAGCTATGTTCACGGGAGGCATGAGGGAGTCGAACCAAGATACCATTGAGCTGAAGGGTTTGTCTGCCCGTGGGCTGAAACACATCATCGACTTTGCCTACAGTGCAGAAGTCACTTTAGACTTGGACTGCATTCAGGATGTCCTCGGAGCTGCTGTCTTCCTCCAAATGGTTCCTGTCGTGGAGCTCTGCGAGGAGTTCCTCAAGTCAGCGATGAGCGTTGAGACCTGCCTGCACATCGGCCAGATGGCCACCACGTTCAGCTTGTCCTCCTTGAAGGAGTCGGTGGATGCCTTCACCTTTTGCCACTTCCTCCAGATTGCAGAGGAGGATGATTTCCTGCACATTCCCATGGAGCGCCTCACCTTCTTCCTTCAAAGCAACAAACTGAAGAACTGCAGTGAGATCGACCTCTTCCACGCCGCCATCAGGTGGCTCCAGTACGACGAGTCTCGCCGGGCTCAAGCCAGCAGCGTCCTCTGCCACGTGCGGTTCCCCCTCATGCGCTCTTCAGAGTTGGTGGACAGCATTCAGAGAGTGGACATCATGGTGGAGGATGTTCAGTGTCGCCAGTATCTCCTCGAGGCCTTCAATTACCAGATCCTTCCCTTCCGACAGCATGAAATGCAGTCCTCACGGACACTCATTCGCTCTGACGTCATGTCACTCATCACCTTTGGTGGGACGCCCTACACCGACAACGATCGCACAGTCACCACAAAGGTGTACTATCTTCCAGATGTCGCATCCCGTCAGTTCAAAGAGCTTACGGAGATGGAGACGGGGTGCAGCCATGCTTGTGTTGCTGTACTAGACAACTTTGTCTACGTCGTCGGCGGACAGCACTTACAGTATCGTAGTGGCGAGGGGGCGGTGGACAGCTGTTTCCGCTACGATCCACATCTGAACCAATGGCTGCGCATTCCACTCATGCAGGAGGCTCGTATCCAGTTTCAGCTAAATGTGCTGAATGGACTGCTGTACGCCACTGGAGGGCGCAATCGATCTGGCAGCCTGTCATCTGTAGAGTGTTACTGCCCAAAGAAGAATGAGTGGTCATATGTGGAACCATTAAAACGCCGGATTTGGGGTCATGCGGGGACTTCCTGTCAAGAGAAGCTGTATATCTCAGGAGGATACGGCGTCTCATTGGATGACAAGAAAACTCTTCACTGCTACGATCCGGCGACAGACCAATGGGACTTCAGAGCTCCCATGAATGAACCCAGAGTGCTGCACACCATGATCAGCACCAGGGATCGGGTATACGCCCTGGGCGGCCGCATGGACCATGTTGACCGTTGTTTTGATGTGCTAGCAGTCGAGTATTACATCCCAGAGAACGACCAGTGGACCACAGCCAGTCCTATGAGGGCCGGCCAGTCTGAAGCGGGCTGCTGCCTTCTAGACGGGAAGATTTACATCGTCGGAGGTTACAACTGGCACCTGAACAATGTCACAAGTATCGTTCAGGTGTACAACACAGAGACAGATGAGTGGGAGAGGGATTTGCATTTTCCAGAATCCTTTGCTGGGATTGCTTGCACACCAATTATACTTCCACAAAATATCACACAGCGCTAAGCAGAAGACCTACGACTGTGAAGATTTATTCCATGTGCTCTTTCTGCCGACTGTTGAGTCAACACAAGGTGTGATCGTTTTGTGTGCGTGAGTGTGTGTGCGTGTTTATATGTTCATATGAAGAAATTGACCTAAAAAGCCACAGTACTGTTATTTGGGTATTACTCTGTAGCTTCAGAGGGTTCGTTCATATTTATTCCACATGAAGGGTCTTTATTTTGAGTTATTCTGAATTTATGAACTAAAGTTATAAATTACACTTGTAGTTGTCTGAGATGTGTTTAATACATAAACTGAAAAGGATTTTTTTTTTTCAAACATTTGTACCATTTGGAAAATAGAAGAGCGGATACTTTAACGAAGCGTAAACGGTAATAGTAGCACTAACTACCCCAAGTTTTATTGATCAAGGGCTTCAGTTACACACAGCACAAATGTCTCTAGACATAATTATCATTTAGAGTATGCTACAATTTTTCCAGTGACAACATTTAAACTCAACCTTTATAATGTTGGACAGCTTGATTGTACATTGGTTTTTTATTTAATTTATTTTTTTGTGCTATGTTGTAATTATTTAACAACCGTTAGTGTTTTAAAGTCTATTTACTAATCAGCAAACCTCGTATCAATGATGGCACACAAACGAGTATTGTATGTGTTTAAACTGTGAATTTTTATTAGTTATTCCACGTTAGTCTTTTTTTCCCTCCTTTTCAAACTACTACTGCCCTCATTTGTTTCAGTTCTTGCTAATGACTCAGACAACATAACAAACCAGTATGGACCTCTTATGGCAGCTACATCAATACTTAATGTGTGTGCATGTGTGTCTGTTGACACTGTTGCTGCTCTCTTTATGTAAAGCAGCTTGCTTACCATAAAAGGTTTGTCCTTAAACAACAGTGATATTTAAATTTTCTGACTGTAATTGTCTGTTAAAATGTGACAAGCAACATTTTTGCACAAATCCTCAAAGTACAATTTATACAGGAAAACATGCTCATGTTATTCACGTCCTATTCTTACTAGTTTTGCACTTTATATCTACAAATGCATATTATGAAGGCTGTTGTAGGTTTAAAAAAATGGATGTTGAATTGGTGAATGAGGATTATTTTTAGTGTTAAAGTCAGAAATGCACAAGAATCAACTCTAAAAAAATCTTATTTGTCAAGGAACTACTTCACTTTGCATTTGTAGCAGGGTGAACGAGCATCTGTCAGTCTGTTCCCGATCCAGTTATCACCTCATTCGCACACGTGTTCTTCTAAATAACCATGGCTAGATGTCATTGTCACTGTAGGCTAAAATCATGTATCAAGTATTAAGGTTATTATTTAATTGAGACTTATGCTGCAGGCAGATGGTCCAAGGTTCATCGAGCCATGCAAAGTGAAGTGTTATGGTTCCTTACCCCTTTTTCCTGAGGGTTTTCTTGCTTGTATATATCCAATTTTAACCTCAGTAAATTCCTCAGTCTTTCTAAGATTTCTCAGCAAATGTGTGAGTGTATAATCTCAGATTATACCAGGTTTTTTTGTGTGTGTGTGCAAAGAGACAAACTTCCTGTTTTTGTTTTGTTTTGTTTTTTCCAGGAACTGGCCGTGTGATGGTGAGAAGCCTCCTCATTTTTTTTCTTTTCTTTTTAAATTTTTATTATTATTTTTTAAACTATCAACTGTCTGCCTTAGTGTGTCTTTGTCTTGTTCTTACCTGTACCAGTAACAGCACATTACATCATTAAAGTGCAATATACAGGAAATTGCTGTAGTCAAAGGGGAATGTACACATGTGTAGCTTTATGTGCATTCTTTATTAAAGGTGAATCATGCTTTAAAAAAGGAACTATTGTTGTTTTTTTGTTTGTTTATTATTATTTTGTACACTCCCACATACAGGAACATTAATGTTTCAGCCAATATACTTCAGTTTTTTCTGTTGTGGGTGTGCAAAGTATTAATGAATTCATAAAGAAAAGTCAGTTTGTTTGTTTTGTTTTTTTCCCCCCCAACTAGTCCACTATTTCTTTATTTCTCATGCTAGTGGTGTTGCAAACCCAGGGATCTTCTGAGAAGTGCTATTGCCAACAAGATTGGCAGCTTTCCAAATAATCAGCCAGGCTGATTAAATTATTTAAAATTAATATTTAAGGTTCCATAACAGCAAATAGTTTTCTGACTTTAATTAATGTGTTGGTTAGCTGTTAGCTTCCTTCATACTGGCCTACAGTAATGTTCCAGGCTCTCCATTGAATAATTTGATCCATTTTTCCAGAAAGGATAATTAAATATTCAAGGGTGTGCAATGTTTTTTGTTTTTACACTAATTTTACCAAAAAAGCTACTGTTGCAGTACAACCTGAAAACACACACACACTCATGCATTATATATGCCTCTCCAGTGTCTGTCCAGAGGCACAGGCCTAGGACAAGCTAAGATTCTGTGCAGGCAGATCCTCGGGCTGGTAAAGCACCTAATCAGCAAACAAAGATGGGGAGCAGGTGGATCACTCATTGATTCATATATTCAGGTTTCATTCCACATATTAATATAAAATAGCTTTTCCTTTCCCTTCAGTGTGTGATAAGTGAGTGTATAGTTGTTACCTTGTTTAGTTTTGTATATTTTTTGAGATCTACCATATTTTTGATGACCAGCAGTTTAGCTTCCTCCAGTGATCCTTTTAGTTTGATTTTACAGTTTGTCATCCAAGTACTTTGAATTTTTCCCAGTTTCTTAAGGTACAATGCTTGCTTGGCTCTTTGGTTAGATGTTCATTGATAAATACTTTATATGCTTTTAATTTTCTCCCTTGTCCCAGCAGTGCATTCTCGTGCTTCTTATTTACACTTAAGATAATAGCTGGTTTGTTGCTGGTGTTTATTCTGGGCACAGGGTGGCATGCGTCGATGTTGTCACAGTCCAGATCAATCCCTTTGGACTGCAGGAAAGCAGCAACCTGTTGTACCATGGAGCTAACGTCCAGCTCCCCTGGTTCCTCACTGCTATTGACAGTCCCTGCCTGAGCGTATGAGCGGGGTTTAATATGAAGCAGTCATTTATCCTGGAATACCGTTGCAGGTCTGCAATCCTTTTCTCTTACTCTATGTTTTAGATGCAGAGGAGCTTTACCACCTCCACAATGTTAAGGATGCTGTTCTACTGCAACCTGATAGTAGACATTCCCTCCATTAGGAAATCAAGAGACTTTTTAATGTCCTCGACAGCTGTCAGAGTCCACTTGGCCCCGTGGTACCCTTCAGTGTTAGCCTAATAGCTCGTTGGCTAGCCTGCAATTACCTCTTCAACTCTTTTAGTCCAATATCCAGTATCAGGGTTGCATTCCAGACAGGGTCATACCAAAAGTTTCAAACAATTAGACCATTGTCCTTGATCCAATAAAACGATGGCCAGAAAATCTACAAAAACCAATGAAAATATACCACAACAGCTCACAATCTCACATAGTGAAGTTTAATTCAATACATTCAGACTTTCATTGGATATATGCAAGTTTTAGTCAGTATATTCAGACTTCCATTGCATATCTTCTAGTTTAATTCAATATGATCAAACTTTCTCGTCATAAACTAGAGCTTCATGCGATATATGTAGACTTTCCTTCCATTCTGGATAGTTCATGCTCAGTTTTTTTCTGTTGTATCCATTGCATTCATTACTGCTTCATTCCATGCTGTTTTTATTCTGTTTGAAAATTCTGTTCTCTTTTATGTGAACTTATTTATTTACTTAACTATTTATAGCATGCATCTGGGGCACACGATTTCCCTTGTGGCAGTGTGTATTTTATCTGCAACTCACCCTGCCGCAAACTCTGGCAATAACTGAAGCAAAAAAGAAAAACATCAACAGACACGTTGACTGTGCGTGATGACGACCGGGAGAGCCCGGAGTGGTGCGCAGCGTAACATTCCATTGAGAAGAAGAGGGGAAAGATGGCGTCCTCTAACAATCCTCGCAAATTTAGCGAAAAAATCGCTTTGCATAATCAGAAGCAGGCGGAAGAGACCGCCGCGTTTGAAGAAGTGATGAAAGACCTGAACATCACCAGAGCTGCGCGGGTAAGACCCCCACAGAGGGGCTGTTTACCTCTCGTTGCATCGCTGTTTGGCAGCTAACGAACACTGCGGAGATGTATCGGAAAGGTTGGGATGCTATGTAAGCTAAAGTTCATATTAGCGTCCTTTGCTGCATCAGTGCAATGCTGCGGAGCGACGTTTCCCCCGCGCCTGTTAAAACAAGCCAGCATTATTTGACTTCCAGCAGCACTAACCAGCTTAGCCTCGCCTGCTGGAGCTGTGGATAATGTGCACCTGTTCTCCCCTGCCTGTGGCTGCTGACATTTCGTTAGCTAATAGACAAATCGTCTGGCATGGTAGTGACCGCATTAGAGCACGTTAGGAAAAGTTAGCTGCGATTTAGAAACGGAATGGGAAGCAATGTTGGTTGACAGAGAGATTAGCCAAACAGATGTTAACCAGCTGTGTGTGTGTGTTTCTTATTTATTAAGGGGAAAGAGGGTAACCCCCACATTACCCGTAACATTATTTTCATAGCATACACTTACGGAGAGCAAAGTCAGCTCTGACTAAATGATCCACATGTCTCGTTTTACTCGCTCTATCTTTAGCAAAGTGTGAATGGCAGCTTTCTCACTACAATGAAAGCACTGGTTGCCTCAACCACTACAAGTGGAGCAGATGTTTTCATTAGGCTGCTGTTTATTATGCCAATTCAATTGGCTCTAACTGAAGCTGCAAGTCCACTGCTGATGAATAAAATGTGGGGGTTTTTTCTAACGCTGAGACATGATGTTCGTTTTACTGTCTGTCTTTTTTTGTTGTTGTTGTCAGTTTACAGAAGTGAATATAACTGTGGATGAAAAGCTCTGGTTTAGATATAGCAGATGATAATCATGTAAAAAAAAAAACAGTAAAATGGAGCTGAAATGGGATTTTTTTTTTTAAAGTTTTAAAATAACTTCCAGAATGACTTGTCATCATTGTTGGCGATTTCTCGCAATTTTTGATGATGAACTAATTGTTTCAGGGCTGTTCGTCTCAAAACATATAAACCATATTGTTGCCAGGAAACGTTGGGGCTAATTGTTGGTCTAGTTGCTGGAAATGATGCCCACTTACCACGCTGCGTCAGTGTAAACCTGAGCTGTACTGTTATTTACTGCAAAGGGGGAGGGGTGGGGGGAATTGAATTTACTACTCAGTTTTATGGTCTCTGCCTGATTTCTTTGTGTTGCCATCCAAACATCCATCCATGGCATCAGTTCTGATCATTTATCCTCACGCATTTCATTTCATATTCGAGGCCTTCCATCACAGTGTTGTTTTTGTTTTTTAATAACATATATGGGTTTTGTTTTGACTACTGTTGTGTGGTTAATGTAGTAGCCAGGTGTGTTACATGGAAAGTGTGACTGTAATTACACCAGCTGTCAGTCAGGTGTCATTCACATCAGCTGATGTGATTTTTCTTTTCTTTTTATTTGCTATTAAAATATGTTCTCTGCCTCCTGATTATTCGTGGTACCGCCACATCTGCCTGGCTCATCACGTTTCATCTGTCAGTTAATGAATTCATCAGTCTTTCATATCCCACACTGTGGTCTGGCATGCACCATTTGTTTTTAGCATCTCTTTTTTTGTGTATTGGATCAGTCATTCACTCATGCTTTCATGCAATTTTACTTTGCACAGTTGCAGTTACAGAAGACCCAGTATTTGCAACTAGGGCAGAATCGTGGACAGTACTATGGAGGCTCACTGCCCAATGTCAATCAGATTGGAAATGGCAACATTGACCTGCCTTTTCAGGTGAGCCCCTGGCCTCTCTCGGCTGGTAAATCAATGGTTTGTTGTAGACCAGTGTGCCCTTCTCAGCTGTTGGTGATACTATTGGACATACAAAGGTTGCAGGTGTCTGTGGTGTTGGTGAAAGAACCCAGAAAATTCCTCTAAAGCCATTAAAGAAAGTCTGCAGGCTTATTTATGGCTGTGCTGACAGTAAAGTGTTTAGACATTACCTCATCGTCAAAGCTGCATAAAGCATCAGGTTTTATCAGGGTCCAAGAGTGAAGGAGAAGACGTGCACTACAGCTGTTTTTTTTTGTTTTTTTTTTGTTTTGTTTGGGGTTTTTTCACCCTGATGCGTAATTTGGTTCCTAAATTTTAAATAGACCATTGCTTGTCATGGCTTTCCATTTTTAATACATTTGCCAACTCAAGCATCAGTATGGGGGGCCCATGGCTTGACTCATTTTGAAACAAACACATGTGCACCATTTATCCTCAGACATTATCCTAAGACACAGTTTTATAGTGTAAGCAATTTTTGTTTTTGTTTTCTTTGTGGGCGGGGCCTCATTCACCTGATGTGTCCACCTCCAGAACTCAGTGCTGGATACCAGTCGGACAACCAGGCACCACGGGCTGGTGGACCGTGTTTACCGTGACCGGAACCGCATCACTTCGCCTCACCGCCGGCCGCTAACAGTCGACAAACATGGACGCCAGATATCCTTTCGTTTCAAACGCACTGTGATGAGGAATGTGTTATTGTTTTGGTCTGATTTTTAAGTCAAAATTCTGATTTGTGTCTGGAGACAAGCTACTTCAGCGTAGCAGACTGCTTTAAATTTAAGCTTTTGGCTGTTTAATTGATCAGCTTTCATTAGTTTTCATGTATTTGTGTGATACGTTTTTTATATATATATATATATATATATATATATATATATATAGTTAGAATAATGAATGACTGAAATTCTGAAACAATAGCCTTTTGTTCTAATGACAGTTTTCATTGCTGACACTATCAGGACTATTTTAAAGTCTTTTAGCTTGTCGTCATGTTATTCCTAAACATTTAGCCAGTGCCATTGATGATAAACAGAAACAAAACAGATAGACATCAGCCACTGATGTTGGGAAATGTCCTCTTAAAATGCCAATATGCAGCCTTGAGATAGGGGCTAAACTTTGTGGGATGAATAGTTTTGAATGTAAGTAAGGCCTCAGTTGCACAGGCCTAGAGACTGTTTTGAGATCCCCTAGCAACTTCTTTGTTGCTAGGGAAAGATGTGTATTTCCCAACTAGTTGGGCGTTGGTTCCTGGAGGTTGCAATGACCAGATAAAATGGATGGGAAAGAGGGCCCCACACCAGAAACCTCCAGGAGCAGTGGTTGCCTGTAGTTTGCCTGGAAAGTGGTTAAGTAGGGGTTAAGGTTATTTGGTCATCCGTGTTTTTATATTGTCATATGGACCAGGGATTGCTACCAGACTGGTTAACAATGATTGCTGTTTAAGGAAACGCAATTACTATTCATCATATGAGATGTGTTAAGATATCATCTGTCAGTAATGGTGCTGAGTGGATTTTAAGAGAGTGAGTGTTTGTTATGCTGCATGTACTGACAGCCTGATATTGAACTATGTAACACGATGCGTTGTAGACAGTTGACAAGACCATCAATATATTCGTCTATTAGATAACAAGATATCAAAGTAAATGTATCAAAGTAAAGCTTGTGTGTGGTTATTTATTATTTAGCAGGTCTTTTGGGCTGATTAGGGTAAGAAAACAAATTTATTTCCCTTGACTAAATTCACATTGACAGCTGTCCTTACAGCTCAGTTTACCTCTCCCCACCGCCAGACACTAGCTGGAGAAGGTAAGGCACCTCCTTTTGTCCATTTGCCAAAATAAGAACTAGGACACACAGCCAGATACAGCGCTCTTCCAAAGATTAAATGACATGACTCTGTGTAGCCTAGTTGATGCACAACTTCTAAAGTAAACCAGAAGGTCTAGAACAGATTTCTGATAGATTTGATGCTGCAGAGCTTGAATTCTGCCAGTATTCATGAGCTGGCATTGGTTTTGCTTGAATTTCATCTGTCTCTCACGTACAGGACAAATTCAGACTCTGCCTTACACCAGAGCGCCATGAATCCAAAGCCCCAGGAGGTCTTTTCCGGGGGATCACAGGAGCTGCAGCCTAAACGAGGTAGAGGAAGATCCCGTTACAAAGACACAGAGCTGCTTTTATTTATTAATGTAGAATGTACTAATGCAGACAGGAAACCTCAAAAGACATAAAGGGGCTGGTGTCACACAGTAGTAGTTCTTGGTGAAATATTTATAAAGTAAATGGATCTCTAGCAAAGTTTCTGCATTCTGGTTCAGCCCTCAGCTGGATGTGGAGGAGTAGCATCTCTGAATGAGGCTGATTCAGGAGGATCTAGAGAAGAAAATCAATAATTAACTGATTATGCATTGATTATGTCTTTTTATGTGTGAAGCTCTGATAAAGCGAAGCCAAGATTAGCTGGCATCCTTTCAGTCTGTCTGATGGTCACCTTCTATTTTTACACTCTAGAATCTGGTGCACAGCACTAAATTCTGCATGACTGGCTCCGATATTGATGACTCATTTTTTTTGGTTTGTTATGTATTTTTGTCATGGCAAGCAACTGTGTCTTGCTGTTTCACTAATTAGTACTGCTGCTAACAGTGCCTGGAACGGAGAACTCGGAGACAAGTGCAGACAACGATGTGCAGAAACAGTTGTGGGATGACGAGAAGGTACCAATGGGACAGGGAAGGGCTGCAGAGTGTACACCAGTGACGCAAGACTTGTGTCTCATGATTGCATTTTCTTCTCAGGATGATTCATCAAAGCCCAACACGTGTGATGTCCCAGGAATCAAGTGAGTGGTTTATGTTGTTTGTTTTATTATTCTTCAAAGAGCAATGCCACTCAAGTATTGTGCATGAAGCAATATGTGGACATTAGTTGTCTGCCATATTGGACGTGATACAGCTAGGTTGCTAGGGAGAAATGTGCGTTCCCCAATTGGTTGGCGGTCATTCCTGGAAGTTGTTGGCTCTCACTGGGTGAAAGAGTTGCAAATGATTTGTGCTCCTAGTGATTTCTTTGGAGTTTGAATTTCTGTGACCTAAGAATTGACAAGAAAACTTTGGCACATGTTTTTTTCCTTTAGTTGGAAGAATAACCATCAACCAGATATAATCCTTTAAATCTCAATCTTAATAAGTAGCCAGGTTTTATTACTGGTGTGTTTTGTAGCGCTCTGGACTAAGTAAACAACAGTTCAGTATTAATCTGCTACCGGTACTCTTTTTTTTCTATAACTGCTTTTTTCTTTTTCATTTGGATGGTTGACTGAAGTTTTTTGTGCATTCCCCATGTGTCAGGTAACTGAGGAAATCCTCCAGATGTTGCTAGTATCGCCTGGGGGAAAGTCCTGTAGTGATAGGCAATCAGGTGCTACTTTTTCTACGAGCACTGTAAAGTACAAACATAAAATGCTTCATAATGACATTTAAAGCAAAACTCCTTTTTCGTGTTAACGTTGGATATTAGAAAAATGGCACTGAAAGAATTGGAAATAAATGGGAGAATTTTGCAAGACCAAATATGGATGGACCACAAAAAAAAAATGGGGGCAAAGTCAGCAATTTCTAACCATTTTATTATCTGATTTCTCTGGTGAGAAAGCCCATGTACTTTCCCATGTCCCAATTTAAAGTTCATTTAGATGATCTGTCAAAATAACAGCAAAAGCAGGTCGGAGTGCAAAGATGCTGAATAAATAAAAAGGCTGGTTAACAGACAGAATTACACAAAATAGAGCAAAACTTAAGTGATTATTGTCATTTATTGGTTAGGAAGTTAACATATTCTCCCATAAATCAGGTTAGGTACAGTTATTTTCACAATAGATGGCCATCACAATAAATCTTAATATGTGTGATTGAATCAATTTCCTCTGATCAGTAAACATTTTATTTGTTGACCTTTTCCACAAAGAAAGTCACAATCTTGTGAAAGCATACAGTAAAATGGATCATTTACATGTGTTCAAAAGACAGTTTAGATCCCCTTTTATTTATCATCCCTCCCCTTATTGAAACTTCCCCACTTTGATAGGATATGAAAAATACACAGACAAATGCATGGTTAAAAAAGCTAGTTGTAACAACATAGTTACAACTGTAACTATGTTATGGAAGCACAGCAGCTACGACGGCCATTGTGACAGAAGTCAGGCTGATTTTGTTAATGACTGCGGTGCTGTTTGCTCTGGTGGTTGCATTTTGGGTTGGGGTGGTTGCACTTTGCATTGTGGTAGTTGAAGCTTGGGTTGGGGTGGTTGCATTTTGGGTTGGGGTGGTTGCATTTCGGGTTGGGGTGGTTGCATTTTGGGTTGGGGTGGTTGTACTTGCTGCATTCACTTCTGGTATCTGTGAAATGGCTGACATTGAAATTGATGGATTAACTTCAGACTCATTGCTACAAATTCTTCGACTGCTTATAATATAATTTGCTGTTATTTGCTAACACTTACTGACAAGCAGAAGCAGAATGAAACAGATCTTGAGAATCATTGTGGAAAAGTCCTTGAACCTTCAAAAATAAAATGATTGATTATTGTTTAATGTTAAATTCACATTTGTGTTTCCCAAAAATTTGGAAATAGCATTAAATATAATCTATAATGACATAGTTTAAATAAATAAAGTATAATATAACAATAGCTCAATAAAGTAAATCAAGTATGAAAAGTGAAATAAATACAATAAAAACTCACTTGATAAAAATCTAAACCAAATACATTCAGTTATTGTCTTATTAGTGTAATTTTCTAAATGACAGAAGTGTCTTTTTTTCTATGTTTCTAATTCATAATGCAATAACATCATCTTTAATTTAGAACAGCATAAACGTTTGTTTTTTTTAATTACTGTAATCATTATACAGCTCTTTCTATAATAATTAGGGCTGGGTATCGTCACTGATTTCTAGAATCGATTCAATCCCGATTCACAAGGTCCCGAATCGATTCGATCCACGATTCGATTTAATTCGATTCGATTTAAATCTGGGAAATTTTGACAGTCAGAAATATTATAATTCAGATCAGTACATTTACATATTTTTGTATCAATAAAAAGGAAGCTGACACACGCAAGACTTTATTAAAGGTGTGCGCATCACAACAGATGCCTTTGTGTCAAAGTAGCTGAAGATAAAACAGAAAAACATGAAGGTGATTTTCCTAGCCTGGGATTTTATAAAAATATTCTGCAGTAGATCAAAAACGAAAGAAAACCATTAATCAACATATGAACATTACCTCTGAAGTTACAGCAGTTTTATTAGAGACATGGCTAAGCGTTTTGCATTTTGAATAATTTTAAAAAGTTTAAATTTGTTCAGTATTGAACAGCAGAAATGAGGTTTTCTTTTCGGAAGAATGTAAAAGGGGAAAAAAACAGCGGCTGACAGCGCTGTAAACAACAGTAGACTGGTGCGTAACAAGCAAGCGAATAATGAAGAAAGCGAAACTGTTCTTGAAGTACAGAGAGAGAGAGAGAGAGAGCTGTGCATCGCGGTGGAAGCAAAACAGTAAAAGTCAGAGTGAATTCATGACGATGTTTATGTGAAGCGTTTGGATGTTCTTTTGCTGCTGGTTCGGTCAATATTGTTTGGAGAGAGATCAAACTAACAGCTTTAGAATCAGCTCATAAAGGGCGTGAACACAAAGCGCGGACCCGCCGACAGATCAGAATCAGCGAGCTGTCGGCTTTCAGCCCCAACCGTGAGAAAGGTGACATCTAACTGATTCTGGTCCGCGGGTCGCGCTGTGTGTTTACGTCTTTGTGCAGAATCCGTGTACCTGCTCTCATTTACTGTCTTAACTGTTTGGTGGTTCTTGAAATTTTGTGAGATGTCACCAGAGATTCTGGCATTTCGGGCAAAATAAATTTATATTTAAAAAATCGATTCAGGATTTTAATGAATCGATTTTACGTTATCCAAGCCAGAATCGATTTTAATCGATGAATCGATTATAAAAACCCACCCCTGATAATAATGTAACTTTTAAATAAAAAAAAATCACTTCCATACTTTTGCTTTAACCCTTTGAAGCCGGTCGGAGCGGGCACGCTCTTTTTTGCTTAACTATTTTTAAATCCTGGAAGCTCTGCAACCGCATAAGCTAGCGCAATGATTTTTTTTTTGCATATGAAACCGGAGGAGTTGTACTTACATCTTATGACATCAGCTTGTCCTAAGTCACAGTTTCCTTCCACATAAAGCTTTGCAAAAATTGCGTAAAAAGCGCTTGCAGGAACAAAAACATAATATTCCAGAAACAGCTTTGCCGATCTGATCAGCTGTTCGTAACACTTCCCACATTGAAACAGACGTCAGCGCGAACGATCGCATGTCCACCATATCCTGCCCGAAACCGGAAGTGACGTTATTTTTGCGGAAAATGTAGTTTTTTACTTGTAGGCCTTAAGAGCCTATACTGGTCATGTTTGACTTTATGCTTTTCTGAATAGTTGCTGGGATGCTTAGAACTCAAATTGCACTGCTGGAAATAGTCTATTTTGATGCACCTGCTGTTTTCTTTGCAAATTTGCATCATAGGATTGTTTTTCATTTTTCCTGCAGTATATAAAAAATGGTGTATCTTAAAAATAAAACTATGAAGACACTCAAAATAAATTTCCTGTTGTTGTAAACTATTTTTTGCAACTTTTTTGTATTTAAAGTTTTAAGGGATAAGCCTCTTAAATTTCTCCAAGTAGAAATATATGTAAAAAACAATTTTTTTGTAGTTTATTGCACTTTTTTGCAATTAATGTAGTTACTATGGACTTAATGCATACATATTATTAAAATATGGGCTATAACAGTTGTATTGATGTATAGCAACTTGAAATGCTCCCAAAAATGGCACTACAGCATGTAAAAATATAAAGTAAGCTCTGGCGGACTTGGTTCTATGGTAGGTCTTAAAGGGTTAAAGCAAAACACAATTTTTTTTCTTTTTTCAGGAAAAACCACATTGGCTTGACAGAAAAGATGGTCATGAACTAATTTGTCATATTTTATTTTCCATATTGTAACAAAGTAAAGTCTTCAGTAAATCTTTCCCTGACTCTAAAGTTTAGTCAGATATTCTAGATTTGAAAACTTACAGTTTAATCGTTCTGAGTTGTCTTCAGTCGTGCCGATGCTCACCAACTCCAGCTGTTTGTTGTTTAATCTCTGACGGTCTGCAGCTTTTATACTTGCACAATGTCGATGCGATGACATCAGATGCTGAACAGAGACACAGCTTGTAAAACTGGTTGACCATCTTTTCTTGCCAGTATCAACAACATGATGTGATGTATATGTGATTTTTATATCTATCTATATAACTATATATCTATATCTATGTCTATAGATATCTATATTTATATAGATATATATATAGGTAGCTACCAATCTATATCTATCTTTTTGTTTGTTTTTCGGCACAGCATTTAAGTAAACAGTTAATAGGTGGATGGTTTATTTAAGCTACTGGGGGGTTTTATGTGATTAAACGTACTGGTGAAGCTTGGATGTGTTTTTGTTTCTTTTTTGGGGGGGGGGGGGTTCAGGCATATGTTGATGTATCTTTAGATATGCAAATGTATACATAAGAGACAGGAATGAAAAAATAGCATAATATAACATATGGCATAAAATAGAAGAGCCAACTGGCGGTCCATCTGCATCTAAAGGACAAAGGTCACTCCTTTGAGGATGCCAATGTTCACATTGTTCACATGGTTTGATGGTTTGAAAGACGAGTAAAAGAAGCCATCTATGTCCACTGTGAATGACCATCTTTGAATAGAGGTGGTGGCTTACGACACCAACTATCTGCCATCTATAAACCAGTTTTGAGATCCTTCCCAGATGCCTTAATGCCCACTCACATCCTGGGCCTTCTGACCTCCGGAAATCACATGATAGGGGGGAGTTTCACAATGAGTTCACCCGAAACCTTGGCTGATAGTGACCTACACCCGTTTTCACACCTTGGCTCGTGTGATTAGGTAGAGCAAAAACAGTCAACATTCAGTTTTTTGTATGAACACGTTTATTCTTAAACACAGCCTGAGCTCTAATACGGAAGCTTTCTTATCATTTCTTTAAGTGGTCTTCAGGAATAGTCCTTGAAGCTTCTTCAAGGACTTTCTAAGAAGCTCTTCTTTGAGTGTTTGCCGCCTTTTGTTTTCGTGACAGGCTGCTAGTTAACAAAGCACCTAAAGAGATAAAGTTTAAAACTGGTTCCCAGAAAGTTGATTCTGTTCATCTGGACGTAGTGTTCTCAGTGGAAGAAAGATTTCGTCAGTCATCCAAGTAACTTCTTCAGTCTCCGCTACCTGCAGGTTTCCCCAACCTTATAAACATTACCTTTGCACAATGACTGAAACTAGCCCACTGCAGCTGTGATGTCAGTTTCACGGTCATTAAAATGTTTCTCCCACTGAAAACGCTACGTCCAGGTGAACAGAATCTTCTGAAACTTCTTGGGATTTACTTACCTGGATGATTGAGCATGCATCAAGATATTTTAAAACTGCTTCTTTGCTAAAAAACCTTGACTGGGGTGCCCTTTTTTATTTGAATGATTCAAAGGTCATTGTCTGAAGATGGTCAGGTTCAAGGACTGGACTGAAAATGAGTGAAAAAGCAGCAAATGTCCAAATAAGAACTTTGCAGAACTATTGCTCAAGAACACTTTCAACAAATTCAAAGAAAATCTGGCTCCTTGGAAGCAAAGTAGAACAAATTTAAGACTTTGCACAGTATTGTAATATTTTCTGTTATAGGCTCACAAATCACAAATTATGTTTTGACAGCTGTACATAAAAAGAAACACGAAATGTGCTGTCAGTTCTCAGAGACGTCACGAAAGAATTTGCATCTTTTTTGCTTCTAAATTCAAATAATATCCACATTTAAAGGTTATACAAGAAAATAAACAAAAAAACTAAATGCACGCTCATTTGGTTAGTCAAAAATGAAGCAAACTATTATGAAACCCTGTCACTCCTGCTGTGCACTTCTGTGTAACTCGTGTTAAGCCTCCATGTTACAAGTTTACAATTATGTGCTAGAAAAAAACTGGAAAAATTGCTAAAAGCAACTTTTCGGTGGGACACAATACCCATTAGGTAATTAATCTAGAAGAAACGTTATTACAAGATCATTATGTTGTGCTGTAACAGGAGTGGCTTACACATACTCGTTCCCAGGAGACACAAATCCCTTGGTGGTTGCACCAGAAACAATATCTGGCATCAAAATCTGCCAGATGAGCTTCCTTTGTGACCAAAGAATCAGCCAAAAGAGCCTTTTTTAGATTTCCTATTATTAGTAATAGATTATCGTTCCTGCTTCTCTCTAAATGAAGTCTGCTTGTGTTTGCTGTATTTGGTTCAAACTGACCAAAGCAAAGCATGAAACAGGTCTTGCAATGATTTCTCCTTGCTAGAAACTGAAAACATTTTCAAGAAAGTGAACTTACGAGACACAGAATACACACTGAGAAAGGATTGTCAGCTGATGGAAAATTCTAGCACGGCTGGGAATTATTTATCTGTGGGCATCACTGAGTGAAAGCACAACAGGCTTCAAGCTTGTTGGTAGAGCGCTTTATGCTAAGGACAACTAAAAATACAAAAAGAAAAAATAATAATAATATTAACAAGAACAATACATAAAAATATATATTTAAAAACAGAAAAATTGCATAAGAAGCACAATCTGAGTATTATAATTCAAATTATACAGAAAAATGAAAATCGACTGTCATACTGTGGCACCCACCCACTGTAGGTGGGTTATAAGAAGTATTTAAAATAGCATTTAAAGCAAACATGCTACCCACTGTCACCTAGCTGTTGTTGCCTTTTATTAAAAATGCTCATATGCTTGGTCACAGTCTTGTTTCGCACAAGCTGTTCTTATGTCTGATAGAAAATGTGCTCTTTTCAGCATATTCCCCTCGCCAGACCAGGAGTTGAACCCATCCGTGCTCCCAGCCGCACATAACACCGGCGGTTCGCTGCCCGATCTGACTAACATTCAGTTCCCCCCACCGCTTTCTACCCCGCTGGACCCCGAGGACACCGTGGCCTTCCCCTCCCTCAGCACAGCCAACAGCACGGGCAGCCTCACCACCAACCTCACCCACCTGGGTATAAGCGCCGCCAGCCACGGTAATAATCAACATTTTGTGTTCATAAAAGGGGTAAAACGGGTAAATTTAACAAAGCGTCGGTATTGTACCGACCAGTGTTGTAGCACAGAAATTTAGCTTTAAGTGGAATGTGTTTGTTTACAAAGGAGAACCACTAAACACTTATGCAACTTTCCAAAGAAAACATAAAAACATGCCGGTAGTTTTCATACAAATGACAACAAAACAGCAGGATTTAATTTGATGCTCCACAAGTGTTGAGTCTAGCTCTGCAGACGGCACGCAGTGTGGCCAACAGGATCTAATTCAGCATCAGTTTGTAACAGTCTCTTATGTTGTAACACCTAATGTGTAAAATACCAAATGTAGGGGCTTGTGCTTTATCACATTTATGCACTTTTACAGACTTTTACTTTGACTTAGACTCACTCTTCTGCACTCAGTATCAGTCCCTACCGTGCAGGCATTTAAAGTTGGTGGTTTTTGCTGTTTTACTTTTTCTGATGTTTCTTATTTACACCAGTTGGTGCATTAAAGCTAAGTTGGAGACAAAAAACAGGTACGTGTACATCCATAGTTTCTTTTCTTCTTTTTTTTTTTGACTTCCCAGGGATCCCCACTTCCTCTCAGCCCACCATGACCGTGACTGCACAGCGCCGGCAGCCACCGGTGGTGCCGCTTACCCTAACCTCTGACCTCCATCTCCAACAATCTCCTCAGCAGCTCTCACCCACCCTTTCCTCACCAGTTAGCATTACACAGGTAAGGATTAATTAAAATTAGTTTCATTCTCTTTCAGGAACAATGTATTTGTATATCCAAGGTATTTGGACCAAAAATGGATGAAGTCAGAAATTTAAAAATAGTTATTGCACTTGCATCCCGATGTATTGAATTTGAAACAAATAAGTGTCATCACTTACTGCAAAAAGAGGTCACATTATATTAACCCTTAAGGATTTTTCACATTAGTCTATGGTGCCGTTTCAAGTCTTTTTCCATTAATGATTAATTATATTTTGTAGGTTTTGTGCACAGAATAAATTACAGAATAAAATACTGCATTTTAGGATATGCTACATTATGGTCAAACTCTCATTGGTTCAGTATTTGTTTATGTCCAGATAGTCATCAGTAGAAAGGAATGACTGGTTGTGCCACAATTTTCTCCAGCTAAACAAAAACAAAACTGAGGTAATAGTCTTTGGCGCCAAAGAAAAACGATTACAGGTCACCAGAGAACTTCAATCTATACATCTAAAAACCACAAACCAGGCGAGAAATTTGGGTGTAGTGATGGATGCAGACCTAAACTTAGAAAAACACATTAAGACAATAACAAAGTCAGCTTACTATCACCTCAAGAATATATCAAGGATAAAAGATCTGATGTCTCAACAGGACCTGGAAAAACTAGTCCATGCATTCATCTTTAGTAGGCTTGATTACTGTAACAGCATCTTTACAGGTCTACCTAAAAAATCAGTCAGACAACTACAGCTCATTCAGAACTCTGCTGCTCGAGTCCTCACTAAGACCAAAAAAGTGGACCACATCAGTCCAGCTCTGAGGTCTTTACACTGGCTGCCTGTCCGTCAGAGGATAGACTTTAAAGTTCTGATGCTGGCCTATAAAGCTCTGAATGGTTTAGGACCAAAATACATCAATGACCTCCTGACCCAGTATGAACCATCCAGATCCCTCAGGTCATCTGGATCCGGTCTTTTATCAGTTCCCAGAGTCAGAACCAGACACGGAGAAGCTGCATTCAGCTTTTATGCTCCTTATATCTGGAACAAACTCCCAGAAAGCCTCAGATCAGCTGAAACACTCAGTTTATTTAAATCCAGGTTGAAGACTCACCTGTTCTCAGCTGCATTTGAATAAAGCACCAAATCCACACTTTAAGCTTAAATTTCAAAACTAACATTTAACTACTGATTTTATCTACTGTTCTGATTTTATCTGTTTTGATTTTATATACTGTTGTTTGTTTGTTTGTTTGTTTGTTTGTTTGTTTGTTTGTTTGTTAATTAGTTAGTTAGTTTATTTGCTTGTTTTATTCAATTTTAAATCATGCTTTTTATTTGTTCTTGTTTCTAATGTCTCTGTAAAGCACTTTGAATCACCTTGTTGTTGAATTGTGCTATACAAATAAACTTGCCTTGCCTTGCCTTGCCTTTACAAAGTCAGGCATGAGAGAGCAACAGAGTCGGTATTGTAGGGAGGCCGTGGTGGATGAGCGTGACACATTTACATATTTATCAGCTTAGTTGATCTTTCTTTTTTTTCCAGTATTCATTTGCAGTCTGGTTAAGTTAAAGAAACACTACATGGCTATGTTGATTTTAGCAAACTTTTACTTTGAAGGAGACTTTTCACAGTTCCAGTTGAGTCTTTGCAGTCAAGTCGGCAAATTGCAGGCATGTGCCGAAGACCAAAGCAATCGCAAGGAGGTTGTTGGTGCAGCACTGCACCAACAACAAATTATCTTTGCAAATTATCTTTGCAGATAATTTCACCTGGTACTTTCAACTGGTTCGAGAATACATACGTTTCCTTATCAGCTAGAGGTTGCCAGGGGGGTCGCTAGGCCCTAAGTGACTGAAATCATCTGCAGTAATGTGTTCCTATGTGTAAATAGCACTGTTGGATGCTGAGAACAGGCTCTTAATGATATCTGTGTCTTTGTCCTTATGCTTTTAGTACAGATCCATAAATTGTAGTGCTTTTGAAACGTCAAGCTGTATACTAATGAGTATTCAACACATACTAGGTGGTTAAAGATAAGATAAAACATTTAAACACCACACCCCTACCCTCCAGTTCATGCAGCAGAAATCACTGCTACTTGGACTAATTTATCCCCATCGTTCTGCAGGTCATGCCAACAGAGTCATTGACCCTGGAACAGCAGCTTTCTCAGTACCCTCTGTTCAACCAGCTGACAGCTCAGGCTCAGGCTCAGCTGATCAGTGACCTCCAGAAGCAGCAGGCCCTGCCACAAGGCATCCAGCTCATTACCTTGCCAACTCTGGCCTCCGCTGGTACAGCGTCTGCCACTGCCAGCAGTCCCTCACCAGACAGCCAGACCACTGGCAGCATGAGCATCAGCTCGGTAAGATGCAGTTTAACAAGAACGTGGAAGCATAGATAAAAATCTGATGACATGATTGAGATAATTTTGCTTATTTTTAAGCTGCTGTTAATTTTACCACTTTGATGATGCTACCCTAAATACATCGCAGTAAATATCTGCACATCCTTTCTATGCTAATTTATTTCTAATTATATAGATTAACTTAGCTAAGAAGCATAAACACATATTACTCTTTGCTACACGATGTCACTGTAAAGTTGTTTGATGTTAACATCTTTGTAAATGATGGTTTATGAAAAAAGAAATATGCATTTGGCCGTTCTTTAAAACACAAGTGTTTGAGGTATAATCAGAATGTTTAGGCTTTACCCTAACTGAACATTACCCAGTCTCTTCAAGAACATCCTGGATCACTTTAAGCCCAGCTGGTATTTTATTTAGTTGGTTTACCTGGAACTCTTTTTCCGCCTCCCTTTCATTTGTAAATGGTTGGACTAGATGGACTGCACTAGACTAGGTGTTTTGTTTTTCACTGTTGAGTGCTCAAAGCACAGACTTTGAGCTTTGTGCCTGAACAGTGCATCAAACTTGTGTTTCTTTAACTTGGTTTTTTAAGGAGTCAAATTTAACAGGAGGAAGTGATCCCAAACATCCCGGACTTCACTATAGTCTATTCTAGCTTATACCACATTTGCACATGCAAATGTACATTTCCATGCAGGCTCCCACACATATTCCACAGTGGCGACTTTTGAATTTTTCCTTGGAAAATGTGGCTTTAGGTGTAAACAGCTGAAAACATGTATTTTGTGGAAACCTACCTAGTACCTAGTTCTCTTCAACACCGATAATCATCCACAAACAAAACATCCACACATTTGAGCTTGAAATAGAAGTTGATGAAAAGGTCAGAACAACATTTCCAGAGACCGGTGTAAAAATTGCAGCATTGCTGAAAGTGATCCAGAGATGCACTCAGATATGATTTTAAATTCTTAATAGATCAAAGTTTAATCAGCTAAGGTCTTTGATTTCCATGGACTAGCTTCCTGAGCTTTTTAGTCCTACCTCATATGTTTTGAGCAGACCCTAAATTGATGCCTTCTCACATGTCATCGTTTTTAGACTTGTGTATGACAGGCATGAAGCTTAGTGCTAGCTAACCCTCTTCCCTCCAACAGTACCGCAATCAGACTGGCTCACCAGCCACTCAGTCTCCAACCTCCCCAGTCTCCAATCAAGGCTTCTCCCCTGGAGGCTCACCTCAAGTAAGGGCCCACCCACCGAGCTACCTGCTGTTTGGGGAAGGGCTTTGCTCCTGGGGGAAAGCTAATTGTAGAGAGTTAGGCTGCTTTTCATTCACTGTGTCCACACTTAATCACTCATGCCGTCAACAGCTGCATAGCTCATTTCTTCATCAGCACTGCCATCGTTCACAGCGTGCATGGCAACATATTGATAGCCTATTGATGGAGGCTCTGACACTTTGTAGCCTTAAAATATTCATCTTGTATCCTCAACCATTACAGTTTCTCACATGTAATTCACCCAAACTATATTCTCTGTGTCAGATATATTCTGAGGAAAGTCTTGGTTTGTTTGTTTTTTCATGGGTGGGGGACATGCCAGGCTGGAGCATGTAGGTGGCAAGATACGTACGTGCAGGAAAAAATATCTGCTTTGTTGTCACATAGTCAGGTCATCATCATGCAAACTTTATGCTAGGGAGATAACCTTGTTGGCCTAGCCTAGGGGTAGGCAACTCCAGGCCTCGAGTGCCGGTTTTAGATGTATCCTTGATCCAACACAGCTGATCCAAATTGCTAAATGACCTCCTCAACATGTCTTGAAGTTCTCCAGAGGCCTGGTAATGAACTAATCATTTGATTCAGGTGTGCTGACCCAGGGTCAGATCTAAAACCTGCAGGACACCGGCACTCGAGGCCTGGAGTTGCCTACCCCTGGCCTAGCCGTTCCATCCCAGTGATTTGGACATTTACACTGTAACACAGTGTAAATGTAGTTTTTTTTAAAAGGCAGTTTAATTACAGTTAGTTTCCAGAACATGCATCCTTGTTTCATCTCTATTGTTTTTTCTTATTATTTGAAACCGTGGAAGGGGATCTTATGTTGTTTGCCTCTGTTTTGGACTTTATATAAAGACAAAGACTAGATGTAAAGCTCACAGGGGCTAACAGAGGCTAACATCAGGTAACAGAGGCTAACAGTAGCTAAATGAGGCAAAAACGGCATTGCTACTAACAGTTCAGCATATTCTCAACAGCTCACTTACTATGTGGAGACAGTAATTCATGGATGCCACTTGTAGTATCAGTAGCATTTTATTCACTACCCCTGCTAACTACATATGTGTTCAGTTCGGCTTTATTTATATAGTGCCAAATTACACCAACGAACGCCTCAAGGCACTTTCTGCTGTAAGGTAAATCCTAGGTAGGTGTGTATATTCAATGAGCCCAGACAACTTTCCAAATATACCAGAATATAATAAATATTATTTAAAAAAATAAATAACTTTACCTTTTTTGCACTGGAGTCCCTACAGTGGAGGTGAGTTGAGTGTTGCCACGGTAGTATGATGACAACAACCCATCTGAATTAGTTTTTGTCTTGATCTGGGCTGTCGTGGTCCTATCTACGAGGATGGGACAAACTGAAGCACCCTGGTTGTTTGTCATTTATAATAAAACTGTAAAGTGTGCTTTCAATTTTAATAATAAACTAATCATTAAAGAGTGGCGCTATTGCATCTTCTGTTAGCCTCCTCTTTTTGTGTTTAACCATGACAGTCGTGGTCACGAGGTCCATTTGCTTTGCTCGCTGCTCACTCTGACAGCTGTGACTTTGTGTGCTGCTTGTGTTTTTTGTTACTCCATCGCTGAAAGTGTCTGCTTGTGAACTCAAATATTTTCTCTTTCTGTAAAGATTTGTGTTATTATTGTAGCCACTGCAATGGTGTATTTCTCATATATATTTTTGGGGGTTGTTTGTGTTCCTCCAGCACATCCCCGTGGTGGGCAGCATATTCGGCGACTCCTTTTATGATCAACAGCTGGCATCGAGGCAGACCAACGCTCTCTCTCATCAGGTGACACGTAACGTTAAGTAAAAGGTTTTCTTTAGATTCTCTCTGACTTCAATGTGTGTAACGCGTACAATTTTGCTTTTTAGCTCGAGCAGTTCAACATGATCGAAAACCCCATCAGCTCCACCAGCCTTTACAACCAGTGCTCCACCCTCAACTACACGCAGGCAGCCATGATGGGGCTCACTGGGAGCAGCCTACCCGACTCTCAGCAGCTCGGCTACAGCAGCCACGGCAACATCCCCAACATCATCCTAACAGGTAGCCACAGCATCTGTGTGTGTTTGCCCTTTGATACATTAAAGGTTCTTTGCATAAATGCCAAGCATCCGTCAAAACATCGGTGATGAGCAAGAAACGAGGCCCCCCTGTGCTGGTGTGTTGCACATGACTGAGATTTCAGTCAATATATGCTCTATCTGGGCTAAGGTAAAGAAGTCTAAAGGCAACTGAGCCGAAACTAACAGCAGAATTCTCCAGAGACCATACGAGGGAACAACTTCTTTTAGACACTTCCACATTTTACTAAATTGCCAAGGTTTCTTGTTTTATACACTTCTATCATCCAGTCTAATAAACAACACCAAATAAGAGTCGATAGCAGAATAAACCGTACGTCTGTGCAGAGTTGGTGTACTATCATCAAAGTAAACCTTCCAGTGACTTGAACGTTTGTCTTTGGGTTTTAAAGGTACTTTGCAATCCACTTGTGCAGTAGTTCTAAAATAGGATCTCTGTGGTAGGGAAACATGTAGAAATACTTGTCCCAATTTCGCTTGAATCAGTAAAAACTCTAACCCGATTCTTGCCAGGCGTGCACGTTGTTCTCAGCACTTGTATTTCTCAGTCACAGGTGAGTCTCCGCCAAGCCTGTCCAAAGAGCTGACCAACTCTCTTGCGGGAGTTGGCGACGTCAGCTTCGACGCAGATTCTCAATTCCCTCTGGACGAGCTGAAGATCGACCCGCTCACCCTGGACGGACTGCACATGCTCAACGACCCCGACATGGTGCTTGCCGACCCCGCCACCGAGGACACGTTTAGAATGGACAGGCTGTGACGTGAAGAAAAAGAAAACTCGTTAATGGAGAGAACCAAAGGGCAGGATGATCCCTCTTCCTCGTTGCATGGCCGTCCAGCTGTCCGACTTTGCCCTTTGAAACAATGCGGCACCAAAAGACAACAGGGGGGAAAAAAGACATCCAGCGGCTCGCCGGGGGGAATGCCTCGCTGTCGTTTTGAATGAGATTGGTCGCTCAGTGCTTTTGCTAGCCTACTGTGTTTACAGTGTACCATTACATGCCACATATATTCCAAAAACGCACATTTGGCGGTTTTCTTTTCATATCCACTTTATTATTTATTTTGTTGATATTTGCTTGTAGCAGGAAGCTGCTAGGACATTGGGCGAAACTGCACCCGATATAAGCGGCCGTGTTTTTAAGAAAAAAGAGAGCGAGAAAAAAGAAACCGAAAAAAACATGGTCGCTTTGCTAATACCGTGCAATGAAATAGAACGGTTTTCCCATCATGCTATAACGGCTTTCTATTTCACACTCAAAGCTTTATTTTTGACAACCAAATGTTATTTTCATTGTGTACTTGTGTGTTTTTATGCTTCATCTATTTATATGTTCTATTTATTTATTTGGTTAAAGATTTTATATTCCATTTCATAATTTCAATTTGATGCCAAAATGTTTTCTGTAGGCATCGTGTAATATTGCACTGATGTAATTTGTGTCTATTTATTGATTACTAACATATTTATAAATGTGTTTATTAAGCTATTTTTGGTTTATCGAGGAGTGCAAAACCTCCCCATAGTTGCCCTTCGGTGTTCAGTGTGCCATTTTCTGATGTAAGATGTGGCGACCGTTAACCATGCTGCAGCCCAACAGTCCAATCCAGATACGACAGTTTTTTTTAGCACCGCTCCAAAAAATGCTGCGTGCTCCGGAAATGCGTTGGCTTAAAGCCACACACGTGATCTTTAACTGAGAAAAATCATCAGGAAGAAAAACAGAAGCATCTAAATTTATTTTCTCCTGATGAAAAGCCAGAATACATACATATATACACGTTCAGGCCGACCCTCTTCTCAGTGAAGGAAGGTGTCTGTTTTTAAACCAGAGATCACTGAAATCTTTTAAAGTCGTCACTGTGAAATCACCTGATTTTGCCTTACGGGAGTATTCTACTGTTCTACTTAAGTGTCTAACGTGACAGCGTATTTTCGTAACTTACTGTAACGTTTTCTCGTATTTGAGAGAAACTTTTGGTCAGTGATGTTTGTGGTTATGTTGTGTAAGGTTTGACAAATCAATGTACTGTATTTTGTAGCGGTACACTTTATAGCCAAATTGTTGGATGTTTTCTAAAGCGGGGCAAAAACGAGAAAAAAAAAAGTCAAAGGCGTGTTTGAAGTGTTCGAGATGGAGCGCAATTGTGGGGAGGCTTTTTGCTCCTTTACAGGGAAGCTCTAACAAAAACGCAGCTGACTCGACGCGTGGGTATTTCTTACTGAACTACTTGGTTTTCATAAGCTCCACGCTTCTAGTTTATGAGAGGATGGGATAAAGTAGACAAAGTAGAATATGGCTATATAAATCTATTTATATGCTAAGTATTGTGTGCAATCTGAACACTACACAAATCGGCGGTGTAGCAGAGTCACATCGTTTGAATACGCAGACAGACTTTAAGGGGTCAGTCAGCCCGCCTAAATCTTTTGTCAGAGTTTCCCTGAGAGTCACGTGCAGTCTGTGGGATCATGTTTGTTATATTGTAACGTTTGTGTACAGATGTGCTAATATTTTTACTCACAGCGCTGATGGGAAGAGTTCCCAAATCCCCCTTGCTGAAAAAAGAGAAAAAGGAATCACGTTTGGTTTACCTCTACAGCTGGACGGTTCGTCTCAGTTGAAGTGTTTTCTTGTCTGCTGTAAACCTCCATCAACGGTTTTTGTTTGCCTTCAACGGGCCTGTGATTCCTATGCAAAATGAGACAAATAAGATGCTTGAAGGAAAAAATCCACCTCTGGTGTTTTATTAGCTAACAGAGTTTGCACGTTAAGCTGGATTTATTCTTTTTGCAGGCGAGCAAGCAGTGTGACTCTTGTATTACAGATGGTAGACTTTGGAGATGTCAATTTTATTTTAAAGAGAAACATTATTGCAGATTAAAATGGAACCTAAAATGTCAAACATGGTAAATGTCGTGCAGGCCGTATAATATTTTAAGACTTTAAGGGCTTTGTAGTTTATGACAGAATTAAAAATCACCTCACTTAAAAACTGGAATTGGGCGGCATCTCTTTTAAAGACTAAACATCGTGGCTCTACGCTAGAAAACTGACACTATTGGGAGTGTGCGCGTGTAGGATGTTGTAGTGTGTCGTGGTGGTGCTAATGACAATCAACAAGTGGAATACAAATTCATTTCGATACCAGAGAAGCATAAATCCAGCTTACTTTTGAAGTTTTGGCCTCAAAAACTGTAAATTGTGATTTATTTAATTACCTGAATCTCCCTCTTCGTCCTGTGCGACTGTTGAACATGGTGCAACATTGCTGCTCTAGAAAGACACCCTTTGCCCCTGACCCTAAATGAACCCGTGTCACACGAAGAAAAATGCGACACACACTAATTCTGCTTCGTGTAAAGCAGCTAACGTTGGATTTTTCCTTCAAGCCTCCGAAACAAACGTGTAGAAAACACACTCTACGGATTACATTTCCAAAGGTTTGTGTACCTAAAAGATATTAAGCGTCACGTGCACTGTCGTGCTGCCAATAACGCCAGTGATTTGAGCTTTCCTGCCATCTCCTTCGTCCTGCTGAAGTCATTGATTCACTGACCTTGTACATATGCTATAGCTGAAACAAAATGCATGACTTACCTGACAGTCAAAACCTCTAAATGAAGGCCTTCTATAGCTCTGCAGGTTTGATTTGTGTAACGTAACACTACCACAAAGTCTAAAGGGATGCATGTAAGGGTTTCTCCTGTTCAGTGACTCTGTTACCTCCATCTCTGTACAATGCTACTTGATGAATGATAAAAGAATGTATTTTAAGTGGCAGTGTCCTAGTTTTAACCCTTTGCCAAATGAACCCGACGATGTTTGGTGCGTTTGGTCTGTCAGAGAAGGCGACCAGGCTTCCATTTCTCTCTGCACTCTTTCATTTGCCCCTTTTCTCCTTTTAAGGAATCAGACTGTTGCTTGTTCCACGCTTTCTCCTACTACTGTAGCATCTCTCTGCGTACGAGTGTAAAGCGGTCCCTTCTTGTATAGAAAGACCTTGCGGTCGTTCCGGCCCTCTCCTTGGCTTTGTTGATGGCGGGATCCGTCCCGTGGAAGTTGCAGATTGGCACGTGCGCTGATCGTTTGCATATGTGAACTTGACTCTTCTGACGCTTCTGTGTTACGCAGTCAGCCGCATGACATGATAGACACGTCGAGCAGATTATTATAACATGTTATGTGCAGGACTTTGATCTCGCTATGCTGAAGTGGAGTGCTTTTCAAGACACCGGATATGATAGTTTTTGTTGTTGTTGCCTATCATGTCACGTTCTGGACTGGGTAAAAAGCAACTGTGTGTGTTGGGTTTTTATTTTTATTTTCTTGGTTTCTTTCTTCGTTTTGTTTTTTTGTGTATGTGTGTGCAACGTTTAGTCCACTGGTTGCTTCGCACTTTATTTGTGATTTCCTGGCTTTTGAGCAGAGACTGTTCTGCCTGACGTGAATGCTGACTGTTTCACACCAGATGTATACTCCGGAAATATTTTCATGTCAAAGAAAAGATGAATTCTCTATTTTCCTTTGTAAACTATATTTTGGCTTGTCTTGTTTTTTAATCTGTGAAGATCTTAGGGGATGCAAAACTAGAAAGGGCTTACTCCAGTGCAGCTTGTGTGCTTGTGTTGGAAAGGATAGGCATTCCGAATGTGTTTCTTTGTTGGTCACACCACACACACACACACACACACACACACACACACACACACACACACACACACACACACACACACACTGATTCAAACACTAATTAGCTACATATGTCACAGTCACACTAGAGTAAACAGTGGTTTGAAAGTGGTATGCAAGCACTCAGAGTGCGTTGCCATCTTCACAGGAACTTACTGCTGTTAAGATGGCTTCAGGCTGGTATGACTTTGCGATTGAATAGGGTCAAAGGGACTATTACATGGAGTCTGTTGGTGATAATGAGACTTGGCTACATATAAAACTTCACATTGGGCATTTAGAGTCCAGTGAGAACCTCAGCGATATGAACAGAATACAAACAGTTTGCAACCAGCTGAGTCGAGCCCACTGTGGCAACTCACAGATGAGTTGTGCTCATCGCCGCAGACCGACTAAGATTGATTGCACCGTGGTGGCAGTTTTGGCTGCATTTGAAAATTAGAGACCAATTGCCCCCCACAAGGCGATCTGTGCAGAGGTGGTGCGCGGTCAGCCTCGGGTGCAACTAATTATGGTTGGTCTCCGACAGAAAATAAATAAGTCAATGCATTCATGGGGCAACCACCAATTTTCCTTTTCTAGGCGCAAGGAGGTTCCATCCTGTTTTTACTCTACTGTGACTGAGCCATTAAATACATATGCTGCCAGTAACAGTTCTGCAACACAGTCTGACTTTACTCTAGTAGCTAAAACTCGAAACTACTGGTTTGTCATATTTTTCCTGTCTAAAATATCCACCCACAAGCCTAACAGTTAAAACAAGAACATGTACTAGAGAGGAGCTCGTGCTGAACTCACACTACTTAGAAACTGCTGATGAGGTGTGTTAACGCCTTCTTTGTGGTTTTATCTAAAAGTAATTAGAACTCTGGTAATAGACTTGACTTCATGCAAGGCAGCTAACACTTTAGTTTAAAATTAGTAAAAGAGACTAAAAATGTCAGGTTTGTTGATCAGATTTGAAGTAATTTCACAAAATAGGCCGATCCTGAGACGACATGGTGAAATGCAGAGAGCTGGGGGTCCATTTATTTCAAATATAAGATGCACAGGTCATCTGAAAATGTCTTTTTATGTCTGATACACTGTTTAGTTTTGAGACTTTTGCTTATTTTAGTCTGAGACGTCACTTACTTGAGGTACTTCTCGGCACAGCCCGTTCCCTTTTTTTGCCATAAAAAGGCACAAACTGCATTTTTGTCACAAACTGAAAAAAGTTTGATGAGTGATGCTCAAACAGGAGCGTGCGATTAAAGGTGTGCCCTCAGTCCCAGAATACAAGGAAAGAGTTGCTGCTTGTTCCCAGAGACTTTAGGTTTGACTCAAATGTCCCTTTAATAATATGGGGTTTTATAAATGACTCTACAGTTAATTAAAATGTGTAAACAAAAATAAATAAAACAGAGTTTAAGTTCCACTTAAAGCTTCTAGTGAGAATAGCATTATATCACTGTTGTCCTGTAAGTCGTAGTAACAGAACTGTAGTTATTTATTTGTTGCCATGTGATTCTCTTTACGTGACCATTTGTTTATAAGAAAAAAAAAAGTCAAATTAAATTGAATGTGGAAGACAGATTTTTCTCTGCACATAGTCTTGATTTGCAGAATATGCCGATTAAAAAGAAACTGTCCAGTGTCGCATCACAGCGTGTTGCTGTGGACATGCATGATGTTTCAACCCTGTTGTATATTGTCTTTGCTATTGTTTCTATTTTGTAATCTGTATTTCCAAATGCAAATTTAAAAGATTATTTTGGATATGTGCATGCTTGTGACTTGTTCAGAATGTTAATTTCCACTAAAAGCTGTTGAGTTTGAAAACAAACAGTCAAGTCTGTTACTTAAAATCACGTTCGGCTTGTTCCTGTTTAATAACATATAATACCTATAAAGCCAATTTTAAATTGAATGATCATCAACATAATTTTACTAAAGTAAATGTAATTTACCTTTCTCTGTTATAGACTGTGCTATAAAACTTCTCGGTCTGAGAAGTCGAGCTGATTCTTAAGTGCTTTAAACTTGCATTATTTCTAGCCAATTTGTATAGAAGTCTATAAGAAACATGACCTTACTGCTCACTCGATTTATGCCCACAGTAAACAGTTTACTCATAAATGTATTGTTTCAGCTGCTAGCTTCAGGTTCTCTTTAATACAATTTAATTTTTATTTTGTAAATTATTTACCCATTTAGAGTAAAATTGAGAGAAAAGCATAGCCTGCTTTGGGGAGTGACTACATTGTCATATACAGATCCCTTATGGTGAATGTCCAGTGTCTTAACGACATCTAGTTTAAAACAAAAAACAAAAAAACAAGATGGTAAGCGCTATAATCCCCAAGTGGATGCATCTAAACAGGGATATTAGATGCATTGATATCCATGGTTTCAGTATGCACAGACATCAGATTCCCACACAACAACAACATTTATTCATTAGTGACAGTCCAATCTTTTCAAGTGGTTTTTCTGAAGTGGAAAATGTTATATAATTTTTAATCTAACATTATACCACTTCCCTTTGAACACATATTACCGTTGCTCTGCACCACAATCGATCAATTTTCACTGGAGACATTTCCAACACTTCTGCTGGATTTTTAATTAAACTTATCGCCGTGATGATCTTCTTTCTGAGATCCAGCTGTGCATTGGAAAGCGTTCTCTTTGGGCCTGTTTGTTGTCATCAGGCTACCAGCTGGACCTGCTGGGCTCTGTAGGCATCAAAATCCTCTGGAAGAGTGTCTGAAGAAACACAGTGGAAAGCCAGTTCACAATTTAGTTTGAAAAATCACACATTTTGTGGCAGCATTCATGGCTCTGCTAATAATAGCATACTTCCAGTCAGTGCATAACTGGTTAACAAAAACACACCAAATAACCAAGTTATCCAACATCAGACATGACTGGCTTCAAAAGCTAGCAGGGCACTTGGAGAGCGAATCCTCTGCAAGGTAAAAGCAATATTTTTCATATTTAAGAAAGTGTTCTAAATATAGCCACTAAAACTGAAATGGCTTATGTTTGATTGCTTTGTGAAATTTGGCTCGGTATTTCCTGCTGACAAAGAAACAAATGGCACTAGTTCTTTCCTTGGCAGAGGAACATTGTTGAATAAATGAAAAACGCTTTGTGGCTGCAGTCCAGCCTTTCAACTCTTCTGAATGTTTCACTCACCGTTGCAGCGATAACGCAGGTTGGCCCAGATAATGTTCTCCTGGGAGAAGCAGAAGACTCCCAGTCGGCCTCCTCTCATGGTCGCGTCTATGATGACGCCCGTGTCCGCTACCATTTGAGTGCCCTCGTAGAAACGAACTCTGCAAACCAACAAAGCGCAGCAACCAACATTGCATTAACAAAGTGTTAATAACACTTGCAGAATTACATTTTATGGCTGATTCTTTTTCTCTAGCACCACCAATGTAATCAAATTTTTACTTTTATTGAAATATTTATAAAACGGTTGCATGTATTCACTGTACATGTTCATCTATTCTCGACTACATGCCTCTGGCACTATCATGTTGAGAAAATGTTTCCACAGACACACAGATGTTTCCACACATTTGACTATGACACACGTACATAAATACACACGAGTTTGCATGGATATCTTTGGAAAGCCCCTTATAATAACCGTAACCATCCCAGCTACATAAGCCGGGCGATTGTGGCTCAAAGAGTTGGCAGTTTGTCTTGTAACCGGAAGGTTGACGGTCCAAGCCCCGGCTCGGACAGTCTCGGTCGTTGTATCCTTGGGCAAGACAGCTGTTTGTTCAGTGACCTCTTGTCCCTCATTGGCTCAGATGTCTCCAGGTTCTGGCCAGTGATGGTTCCAGCATTAGGGATTAATTTGTTGATCCTGCTGGCATCCCTGGCACTGATACTCATGATTACTCAGTTTTGTTGATCAGACCTCACCCAGTTCACACACACGCACACCTGTGACACTTTCATGCTGAGAAAGTATTTTCACAGGCACAGAGACATTTCCACATATTTGACTATGACGCACCCAATAGATAAATAAATACAAAACCTTTGTCTAGCCCCTTATCGTACTCTTAACCATCCCATCTATATGCATAACCATAAATTAAAACCTTATTCTAATGTTAAACCTAAAGAAAATCTCAAGGTCCTCAGTTTTTCAAAATGTCCCCATTCTAATGGTCCAATGCTCGAACTGGTCCTCACTAAGATGATTAAACAAATATACACACACACTCTCTATCATAAGATGAATGTTATTTTCCAGCCTGTGGCTCCTACAAAACATCAGCGTTAATTGTGTGTCACGGTACCTGATGTAGCCGTCAGCAGGCCGGTGCTGGAGGAACCAGCGGTACGAGGTCTTATCTTTCCAGCCAACATTGCGAGCGTCTTTCCACAGGAGCTTCACCTGATCGGTGGTGTCGCCCGTGTGCCACAAAGCGTTCCGCAAGTTTTCACCTGGACCTGTGTTTGATTTCACTGCCTTAAGAAGAGTAAAAAAAGGGATAACGTGTTTGCGATCACGTTTTGTTTTTGTTTTTTTATTATAGATTATTTCACAACTCATATGAGAGAGAGAGAGAGAGAGAGAGAGAGAGAGAGATAGCCTTTATTTGTCAGTTGCAGGTCTTTTGCCCACAACCGAGATGACAGACCTTGCCGACCATACATACAATACACAAACATCACATTGGGGAGACAGGTCAGGCTAGGTAGCGAGGAAAAAACATCGAAATGTGTAACGCAAAAAGATGCACAGATATCAATCAACACACCATAGCACAATAAACACAGACAAGCAACATGGGAAAGAGTTCCAGTGTGTACATCTGATCTGGGACCGCTGCAATCTTTCGACTGCGCCTCCAACTGACCCGATGTCCACATCAGAGGGGAGGTAAGCGTTGGAGGTGGCGTTGGATCCGGGGTAGGGAGGGTGATGCGTCGGTGAGTGCTTATCAGTATATGTATGTGTGTGCGTGTCCATAGTTCAGCTGAGACAGTGTCCTTCGCCCTGCTAGGCTAAGTAAACAGTCTTCCAGCCAACCCTGGTGGCCTTGCATGGAATGGGAAGAAACAGACTAAACACAGTCGTTATCAGGGTGTTTTGTTCAGCTCCGGCCTTGCAGCTGGCGCCAAGAGGGTATCCGCATAAGTGATGGTATTTTTTACTTTAGTGCGAACAGCTCATATGAATTTCAAAGCAGTTCTACAGTCCAACACTGGTCTCTCAATCTCCCGTTGGAGAGCCGCGAGCTTCGCCATACTTGCGTTCTGTGTTGTCATTTCTTGTGCTCAAGGAGCCGATTTCTGAGAACTCACGGCAGTGTGTCTCCCCGAGATGTCATCCAATTTTGCGCCCAGAGATGTTATTCCGGGTTAGCCCTTCCGAGATGTATCCAGTCTGCAGTCAGAGATCTTATTCTGAGTATTCACAGCACCCGTAGCCTCTCCAAGATCTTATCCGTGCTGACTCAATGAGCCCATTTTGAGAAACTCACGCCTCTCCCATCGTTCCAATCCCAGCGGGCAGCCTTGTGGGGGTTTGAACAGCCGGTTCCGCTTCCTTAATTCTTCGATAAGTCAGGGCCAAGCCAGCTCTGATCAGCCAGAACCCTGTTACCATGGTTCCGAATAGGTAGATATCTTCAGCACTCAGGCTCACCCAAGCCCAAACTTCTCGTTGAGAAAGGGGTGTCAATTGCATTTAGGGACCAGTTGATCCAATCCATAATTCCTCTTTTAGGTTTTAGAGAACAGACTGTGAGAGAATGTTCCAGGGAAAATACAAAAATACAAAAAAAAAACGAGACTAGACAAGGACATAAGCAGGGAAGATAAGGGAGAGGAGAAAAAGTGTGTCCGGCTCCTCCGAGAGCCAAAGAAGAGGCTGTTTGTATGCCTCTACTAAATCTACAGATTATCAACAAATTTACTACCATTTTCTGACCATGGCAACTAAAATTGTTTTTAAGGTTTAACTGGTTGGTTGTAAGCCACAAGGCAGTGAAAATAATCGTCTTTTAGCTCATTATTTCATTATGGACACTTCTTCAAATGGACTGTGCTGCAAAACCTTGACCCTATAAAGCATTTAAACCATAGATTAAATATTAATACAACTACTAGTTACAGCTCAAAGTCTCTTTACGACTAATCCGTTATCCTGAAGTGGAGCTGGAATTTCTTGCAAACAGTACGGCAGTGACATACCTTCAGTTGGATTCCTGGTTCTGCCACGGCTCTGAATGGGTTTGCCTGCCAGTAGATCTGCTCCACCTGCTTCCACATCACCACGTAGAAGCTGGAGCTGTCCTGGTACGCAAATATAAAACCTGCATAGTCGTCGTCCGTTACCGTATTAACATGAAATGTTCCTTCAAAATCTACTCCGCTGAAAGCTGTGTAACCTGCAGGACAAATTATTTCACATCAGATTTTGTTTTTAAAATGTAGTATAGACGTATAGCTCTATGTGCAGTAAATTAAAGCAACAGCCAGGGGCCTATTAGTAGGTGAATTTGGTTTCCTTTAAACAAATCCATGCCATTTTCGGTCATTTCAGATGGCAGTTTAATATTTATATTTTATATTTTCTTGAAATGTCAAACAGTTTTTTACCAACAGCCAATCCAGGATCGCTGTTCATAGTCTGGACGATCTCTCTTCCCTGTACAAACAGAACAGTGGATTGTAGAGAAATGTTATTTCATGACATGTTATTCTGGCAAAAAAATAGAACAGCAAAAATCAAAGAAGCCATAATCGCTTGACCTGGTTCAGCACCACCCAGTTAGGATCGATTTGTGCGTCTCCTTCTGGATCTAAAACGACTGTCTGGTACTCCCTGAAGTCAGTGAGGGTGACCTCTGCGTTTTCTGGACAGACGTCTATTGGGTCAATTATGGTGTCGTTGTCGAAATCCTTCTCACATACATTACCCACGCCGTCACCTGGGAGGATAGGTAGATATTAGGCGTAAGTAAAGCACAAACTTTTATTTTAATATGTCAACAGTGTCCCACACCGTCAGAGTCCTCCTGTAGAGGGTTGGGGATCAGACGGCAGTTATCAGGACCAGGTGGCAGCAGGTCTGGGATCCCATCGTTGTCATCGTCATCATCACACTCGTCTCCCTTTCCATCTTTGTCAGTATCCAACTGAGAGCTGTTGATGACAGCTGGGCAGTTGTCCCGAGAGTCTTGGTGACCATCGCCATCACTGGACAAGAGACAGATGTTATAGCTGGTGCAAATTTGACTTGGAGAATGAAAACAGATCCAGATAAATACAAGTGACTTGACTGATGAGCTCACACAATACCTGTCCTTGTTAGTGTCACAGGGGTCGCCAATCAAATCATTGTCCGCATCCATCTGAGAAACATAAGTTGAGTCGAATTTCAGATATGAAATTTTCCAAAGAATAACAAGCAGACAATGGCAATGATAATCCCAGCTAGGAAAGACAATGTGGACTGAATAATGCACCATGAGTGTGATGCTACATCCTGGAGTACACGCTATACCAAATTACTGTTGCAGACTAAAAAGTTAAACCACTAGAGGCCATTAAAAGAAAGATTTTCTACTTAAGATTAACTGCTTAACTTCTCGTGCCTTTTTGCAAGATATTGATGTAACGTGTGAAGACATTTCTCACCTGGTCAGGGTTGGGATCATAGGGACAACTGTCGCAGGCATCTCCCACTTTGTCACCGTCTCGATCTTTCTGGTCAGCATTTGGGACCCTTTTGCAGTTGTCAAGGTGATTGGGAATTCCTGGGGTTAACATTGGGAATGTTAGAAAATATTATAGTAACCCGAAGACAGGCACATAGCTTTAATGTGTTGTCAGTGATGGACAGCAGTTTGTTCACTGTCCTCTTGTCCACCATTGACTCAGATGTCTCCAGATTCTGGCCAGTGATGGTTCCAGCCTTGTGGATTAATTCGTTGACCCTGCTGGCATCTCTAATGCTCACGATTACTCAGTCTGGTTGGTCAGACCATACTCATTCTCAACTACACACCTGTAGCACCACCATGCTGATAAAGTATGTTTAAAGGAAACCAAATCCACCTACCAACACGAAGACATTTCCACACATTTGACTATGACAGACCCAATAAATAAATAAATACAAAATCTTTGTCTGACCCATTATCGTAATCTTAACCATCCCATCTACGTGCATAACCATAAATTAAAACCTCATTCTAATTTTAAACCTAAAGCAAATCTCAACCAGGCCTTTACAGGAGTGTGTGTGGCCCACAGGTCCTTATTTTCCAAAATGTCACCAATCTAACTGTCTAAAGTTCAAAATGGTTCTCACTAAGATGGTTAAACAAGTGCATGTGCATACACACACACACACACACTCACACACTCATAGTCATAACATGAAAATGATTCCAGTTGATAGGTTGTAAAAATCTCATGTATCAAATTCACATTCAAATCACATCTCAAATTAAAGGCATATCAATACATGTCAGTGTTTCTAATTAACAGCCAGAGTAAATAGGTCTTGTAATTAATATAGATTTAAAATCTATTTGCACAAAGTCTTTACCATCGCCATCGATATCTTCATCGCATTCATCTCCATATTTGTCCACGTCTGTGTCTTTCTGGTCATTGTTTTTGACGGCAGGACAGTTGTCGCAGGCATCGCCAAAGTCATCCTCATCGATGTTCCTCTGGTCCACATTGGGCACCAACACACAGTTATCCTGGGAAAAAGATGTTTTAGTCCCTGAGAGCAAAGTTACATGATTTTACTATATTTTCTTTCAACCTCAGTATCCTTTGTGTATGAACCTGTGTATTTAAGATCCCATCCCCATCTGCGTCTTCATCGCAGGCATCTCCAATTCCATCACTGTCAGCATCTTCTTGACCAGAGTTTGGAACAGTGAGACAGTTATCCTGGAAGAAACATAAGCAGATGGGTAAGTTTTAATTAATACTTTTGTTTTGTATAAAGTGATAAAGACCTTCTTTGATCTGGGATTGAGGTTTGAATTTAAAGTATGACAACATCTTCTTTTATGTCACATTTTTATAAGATCTTTGATCTTCTTCACAGCTAAATAAACTGTTTTAATATGGGTAACTTTCAAAGAGTTCTCTTAGATATGAAGGAGATTTACCTTGTTGCAGTTACTATCAGGACAGTCCAGTTTTTCATCTGGGAAACCATCGATGTCGGTGTCAGGACCACACACATAGCCATTGCCAGCCCATCCGACTCCACACTATAAGGATGGAAAATGTTTTAGAAGCTGTACATAATGCTTTTATTGGCTCTGTTTTGTGGTCTGCACAACATGAGCATAAGTGCTCAAACAGCTATTTCCCAATAGCTGCTATTATTGTTATAACATGATGAGGAAGGAATGTTGTAATAGCTTTGATAACCCATCAAAGCTAAATCCAAGGAGCTAAAACATAAAAGTTTTATTTGCTCACCTGGCACTCGATGGTCCCCTCTCGATGGACGATGCACTCTGCGCTGGCGTGGCAGGGGTTGGGTTGGCCATTGCCACAGGCTCTCTCAGGCTTACAGCCTTGTTGCTGATCCCCAGTGTAGCCTGTCTTACAGGGACCACATCTGAAAGAGCCCTGATAGAACCATCCCACCAAGTCACAGGTGCCCACATTGGTAGTGTTAACATGGAACTTAAAACACAGTGCTTCAGACAGCAAACGAAGGAGAAATATTGGTCCTAAGATTACACATACATTTGGCATGGGATATACTGCATTTATACAAAACACTGAGTTCACCGTGGGCTTCACTATGCAATCTTTAACCCTAACTGATAACCCTAGACTGGAGTTTGATGCATATCCACTAATGACAGGTTAGGGCCTTTCTATGTGGAGTGTACACCTTCTCCATGGGACCAATTATCAGCTATCACTATCCTGCGATGTGCATTGGGAATTTTAGAAGGATGTTTGCAGTGAGTAAAAACCCCTCTCCGCTCTCCGTTCAAGCTGAAGCACATGCACAACCACAAATTAGTCCTGGTGACCTGCCAAAGCTGTACCCTGTTTCTAGGCTCCAGCACCCCTGCAACCGTGAACTGAGTAGGCAGTTAAGAAAATAGATGGATGGAAATTGTTTCTATTTAAATTACCATTTTAGGAATAAAGTTTAAACCATTAAGAGACTGCTCAAAAACATTCTGTTGCAATTCGTCTTGGACACAGTTACATGCAGTTAACCCAGAGGATTGTGTTTCCAATACTGTATCAGCTGTAAGGTAGGACTGCTGCTACTACGGCCAAAAGTGATTAAGGATGAAAATAAATAAAATATTCAGCCAACACAAAGAATGACTCTAACTGAGGCTTAGATCTAATCAGCAATTTCATGGAAATTCACTTTGTTCATACTTACGGGGGTGTTCAGACACACGGAGTTCGCCACGCAGCCTCCATTGTTGGGACCATCACACTCATTAATATCTCTGCATACCTTAAAAAGGACAGAGATTTAAAGACAAATGCAAAGTCACTTGAATGGTCTTTACCATTAAGACTGAAAAAGGAGGCAAAAAGAAAAATAAGTCGGAGAGAGAAGGAAGTTTGTTTTGGGCGGCCACGTAAAGTCCAAATTGATCTCATGTTGAATGGAACCATAAACTGCTGCATGGTGCCGACCTGTTTGTTGGCAGTGGCGTAGGCAAGACCGACGCCCTGGACCTGCGGGCCAGTGTATCCAGCGGGGCAGGAGCCGCAGCGGAAACCTGGGGATGTGTTGATGCAGCGAACACCCATGTGGCACGGTTTCACAGTGCACTGTTCGTAATAAGGAGACACACACACGTCAGGATGTTTTTAGGATGAGGACCTGCATTCATTTAGATGAGCCCTTTACTGGGTTTCTAGTAAAGTCTAAATTTTAGCCATTTCGTCTCCTTCTAGTTGACGAAGTCAGGCAGAGAGTTTTCTGACCTTACAATGGTTATACCTGTAACACTGTACTGTCAGCAACAGTTTATCAAATCTCTGCTCGTACCTCATCCACGTCAGTGCAGTGGGTACCGTTTCCTTCCATGCCGTGAGGACAGGGTCCACATTTTACACCCTCTGGTGTTTCCACAAAGCTCACCCCAGGGTGGCAGGAGTTGGGCACACAGGTGGGTTGAGGTTGCATACCCCCCATTGCTGAGAAAAGATTACATCAAAGCAAATTATTAGTTGTTTCCTTTTGTCTTCAAATCTCTCTCCCATTTCTTCTAATGGACTACATAATCATAATATTCATAGTTGTGGAAAATTATGGATAATGGCTCAATTTCGATAAAGATAATTAAATTTCAATAATGATGTAATAATGTGTGTATTCTCAGACATAAACATAATTCCATCATTGATAAGCGAGCTTGTGAACTCACCACAGGCTTCACACTCCATCACTGTGTTCTTTAAGAATACAATCTCCTTAATCTGGAAAGTACAACCAACAGATTAAATACCTTTTTGCATTTCCTCAGCACCCTGAGTCAAACTGTTATCAAATGCAAGTAAAGGTAGTTAAATATATTTTTATGACAGAGCATTACCTGCTGCTTCAAAAGCTCTTTAATCTCACCCAAGACGAGATTAGTCATTTTAATCTGACTGATAATTTCTCCATCTGGGTTTGAAGAGAGAACAAACCAATTAGTAAAGGAAATCTTTTATATTCCCCATGCAAGGTTTTTAAAATTTATAATTTATATTTGCATTTGAAGTTATGAAAATAATTCATTAAACATGTTTGTGGTTGTTACAGTAAAAAATATAACTTTTCTACTCAGATTTTATGTTTTTGTCTTATTTTAGATAGTTACTTTTCCTAGTAATTTGAGGAAGTAACTAGTAACTATAACTAATTACTTTTTCAAAGTAACTTGCCCAACATTGTCTACAGTGCTTCAAAGTTTCTCCTGTTTTACCTATTCACAGGAATAATTTGTTTTCAATTACCCATTTTTCTCTCGTCTAACCTTTAGTCAGATCAGTTAGCTAGAAATAACTAGTGTTAAAATTTACCTACTGAAGTATTGTATTTAAATAAAAATTTGATTTTTGATCATTCGGAGCATGATCTAGGAAAAAAAAGTGTGACCTTAAATGTACAACCTGATTCTCTGAAACTAAAAACAAAAGGAAAAAATAAGAATAAATAATCACGAACAAATACAAGCAGAAAACCTTTAAAAATAATGAAAACATAAAAGTTTAGACAATGTAATTTTATATACAGAACAAATTCGAAGAAACAGTTAATAAGAACTTTGCAGTAAAAACAAGAACTCAAGTTATAACTACACGGAGCAGGTTTGGTTTCTTGCTGCACTGCTTCACTTTTTCTGTGGAATTGTTTTGTTGGATGAACTGGCAGCTAGCTAGGGAGCAGTGTTTTGATATGTGTGTGGAGGGTCCTGTACAACATGATCCACTGCGTGTTTAATGCCAAAGTCTAATGCCTGGCATTCCTCCACCACCACAGGACTCATTCGAATCCACAGCCCACACATTAACTGGAGTCAGAAGTCAAAAAAAAAAAAAATATTCCGAGAAATAGAATGACACAAGATTATCCGGAAGATATGGGACATTTTTCCTGCTCACATGCTTTCTGGAATTAAGCTTATGGGTATCCTGGGATGCTTGGTTTCAGTATGATCTGTAGTTTTGGTGCAAATTGCCTTCATTTAACTACAAATCAACTATCGAGTGGGAAGCTTAATTTATAGATATAATCACAGGACTTTAACTGCAGGAATAAGAAGTTATAGGTTTCTGAATTACTTTTATGTTTGTGGAATAGTTATATTAAAGTCTAATATGTCTATCAAACTGAAACTCAGTGGTATATATATGTATGTGTATATATATATAATATTTATTATACTTATATTGAACTTCTGTTCTCTAATTAAGAACCTAATTAAGAACCTGTAATCTGATTCATTCAGAGGCAATAAGATGAAGCCAAAGCAGTATTGATAATATTGATAGTCTCTTAGAGGATACATATAGTGACTTGATCTCACTTTTTCACAAAGCCTAGTTAACAAAATTTCACAGTGGGGGAAATAATTATCTAATCCTCAGCTGAATTTGTAAATTTACTCCCTCACAAAAAAACAGTCTATAATTTTTCATTTATTGGAGAAAGACGGAATATCAGGGACAAGATTGTAGATCTGCACAAGGCTGGAAGGAGCTACAACTCCATCAGCAGGAAGCTTGTTGAGAAGGCGCTAACTGTTGGTGGGATCATTTGGAAATGGAAGAAATATAAAATGGCTATTACTTGCCCTTAATGCATCCATGCATGATTCTACCTCATGGACTGACAGTGATCATGATAAAGGTGTCATATCAGCTCAAAACTACACAAGAGAAGCTTGGACCACAGACACTACGAACATCATTGATGATACACCACACCATGATCGGCTGAAACTTGCAAAGCCTCCATGTTCCCCCAGCTCAGAAAGACACATGTACAGGCCTGTCTTAACATCTACATCAGTGAACATCTAAACGATTCAGAGGAGGCTTGGGAGAAAGTGCTGTGCTCAACTTGACCCGCTGTATTTGGAGAAAGAACAGCATTCCCACAGTCCAGCGTGGAGGTGGAAACATTACGCTTTGAGGCTGTTTGTCTGCTGGGAGTCCAGGATGACTTCAGCGCATTGAGGGGACAATGGGTGGGGCCATGAAGCATAGAATCCGGGATGAGAAACTCACTGAAGATGTCTTAATGCATGCTTAGTAATCCAGGTAACCATATATCCACATGAACAGAATCAACTTTCTGGGAACACTGAAGAGAGTTTGTGAATGGATCTTCCATCATGCCAGTGATCTAAAACACAGTGCCAAGGCAACAAAGGGGGGAGCTAAAGAAAAAGTAGATTAAGGACATGAAGGACTAGAGATCTCAGTCCTACAGAAAGTCAAGGAACCTAAAGGATTTAGAGAGTTTTTGTAAAGAAGAGTGGGCCACAATCGCTCCTGCAACCCTGGTGACCAACTGCAAGAAACATCTGAAAGCTGTGGTTACCAGCAGGTGTTTCTCCACTAAGTATTAAGTCATGGGTGTCCAACTCCAGGCCTCAACGGCCAGTGTCCTGCAGGTTTTAGATCTCACCCTGGGTCAACACACCTGAATCAAATGATTAGTTAGCAGGTCTCTGGAGAACTTCAAGACATGTTGAGGAGGTAATTTAGCCATTAAAATCAGCTGTGTTGGATTAAGGACACAAAAAACGTGCAGGACACCGGCCCTTGAGCCCTGGAGTTGGACACCCTGCTTGCTTGGGGATCAAATACTTTCACTCAGTGAAAGCAATTCAGTTTATAACTTTTAGTTAAATTTGATCTTTCAAACCTTTGATCAGCAGTTGATTCTTCATATATCCAGCTTTTGAGATTCTTCACAACATTCATCTACTAACAGCATCTGTCTTGAACAAATTCTATAATGTGTTTTTTGGAGGCTTTCCTCTCAAAACAACCTCCTGCTGGGGCCATAAATAACACGATGAGAGCCGTGAGAGTGAAGCAAAACATTAAAGTGCGGCTAAAAGACAGAAAGACCTGATAATAAGTCTGAATAATAATGCAGGCGACGACACACTGTATCCATACGTTTATTGTTGTTTTAAAAATACCATTTGCAGGTCAGTTCAGCCGCATGTACCGGGCACCAAAAGCAGAAATCTCCTGAGCGTGTAGAGCAGGAAATGTGTTCTTGTCGTTAGCGGCAACTGTGTTTACCGAATGAATTCCACAGCAGAGAGAAGAGATACTCGACATAAATCACTGTCTCTGCTAATGGAAAGGAGGCTGAGTCCTGGACGACAGGAATCTCACTATGATTGTTTTCCCTTGTTGTGTGCGCAGAACTTTCCAGCCCTCGTGAGCTTTGAGCTCCTTTAAGTCAATTTGTGTTCCTGCCCGACTATTTTTCTAATTTTTCATAACAAAAAGCTCTACCTCCCCTAAAAATAAATATAATAATTAATTTAAAAAATCATATTGAAATAATTAATAAAATCTGGCTTTGAATTCATTTCATTTGCAGCTTTTTGTCATTTGTCTTATGTAACACCCCTTTCTCTTGTTCTGCATAGCAGTTTCCATTAATAACATTTCATTTATCAGATTAATTACTTAAGAAAACACTAACCTGTCGCCAGAAACTACCAAAAGCTGTAACATCTTCCCCAGATGGATAAATCAGTTTATATTTTCTAATGTTTTAAATTATGCCTTCTTTCTCTGCTGCGTCTCCACATCAGTCGTCATATATTGTTTGTGTTTCTTTCAAATTAAAACTCTGAAACTTTACCCTTTACTCATATTTACTGCTAATGCTCTTTAATCTTCCGATATCAAACGTATTTCTCACCTCTCTGTCCTGCAACAGCGCTCCCTCCTATGCAGAGCACACAGGTCAGCCCCAGAAACCACAGCATGTCTTCACCTCTGCAAAAAGCACCAGTTCAGGTACAGCAGGTTACTCTCTTCCTTCCCTCTGTTCCTCCTGCGATCCTTAACCCAACAAAGGTTCTGGGGTATTTTCTTCTCTACTTTAGGTTTTATACGCCACCTTCTACCCCCCTCCTGTGGTTTACATCTCCATCCCTTCCCTTAAAGCTCCAAGAAAAAGGAAGAAGAAGGCGTCTGGTTACACAACAAAATACACCCCCACAATGCGGTGTAACAGCGGCATTACTTGCTGTGTTTTTTGGTCACGTCACTCCAAAACGACACAAGTAAAGATGCTGAAGAAAGTGTTTCGAGGGTTGTTTGGCTGCTGCTTTTGGATTTCTGTGTTGATTATTCCTTAAATGGCTGAATGTTTCTAGAATATCCAAGGATCCAAGGTTCAACTAACCACATAATGAGTACAATGAAAAGAAATGAGCAGATGTACTGAAGCTGGTCCAAACACTTTTGTGGATTGCTCCATTACAAAAAAGGTCAACATTTTTTCAAACTTTGTTTAAACTGTGATTAGAACAAAATGAAAGAAACTCTCCAAAGAAGAAAACACCAAGATCAGTTAAATTATTAGGAAATTAAAATTTCCATCCATTTTCATATTTCAGTACGGTGATCAAACATGTAATCTCCCCACAGAACACCCCAGGCTGTCACCATATCAGCACATTTACTCACAGTACCATTTTAATCTGTAGCACTTACACAGACACCTCTAATGGTCTGCAGATGAGATTAAAAGCTAGCAATCAATCCTAATACATGGAAGCACGTGCAGAATAAAACACCAACACTTTCATCATTAATAATTACGTGCAATGACATCAGCTACGTCTACAGGAACTGTATTATCATCACTGATGACTGTCAGAGTTGTTTTACTCCTGCAGTAGGGTTAGTTGTCAGTAATGAGATCAGCAGATGTTGGATGTTTTGCTCCAGATCAACTTAAAAGCTGACAGCAGTCAAAGTTACATTCATACAGTCAAAGCACAATACGAATGCTTGCTTGTTCTAGTCTGTATGTGTGAGAAATCAGACAGATAGATAGAAAATGCATCGAGCAGATATTTTACGTCTCTGATCTTTAGGAATGTGAGGAATGTTAGGGTTAAAAGCCGAGTGGAACAACCTCCTGCAAACTTCATTAGTGATGGTTTGCTGCCTATGCTACAACAGTTTGTGAACACATCAGGGGGCTTCTCAGTTTCTGAAGACATGACTCGAGGTTCACCTCTGCCCTTTTCTGTTTTCTCTTTCTTGTTTTTTTGGGTTTGTTTGTTTCTTTTTTTAACCTTCCAGCAGCTTCAGGGTTACATAATATCAACTGAGTGCCAATGCTGCATGTAAAAAGAATTATATTTTGGCCCTGGACATGTCTTTAAATGATGAGAACTAAGGTAAGGAATAATAGTAATGAATACTGGCTTTTGCACCACGCTGTAGCACAAAAAAGCTTCACATGGAGAAACAGGGTGTACCTCTGAATTAGAATTCCCAAAATTCGACATGGACCGGCCCCTGCTTAGGGCAGAGCTTCTGAAACATTCTATAGTCGAGTCAATTGCAGTCTTAAAGCTCGAGTTGATATGGGAGTTGATCACTTGTACAGTTGTCTATGGGGCTTTGCCACCAGAGAGGAAATTCCCTTTCATAGTAAAAAGACCATTTCATTGTATACTGTGTTATTTCAAAATATATGCTGAGGACAGTTTACTTGAAGCCTGACTGTGTCACATCCTTACATATGTAACATCGAAAGCCTAAAATGCTTCTTGTTACCTCCTAAAGACCGGGTAAAAAGATGGATGTAGCTTCCAGAAAAGTGAAGCCGATGTCTAAGTGCCTCACCTGCTGGCAGTAAAATATATCTGCATCTAAAACCCTTGCTGTCTGACCTCAGTAAACACTTCATGGACAGTTTTATGGGCTCAGTCGTTAGTTTCATGTCCCATTAAATAAACTGAAGTACATTTTGTCCCTCAAGCTAGCTTCAACAGCCAGGGATCAGACCCCCAGGGCAGGCCACATGGGCTGAGGCCTCTTCTACCAGAGACTCTCCTTCAGGCTCCCTCCACGGGCCTGGCTCTGGGATCAATCCCAGTAACCCTGGTCCTTTGGTTTTCTTTTTTTCAGAGGGATCACCTGAACACCTAGGATGTCTCCAGGGTGATCTGGGTGTGTCCTTCCAAGCGGAGGACCTGTGATAGACCCAGGATGATACAGCTGATGTCCTTGTGTTGTTTGTGGATCAACATTGCATCTGACCAAGTTCATTGTTATTTTGTTGTAGCTTTACAACTTGGAAAAAAAACCCTGCTGATGGCCATTTAGGAAAAAAATACAAAAAGGGACTGGTTAGGGTTTGGGGTTAGGTTGTGATTGTGGTTAAGGTTAGGGTTACTGGGCTACAGTTTGGGTTACAGTTATGGTTTAGTGTGTGATGTGATGGTGTCTCCACCTGCCACCAGACCTGGATAAGATAGATGGATTTCATGGTCATTATTAGAGTCAGAACATGCAGATCCACTTGTGCATTAAGAGGATACGAATGGCACAGACACGAAACAGACACCATGTTTCTCCTGATTTTATTGAAAGATATTAATTTGCTTTCATTTCAGTGTAAAAATCATCCGTGTTCTTTCACATAATGCTTTATTCACATTAGAATTTCAGATTAAGAGTCAAATTAATTAACATTTTCTGCTGTTTCCTTCATGAAAATAAGAATTGGTGAACTAAATAAAAACCACTTGCTCCTGGTAACAACTACTGATGAGGAACGAAAGCTGTCCTAAGGGCACGCTGCAGCCCCTGACCGTGGATCGCCACACAGTGTTGCACGGATGCAGATGTTCACAGACACATAAATAAATAGGTTTCAAAGGTCCAGGTTGGGTGTGAAGCTTTTGCTGTGGTATTTACAGAGTCCTCGGGTGATGTCAAATGTCAAAAGCACCATGTTGCTCTAATAGAAAGGCTCTCACTTGGCAAAACATCAAACATCATCAAACTGCCCCTCGTCTTAGAAAGGAATGGGAAGTCCGATCGTTTCGGCAGTGCAGCACGGCGCTCTACTCAGCTTTCTTGACCTTCCTCTTGCGAGCACCTTCGCTCAGATCCTCCTTGGTCTTGAGAGGTGAAGATGGAGCACCTGCAGGAGGAGGATGATGGTGGTCCTCCTCACCACCAGCCAGAGGAGAGCCGAACAGCAGGTGGCAGATCCAGGACTCAATGAGAGCAAAGGGGGAGCCGTGAGAGTGCCGGGCGGTCATCACCACCTGAGAGGAGAGAACAGTCTGATAAATTCTGTTCAGTGTTCCCCCGGTGTTTCCGCTCTTCAGTAATCTATGTTGTTTATTTAAACCCTCAGTTTGCTTCTGTTCTTTGTCGGGTTCTCCCTCTTGCTTTGTGTTCCTTCATTGTGCCTAGTTGGTGTTAATTTGTTTCTTTAAGTTCAGCAATAAAGCAGCCTTAGAGTTTTATGTTTCAGAATTATTAAGTGAAAAGTTCCAACGGAAAAAACTAACCACATAATACGAAAAAATGTTAATTTTACATTTAATTTGTTTTACTTTGGCTGGTTAAAAATGTATTGCGCAATTTATCACACTGATTAAGTGTGCCAAAGGTTAAGTGTTTCAAATGTGATACACTTGATGTTACAGGTAAAAGATCTCCTGTGATAATAACACTTATGTATTTCACATTAAAACCAACAGGTTAGTTGTGTATTTCCCATAAACCCTGATTTGTGTAGTACAAAACATGTTTCATCAGTCCAACGAAGCAAAAGAGAGTGTTTTGACACAGTGCAGATGTGTTCACAGAGGTGGATGGTTCTGAGTTCAGTCATTGAATTGCTGATCGTACCTTGCTTGTGGCCATGAAGAGGGTGAAGATGAGGATAAGGGTGCTCTTGGACACTGGCAGCCAGTGGGCCTCCTGCATGGTGAAGAGGATGGCACCGTAGAGGCTGGCTTTGGTTGGGCTGTAGAGAGAAAAAAAAAAAAAACACAAACTGGTGGTAAAACGAACGCTGGCAGCAAAAACAGAGAGCAGAAAGGGCTGGAGTGGAGGCTGGCGCAAAGCCTGCCATTTAATTTGAATTCAACTCTTATTTGACACTGTAAGTGGGTGCTTTCTGCTGTTACGTTATTTCACGAGGGGTCACCTCAGCAGATTGGAGCACATTTTTGATTTGGCACAGGTTTTACGCCCTGACTGCATTTTCATTCAGGCTTGGGGAAGTCACTAGGACTACACTACCTTGTGACTCCTAAGTCTCAGTTTGTGTCTAAAGTGGGGGGTATTTCACATGTAAAGCAAACAGGTTACCCACTCACCATGGAACCATGGTGTTTAGAGTGTCCTTTTTAGGTCCCACCACCAGAGGGCACCAGAAGTCAGAACATGTTTAGAGCGCCACACGAATGACTTTAGCAAACTCAGCGTTGTGTGCAGTTCAGCTTTAGGTTTTGTGTTTGAGGAGACACTGATCATTGTATTTCCCCCCCAGACTTACAATGACATGTTGAGGATCTCGTTGGTCTCGGGTCTCCACACACCACGCAGCAGCTGCTCAAAATTGGACATGAGAGCCACTCCAGATCCTGTGAGGATAAAAATAGAAAGGAGGATTTAAAAAAAGTCTATGTTGTGAGTCACTGCTCTTATCTGACTTCAGCTTCTTACGCCCATTTTCAACAAGGACACCTGCAGGGCCTCCTTATTGTAACTGGGACAGGAGGCTTTCATGATAAAGAGCCAAAGTAGAAATGCGGTTTAACATTTTGCACAACCGCATCTGTCAGGCTTTGCTTCTTTCTTTCTTTGGCAGGTTCATGTCTGGAAAAGAAGTTAGACCAGAATGAACCCACACCTAACATTTGATACGCAGCTTTTCTAGCTGTTGGGCAGCTGTGATTGGATATTACAAAAAATACAAAAAAAAAAGGAGTTGCTGGAACCTCTTCTTCAGACTGTGCACAGTTTATCTACTAAAATAGTTTCCTGACCCTTTTTAAACACATAATAAATCTCTGTTTCCACACAGGATCCAAAGGTTGGCTCGGAAAGCATGGCCCACATTATGGTTAACCACAAAACACAACCCTAGCTATGATCCTGTTACACTGGACATTTACTCCTGAGTGAATTATTTATCACATTAGTGAAAACCACTTGAGCCTGGAGTTTTCAAGGCACAGTTGCCTTGGTGGTAATCCATCCACAGAGGCAAGCACAAGTACAACTAATGCATGTTTAAATCATGCGACTGATGATCCAACAGCCACAGTAACAAAGACTGTAGATGCATCGAGTATGTGTATCTATGTATGCGTCACTAAATTAGTAGTTGGCAGTTGCCACGACTCACTTACAGACTAGTTTGTTCCTCACAAGCATAATCACCTTTCCATCACAATGTAAACATTGGTGATTTAGGGACTATACACGCACCAAAAGCCCAGTCACACCGACCTTTGACATATCCAACGATCACCATGATGAAGAAGCCGTGGTGGTAGGCGTGGTGGGCGTGGTGAACCCCTGCGGCGATCTTACGAGTGCGCACAACTTCCTTCAGGGCGACCAACACCAGCTTGATGGGCAAGAAACTCACACATTTGTAGAAGAGGTTCAGCGGGCAGTAAAAGAGGAGGTACCTGCAATTGAGATTGACAACCTTTGTGAGTTTATTCCTCAACAAACATAAAACATTACTTTTTTATTCCTGTTACATATAAATCTCCTCCCTGTGAATAAAATAAATGGATAAATCCATTGTGTGCGTTTGGTTTCCTGACCACGCTGCAACTCATTATCCTTGATGTCTAATGGAAGAGACACATCTTTGTATCATAAATGTCATCTTGAAAGTTAAATAAAAACACGAGTGATGAGCAAACTGGTTCTGGGGGTTTTCTCACCAGACAGCTGAGGCCAGCAGGATGTGGCTGTTGTGCTGGAAATAGTCGACGGGGCTGCTTCCAAGCATGATGTCTGCCAGGATGTAACTACCAAAGCAGTAGAGCATGGCGCAGAGCCAGGAGGCCACGGGACTCCTGCGAGAAACTTCCACCGAGCCTGCAACACAGAGGACGAGCTGTCAGAAGGGTGTGAAGATCCAAACATCACAGCAGCTGGTCAATGAGTGCTCTCAGTGTGCGCATGAAGCTGATGATGATGATGATGTGTTCTGTGCTTTTATTAAAGAGTCAGATGCTGCGCATTCTTCTGTTTTCTCCAAGATTATACAAACAGAAAAACTTAACAAAATCCTCCAAACTTAAGCAACTCACCAACTAAAGTAACTATAGGATCAGTCAGGTGATTTATCTACAAACAGTTTATATATTTGATTGGAAGTCAATAGTTTTCTTTAGAAAAAGAGGAAAATTATTCAACTTTGGCGACTCCTGGTGGTGGTAAAAAAAAATACAGTCATTATTTATCCTTTTTTATCTGTTTGTAAATGAAATAAAATGATGTTGATTGATCAGTTGATTGATCTATTAAATGCTTTGCAAAAAGTCCTTGACAATAATACTTGTTATAATTGTCAAGTGAGAAAAACGTGGAGGCTGTGTTGGACCACCCCCTGCTCCTCTAAAACACTCAGTCAATATGAAACAATAACTTTGAGTAAAACACCACTGAAAGGTATAAAATCAAAGGTTTATTTATTCAAACAGAGGAAAATGTGCTTAGTATAAACCGAATGCATACCAGTCAAATAAATGTCATGTGAGCAGATTCCTGATTCCTTGTGTAAAATGTGCATATAATTAAATTAATTAAAGTCAGCACTTTGGGCAGAATGTTAACTTATTAACTATATTAATCTTTGATCATTTCTGCCAGCTCCTGCAGACCTAACTGTTACCAGCAGCCTGCAAATGCTAATATCAGTGGATCCCGTGTGTGCTGTATCTTTGTGCACACCCAGTTTATCATTCCAGGTCACGCCCTGATAGTACACATCTTTATCATCAGTCAGTGTTGACTCAGGATAACTACAGTCACTTTTGAGTTGACATATGGCTGCTTTGCTTAAGGATACAGACTAGAGCGGCTCTTTGTAATATACTGGATGCATATATCTTAAAAGATGCTACAAAGAAAGCCTGCATGACAAACAGTCATGTTGTGGACTCACGTGTTGTATCCATGTGAGTAACAGCAAGGCAGGCGCCAATTAAACTTTAAAACTCTGCGAACTGACACCGTCATAAGTTTTCCACATTTTCTAAATCAGTGTCCAGTGTTCAGGACGCTGCAGCTAAAAATGTTTCTGCTTCATGTTGTGCTACAGCTGATGAAGCTGGTGAAGCAACGGGACAAAAGCAAAACTAGGTGCCCAAATGATTTCAAAGAAGAAAAGGAAGTTAGACATGGCATGCATGCAGGAGGTGCAACAAGAAAACAGATGCAGCTATAAGTAAGAAATACAAAAGTGGAAAAATTGCAAACGTGTGACCACACAAAAGGTTACATGTCAGTTTTGAGACTGTACGCACATTTCGTGCGGGACAGAGCCTCGACGGCGTTACAGCATTGTTACAGTAAGTCGAGATGAGAGTGCAAATCTCCACCAACAGGTGGGTGGGGGTGTAGCGGTTCAACCGTTCCTCAATTTGAAGGCAACCTGATCCTGAGAAATACTGCCCTATAAATACATCCTGCTCACTGGCCTCTCCTGTATGCAACTTTGACAGGCCACTCGTGACCTTTGACCCTACACTTCTCTCTCCTTTCTCCTGTCACATAAACCGAAAAAAGAAAAAAGCTCAAAGTTCTGGTGCAATTTTAGGCACAGACGTGTGCAGGATAAATGTGATATTGTGGGAGCCACAGCAGGACTCATTTGACTGTGAAATTGCATGCATGAAAATAAGGCAAGCTTTACAGTTGAAGTCGGCCTGATTCGTGCTGGCTGGTACTTTCTAACTTTAAAATACACACAAACTGCAGTCCCTCTGCTTTGGCTGCCTTTTACGTTTTTGCAGTATGTTCGTTTACTCCACACATTGCAGTCTTTTGGCCAGTACATCTTGACCCTGAGCCAGCTGGGAGATTCCCTGATCTACCTTATACAGCATACATATAAAACTTTGGTCCCCCAACAACAGACTTTTAACAACATGCTGACTTCACTAAACTTGATAAAAACATTTATATCGATTAACTTTATCCAAGTTGTTAGTCTAAAACAGGCTTCCAAGTGGCCTACAGCTGTGCTTATGTGACGAGTGACTCCTCCAGCTGAGGAAAATGTGAGAGATGATGCGTTTGTTCTGATCATGCTGTGCAAACAGTTTTAAATGGGCTCGATGGGCATGGCGGGCTTCTTTTTAAACTTATTATGAGGGTGAGATGCATTTTGTGCTCCTTTCATCAAGGATGAAACCTGCCAACAAGACCAAACCATCATATCAATATCACAGTGCGTGTTTTACTCTGTGGAGAGGCGAATGTGTTATTTCAAAGAATACACGCACACATTCCCAGGGACAAGTGTGCAGCAAAGGTGGCGGGGGAGTTGGCTCTGGAGGTCCTACTGACCGTCTATTTCAGGCCCTTCTATTTATTGCTTAAGTCACTGGTATGCACAGGCCTCAGGTTTCATCCTCCTCGGGCTCTGTTACTCAAAGTAGTTAAATCTTAATGGAAAAAATGGGCTTTAACCAAAGCTGGGGGGTTTAATCTACTCCAGTGATTTCCTAAAGGAGGTCAGGCTGCTGCAGCAACACACATTCCCTCACATAAAGCAAAGCAGAGCTGCAGAGCTGCTGCTGGAGTTTATGTAACAGGTCATTCTTTATAAGGACTATACGGATAACTGCAAGAGAAAGTCCTTGTAAGGGTATTTAGGCAAAGTGTGAGCTAAATGTAATACAAATAAAGCCTTCTGTTCACAATGAAATTACACATCATGCAAGTCATAGACTTTCTCGCCTCATTCGTTACTTCCTGGTTAAATTCCAGTCACAGGTGTATAAAACGTACTATTCTGGATATATTTTACTTAACAGCCTGTGGACTGTTGCACAAACAGCACGCAGACTTATATTCTAACATACTTATGACATGAATAATAAGCAGAAAAGTGTCAAGCACACTCACCTGGCTCATATTTGAGGTAGAGGATGGACACGATGTAGTAAGCCAGATCAAACACAGGAAACATTCCCATTTTGGAGAAAGCTTGGGCAATATCGCCCAAATTAAGAACTGCCAGCACGTCCATGTTGCCAGTCTGAGCTGCGTTTCTGTTTTATTCCGACTGCGCAGTCTGGAAGACCCCCCAAAACCCGCTCCGCCGACTGTCCGCCACAGAAAGCCCCCCTGGTCTCGACTGTGAAAGCCTGTGACACTCAAGCCCTCCTATTAATACCACTCATCTCCACGGCCTCTGCATATCGTCATCATCATCTGCGCTCAGTGCCAGCTGCTCCGCTTTTTCAGGCGACCTTTCAGGCGCTTCAGCTGAAAAACAAAAGGCTCGCTCTGCTGTCTTCATCGAGATCGTCGCTCAGCCGAGCCATAAGACGCTGCTGGGGGTTTACTGCAGCTCTGAGACACAGCAGGAGGGAAAATAAATATATAAAAATAAAGCGTCAAGGCTTCATATCAACAAATATTTATTCACTCGTTCATGAAAACACCCACAATCCTGATCTGATCCTGGAGCCGTTCTGACTCACGGCCAGATGATGCTTTAATTAATCCCAACATTGTTCACACTCATCGGGAGTGCAGAGATGTCGAGGTAAACGTAATAACACTAATAAGTAAATCAAGATTTCAAGTATGTATTGTTTTAATGGTTTTTAATTTACTATTCTCTGTATTTGCTTTAAATTCACACGATAATGGATGTAGTGCTTACTCTCTCCAAAAAGGGGAGCCAAAGACATACGAAAAAAAGCTCCTTTCACCAAAACAAAAACACCCAAAAGAACCTACGAAGTTCGAGAGCTACCAAAGAAATTATTTATCCCACTAGGAAGGAACAGAAAAAACAATAACACACATACCTGTCACAATAGAAGCTGCAATCAGTTTTTGGCAAAGTGGCTTTTATATATCTCTTACTTGCCCAGATAAAAGGTCACAATTACGTCAAAAATGTCTTTTTAAAGAGAGATCTGAGGTAGAGGGCAGCAGAAAATTTTCAACAAATACAACAACAGTTCTATAAACATATTTTAATTGGCTAACTGTGCGTGGTCGTTTTTAAAGTGCTTGAGTGCTTATAAATCTCTTTATAACCTCTTTATAAATCCTGTTCACCAAAGTCTATTTACACATAAGACATTACACATAAAAATACACTAAAACATTGAAAATCAATTTTGGCAGACGATCAGTGTTTGGTAAGGTTGCACCTTACAGTCTAAACCCGGGGAATAACAACACTTCGTATTTCTCTGGATACCGGATTTGTATTGGTCACATTTCTGATTACGTGCCGAACGCGGAAGTGAGGCGCTTCTGATGTGATTTGATCAAGATGATCGGGGATCTGTTGATATTCGGGTAATTTATCGAGTCGTGTGGCAGATGTCACACGGAATCACATCTTGTATTGAGATAATAAGTTCTCTATGTGTCTTTATGTGTCGCTGTGTAATTTTGTGTTAGTCAGTCAGCCGTGTGTGGCGTAAAATGACAAGCTAACTAGCTTGGTGCTAATGCCAGCTCAGCAGCTAATACGCTGCTGAGCTGACAACCAAACTCTCCGTGTTTGTGCTCTGCAGGACTTTACTGGTGAACGCAGGGGCTGTGCTGAACTTCAAGCTGTGAGTATTGTACTCAGTCATTAGTTTAGGTTTGTGTGTTAGCAGAATGTTGAAGGTTAACTGTGGGTGTCTTTTTTTCAGCAAAAGGAAGGAGTCGCAGGGATTTGGAGATGACTCTGGATCACCAACAACAGGTGTGTGTGTGTGTGTGTGTGTGTGTGTGTGTGTGTGTGTGTGTGTGTGTGTGAGAGAGAGAGAGAGAGAGAGAGAGAGAGTGAGTAGTATTGCCACAAACATTCACAGTCTATCTCTCAGGGGACAACATCAGAGAGTTTCTGCTCAGCCTGCGGTACTTCCGGATCTTCATCGCATTGTGGAACATCTTCATCATGTTCTGCATGATCCTGTGAGTAAGACTGTGTCAGTCGATGCTGATGGACCAGATGCAGTTTACTGAGAGGCACTCAATTACTTGTGCTGTGGGCTTTAGCTATTTTTATCCTAGTGTTTGTTTCATAGGGAGCATGATGGTTCAAATCGTGGAGAACGTAGAGTTTGCACGTTCTCTCCATGCTTGCATGGGTTCTCACTGTGTACTTCAGTTATACTTTTTTATACTTATACTTTTATCTACGACTAAAGGCTTTCTAAAATTCTGACACTCTCACATCGTTAGCAGCTCGCGATTCAGTATCTTACTCATGTGATAGACAACCACCACCATAGCTGCACAAAGACATGCATGGGTTTGGTGAATTGGTGACTCTAAATCGGCCTAAAAGGTGAACACCAGTGTGAATGTCTGTCTCTCAGTGTTAGCCTTGCAATAGATTAGCAACCTTTCCCTGTACCCTGCCAACCTTATGACAGCTGGGATAGGCTCCAGCTGCTGAATTGGGCACCGACTTGGATAAGCATAGGAAGATGCATAGATATTTGTTTCATATGTTGTGCTCCAAATATGAGAACGTGCTGAAGACTGATGTTGAGCCACATAAGCTTTCTTTGTGACGCAGATTCCAATTGTTGCCAGAAACCTAGACCAGTGACAGTAATGGTTGCCACGACAAAAAAGTCCGAAGTTTTGAGTTTGGTCTTCTTGTGGGATTAGATTTTTTTTTTTTTTTTTTTTTTTTTTTTTGTTAATTGAGGTTTTTTGACATTTCACACATCAAAAAAAAATCCCAGAAAGTTCATTTCGTTCATCTGGACGTTGCTTTTTTTTTAGTGGGACAAATAGTTTAGTTGCTCATCAAAGTAATTTTTTTCACTCTTTCTGAACTTTGTAAACAGTACATTTTCTCAGTAACAGGAAGAACTCTAAGCACCAAGCCAAAGTGTCTGCTCTTGGAACTCTGTTCTCATTCCACATATTTCACATAGAAGCAGAAACACGGGTCTGCAGTGAAATCCCCAGTTTCACCGACTTTGGCTAATTTGTAGCCAAAAGAACAAAGTGGAGAAATAAAGGGCTCTGTTATTGTATCCTGGAACACTGTTGAGCAATTGGTTCAGGTATGTGGATTATACGTGGGTGAAAAATCAAATTTCACGATGTACCACAAAGCATTTCTCACATTATCAAGTTCACCAGGGAGGAAATGAAAAATGGCAGGCTAGCTTTCTTAGACTGTCAAATTGCCATTAGTAATTGGGGACATTTAAAAGTCGACATGTACTTTAAATCAATGCACACGGATCAGTATTTCATTCTTGACTCTCGTTCTCCATTAAAACACAAACTGGGTGTCATCAGGACACTACAACACAGAGCGAACACCATCACCACACAGACCGGCTTGGGAAGCTGAAGGTCATCGTATGAAAAATGGCCCTGAGGGAATGTGGTTGTCCCAGCTGGACATTTGTCAAAGCTGGGAAGGCGCCTAAAAATAGCTGCAGGCAATTCAGGGGAGAAGGACAGTCACTACCTAAGCAAAAACCTTTACATGGAAAGGTAGAGACCATCTCTGAATCCAGGAGGAGGCCCAGGGGTACATCTTTCACCACTCTGGAGCTGTTACTGTTACAGCTACAGCATTTTACCAGTGCTGTAGCTCTAATAGTGTGTTGCAGCTACTTCCCAACTCTCTGGCCATTAATCAACGGTCATGACAATTTGCATATGATCATGCAATGATCATGAAACTGACCTCATGAGCTATTGTTAGGCAATGGTGCTACTCCTAAAAGCTTAACAAAAGAAGGCAGCTGAAGTTCGTCAAGACTTTTCCCCTCTCAGTCAAGAGGGCACTTCAGTTCTAAAAACAAAAGGTGGAGGAGTCGCAGATATTTAAACCCCTAGATTGTCCCTTAGGAGGTGGCCGTTGACACTATTGATCATGTGCGTCATCACATCACAAGGTTTGAGGGAAAAAAAAAGGCTGAGTGGAACCACTGTGACACCCTGCCCTGCCCTACCATGGAAGCTATTGAGGTCAACTGAGACGAGGTGTGAACGGGCGGAGATGCACCTGGGAAGGATAATCAAAACTGAATTGTAGGTGGCTGATAGCTGCTGTCATTGTCACCACCTCTGTTAAGTGATGGTCGTTCACAGTGGACATGCATGGCCTCTCCAAAAGTTGTTTCTGTTCATCTGGACGTAGCGTTTTCAGTGGGAGAAACGTTTCGTTACTCATCCAAGTGACTTCTCAGCTGACTGCAGGTTTCCCCAATCATATAAACAGTACATTTGCATAATGACTGAAGCCAGCCCACAGAAGGAACAATGGACTGGAAGGTCTGTTTCTTCATCACGATTGTGGGGGCGATCGTGGCTCAAGAGTTGGGAGTTCGCCTTTTAATCAGAAGGTTGCTGGTTCGAGCCCCAGCTTGGACAGTCTCGGTCGTTGTGTCCTTGGCATTGCCATTAGTTAGCATTGCCGTTGTGTCCTTGGGCAAGACACTTCACCCGTTGACTACTGGTGGTGGTCAGAGTGCCCGGTGGCGCCAGTGTCCGGCAGCCTCGCCTCTGTCAGTGCGCCCCAGGGTGGCTGTGGCTACAATGTAGCTTTCCATCACCAGTGTGTGCATTGTAAGATGGCGAAAGATAGGCCACCTCCTCAATTCAGAGATGGTCTTTCCCTATTCACGTAAATGGGTGAATAGGGAATGTGCTCAAACTAACGTTCCTCCCTGTCCAGGATGTGTACCAGTTGTCTTCTTTGTCCAAAGTGTGAACATTGGCATCCTCGATGCCAATCAGAGGATAGAGTGACCTTTGTTCTTTCGGTATAGATTTACAGCTGAGTCCTGTCCTGTTGAGTTGACTCTTCTATGGTGTGCCATGCATAGATTATATAATTAGGTCTTAACCTTTTGTTTTTAGAAATGAAGAACCCTCTTGGATGAGAGGTGTAACATCTTCACAAACTTAAAGTCTGGTTGCCTTGTTTTTCAACCAGTTAAGACTACTGTGACCTGAATTACTGAGAACGTTTCTCCTTCTGAAAATGCAAGTCCATGTGAACAAATTCAACTTTCTGGGATACTGTATTAGTTTTCACTGACACATATAAATGCATTATATTTGGGGAGGATATTTAAGGATTACGCCATGTTTGCTTTTAAAGGTAAAATACGGTTGTGGGGTAGCAGTAAGCTGCAGACATGAGTCAGCACCTTCACATGTTTTTCAAGTTAAACATTATAACAAGAAAAAAATGTGACTGTTGCTGCCAATGAAGTCTTACTGCTTTGAAGGGGGGTAAAGTAATCCAGAAGCCAATTCTTTACAACTGGGAGCAGAAGAAACTTCTTACAATTCACATTATTAGTCTGAGTCTGCAGTCTGGACAAACACTGAACAACCAAAGCTTGGTGTGAAGAAACTTGAATTTGGCGTTTAAAGGATGAAGCCGTGGACCCAATCTGAGAACACTTCAGACACTTGTTTATATCAGTCAGTGTTTCTGGGGATCTCTGATGACCACGTCTAACTTTGTTATTACCACGGTTTTCTTATGTGCCAACATACCAAACAAATTGCCTCAAAATGCTTTCATAAACCTGATGATGGGTTCCCCAATCCCCAGATCTAAATCCAGTGGTGCACCTTTAGGATGTGGTCAATCAGGAGGATAACACCATGATTGCACAGCTGATAAATCAACACAGAATATGTGATGCAATCATGTAGACATGGACCAGGAGTCCTTTTGTTACAACTTGTATAATCCATGAGTCCATCTGAGAGTGAATGAAGTCCCAACTCAGCATTACTGAGGTTAAACCTATAAAGTGCTTGATGATTGTGCTGTCCTGTCTTTTTTGTGTGTGTGTGTAAATCAAACGTTTTTATGCCCTTTAGATGTGCGCTGCTTCTCCTGAAATTAGCAGAAGTGTGCTGCTGTTCTAACTAGCCAAATGTCTTCAATCTGCACAGATTGTTTGGATCATGATCGTGTGTGGCCAGTGGACTTCCTCCAAGATGCTTCCCTTTCCAGATGGATGCTGTCAGCTTCTCCTTAATGTCCTTTTTCTCTTTCTTTGACCCTTTTACTAGTAATTATACTCCTTTTGGTTTACAACCCTTTGTGCTGTACAGGAATTTATGAATGGCTGTATTTATTCTTCTCTTGTTACATTTTTATTGATCTTTCTTTAACTGTAACACCTTTGCTGGAAACTTGTGGTTTTGTAGTTAGTGGTAAAGAAACACCAGAAACATCATTTTATTCCTTTTTCCTGCACAGGCTCAGTTCATCCAGATTCCACAGAAAAATCTGAATCTGATTTGTGAGTTATAAATAGGATTATTTTACTCACTTATGTGTTTGTTTTCAACTTCTTAGGGGGGGAAATTGTGCTATTTTCTTTATTCAGCAGCACATGTGCTGTAATTAAATATATATTCACTGTAAATGTGACCTTATTCTTAATAAAAAATAAAGTTTTATTATCAAATATGTTCTGTCTTTTGAAAGAAGGCAAGTCAAAAAAGGCAATGTGATTTTCTGGGCTATATTCTGGGAAGCCTCGGGTCTTGGTGTACATGTGGGTTACTTTAACATGCTGCACCTGCCTAAACATTGTTCCAGACCACCTGCATCCAGTCAACAGTATTCCCTGATTGCAGCGGCCTCTCTCAGCAGGATCATGTGCCCTGTCGCACTGCAGAATTTGTTCATGAGTAGTTTAACACAGATAAAGAGTTCAAGGTCTTGTCCTGGCCTTCAACCCCGCCCATATCTCAGTTTGAGCATTTGTAAGGGGTATGGGAAATACAAGTCAGACTCATGGAGGCCCCTTGAAACCTGCTGCTAACATGTTAATGTGCGATTCTGCATGACATCTGGAGTGGGCCTGTGGACTCGATGCTTCCAGGCATCCGGGTTTCAGCTACAAAACAGACCAGCATAATATTCATTCACTGGCAGCTTCATTAGACACAACTAAGAGGCTTGTTAAAGCAGCCAGTCACATTGCAGAAACATAATGCAATCAATGCAGCGCAAAAAATCTGTCGTTACAACCAAGATATACAGAAGAGCATCCCTGAACACACATCAAACCTTGAAGCAGATGGGCTACAGGAACACAAGACCACACTCCTGTCAGCCAGTAATAGGAAACTGAGGCTACAGTTCACAGCAGCTCACCAAATCAAATTTAAACAATAGAAAATTATAAAAGTGTTGCCTGGTCTGATGAGTTTTAAGTTCTGCTGCAACATCCAAGCTGTGGGCTCAGAATTTGGCATAAACAACATGAAAGCACAGACCCATTCTGCCTTGTATGAATAGTTCAGATTAGATGTGGTTTGATGGTGTGGGGGGACATTTTTTGCCACTTTGGACCCCGTAGTACCTGCTGAACATCATTAAAATGCCACAGCCTACCTGAGTATTGTTGCTGACCGTGCCCATCCAGCAGGATAACAACCATGTCACAAAACTCAAAACATCTTAAACCATAACATGTCTCAGTGTCATGCTGCAGCATGTCTGAAGAGATATTTATCCAGGCTAGAAATCCAGTTTCTGGAGATGTTATGGTGACCAACAACCAGCAAACTCTCCTCATGCAGCAGCTCTTCATCTTAGGTGAAATAGAAAATTACTACCCAAAGAATCCATCGTCTCTGTGTACTTCTAGTGACTCAAACAGTTGGTGAGATTCTCTTCTAATCCACAAGTAACTTACCAGACGTGTGAGAAGACAAGTGGTTGTTATCGCCTCTGAGCAGGCTTGACACAGCCAGCAACAATCAGGGTTTTATGTCATTCCTCCTTGGCATTGTGTTAACACACCTGAATGCTCCAGAGTCGTCTGCTTTTACATAGGTGCTCACATTTGCTGATGATCAGATAATCAAGTGTGTTTGATTATCAGCAGTTTGCTGCTAATTGCCTTTTTAATTCCAGTGGAAGCAGTAAGGGTGGAGTTAGTTTTAATAGGACTGTATCTGTTTTGGAAAACATAGAGAGTTGTGCATTTTTAAATACTAAAATATAACTATAACAAAGCTTATCCCAGCTTAAAGAGATTAAGCTGTTTTGGGGAAAAGATTTAGTTTAACAAAACAAACATGTATCAACCTTAATCTGAATAAAACTGAAGCAATCATGTGTTTATAAAATTAAGAAATCTTTTTAAGGGTGTGTTCATGACTCTTTCTGTTCTTTGCCTTTCTCAACAATGCTGATTTAATCAACTGCAAACTCGGCCTGTCTATTAGCAGAGAACTGAAGAGATTTGGTGAGGAGGTTTTTTTTGGTTATCAACTATATGGCAACATCATGTGGCATACACTGTTTCTCATTTATAAATAGTTTATGCACAAGATTTTTGAAATTTAGTGTATTTTTCAGTTGAAATATCCATACGTATTTTCCATAATCATTTTTTAGTGAATAAGACTTGTTTTGTATGGTGAGATTTTGATGACCGTCCCTGACAGAAGAGATATCATCAAAGGTGGCTCCAACATCAAGCTTCAGTTTCAAGTGAACTGGAAGGCACCTTGATTTATTAGTTAGATGTGGAGGACGTTCAGACGAGACAAAAATATGAATTTGGTATTATTAAAGGTTATTTTTGTGTAAGAAAATTTTAACTATGGAGTCCTTTTATATACAGCATAGTCTCGCTTTCTATCTTTAAATTTATTAGACCACCGCCTAGTATACGGTTTATTACACAGATGCTCTAACAGTATTTGTCATTTCCATTTGTTATGCTTCTGTCATGATTAATCTAACAGAATGTATTTAATGCTAAAATATAATTATTGTTTTACGATACATTAAGATACAAAATACAGATATTTACTTGTATTCCTGCGTAGAAAAAATGGTTGAATGTTATGTTTTATTAATATAATTCCTGACTTCTAAGAGAAGCCCCGTGTGGCGATGAACAACTCATTGGATTGACATGAATTCAGTTTCTTATGATTGTAATAAATAATACAGTTTTTTCTTTTACACTCATTTGATAGATTTCCAGAATATGTATATATCCTTGTTTTAGCGACAGCTGCTCTAATCGATTTCTTAGGACCACCTTTCCGGTTTTATTGTCTTTCTTTTTTTTGTTAAATTTACAGCTTGCTGCGAGCACGTGGATTTGACGCGGGTCGAAGCCGGTTACGTAAAGATTTCCCACAATGCTCTGCTGCCTCACAAAAAGCTCGGTGAGAAGGCCGAGAAGGAGGCGGCTACCAGCCGAGGGGGTAGCCGATTCCCGGAGAGGGTGTTCCGTCTCCTGCAGTTAGCGGTACCAAACAGGTGAGGGTGGCGATTGGAAACAAAGACAGAAGCATCATAAAGCATGATGCCCGCTGCTTCGGGGGAGCTTCCGTCGGAGTTGTGAGTGTCAGCGGGTTTCCCATCGCCGGCTCTTCGGGGGATTCTGCTGTCTGTCTCCGTCCCGACCCGCGACACCGCCAGGCGATGACAGCGGCTACAGCCACTCCGCAGGTGATGAGAGACCGGCTGCTACAGGCCATCGACGGCCAGAGCAATGTGAGTATGTCCACTGGTTTTAAGCGGAATTAACTGGGTGGAGAAGAGCAGACAATGGTGGTCGAGCTGGTGGCCTCGAGTCGCTATAGGGGAACTGACAGAGTGGAGGCATTCAGCGTCTGGACACTTAGTATTTGCTTGCTAATTAGCTGGCTAACGTCTAGTTAGCGAAAGTGAGTGATGAAGCAGGCATGCCAGAGCCCGGTTAAGTTGATGCTGGCGACAATTGTGTGCACTTACAGTAGAGTTCATCAGGGCAAGAGAGGGGGACGTGCTGAATGTAGTGCAAGTTCCCTTTAGACACAGAGGCTCTGCAGAGAGGAGACCTCCAGCAGGGCTCCGAGGTTTGTAACGCCTTTATCTAAGATGACCCCGGGATTACTTTAGGTGTGTTACAGCAGTATAAACAGCCAAGCCGAGTTAGTCAGCAACCTACAAACATGTATGGCTTCTCAGTGAGCTACCCAGCACCAGCGACCATTACAAACAAATGGATTCAGAGCTGTTGTTGTTTACAGTGTCATTTAAGTACTCCCAGTGTGTTACTGCTGAGTGTCCAACACACGCCTGATCATCCACATGCCTGGGGTGTCAAAATAAGGCCCAGGGGCCAGAATCGGTCAGCAAAGATTCCAATCCGGCCAAACTGGATGGTTTTGGAAAATGTGAAGGAGGGCTTTTAACTCATTCACTGCCAGCCATTGGCAGTGAATGAGTTAACTGTGTTTTCATGAGTTTTACAGCTTGTCCTACTGATAAAGCACCTCCCCTGTTGTCATTCATACTACACCTAAAATAATTAAGGTGGTTGCCTGGTGGAGGGTGAACGATCTTTTTCTGTAATTTTAGACATGCTGATAGGTGCCTTTCATTTACTGCAGCAGCAGCATTTCTTTATTAAATGGGATTAAATGTTTAGCTAAACTTCTTTACACTGACAGAAAGAGAGGTTTCACTGGTTTGGCCCGCTTTAGATCAAACTGGGCTGTGTGTGGCCCACAATGTAAAATAAGTTTGACATCCCTATTTACAATTTCTTATTTCAACATGCTTACCTGCAGTCATGCACTGGGGGTGCTCTCTGTGACATCCTGCCAGAAAGCCTTGAAATGCCCAGCATCCCACACACAGTTTACACCTGATTTATGCTTCAGCAGGATATCAATGCTGTAACCTGATGTGCACTTCGCAAGTAATGTAACTACACGTTGGCTGACGCAACTATTGCCATTGGCCTGTTCAGATGCGTCGCCATAGTATGAAGAATAATAATCATAGGTTCAGTATAAAGATTCACAAATGTTGGCAGACTGCTGAAACTGCTTGGATGCATGTGAGAGAATGTACAAAGAAAAGCTTGCCACCAAATAAAACTGACCACAACAAAGAGAATTTTCCACTAGGACGGAAAATTAGTTTCTATCGGCTGACACCAAATATAAAACACCGGGAGACGACCACGCGGTAAATAACACGTAATGCAAACGCAAGAGCAGACCTGACCGTGATTCACTGCATCAATCAGAAGTCAGGGCTTGTGGTCCACAGTGATGTAACGCATTTTATTCCAGAAGCATCTACGTGTTACATTTTTGCCAACGACTCCTCACTCAACGTTTTTCGATCAGGGGTTTTTTAATGTCATAAGTTTGATCGCAGGCACACTACAGCTAGAGTTGGGCTTTGGCTTTGCAAAGGAAATCCTCCGCTGCAACACATGTTAACCAATAACCACATTGTTGATCATTGCAGAAGTGGCTGCAGATTAAAGACAACAATCATCTGAATACGTGGGCTTTCTACTATTTTGGTGGACTAAAACGGCACATTTGCATGCTTTCTCGTTTTGACAAACTGAGCCCGAAACTAGTAAATGTTTTCTAAACGTACAGGTGCACATTTGAAAGTTTATTCAAATGATTTCTCGACCTTTTGATAAGTTCTTTTTTTCCCCTTCTGAGGAATGTGTTTGGTGGAGTGGCAACATCTAGATACAGACATGTCTTCCTTTAATGCTGTTTTTGTGATTTCTCAGTAGGGCTGAGCGATATGGCCTAAAATCCATATCACGGTATAATTTGAAGCATGTGCGGTAACGATATATATCACGATATATTATTTTCTTCTGTATAACGTATTTTACACACTGTAAGGCACACTTAAAATCCTTTAATTATCTCAAAAATCGACAGTGTGCCTTATGTATGAATTCTGGTTGTGCTTACTAACCCCATCCAGGCATCCATGAAAACAGAATTTATTAAATTTAACGGAGCAGGAAGTTGGCTCGCTAGCTTCCACCTAAACATGATATAGCATGTTCTGACTGAGAGATTTCTGAAAAAATTAAAAAATACAGCTCTGCTATCACTTCCAACATAAATGAAGACAGAAAACTAAACAGCAGTGACTTTTACAGGGTTACTGAAGTCGGACTAGCTGGTATATAAAGATGTCCTATGTGATCGCTAGCAAAACAGCCACATTAGCATAACATTAGCACAGTGAAGCTGAGGGATGAACGCAAACTTTTTCCCACTCGATAAAAGTTAACGTGAGGGTTTCTGGTGGTTAGGGACAAATGCAATTGCATGGCAGGATGCTGTAAACGGACCAAACTTCAGTCAGGAGAACAACTGAGGTTAATACTGCAACAACATGGGAATAGGGCAGCTGCGAGAGAATTCAGCATTGATGAATCAATGGTAGGTAAGTGGAGGAAGCGCAGTTTTTGGCTTTCCCCATATTCCAAAAGTGTTTCATCTCTTTGCTGTTACTGTCGCCCGGCATAATTTGCAGATGATGTTGTTTGCAGCCGTTGCAATGCTTTCGACCAAAACAGGCGCAGCTTGATGACACCATCAACATGCGCTGTCGCAGTAGAGCGGTTTAGTCAAAATCTCTACCGTTGGCCAAATTTATATCGTTTCTACCATATACCGTTTTTACCGCCCACCCCTGTCTCTCAGTATTTTTGTATATAATTGGTCTTTCTTTTCCAGCAGATATGCAACATGGTGGTCGTCGTGGAGGTGATCTCCTTTTTGGAGAAATATCCTATCACCAAAGAGGCACTGGAGGTAAGTTACAACATGTGCCATCAGCAAATAAAGCAATCAAATGCAGATTTTTAGCAGTCAAGTTTCATCCGCTGTTAAACAATCATCAATCTTATCTCCTCTTAAAGGAAACCCGCCTGGGCAAGCTCATCAACGACGTCCGGAAGAAAACCAAAAACGAGGACCTCGCAAAGAGAGCCAAGAAGCTTCTGCGGAACTGGCAGAAGCTAATCGAACCAGGGAAGGTTGAGGTGTTGTCAAAAGGCGGCACCAGTGCGTCGTGGTCTTCCATTGGCGGTGCTCATCCTTGCATCTCTGCTCCAGCCACCAACCCACCGTCGGGTAAAACGGGCCCAGAGTTGAAGAACAGAAATGATTTCAACAACTGCTCCCTGAGAGTGGAAAAACCGAGCAACAAAAAACGCAAGGGCGAGCAGAAGGAAGGACCGATTTTACCAGCAAAGATACCTAAAACAACTCTTAATGATAAAATCCAAAACTCAAAGCAGCTGCAAACCAATGGAATTGGTACCGGCACAGAAATTTTTGCAGATATTCGTGCACATCAGTCTTTGGACAGGGACATTCCTGAGGCTTTGGACAACGACAAGCTAAATAAAATCCCTGTTCATGCTGTAAAACCTCACTCAAATTTCCCAGGATGCAGCAAGCCTCCTAGCACTTCCTCTTTGCTAAAAGCATCAGTTCTGCAGCAGCAAGCCAGACAGGAGCAAGCTGCCTCTGGGGGAAAGTGTCGACCCAGAAGCCCACGCTGTTCCTTGCACAGTCCTCAGACTCTAAAACAGGAAGCTGTTGTGAAACAAACTGCACCCCAAGCACAGAGTATTCCTACCCCCAGCGTGAGACCTGGGACTGTAGATAACTCTGGGCTCGGACTGTCTCCTCAGCCTTTCAGCGCATCTGTTCAGGGTTTTCACACTGACGGTTCAGGGTCTGCTGATTTGGACTCTCACCACCTGCCTCCTAGTATGTCTCTCCACGGCTCCACTGTCACCCCCTGCAGTGGCGTGGAGAGTCTGGAAGATGAGGGTCCTTCTTTTAATACAGGGAAAAGAAAAAGACAGAAATACAGACCTAAGGATTGCTCTGTTAATTTAGAAGGGCTGACTGTAGAAGACAGAACAAAACCAGTGAGGTTAAAAGACAGGAGGCTGACGTTCGATCCTGTAACGGGGCAGATCAAAACCTCCTTCCAGAAGGATTCTTTCCCAGAGGGCGAGGACAGACCGAATCACAAACCTGAGAATAACTGGTCAGAACAGCCGAAGCAAAATCCGCCAGTTCCTCCCAGTCCTTTCCAGCAGACGGACTGGAAAGAGCTGTCGAGGAGCGAAATCATCCAGTCGTACCTTAGCCAGCAAAGCAATGTGCTGACGTCGTCGGGCGCGCACACCCCCGGTGCACACTTTTTCATGTCAGAGTTCCTGAAGAAGGAGGAGCACCGGAGCAAAGATGCTAAGAAAACACACACGCTGGTTTCAGACTCGCCACCTGGAGAGATCCCTGGAGTCAGCAGAGAGGTGAATGGCAAAGACCTGAGCAGGTTACACACACAGCACTGGTCCGGGGTAAATGGTTGCTATGACACAATGGATAAATGGTACGACTGGACCGAGTGCATCTCCTTGGACCCGCACGGAGATGAGAGCAGGCTGAACATACTGCCCTACGTCTGCCTGGATTGAAACTGAAGTCAGGTCGGTAAATGAGACGTCGATCCTTGCCTTCCCTGCGCGGCAGAGCGGGCCGGGATGCGTGAAGACTCTTCTTCACCGTGTATGCTGCTGTTGGAGTAAATACGCTGCCTGCTCGAGTGTTTGTTGGAGCACAGGAGGTGTAATCAGTGTTTTATTTTGAAAAAGTCTGAACAAAACGTGAGGACAGTGTGAAGGGGAAAGGCTATGCATCTTTGACTGTTTAGATGTCAATGTTTAACAAGTGTACAGAGTGAGTTTACAAAGCAGGGAGACGAGCGGCTCTGATACCCACGAGTTTATATACTGGAGAGGAGATTAAATATACAGATGCATTTTATCCATCTTAAGTTATCTTATTCTATCCACATGCCTCACAGAATGTGACTTTATTGCATTTCATGCAGTCATTCATAGTTTTTTTTTTTTTTTTTTAATTGTTATTATGTAATTTTTATGCATTAACCGACTAAATCAGGGTTGCTGCTTTTGTCAGCAGGCAGTAGCACGATACATCATTGGAACGTTTGTTCATGCTTTTTGAACAAAGCGTTTGAGCTCTTAAAACTGCTGCTTCCCGCAGCTGCACGCCTGCCTCTCGTTGTAACTTCTAGCAGATTGAACCGACGGATCGGTTTTAAAACATTTGAATATTTTTCTTGTTTGCTCTTTAATGTGATGTGAAACTTCCAGATGTGACCACTGTTTGTGGTGAGAGGGGGAGAAGGCTTGCATACAAGCTGATAGAGAAATTTGGCTGTATGTATATTTATTTACATATTGAGATTTGCATACATGTTTAAACTGTATTGAATCATCTTGTTAGTTTTTTTTGTTTTGTTTTGTTTTGGGGTTTTTTGCAAGCAACAACAGTGAGGCTGCTACGGTGTTGTGTGATCTCGAAGACACCTACCGTCACAGGAACTAACACAAACGTGGCTTTGGCTGTTTTGGCGGGCGTTTATCAATCTGTAGGCAAATGCTGTCAAAGCGGCAACGTCACAGTAGTGCAAGATTTTACAGATGTGTAGCTGACATTAAAATGAGGGGCCAGATTCATTGATGGTTTGTGATTTGACAACACTTTGGCATCTCATCTGTTGCAGTGTCATAATAGGGTTAGGAATAAGTTCACTAATTGACATTCCAGACTTTACCTACTGATTCATCAACATGCTGTACTTTACACACTCAAATAACACATCCTGATACTGTGTACTTTTTATTTTTTGGGCTTGCCTTTTCCCTTTACTGTGTATTAAGGTTGTAAAATATGAATCAGCACGGCAGAGCAGATTGTGCTACCAGCTTGCATCCTTGTACTGTCAGGAAGAAGTAAGAAATAAATTGACATGCTGGATAATACTTAATAGCATTCCTTTAAATATTATTTGCCTTATGGAAACCCGTGTTTTCCCTAAAGACAGAGCCTTAGTGAATGTACAGGTATGATCCTTTTGTGTTCATTTGAATGCAAAAGACAATATATTTGCTACCTAGTCCTTTTCAATGGACATGTAATGTGTTAATAAAAAGAAAATGAAGGAATTGTTATTATGTCATCTCTTTAACCCCCCCACTCACACCCACACTCACTCCTTTTTTTTTCCTTTTTTAAGGGCTCTGCAGTTACTGATGTTCCTGACCAATTAAATCCAGAACAAGTTCAGTACTGTCTCTGCATGTAAATCACTTATGTACATTTCCATTCATCACTAAGAGAAACGATTTCCATGATATTTTCATAATATAACTGGACAGTTCCTAATAAAATTAACTGATACTGTCCTCTATAAATGGAAAGGAACTGATCTGATTCATCATTTAGTTAAAAACAAAAAAAAACTGGCAACTGATTGAATAATTCTCTCTTTTTTTTTTTTTTTTTTTTTTTTACATGTAATTTCAAAAAAATCTTGGTTACAAGAATTTGCTACGTTACTTTTTACAATAAACATGTACAATAATGGGTTATGTTTAAAATGTCTATACTCAGCATGACAGTACTTTTTGATAAAGGCACAGAGCTGTGTTTGTTTTAAAGTTTTCACTAGAGTTATCGTAGTTTTGTATTTTTTAAATTAGCTTTTATTTTTATTTCATTTTGACTTCTTGGTTTTAATTCAGTTTGTTTCCAGAGTTACATTTGTTTCAGTTTAGTTTTTATTGTTTGAAAATGTTCAGTCTTTTTAATTTTTATGTATCGAGACCATATGTCAGAGGCAAGGTTTAGAAAAATCAATCCAGGTATTGCAATAAAAACATTGAACTTTTTGAAAGCACTTAACTCACAGTCTCATCCAGAATCTCAATAAACACGACAATCAATCAAGCAAGTAGTAAGAAAGATTTTTTAAACCAAAGTAACACTAAATTAATTTAAATAATACTAAAGTTAAAACTATAGTATAAAACTTACTATAAAAACCTTGGTTTTAACGCGTATTTACAGATGTGAGCTGTACACTTCCGCCCACGGTGAACATCTTTCGACGGACACTGTTGTCTTTTATTTTGAAGGGTACGCCCGGAAGCGTTCGCGGCTGTGAGTGTGACGGATGAGCTTCTCCGGTGCATCCACACCACCGGTGACTCGTCACTCCGCGCTGGAAGATGGCTGCGGTGCAGCGGACCCCGGTCAGGGAAGGGATCCGGATAGTTTCGCTGTGTGTGTGCTGGTACACGGTCAGCTCGGGGGGAAATGTTGTCAACAAAATCATCCTCAATGGATTCCCGTACCCGGTCACGGTCTCTCTCTTTCATATCATCTCTATCGTCGTCTTCCTCCCCCCGCTGTTGCGGGCTTGGGGAGTCCCCAAAACAGAACTGCCGAGCAGGTACTACTGGTGGTACATCCTGCCTTTAGCTTTCGGAAAATACTTTGCCTCCGTGTCGGCTCACTTCAGCATATGGAAAGTGCCCGTGTCGTACGCGCATACCGGTGAGTACAGCGGCTTTGTGTTCGTTTTAATGCGCCGCCACCTGGAGCCTGTCAGCCGGGGTAACTTGATGATGTGTCCGTCCTGTCAGCCGATGTTAGCATCGCGGCTAACGCAGGGTGGCACGGCATTTAACCAGGCTGTGGGCCCCACGTAGAATCTGTGTACTGTAGGTCTTGTTTTAATGAGGCTAATTAATCTCGCTTCGTGTCCTCTTAATATAAACTAATTAGCTTTAGACTCTCCAAAGAATTACTAATGAGCTGCTGTTTGCTAGCTTCATAGCTAAGGGGGAGGGTCCATTAATGAGCCGCCGTGCTTCCCTAACTTAGATGTTAAACCACCATGTAACATGCGAGCCTCTGCAACTGATTTTTTCTCCTTTAACAAGCTGAAGTGACATTTTTGTGAGGCTACCTGCTGATAAATGTAAAAAAAAAACCGGCTAATACTAACACATAGTCCTTTAAACATTGTTATTGAGCTGAAAGAAGCGAAAGCCACTATATAATAGTGTAGGAATACTGTTGGTAACGTAAAGGAAATATTAAGATCCGGCTGTGATTATGTTGCACCCAGGAAATGTACACCAGGCTGCTTAATCTATAAAAATGTATCATAATAATACTATCATGTCACTAATCTGAATGTTTTCTTAGTCCCTGTCTTAAGGGACAGAGCCATTTGGCACTTCCAGTACAAAGCATGAAAAACAGTTATTATCTGTTGCTAACTCAACCTTGTTTCTGGTTGGACTTTTACAACCACATTATACAAGCACAATGGATTTACAGCAACTAACTGTATAAAACCACAATATACTCTACATGCAAAACTAAAGTAAATGCACATGTAAGAAAAATATAGTGCAAGATGCATAAATTAAAGTATTAATACTAATCTGAATCACAAGGCTAATCTTTACAGACAGCTATCAAACAAATGTTGTAAATTTAAAAACCCTGTATGGAACTTTTGTCTTTTTTCCCCACCCTATTTCTTTTTCTTTTTTTGCAAATAAAAGGTGAACCTTCTCATTTAATAGGACCGCAAATTACAGCCCCCAAAAGAACTATATAGTTGATCTGCATTTTTAAGAAAAAAAGCAGGAAGCATGTGCCTCTTATCCTGTGAAAGATGGAAATACACATATTAAACCCTCCTCAAGTTCAATTCAAATATTTCCCGTGGTATGTATCAACTGCACCTTTTTGAACTACTTTCACCTTTTGCATCTATTGTGTCATTTAAAGATTATTCCATTAATTTAGTTTCCACTGACTCCTGGGACTTGTGGCAGATGAATTTCATCAGCTCTGATTTCTCCACTCTCTCTCTTATTACCTGCAGATTCTGCAAGTTAGCAACACATGTTGAATTTCTCATTAATTGCGCCTTCAAACTCCACGGCACTGTAATGTAGCTACACGTTCCAACTTGAAACAACTCTAAAAGTCTCAATTTTATTTACTTATTTCTGTATTAAGTCTAGCAGATACTTAATAACAATTGATTTAGAGCAAGTCTGTAAATAAAATGTCACTGTAAAATATCTTTGTCGCCTCTGACCTGAGTTTTGGAGCCACAGCAGTTGCATCAGTGTTTTTACTTTAGGAATGAGCTTCTAACCTTGTGAACCTACACAATGATCATTCTATCTACTTTGTGTGACGCCAGTACTGAGCGCCTACTCTGGCATTGTTCTTCAGAAGAAAAAAAAACATAATGATAAACTGAGTTGCGCTTTAGTCTGTGTTTAAATGAAACAAGTGCAGTCGAGGGAGGTGTGCAAACCCAAGGTTTGTGACAGGTTGGATGTTTGACAGAGGTGTGGGCCTAGCTCTGACGTACCGTGCCTACTTGCTGCCTGTTAATAGTTCATGTTTGTTCAAGAAAAAAGAAACTGACGTCGTTCCTTGTCATGTCTTTTACAGTCAAAGCTACAATGCCGATATGGGTTGTGCTGCTGTCGAGAATTATCATGAGAGAGAAGCAGACCACAAAGGTGAGTAGGTTGAGCACGGCTAACGACAAGGCCTGCTCTGTCTGAGACTCAGCAGTGGTGATGTGGCACAGTGCTGCTGTGTCTGTCCTGGATCTCATATTACAGCCATCTGTAGGGGCTTTTGTCCACAAAGTTGATGAAACCTTCTGAGGGAGGGTGGAGGTGAGAGAGGAAGAGGGGCTTTTTTTCTTATACCAGGTGACCACACTCGCCTAATAAATTCCCATTTAACCCCCCACTTCTTCTGTTATTTAGACAGTTGTGTTTGGGGCCATGCATACCACAACACTGTGCATTAGCAGTACGTCAATTGGTAGTTCAACTAATATCAATTAAATATATCTTGGATTGCATTTCACTGCAAGGTTGCATTAAGGCTTTTTGTTAGTTTTTTGTCTCAGTCTGTGCAACAACAAATTGTCGCACTTTAATATCACAATTAAAATGATTGAACTGCACTGCAACTAAAGATGATCTGCATTGGTAATTGTTGCCATTCATCGAGTGCGCTTTGAAACGTGAGACAGTAGTGGTGAGTAGAGCACGGCGATATGACCAAAAATATTTATCACGATATACATTTGAAAATTTGTGATAACGATATAACTGACACTAGACAAAATACTTTACAACTCCACAACTTTATTAGTGCAAAAAAACCTCATCAATGTATTTTCACTTAAACAAGCAACTGTTTTTTTATGTGCAGTAAAGTTATATAAAAATTTAACAGTGCAAATGCAAATTCCTTGCTGACAGTGGAAATTGGCGGACATATCCTCAGCATAACCATGTATAATATCCACAAAACTTAAAAAGAGGTTATACACACACAATATGGTAATATTATGTTGAAGCGCAGTACGTATCACTCCGCGAGGCTCCTGCCTACGATAGCCGCAATGCTCCGACAATCCATCAAGCGGTGCGGGTTCGTAGCTTAGCATCGTCGTACTAAAACATTTGACAGATTTTCGAGCGACGTGTACCGCAGAAAATCGTCGATTTTCAGAAAAATCAAAGGATTGATTTTAAGTGTGCCGTAGTTTCCGAAAAAACACGGTAATAACGACTAGCATGGTCTACCAAAAATAGTGCTTTGATGTGTATGTGACGGACGAAAGCTAAACCAGTTCCACACCATTGAAGTTGCAGCATTTTTACAAACCAATTCTGGTTCATCTGTTTCATTCAACGATCCGCTTTCGCCCTTCTCATTCTCCGTCACCGCCATGCTTTTTCCGCCATGTGCGTATGAAAACAAAGGCACTGTGCATGCGCGTTTTACCCATATTCTATCACGATATTTCATTTTCTTATCATTGCCCAACATTATACCGGTATTACCGTGAACGGTATGATATGGCCCAGCCCTAGTGGTGAGTCAAAATGAAGATGCTGGAAGCAGTTTCTGTTCAGCATTTAGTTTAGCTTTAATTTTTCTTTTTTCTTTTTTTAAATCCAAAGCATAAATTCAGAATCGACTGGTTAGCGTTTGAGCACAAGTAATGCCTGGTTCTTCTTTTGCACTGGTTGTGGAAGGCAAAGAACAAACTAGTAGGACACATGTAGAGTGCATCCTCCAAATAAAAGGAGATGAATCCCCTCCAAATTGTAACAACTTTCCATTGTTTTTGTGCTCCACCTTTCCACAAAGTCTCACTGACAGACACATAGCAATGATTAAAATAGTTTGGTGCAGGAATCGCCCCTCGCTCATGACGAAGTATACACAGCTCTTAATAATAAACAAAGCATGATGGGAATGTAGGAGTACAGTAAGCTGTCCAACTGTTGATTGTAATGTGGGAGTTATCAGAGGTGTGGACTCGAGTCACATGACTTGGACTCGAGTCAGACTCGAGTCATTAATTTTATGACTTTAGACTTGACTTGAAAAAATGTTCTAAGACTTGTGACTTGACTTGGACTTTTACACCAATGACTTGGGACTTGAATTGGACTTGAACCGGTTTACTTGAAAAGACTTGATATTTTACCCCAAATATAAAATTTAACATGCATATTATATAGAGATTGAAAATGTGACGTCATTCACTGATAGAACCGCAAAGGATTCTGGGAACTCGTGGCAAGCGGTACTAGCGCACGCAGGCTTTCAATTAAAATCAGTCACACAGCGATAAAAAGAAACACAAAAATGTCAAGAAGCCGTTGTATTATTAACTGCAATAGCCGGTCGCATGACAGCCACGGGAAGCCGACGGGTAAAGAGATCGGTTGTTATCGGATTATGTCGTTGAAGAGAAATTGTTCGAGCCATGTTTCCGAAGTAACAAAGAGGCGACTGGATTGCAGCCATTCAAAGACAAAATATAACGTCCCAGAACACTCCAGCTCACAGGTTAGTCTGCTCCAAGCATTTACACACAGGTCAGTCTGCTGTTGTAGTTAATACATCATTTTTTTTTAACATAATTGGTGATATAGGTTACAAGCAAGTCTGGCGCTGAACAGAAATGGTCGCGCTATGCTCCTTTGTTTATTGTGCATAAATAGTGAATTGTCCTGACACAATATTGCGTTTCGCTTCTGTTATTATGGTACATTAACAAAAACATATACTTTTATTCACAGGATAAAACAGTTGTTTTGTATCACTAATTGCACAGTAGGATTACAGCATACAATATTATTGTCACTGCTACATTTCTGTGATGCTACCAAAAATTATTTCCACTGCTAATTAATTACCATTGAGCTCAAAGGTCCTATTAATAAACGGTTAACGAATGTGTATTTGTGACGACGATTTGTGAGACTGGTAAACTTATGATATGTACGATGGTCTTTACTTTCTACACGGTGCATTTCAAGGTCCTGCACCCATCCGTCGGTAAACTGTACCTGGGCTTGTTGCAGTGACCTGAAGTTACTAAACTTCATGAGTGTATGCACTCACACCAAGAAGCGTATAATTATAAATATGCATATAAATATGCTAAGATGAGATAGCTGACTTCATCTAACTTGCAAATGTTGTCCAGGCTACGTTGGTGATACAGTTTTTTTTTAATGTGTATGATATTTTTGTCATGCGATTTTAAAGCCGGTCCTACAACCGCATCCAAGAATAACATGCAGCTTATCTCAGAACTGTTGGTGAAAATTATTCTTGGAGCTAGGTTTAATTGAGCTGCATTTTAAAGAGGTGCAATTTCACAATTTGTGTATATTTTCTAAGTTCACTATTTTGTCATGTGTTGAGAAAAACACAGATTTAAAAATTACATGGTCTAATATTTACATTTAGCATAAAACTGCAACATGCTTTTTTTCGTTTTTTTTTTTAAAGACTCGAAATGACTTGAAATTCAAAATTTCAGACTTGTGACTTTACTTGGACTTTTACACCAGTGACTTGAGACTCGACTCTGACTTGCCTGACATTACTTGAGACTTGACTTGAGACTTGAGGATAAAGACTTGAGACTTACTTGAGACTTGCAAAACAATGACTTGGTCCCACCTCTGGGAGTTATCCTGGAGTCCTTAATGTCATGACGTTTTTAAGTAATTAGTTGTTTGGTTGATGTGTCATATAAACATATTAGTGCTGAGCTCATATTTCCTTAGAAAAAGAGAAAGCTGCATTGACTTTGATCAGACTTGTATTAAATTAGAGTTAAATGAGAAAACTCCCTTCGTGAAACACCGATCAAGTTTCTTATATTTCTTCATCAAATAAATCTTTTATATTCAAAAGAAACGATCCACTTTAAGACTATTTTAAATTCCATTATCAATAAAACTACTTGAGCTCCGTGCTTCAAGTATTTTAAATGTGATTTGCGGACACTCTGGAGTGCAGCTTGCAGACATAGAATAATGGATGCTTGAAATCTTCGAATATTTGGATCTGTTATCTCTGGCAGCAGATTTGAAGGTCTGTAGAAACCATTATAATACACATTGTAATGGCACCCAGCACATATCCTGTCTTCTTATTGGTAAAAGATAAACTTCCTGCAGGGATGTGAAGGTGCATAAATCAAACTAAAACCTTGTGCTCTGCCTGCCGTACATAAATATGAGTATTTCAAAAATTCATATTGGGAACATTAGAGATAATACCTTGAAACTTTTGGATGTAATAACAACAGAAGTCGGCTTTTGAAAAATATTAATTTCAATATCACATTGAACTTGGATATAAAAGTGTGTGTGTTTCATTCTACATTCAGGCTTTAACATAAAAACCAGGCGCTTAATTGTAATAATTTTAAGGAATGTTCTATGCCTTGTATATATGAGAATAAATATACTATCAGTCCCCTACCTGGAAAACATGTTTCTACTGGTTTCCATATCTGCTGTCTGAGATCAGACACTCCTAAGAGTCTACATTCCTAGCCCTGTAGTACCAGATATTTACCCTATAACATCTAAAAAAAAAAACCCTAACTCTAGTAGTTAGGTTCTAACTACTGATAGTGGGATCTACATTGCCCAGTATCACAAATCCCAGAATTCCTTTCAAGTGTAGCATCCATTTACTGACTTTAGACTGAGCTGTCAGTTTAGTTTCAGTTCATTTCAATCCAATGTTATTTCTATAGCACCAAATGACAACAACAGTGAGCTTTATACTGCAAGAACATAGAATAATATATAGAAACTCCCAACAACCAGGAAGCTCTTGGCGACAATGGAAAAGAGAAGGGGAAGACGGGTCTGTGGTATAGAGCCAGAATGCATCACTTTGCATTTTAATAGTTAGTAAAACAGTTATTTAATAGTTATTAAAATGCAAATTGATGTGTAAACACACAGTGAGTAAATAAGACACACTAAGTACATCATGAGAAGCTCCCAGCAGCAGGAGCCTATGGCAGGATTCAGGTTGACCTTGTTCAGGCCCAACTATATGTTTTATCAAAAAGGGAAGTTTTAAGTCTAAACTTAAACATAGATGCAGTGTTCAAAACCTAACTGGATCCATGGCAATGAAATGTTTACACAGAGTTTGCGTCATGTGAAAGTCTTCAGAGTCTGAGATTAGCACGTAATGTTTATCTTCCAGTTCAGTGTTGAGACGGGAGGCAACATGGCTCTGATGACCGTGTGAGAACTGAAGTTGTATGAGACTTATTATAATACGTCTCATAAAACACTTTATCAATGTGTAATGTTTAAAACATGGACTTTAATTATGCTTATGGTTATAATTTAGGTAAAATTGGTAGACTACATGATATTGGATGGGTTTTATGTGGAGAGCACCTTGTCAGCACAATGCAATGCAGGCCACTGCAACACCACTGTGGAGTGTAATTTAAGCTTTAGTCTCCAAAATAATTTGGAGCACCTGAATTAGGACACAAATCTGGGCCTTTACCAAAATAGAAAACTCCTCCCTGAAGGTTCAACGTTGTCCCCACTGTATATTTTTGTGATGCCAGTAAGTAGACCTGCATCTTTTTCTTTCTTTTTTTTTGTGGATGCACCTGCACTTTTGGTGTGTTATCAGAAGTTAACTTTTAACATGAGGGTGTGTGAACAGGTTTTTACTGGGAACTGTTTCCTTGTAGTGCATCCAGTTAAGAGACTGGTTAATTATTAAACAACACATTAATGGAGCTAGTTTAAGTATGTTGTGCTGCAGCAGTTCAGTTTGGGTCACAATGATACCAATGGAAATTTTGGGGGGTTTAGCTCAGTTGGAGGCTGTCTTATTGGTCTTGTGCGTTTTGCTCATGTGAGATGAAGAGTGGTTTGATAGCTTGAGAGCATTTATTTGCTGTTCGGTGTTTAGTTTTTGTTTTGTTTTTTTAGTTTCAGAGTGGTTTGTTGGGGGCTGAGTGGGTGAGTGTGTAGGTGCACAAGTGGGTTTCATAACAAGTGATGGATGCTATATTTCAGGATGCAAATGAATCTGTAGATGAGCTGTTCTCCTCAAGTGTATGTCTAAGCAGAGTTACCAGGTCCAGCTGCACACTCTGGACTAATCGCTGTGCTGAAGATTAGAAATACACTAACACACATTAATGTGAAATTATGTCTTCTTGTGCAGCAACCATTTTTGGAAATTTTCCACTTCTTGTTATCTCTTTATTTTTCAGTGGGTGAAAATGTGGTCATGTTTGGGTTTTATTAATTCAGTGTCGGAAATGTTGCTTCACATTTTCTCTGAGGTGCTGACCAAATTAACACGAACCAATGTTTATCCAGTCATATGAAAGAGTTTTTACATGACTCCATGCACTACACGCTTACTGCTTTCATAGGAGTTAAGAGGATAAGTAGCAGCCAGGAGCTACTAATCAAATGCCCTTCAATAACTGATCCTCAGCAAGTGTGACCGCCTCTATAAAAGCAGTCATTTTGGCAATTTGCTGGTCTGGTGTTTGTTAATACAGTGCAAAGGCTTCCCAGGAGTAGAAGTCCCATCAGATTCACCCCAGTTCATGATAGTAATGTTAGCAAAACACTGAACAACTTTGACTTGTTTGGAAGGGTTCCCAGGAGAAAGAAATTTAAGGCCCAACTTAAAAGGTTACATCTAAAAAAACTGCAAGGCTTCTGGAACAGTGTCCTTTGGAAAGACGAGCCCAGAGTGGAGATGTTGGGCCATAATGCACAACGCCACAATCGGCGAAAACCAAACACAACATATCACACCAACACCTCATACCTGCTGTCAAGCATGGTGGTGGAGCAGTGATGGTTTAGGCTTGTTTTACAGCAACAGGAGGGCAACAATAACCATGAACCAAGGCCACCTGTCTGACAGTAAAGCCAGTCCCAAACTGAGTTAACAGGCAGAATGGCTGAAAAAGAAAACAATCAAGTTATTGCATCACGCAAGTCAAAGTCGAGACCTCAACCTGACTGAAGTGCTGTGGCAGGGCATAAAGAGAGCTGTGCATAAACAAAAAAAAAACACACACACCTCAATGAAGTGAAGCAATGTTGTGAAGAAGAAATTCATCCACAATGATAGTCATACATAGGGTTGTGCGATATGACCAAAATCTCATATCCCGATATAAAACATCTATCATCTGATAACGATATAAATCAAAAAAAATGTAATATTTTCTGTAAATTCTGTGAATCTCGGGTAGGTGAAGCGTTTCCAGCTGGGCGTCGTGTACCTGGAGTCGAGTGTTTTAACCAATGCATGAAACTCCACATTTTTAGATATAAGTTGTAACGGCCGCCGTTTTCTTTGTGAGTATTTATTACATGGCGTGCTACGGGGAAAAGCCTGTTCTAACGTTTGAGTCTAAGATTTATTTTTTAGCACCTGACAACTTCTTTTTTGCTTCTCATCCGTCAATAATACTCTTTCACGTGATTCCGTTTATTTTGAATAGTCTCAGGATCTTGAGCTTTATTGTGAAAGGTTTATGTGGAAAATAAACAAGCGGACATGCGATGCTGTTACTGTCGTTGTTGCTAACGACAACCCATAAAAACAGGCGCTTGTCCGTCGGTAGTGTGGTTATATTAAATATAAGAGAAAGAGAGAACTTTAAGAAATTAATATAGCCACTACAGTGATCATCAAAACGAAAAAAAAATATTGCCGTAAAGTTTATTTTGCGACACCATAAAACAAACGATAGCGTAAAATGAAACGATAGACGTTTTTATATCGTCATCCGATATATATCGTTATATCGAACAACCCTAGTCATACAGAAAACAGTTACTTTTAATTATTGCTATTAAAGGTGGTTCTATAAGCGATTAAATCATGGAGTATAGAGGCCTGTGAAACGTTTCTTTCACATCACTGTATCATTAGGAGGCACCAAGCTGCTCACATTCTTACTCATTTGGCTACAATTACTACTTTCTTTTTTCAGTTCATCTACAACAGCGGTCCTCAACCCCCGGGCCTCGGACCGGTATTGGTCCGTGACTCATTTGGTACCGGGCTGCGAGAGTTGAAGCTCAGGTGTGAAATGTATGGTTTTCAGGGCTTTTATGGGTTTTCAGCGTTATTTTGTTATCGTTTTTATCGTTAACTCGGTTTTCCTGGGTCTTTTCATGTGTGTTATGAATAAATCTTTTTTTTTTGGTACCGGTACTAGTTTTATTTTGTTGTATTTATCCGCGACACCTTAAAGGTCGGTCCGTGAAAATATTGTCGGGCATAAACCAGTCTGTGGCGCGAAAAAGGTTGGGGACTGCTGATCTACAAAATGTATTCACTAATAGCTCAATCAGTGAATCATCTGGATGTTGTGAGACAACAGAAACTCTCTACTTGTTTATGTTAAAAGTCAATTTTACTATTTTCAAGACAAAGTTTCACCAGCTGTTCAGCCAAAACAGATATTTATAAACACATGTCATCTGTAGACTTTGAGTTTGTTCCTGATAAGCTACAGGCGTTACTGCCAGCAGTACATCAGCACAGTTTGTCATGGGAAATACTTCTCTCTCTATGTTACTGTTACTGTCTGTTAGACCATTATATTGATTGGATGCATATTTATGAATGAATTAAAGCAGTTCATTGATTACAAACATGGTTGCTAATTTATTTTTATAAACCTGCCATCTTTGCTAGAGAGTGCAAAATATTTCCTGCGCTGGAAATGAGATTTCCTAAATGTGTTGCTTTAGATGTAAGTGATGAAACAGTTTGTGCTTTGTGTGGTCTTAGGTATACGTATCGCTCATTCCCATCATTGGTGGGGTGCTGCTGGCCACAGTGACCGAGCTGTCCTTTAATATGACGGGACTAATCAGCGCTCTGGCTGCCACGCTCTGCTTCTCACTGCAGAACATCTTCTCCAAAAAGGTAATCCACCCTCATGTTGCTGTGTGCCACGTGTGCTGATCTGCTGATTTTTTTTGTTTTTTTTCTCTTCTCTGAAAAATGTCCAAATGAACCAGCAGACATTGTTAGAGACTTCCTGTTTTTTCATTCAAATCATAGCCACAGTTTAACTGCCACTTTTTGAGTCTCAAAGGGTGGGAAAAAAGTCAATGTAGGATCTCCTTCTCCTTCCTACTTATGACACATTAACAGAGAGGAAATGAAAATGCACTCAAGGGATTTAATAACGCAGTATTACTTTTTTTTTTTTTTTTTTTTTTTTTGAGTGTCTGAGTCTGATGAGGAGGATTGTCCTGTTGCATTCAAACAACTTCACGGGTTTTTCCTCCAGCATCCCAGTGGCACGATCCCACTCAGGTTGCCCCAGTCTTGGAAATCTCACATGTCATTTTTTCCAAACCTGTGGTGCCTTTTTTTTTTTTTTTTAATAGGCTTGGGTGCGTTAGCCGGATAAAGGTTTTGTGACGACACAGGATTGCTCACAATAATCAGTCGGGTGTGACAAAGTCTCACATGTTATCAAAAAGGCAGCTATAGTTTTCTTAACAGATGAAAGGTCTTCCCAGATTGGACAAAAAATAGAGTGGTGCATTTTAAATCTCTTGAGTGTATAATAAAGAAATGGAGATTTCTGAAAGTGTGCTGAAATGCTTACAGAGTTCTTTATATCAGTTTAAAGATGCATTAACAGAGTTGCAGCCTAAGGTTTTATTGTGTTTTTACAGGTGTTGCGTGACACGCGGGTCCACCACCTGAGGCTGCTGAACATCCTGGGCTTTAACGCTGTGATCTTCATGCTGCCCACCTGGGTTCTGGTGGACCTCTCTGTGTTTCTGGTGAATGGAGACTTGGTGAGTAGCAGTAAGAGTCTGGCGTGAACTAGAGCCGCTTCGGTGACCGTGAGCTTTATCTGACGTAACTCCTTTCGTCTCAGACGGATGTTTCGGGGTCCATGAGTACCATTATCCTGCTGCTCATCAGTGGGTTCTGCAATTTTGCTCAGAACGTCATCGCCTTCAGTATACTCAACATCGTCAGCCCGCTCAGCTACGCCGTCGCCAACGCCACCAAGAGGATCATGGTCATCAGCATCTCGCTGCTAATGCTGCGAAATCCCGTCAGTTTGACAAACGTCCTGGGAATGATGACGGCTATCGTCGGAGTCTTCCTTTACAACAAGGTCAGTCAGCCCGAGCGAAAGTTCATTATAAAGATGTGCATTTAATCCATTAAGGCACGATGCAACATGCACTTGCTTCTGTTGTTTAAATTGGATGTGATGCAAAGCCTGTTTTATGTCATTGTTGTCAAAACACACACGCTATAAATAATTTCACCTTTCTTACGTCGTGGGGTAAGAGAAACATACAAATGTTGCACTTAGAGTTCAGGGTCTGGAACTTACTGTCTCTAAGTGATCTGCTTCTCTACCAGCCCCCAAGTCCACTTACACTCCTGTCCTTGTTTATTTTCAGTCCACAGACTGCTTTGCTTTCACCCTTAAAGGACTTCTTCCAGTAGTTTTACCATCAATCCAACTTGAGCTGCTTTCCTTTTTTGCACTGTTACGGTTCGGCGTTGGCAGTGTTTTGTTTTGGCGTGACTGTTATGTGTTTCCTGTTTTACTTTGAAAGTCTGTGTTATCTTAGTGTTCAGTTTACGTTTCCTTGTCTCGTCAGGTCTGATTTGCCCCAGCTGTGTTTCCCTCCTGTGGTCCATTCCCTAATTGCTCCTTCTATGTATTTAAGCCCTGTGTTTCTGTATGTCATGGTCGCGATCTTCCCCCCGTTGTAAATAGTTTGGCGCCTTGTGTTTGGTGATGTAAATAAATGTCGTATCTTGCTTTAAATGTCGTTTTGGGATTATTTTTGTGGAAGCCCGTATTGGTTTTTTCTCGTGTGTTTTTGCCTTATTTTTACTTTTTTCGTGTTGCACTCCGGTTGCCTAGGCCGGGGTGTAACATATGGGGGCTCGTCCAATCGCTGAGGGGTCCGAGGACCGCTTCAGCCGTCCGCCGTCGCTGGAGGGTCCGAGGGAGGGACCGCTTCAGCCGTCTGGCTTCGCTGGAGGGTCCGAGGGCCGGTCCAGCCTTCATCCGCCTTCGCTGGAGGGTCCGAGGGACCGCCCCAGCCTTCGTCGTCTGCTGGAGGGTCCGAGGGACTGCTCCAGCCTCCATCCGCCTTCGCTGGAGGGTCCGGGAGACCGCTCCAGCCTTCTGCAGCTGGTGGGCTGCGTGTCCGTGTTTGCAGCTGGTGGGCTGCGTGTCCGTGTTTGCAGCTAGTGAGCTGCTCGTCTGTCTTCGCTGGAGGGTCCGGGAGACCGCTCCAGCCTTCTGCAGCTGGTGGGCTGCGTGTCCATGTTTGCAGCTGGTGGGCTGCGTGTCCGTGTTTGCAGCTAGTGAGCTGCTCGTCTGTCTTCGCTGGAGGGTCCGGGAGACCGCTCCAGCCTTCTGCAGCTGGTGGGCTGCGTGTCCGTGTTTGCAGCTGGTGGGCTGCGTGTCCATGTTTGCAGCTGGTGGGCTGCGTGTCCGTGTTTGCAGCTAGTGAGCTGCTCGTCTGTCTTCGCTGGAGGACCCGTGGGACCGCTCCAGCCTTTCGTCTGTCTTCGCTTCCACTGGAGGACCCGTCCAGCCATCAGCGTCGCCTGCGGGACGGCGGCCGGTGCCGTATGGGCTGGACATGGAACAAACATTTTTCGTTGGGGTTGTATGTTTTAAATGTTTGTTTTCTTGGGTGGGGGCGTATGTTACGGTTCGGCGTTGGCAGTGTTTTGTTTTGGCGTGACTGTTATGTGTTTCCTGTTTTACTTTGAAAGTCTGTGTTATCTTAGTGTTCAGTTTACGTTTCCTTGTCTCGTCAGGTCTGATTTGCCCCAGCTGTGTTTCCCTCCTGTGGTCCATTCCCTAATTGCTCCTTCTATGTATTTAAGCCCTGTGTTTCTGTATGTCATGGTCGCGATCTTCCCCCCGTTGTAAATAGTTTGGCGCCTTGTGTTTGGTGATGTAAATAAATGTCGTATCTTGCTTTAAATGTCGTTTTGGGATTATTTTTGTGGAAGCCCGTATTGGTTTTTTCTCGTGTGTTTTTGCCTTATTTTTACTTTTTTCGTGTTGCACTCCGGTTGCCTAGGCCGGGGTGTAACATATGGGGGCTCGTCCAATCGCTGAGGGGTCCGAGGACCGCTTCAGCCGTCCGCCGTCGCTGGAGGGTCCGAGGGAGGGACCGCTTCAGCCGTCTGGCTTCGCTGGAGGGTCCGAGGGCCGGTCCAGCCTTCATCCGCCTTCGCTGGAGGGTCCGAGGGACCGCCCCAGCCTTCGTCGTCTGCTGGAGGGTCCGAGGGACTGCTCCAGCCTCCATCCGCCTTCGCTGGAGGGTCCGGGAGACCGCTCCAGCCTTCTGCAGCTGGTGGGCTGCGTGTCCGTGTTTGCAGCTGGTGGGCTGCGTGTCCGTGTTTGCAGCTGGTGGGCTGCGTGTCCGTGTTTGCAGCTAGTGAGCTGCTCGTCTGTCTTCGCTGGAGGGTCCGGGAGACCGCTCCAGCCTTCTGCAGCTGGTGGGCTGCGTGTCCGTGTTTGCAGCTGGTGGGCTGCGTGTCCGTGTTTGCAGCTGGTGGGCTGCGTGTCCGTGTTTGCAGCTAGTGAGCTGCTCGTCTGTCTTCGCTGGAGGACCCGTGGGACCGCTCCAGCCTTTCGTCTGTCTTCGCTTCCACTGGAGGACCCGTCCAGCCATCAGCGTCGCCTGCGGGACGGCGGCCGGTGCCGTATGGGCTGGACATGGAACAAACATTTTTCGTTGGGGTTGTATGTTTTAAATGTTTGTTTTCTTGGGTGGGGGCGTATGTTACGGTTCGGCGTTGGCAGTGTTTTGTTTTGGCGTGACTGTTATGTGTTTCCTGTTTTACTTTGAAAGTCTGTGTTATCTTAGTGTTCAGTTTACGTTTCCTTGTCTCGTCAGGTCTGATTTGCCCCAGCTGTGTTTCCCTCCTGTGGTCCATTCCCTAATTGCTCCTTCTATGTATTTAAGCCCTGTGTTTCTGTATGTCATGGTCGCAATCTTCCCCCCCCGTTGTAAATAGTTTGGCGCCTTGTGTTTGGTGATGTAAATAAATGTCGTATCTTGCTTTAAATGTCGTTTTGGGATTATTTTTGTGGAAGCCCGTATTGGTTTTTTCTCGTGTGTTTTTGCCTTATTTTTACTTTTTTCGTGTTGCACTCCGGTTGCCTAGGCCGGGGTGTAACAGCACTCATTTATCTTCTTTGACCATTGTGACCTACGTGGTCAGTTCAGGTGATCCAACATTTAAAACCTGGTTGATTTCAAATCTTTTTGCTCTTGTCCTTTGCCAACAGGCCAAGTATGACGCTAACAAGGAGAAGAAGCTGCTGCCGGGCTCCAAACAGGACCTGATGTCCTTTGACAACCCGGCGCTGGAGAAGATCCAGGCCAACGGGTCAGTGCCTTTCCCCCACAGCCCAGAGCAGCAGCAGCAGCAGCACAGCTGGAACCACGTCCTGACTGACCACTTCCAGTACAGCCAGCAGACCTACACGACAAACTACAGCAGCAACCACCAATATGTGGTGTAAAGGAGGACTCGTCCTCACTCTGGTAGCTGTCATAGACATTACTGCGTGTAGCCCGGCGGCTCAGAGGCAGGTCTCAATCACCTGGAGACTGAGGGCTGTTTGTGTTGAAGAATGAGGTGTCTGACATCACGGGCCAGTCATGTGACCTCCCACCCCTTCTCTCTCCCTGTCTAAACTTCATTTTGAGTCAGCTTTGGTGTAGGTCTTTATTTATTTTTTTGGTACTGACTGAACGCGACGGTTAGAATCGGTTTGTATCGGCCAGGAAGGTAGCTGGAAAAGGATCTCCACACAACTGTTTGCAGATGTTTGATTTTTGTTTTCACTACCAGCCATAACATTCTAGTTTGTTTACTTTGAGAGGAAAGGACGTCATGTGTAACCATCACTGTGAATGTTGACGTGCACCGAATTACGAGTCTGTCGTGTCTTTTAGTTCAGTCAAGATCCTTAACATTTTTAGGTTTTGGCATTTCATGTCTTTTTTTTCTCTCTCTTTAAAATTTACTTGAGACAATGTGGGGAGATACAAACTGTTGAGTTAGTCATCAGTGAATAAATTATAGCCTTAATGCTGATGGGAGTTCTTGGGAATATAGTGGGTTTTGTAGGTTTGATCTGATATTGTGATTGGCAATGTTTTCAACACCAAGTGTTAGTCATTCATTCTTTCTGTCCAGATTGAAACATATCAACAATCAAGATGGGTTGTAATGATATTCTATATAGTTAAAAACCTCACAGAGCCTCTAGCCTAGCCACAGACTGTATACATTCAATCGATATCCACACTCCCACTAATAAAAGTGCCCAATTAGGAAAAATGCTCCAAATTAAAAGCGGATGAGTCCATTGATGTTCATAAATGTTTAATAAAGCCAAACACTTATGAAAACCACATCGTTGAACGAAGAGCGAGACCATTTCTGTTATCTAGAAAGGTCAGTGACCTCATACAGATCTGTGCTTCTCCCTGGTGAAACAGAAAATAGTTTACTGTATTATTTGTTGGTATAAATGTGGCTCAGGAGGTTGAGCGGGTCGTCTACTAATCAGGTTGGTGTTTCAATTCCCGGCTGCTCGTCAAAGTATCCTGAACACACCGACACTCCAGTTTGTGTGTGCGTGGATGTTAGCTTAGAAAAAGCGCTTGTATGATTATGTCTTTGAATGAATGAATAAGGCCTAAAATTAGATTTGCATAACAAAAGATGTGCAGCTTCATACATGAAGGATGTATTTGTTTCTTCTGTATCCCACCACATAAAATATAATGGAGTTGTTTTTGTTGTCATGGAGACTTTTTTTTTTTTTTGGTTTATTTGTATTTATCAGTCTGCGAAGCTTCAAGCTTTGGTTCAAGCTCTGTCAGCCTGAACCAAAAGCTCCTCTGTCATGTTTCAGTTTTTAAAAACAGAACGCCGTGTCGAGTTTGCACGTCTTCAAACCACTTGATGCGTTTTCTTTTAATTTGTCAACACTGGCGTCATAGAGTCACTGGACAGAGGTTTGGATTGTGCAATGAAAGATTCACCTGTAATTTCAGGTGGGCTTTCTATCATCACTACTGTAAAGTGCAGGAAGACAGTTTTTCTTTGTTTTGACTCTGTTGCTTTCGAATCGAGCGCCGGTTGTGAGCTTGTTTTCTTTTTTGGTTTTTGGGGAGGGTTATTAATTAAATGCTGTCACAGTATTCAGTGATTGGTGGGTTTTTCCCCACCACATCTAGTGTCTCCAGAACGTGTCTGTTTACTCCTTTCTAGATTCATGGAGAAAACTAGCTATTAACTGCCACCATGTTATTTTATTTTTTATTAGATTACATACTGAAATTTAAGTCCTCTACTCAGTGTAAGAATAATTTTAATCAGAAACATTGCAATACAACCAAACTCGCTGTCCATTGTTTTGAAATATAGTTTGTGTGTTGTTGTCTGTTGTTCACTTTGAGGCTGTCTGTTGTTTGTGTTGGCCTTCGTGACATTTTCCCCACCGCAAACGGTAACCATAAATAAAAACAAACAAAGTGATAAATTCGAACTTCTATGACTTCAGCGTCCATTTCAAATGTTAGATTTAATCATCTCAGCTTTTATCTACTGAGCAGCATAGTTTCAGTTTTGCATCCGATGGGAAAAATGTGATTGTGTCACTCATAGTGGAGTGATGGCAGCAAATTAAAGAGCCCATTTCTTTACCTCTATGGAAGCGCTCAGTGGTTTTGCAGATGTTTAAAAAGTAGTTTTAATAAAAATCAGTTTTTAAGGAGGGGAGATTTTGTTTATAATAAAGATCCAGATATGTTTTAATGAGTTGGTGGAGCCCAAAACGGAGCTTAAAGATAAAGAAACGTGCGGTTTTATTTATTATTTCACTGCAATGTCTTTGCAGTTTCTGCCACTGCTAATGTGAACATTGACAAATCTGAAATGTTTCAGTCTTGCAAGATGCACGGGCATGATTTTAAATCTACAATAATACAAGTGTAAATTGTTTTTGCAGACAGCAGGAGGGAACTCTTCACCCATTAAGAAAATGACTCATCTTCTTACTAGACTGGTGCAGTAATTCACAGATCTCAGATGGGAAGTATCGTATTAGATGAAGAGCCAAGAAAATTTTAGAAGTGTGATTTACAAAGAAATTGACACGATCGCGTCACGGCTCAAGAATATTTTGCTTCCAGTCACATGCAGAGTGCAGCTCTAACGGTTTTAGACCATCTCGCCTTTCCTTCGTGCTTTTTTTTTTTCTTCCTCACTTATTTCTTCCTGTTGCCAAAAGAAAGGGTGTAATCCTTCTGATGCTGACGTGCCACCAGAGAGAGGCCTTCTGTCAGCTCGGCCACAAGACCTGAAATTCCTAAACGATAACGCGTAGGACACGTGGACGGTTCATGCCGGCTCTGTTTCTGAAAGTGGGAGAAAGTTTGAAAGGCGAATTATTTTAAATTTCCTCTCTCTGTCTGTCATAAAGCTTTTTAAAGGGATCTAAATGTTGACGAGAAAGGGGGAGAATACTTTGTAAAACTTGTATAATTATTTTTGTGTCTCTTCAATGGATCTCTAGAAAGAATTTTTACTTAACTGATGTTTTTAGATTTTTATTTATGGTGTCTGTGTACAGAAATGTTGTACAGGGGGGTGCACAGTCTTGTCTGCTTAAATAAATACACAATTGAAGACTGAAAATGTTTGCGTGTTCTCTTAACTGATAAATGTTTGATAAAAGAAGTATGAATAATGAATAGTATGAATAAAAATCCCAGTATAGTAAAAGTGTTAGCAGCCAAATATTCTTAAAATACCTCTGCAGTAAAAAGGTTTCTTTCTAATAAGGTTTAAATATTGATAATGTGTCTTGCAGTTAAGGATTACCATCTATTGCTTAAAGTGTTATAGGGAAATATATTATTCATGATATGAAACCGCATCCCAAAGATGCTCTGTTGGATTGAGATCTGGTGAATCCGTGAACTCGCGGTCATGTTCAAGAGACCAGTATGAGACGATTTGAGATTTTTATCCTCTGAAGCGTACACTGTACTCGTGAAGGGATGGACACTGTCGGCAACGATACTTGGATAGGGAGTGGCGTTTAAGCGATGCTCAGTGGGTTTTCCTGGGGTCAAAGTGCACTGAGATCATTAGACTACCAGCAGCCTGAACCACTGATACAAGCGGGATGATTCCATGCTTTTGTGTTTTTGATGCCTAAATCTGACCCGTCCATCCAAATACTGCAGCAGGTAATGACCAGGTAATGCAGGGGTGGGCGATTCCAGGCCCCGAGGGCCGGTGTCCTACAGGTTTTAGATCTCACCTTGGCTCAACACACCTGAATCACATGATTAGTTCGTTACCAGGCCTCTGGAGAACTGCAGGAGCTAATTTAGCCATTTAAATCAGCTGTGTTGGTTCAAGGACACATCTAAAACCTGCAGGGACACCGGCCCTCTGGGCCTGGAATTGCCCACCCCTGAGGTAATGTATTTCCAGTCTCCTGTTGTCCCGCTGCTGTATAAAATCTGCCTCAGGGTTCAGCAATTTTCATTCAGACATGTTCTTCTACAACCTTGGTCATCTCAAAACATCTGTTCTCCTTTGACCTCTGTTTTTGACAAGCCATTTACACTCAGAGAAACTCCCTTGACTGGATGTTTTAAATCTTTGTGCAGGAAAATCCCAGCGGATCAGCAGTTTCTGAAACACGATTAACGTCCCTTAAATCACCTTTCTTCCCTGTTGATGCACAGTTTCAAGTATCAGGTCCAAGTATCTTGATTATGTGTGTGCAGCGCTTAATTTCAGGAGAGCGTGTATAAATCTAACATGACATTTCAGTTGCTCTGTTCTGTCATGTATGTTTCTTCCTGGCCTCAAATGTGTGCTTCTTCACTTAAAAACTTTCCAGTATCTCTGCCACTGTTGTGCAGATAATATAAAAAGTGGTGATGAATAAAATGGCAATTTGGTATTTGATTAGGAGCTAAAACCTTATTTATCTCCCAGTTTCCCAAAGGCAAAACCACATGTTGATGATATATTTTTAAAAAAAATGTCAGTTAGTTCCCCCTAGTGGGCACAAATTAATAATGCAGCACAAATGTCAGCACTTTTAAGTAGAACTGAATGATTTACTTGAAGCTCCGAGTGTACGCTGTCATGTTTGTTTACACCAGACTGTGTTTACAAGAAGTCGGTATGGTAACAACAGGCACAAGTTTCTTTTATGTGGCTCCACGTGATCTTTCAGAGGAGGACGCACATCTGCAGCGTGTCTTTGTTGGGCACACGGAGCTCACTTTCTCCTCTTTCCATGTTATGATGGATGCTGGCAGCCTCAGTTAGCCACCAGTGACAGCTCTTTAGTGTTCCTCTACACAGGAGTGCAGACTGTTAGCATTAAGGCGAAAGTGTTTTAGAGCTTAGCTGCCTACACACAATGACTAATGACCTGATTTCCCTGCATTTGTTTTTTGGCGTGGTGGGGTTTTTTAGTTTTGTTTTCAATGTATTTGTCATAAAGAAAGAGATAAAGTGGATGTGGTTTTTTGCTTCTCTTTCATCCTATGTACTTTTTCTTTGTTGATGTGACCTGTTGATGTGACCTCTCACTATTTCACTTGGCTCTTTCTGCGCCCATGATTTCATTCCAGGACAAAGACAGTTGACTGATTTTCTAGTGCAAACATGAGTCTTTATTACAAACAGCCATCAGCATATTTTGGTCAGTGCTCTATTAATTTCATATGTTTCTCTTGATGAAAAAGAAATAACGAAACCCACACAAACCATCGGGGAGTTTTCCATAAACACTGTTGGAGCTGAGGGAGGATCCTGTCCATCACAAGAACCATCTGATGGCTCTTTGGCACTGTCAGAGACATCTGGAGGAAGGTGGAAGGGGAAAGGTGGAGGTGAGCCCCATGAGAGATGACATTCATCTAGCGAAAGAGTGTCTCAGCTAGGCGGAAGCCACAAGGGGAGGTTGGACAGAATGGAAAGGCTCGATCTATCATTGCACTTCAGTAACAACAACTCAATCAAACATTGTTTCTCTTTTCTTGTCAGCCCCGTGACATACAACTCTTTCAGTCAATAAATAATCCTCCAGGTGCTCTGGGGATCCCTCCGTGCTGTGGGCCCACCACATCTTCATCATCAGCGGCTCTGAGAGAGAGTCGCGTGTGAAGCTCTTCATGCCACCATAATGCAGCAAACATTCATCGGTGTCAAATATGTGCTCACTCAGCAGAGTCAAGTCTGCTGGAGGCTCTCTCCGTGTCGCGCGAAGTGAATGTGACAGTAGCGGGGAGCTGAGTGATGATGCTGGCATTGCACATCAGCTGGGTGAACACGCTGCTGTCCTTCACAATGCTGGTAGTAAATAGGGTGGTTTGCGTTAAAGGAGGGGAGCTGCTGCGGCTGCTGCTGCCTCGCCTGGATAAACCGAGGAACCGGCGGAACAGGGACTTCCTGAGGAGGATGTAGATCCAGGGGTCAAGGATGGGGTTAACTGAGGCTATCCTGATGGCAGCCAGGTCTGCTTTGAAGTTTTTTTCATCACTGAAGCAGTTTGCAAACACACGGACCTTAAAACAGAAGAAAGGAGCTGTTATAATATATTTCTTTAGACTGTTAACCGCTCATAAGCAGAAAGATTTCCTGTTTTGTCATCTTAAAAAAGAAAAGTTTGTCAAATCAAATCAAATTCCTGGATTCCTGGATTGAATGAGCAAACTCAACATTAAGGCGCTGTCCTCATGTAGACTACACCTCTGGTTACAAATATTTTGCAAGCTGTTGCATTATTAATTTCTGCTATTTGGGTTTAGCTGGACATTGTAAGTATAAAAAATAAACGTTAGCTTTGAGCAGAAAATGACTAATAAAGTCTGTTCTGGAGACAGGGACTTTATTTTCTAACACAATAAAATCCACATTGTTTAACACAGTGTAAACACTTCATGGCTTTTCTGAAAAGCCAAAATATAAAGTCCCTGTATGAGGTGAAGAGAAATGATCAAATTTTATCCAATTAAAGGCAGATTACACCCTGCACCAGTAACCAGCCTGTTGCAGACAACCATTCACAATCACACCTATAGGCAGTTTAGAATGAACCTAACCTCCTGTCTTTGGACTGTGAGAGGAAGCCTTAATACCACAGTACACAGGCAAAATAAGCAAACTCCACACAGAAAGGCTTCAAACTTCAAACTCAAACTTTATTGGTGTGAGGGAACAGTGCTAACCACTGTGACCAGGTAATGACTGGACTTTAGAAAACAATATAGATTATATTCATCAAATATACAAGAATATTTAATGAACTGGCATGCAAGTTAAATGCCTAAAATGTGAAGGTAGCCCTGCTAAACTGTCACCAGAAGTTTTCAGTTGTAGTCATTTTAATGATACATATTGTTGTGTGTGTGTGGGATATATATTTATCCAATTATATTAGGTTGAACTTCTGGAGTATCTGATGCTGAACGTACTGAACATATTTGCTGGAATCAAGCAAACTGAGCAAATCAAGCACTACGTTCGTCCACTTTTAGGTCCTTTTACAGATTTAAGTAGTTCCTCGTTATTTCACAGGCAGTTGTTGCCTGTGAAATTCAGGCTAACTGCGTGCATCGCTTTAGAGGAAAAATAAGATGGAAAGTGGGTAAAATTATTTTTGGCCAGTTTTAATTAAAGCTAACGACGTTAAAATGCATGTTTCGCACTGCTGTGTCGATACTAATCAGTACAATACTGGTAATCCTCGTGTTTATAAGTGCCAGGCAGTGTTACAACAAAGTTTCTCTGCGCACCACTCGTTAATTAAAGACTTCTCTTACCACTAGTGGGGCTGAGCAGGCCAGGACCACCACGGAAGTCATCACCAGCACCGCGATCATTTGAGTCTCTGCGGCCGAGGACAGAGCTCTCCACCTTTCGCGGACGCTGCCTCTGGTGACGGGCAGCTGCACGACCCTCTGGCGCATCATCAGCAGCGCGCCGCACACCGCCAGGTTCAGCAGGATGGTGCCGAGGATCAGCAGCAGGCTAACGACGCTGTACAGGACGAAGTAGGTGGTGGACACGGGGTCGTGTTTCCTCCAGTCGATGAAGCACCAGGTTTCGGACGGCTGCAGTGTGCTATTCGCCATGCCCATCATTGGGAGGCAGCAAAAGAAGATGTGACTGATGTAGATGAAGAGCAGAAGCTTCTGCGCGAAGCGTCGGTCCACTCCCCACCGCTGGTAGGTGTACGGGCAGCATATGGCCAGGTATCGCTCTGCTGCCATGGTGCATATGATGCTGAGTCCGGTCAAACCGAAAAACAGCAACAAAAAGGACTGAAACTCGCAGACATGTTGGTCCAACAGCACATTGGGGTTAAGGTAGTTGGCTATAGTTATCGGACTGGCCAGGCAAGTGCCCAGCAGGTCCGTCACCGCCAGCCCGCACACCAGCGTGTAGAAAGCTGAAGATTTGCGCTGCTGTCTTGATACCGAAAGAACGATTATTGCAATTAAATTCCCAACGGCGCCTCCAGCAAACATAAAAATCGGTAAATTGATTGATTTCTCGACACGGTCTGTTTGTGAATTCTGAGTCGTGGTCTCGTTTATTGAATAAGGTCCGTGCGTAGAGTTTGAGCTTTCCATTTCTATCCACGAGATAGCCTTAGTTACAGACGCTACCTGTGGTGTGTTGTGGGTTTGGAAGCGCAGTTCCTCTTCAGCCTACTGCAAGAAAAGATAATGACTCAGCAGGGGCATGTTCTCTGGTAGTCTCATCCCCTCTGCTTCCCAGTAATCCAGAAGTTACCGAGAGGTCGTGGCGCACAGTTGTGGGCAAAGTGGTGGGTTGTCTCTAATATACTGAAGCATCCAGCAGTCTGACAGAAGTGATGGATAGGATTTCCGTTCCCTTTCTCATTTGTCAGTGAGCCGTCAGTGATGTCTGTCAGGAAGTGAACTGAACAAGGGGGTAAAGAGACGACAGTGTCACAGATGAGACTTCAGCGGAATTTTCTGTGTTAGATATGAGTCACATTTGGTTACAAACAAAGATCTAAACGTTTGAGGCAACCGCTAGATTAAGTGATGTGCGTTCGATGCGCGCAAAAACAAACAGTAAAGTTAAATATGATAACTGTGCCTATAGCCGCTTCCAATAACACTGTTGAAAAGTTTTCAGTTTGAAGAATAAAATAAAATTTAAATGCCAATTACACGTTTAAAGTGTGCCCCACCCAAACACTGTACGTTTGTTTTTATGAATGTGAGGTTAATTGATAATGGATGGATGGATGATGGATATTTAAATGAAAGAAATGCAACATATGTTTACGAGCATGGTACTCCAAACCTTTTGTCTTTAATAATCCACACATATTACTGTAAACCTTTTGCTAAAGTAACTTAATACTAAAAATCGTTTATAGTGGGGGTGTCAAATATGAGGCCTGGTGGCCAGAATTGGCCCAGCAAGGACTCCAATTTGGCCCCATGGATGGCTTTAAAAATGAATGATGGGCTTAAGTTTTGAACTTTTGTCAGTATTTTCATACGTTTGACAGCTTTTAATAAATATCTCTCCCACTGACAATCATAATACACTAAAGTAATAAAGTAACGAATCAATAATTAAATGACAGAAACGTTTCTGTTATTTCTTTACTTTACCTTTTTATTTACTATAGAAATTTCTGTTTTGTCTTTCTTTTACAGAACTTTTTTTTTGTTCCACTTATCCTTATCAGGGTCACAGGTTGGCTGGAGCCTATCAGGACTTTTACAGGGCAAGAAGTGGAGTACACCCGGGACAGATCAACACAGAGACACTCACATTCCCTCCTATGGGCAATTTTTATCATATTCACTTAACCTAACCCCACTAACTGCATGTCTTTGGACTGTCGGAGGAAACCAGACTACCCACTCAAACATGGTGGAGAGCCATCGAGCCAGATGGTGGAGTCGAACACAGGACCTTGTTGCCGTGAGGCCATAGTGCTGCAGCACCATGTTGCCCTTTTCTGTTATTCTGTAGTAAATGAAAGAAATGGTGGCAGCGTGAAAAAATAAATATGTTCTCTGTAATTTTACACATTTATTTCTTCATGCTGTTTAAGTCATTTAGAAAAAGGATTTACTGTTGAAAATGCACTTTTTGTTTCTTATATAAAAAATATCTCAGGGATCGTAAATGTGTAGTTAACTGTCTTTAGAGTGACAGGAAGGGGAGTTTCACAGGTCTGGCTCACTTAACATCAAAGTGCGTCGTATGTGGCCAACCACATAAAACAGTCCAGTGCATGAGTGTAAGCATAAATACTGTACTCTGTACAAATGCATTGCCATTTTGTTGGTTCATATTCAGTGATGATTAAAGTCCCATACATTTTGGACACCAACTACTATCAGCCACAGAAAGCTATTAAAATAAGAGCACGTTGACTGCAATTGTTTTCCATGAAATGTCATCATCTTTCTCTGAGGAGTATTTCTTAACTAGAAATGGGTGGCTTGGATTTCCACATGTGGTCTAATTCATTCCAGAAATTGCAGATGTAATAAACAACATCAGAACTTACAAATCCCAAGCAAATTAACTACACATCTGTACTACTTCCTATTTTTCTTTTTTCTTTTTTAACTCAAACTAATTAATAACGTTTCTGTTTGTGTGTGATGCTCTTTCTTTGCTCAGCAGTGGAAGAAATTATATGAGCGGGAACATTACATCAAGTGGAAAAGCTTTTGTCTATCATTTGTTCCATAGGGTTTCTGAGGGTGCTGTTTTCCCAGTGATGAACCTCTGGGTGCAGCACGCACCTCTGTCCCAAACAGAAGTTATTGTAAATGGTAGTGAGGAAGAGCAGAGCCCCGACAGACAGCAAGAACACCCGGGACGTCATTGCACTTAGCCTGCTCCGACTCTCCAGCCGTCACACATTCATTACAGTGTGACTTATGTTTACAGTGAGGAGCAGCGGAGAGGGGGTCTCTGTCAGCAGGCGACCTTAAAAGACAAAACAAAACACCTCTCTGAGAGGTAAACTGCTGCTGCCCATGCCTGCTCATGCAGACAGAAAGGAGCTGGCAGACTGGAAAAACAAAGACACTTAAGAGATGCCAAAGCCTGGAAACTCCAAGAGCAGATGCAATGTTGCTCAGTCTACAGTGAATCACGGGATATTTAAGACGTCAGTGGTTTATAGACTTCTCGAATGCTGTAAAGTTAATGCATTTATTGTAAATGCACTTAAAATGTATTATCTCTGTCTGTGGTCTCAGCTGTGGTCTGGCGCTATAAAAGTGTCTGTGACTTCACCGTGTAAGGAAACAGCACAAAAAAATCCAGCCTTGTGCAAAAGTCTTGAGCCACCACACATTTGTTCATATTTTGCTTCCAACTTTCTTGTATTTAAGAAAAAATAAGACTTTCTGAAGGGTCTTCAAGCTTTTTCTTTGGACATTGGCTGCTTTTTCACTCATTTTCAGTCCAGTCGGTAAGCATGACCATTTCAGAGGAATCACTGTGTTTTTTTAAGCCACTTAATACTGACCTATGAATCATTCCAGCATAAAAAGTCACCTACACTACACACAACACTGGCATGAGGCAGTGTTGTGTCTACAATAACAGACAACTTAACAAAGAACTAGTTGAAATTATATCTTTAGGCACTTTGTTATTAGTAGTCCGTCACGTATGCCTGTTTCTTTTGTCGAATCTACAAAAACAAAGATAAGTGTGACAGGAATGAAAATGGTACTTTTATTTCTACAGTGTTGTTCAGGAATATTTCAGCAAGCTTTGGAGTGTGTCCATAAAAGAATGCCCAAAAGCTAGAACAGATGAACAGTATCTTAAAGTTATCTTCTGTTCACCGAAGCTTCATCAGATTTGACTTCATCAGGTATGCCAGATTAAAAACACACCCCAAACGCAATAAAACAGAACAAAAGGCAGCCAACATCCAAAGAACAGCTTTGAAAGTAAAGAACTATTCCTGAAGACTACATCACAAGAAACTGCGAGAAAGCTTGTCTGAGAGAGTTCAGGCTGTGCTGAAGAATAGAGGTGGTGCTGTAATTTCATGTGTGTTTGCACGTTTCATTAAATCGCTGCATTGATTCTTGCTAGCAAAATATAAAGAAATGAGGGTTGGTTCAAGACTTGCACTGTACATAAAAGTCATTATGAAGACATTTTCATGAGATTTTTAGCAGTTTATCAAACACTGAACTTGTGTGGTGGTCATTTGTTGCCATGTTGGTGACGTCTGCACATCTACAGCAATACAGGTGTTGATGCACCGAGGACAAACTTAAAGAATCCCAGTCACCTTCTAAGATTACCTATGACCGATGACCTACGCAGACACACAGGACAGGTGTTTTCTTTTTTAATAAATACTCCCTTGAATATGCAAAATAATCAGATTTTAGTATGAACATGTCTCCAAAGTCTGTATTAAAGTCTTGAAATTTTATTCAGTCCACTCAACGGACTAAAGAATAATCCAGAATTAGGCGTCTTTGAGTTCTTTGGATCTTCCTGTTACCGGAATCTGTGTGTTGGATTCAAAACTAGCTTCTAACTAACTTTTTTTTTTTACATAAGAAAGGTTTTATCCCAAGGTTTTCTTTATTTAAAATTTTTTTTGTTTTTTTTTCTTTTTTTCTCACTTTAGGAGCAGACAGGAAGTGTGCATCTAGCTTCAAATTGTTGTTGTCTTATATCTGTTTAGTCTGACCCTTTCTAAATCTGGACCCTCCTCACTCCTACTCCTTTGTGGAGTTTAACAGGCATGAGAACACAGCACTCACCCCACTGTGCCACAGTTATAAATATGTAGATTTAAGGCAAAAGTTACAGCTGATTATTTGAGATGCCAGCGAGTCTAAACACGACCCACGGGACATTGTGGCTGGTAAACTCACTAACAGCAACAAATGAATTCCAAGTGATAGTTTCATCAAGCCCCACAAAGTATTTGGTGTAAAAGGCGTTTGGGGATTTTATAGGGGAGGGAAACTGAGGAGAATTGGACTCTGCTGTTTCCTGGAAGTGAGTCAAGATTATCTCCTGGGTCCCCGAAAGCACAAAGGAATTCAGAGTTAAGGTCAAGCCTTGCATAAGCATGAGCATAACATAAGCATTAGATTAAGTTAGCCACGGTAACAAAAATAAAAAAAATAAAATAAATATCAGGGAATCAAGGAAAACAAAATCACAGCCCCCACGGACATATGAAGTTAGCTGAAGTATTGTGTTCTAAATAAACGATGGAAGAATAACAGGAAAGCAAAGGCATTCATACTCCTAATATGAGCTCATGCAGTGGTGATGTTTAAGCGACCGCCGAGGTATGGCTGTCAGTCTCTACAGGATGTAGGATAAAAAGGAGAGCATTTATTAATATAATATAAAATTCTGTGACTGTAACTGGGGGAAAGCTGCCCATAACGTGGACAGAGTGGTTATCCAGATAGTTACAGTTAGTTTTTTCATTTTCATCTTCGTACACCGCTGCAGTGCATTTTCAGTGAATTAGAAAAAAATAATACAGATGTGACTGAAGTGCAGACTTTCAGCTTTAATTAGAGGGTTTAATAAAAGCATTGCAATACCTTTTTAGGAACATTACATCCAGTTTTTATACACGCTTTCCTGTTTTCAGAGGCTCAGTAAGTAAATTCGACTCTTGACTGGCTACATGAAACATGTTCCTTTGTTATTGCCTGACAAGTTAAGGAGTAAAAAGGAGGGTCTGGCATTGTGTTGAACCTGAATTTGATAGCATTTTACTGAAATTGCCCAAAATAAGGTCCACAGAGATTTTGAAGGATGGTGATAATATTAGGCTGGAAAAACAAAATAAACGTATCAGAGAAACAGAAAACACTTTAGGAGAGCCTCAGCAATCTGAGATGAGTGCACAATGGTGGAACATCCCCGAGCAGATTCGTCCGATCAGACAGCGCTTCACACCGTAAACTGATATTGACCCCAAGAGTACTGATAAGAGTTTCTCAGGGCAAAGAAATAGTCAGTCACCTGATCTGAATCCAATGGAGCAGATTTTCAGTTATTAAATACAAAGCTGGAGGCAGAGAGACCCACAAACAAGCGGCAACTGAAACCAGCTCCAGTGGAGGACTCGCAGAGCTTGTCAAGGGAGGAAACACAACATGTCCAGGGGTGATGTCATGTGCAGAGTCACTGACTGCAAAGGATTTTCATCAAAGTATTAAGAACAGTCATTATATTTTAAATGATCTTAGCTTATTACGTTTCATCCTCTGAAAACATCAGACTTTGTATAAGAATGGTTGTAGCTGCTAAACTGTTAGTTAAACACCCTCTGGTGCAGAAAATACATTTTCCAAAAACGTATTAACCTAACCTTCTAGTCTGAGAGCTGAAATCAGAGCTGAAAGCTGAGCTGAAATCAGATCTCGCAATAGGATAACAATCCCAACAATACAAGTGCACCAGAGCGGAGAGGGGGGGAAACAAATCAAGACGTTGTAATAACCTATTCAAATGAAATGCTGTGCATAAATGAACGTCCCCAATTCTCATGAACTGGAGCGGCTTTATAAAGTCGGTGAAAATTCCTCCACATAGATGTAAGAGACAGCTCAAGTCATACAGAAAACAGTTACTTCAGGTTATTTCCTAGCTTTATAGTGTACACACTTTGTATTACTGCAGTTTGCACTGTTCTCTTACACAATGTCAGTTTTACCTTTACAGTTTGCTTGAAACTAACTTCACTTTTACTTTTTAGCTAAATCCCACAAAACCTGAAACTGCAGTTTTTTCTGTTTTTGTTTCTTTTTAATCAATTAATCAATTATACTATTATATTATTACTTGTTTGCTTGTTAGTGTGAAGTTTCAAAGAAAAAAAAGAAAACCTTTAAGAAATTATGAAAGAAAAAAATCTTCAGAAGAAGAATAGGGGGGTCGTGTTTCTGGGATATATAGTCTTTTGTTTCATTCTCTGTCAGGATGATTCCAGACTTCTTCAACAATGGGGAAGTTTGAGGTCTGGGGAGGCCAATCCACTGCACTGGAAGTGTGTTTGAGATCTTTGTCATGTTGAAAAATGAAGCTGTTGCCAATCACTTGTTTTCCAGATGGTATTGCATCGCGGATCAAAATCTGAAGGTACTTTTTCAGCATTTATAATTCCATAAATTTTGACAAGCTCTGAAACAGCAGTGCCTGAAATACAGCTCCAAACCTCCACCATGTTTTACAGATGGATGTAAACACTCGCTGTTGTACCTCTCTTGACGTCCTTACCTTGTAAGGACACCGTTGCACCTCTCTTGGCGACAGTGAACAGTGGATGGATCAACTGAGGGTCCAGATGAAGGTCTTAACTCCTGTGTCAGGTCTTTGCTGAATTTCTCCCTATTATTAAGAAACATTTAGTCCATCATTTCTTCTTCATACATGATGTGCTATTGTGACAAGGTGCTAGTAACAAAGTGCTTAAAAATATAACTTAAAATGGGCTCTTTGAATAGTAGTGTAGAAGTGTTACGTGGCTTGAATGGTCAGGTACAAGAACTGGACTGAAATGATTAAATAAGCAGAAACAGATCTTCTGTTTTTATTTAAATATAATATACCATGTTCTGACTGAGAGATTTCTAAAAAAAAATAAAATAAAAATTAACTACAGCTTTGCTATCACTTCTGACATAAATGAAGACATAAAACTAAACAGCAGTGACATTTGTCGGGTTACTGCAGTTGGGCTAGCTGGTATATAATGATGGCTACCTACACAGCTATGGTTACCATAATATAACCAAAGTGAAGCTAGAGGGTGAACGACAACTTTTTCCACTTGAAAAAAGTTAACGTGAGGGTTCCCGATGGTTAGGAGGTTAGGAACAAATGCAATTGCGTGGCAGGATGCTGTAAATGTACAATCAATCAATTAATCAATATGAGGTTAGTCATTAATATACTGCTGCATGGGCTGGGCTGTAGTTACAGCATAAGGTTTTAAAAACTAAGCTTTAAAACTTGCTGCAGATGAATAGTGGTAACAAAAACCAGGAGAGCTTGAGAGTGATCACTGACTTTTTTAGGGGCTTGTTCAGATGTGTATTTAAGTCCTGTGTCTCCTTCTGTTCCTTGTCGGGTCGTCTGTTTGTTTTCATGTCAAGTCCGAGTTTTTGATTCCCACTGTTCAAGTTTGAATTATTTCATTTTACGTTGTTGCACGTTCCTGTTCAGTTTCATGTTCTTGTCTCTTTTCATTGTCTTCATAGATAGTCATGGTTTTTCCCAGTGTAGATTTCAGTTTAGTTTCACCGCACCTTGTTTTTCTGGGTTTTTTGTATCAGACTCGCTTTTTGTTAAAAACACCAGTTCATTTCTCCTGTGTGTCCTTTTTGGGTCCGTTTCACAAACACACCGGCGTAACCTTGCCGTGACATGGAGTCTATCAAAGCAAGCCATTAAGTATACATACTTAATGACATATACATATAATTCTTTATTTATTCATTAAATAAAGACTTATGACACCAAACTGACCGCAAACATTACTCCTCTATTCATCAATTCCAATGAAAAACCACCTTGACCCACATGCGAAGCAATTTCAACTGAAAAAAAAAACAACTTTTGCAAAACCACATGTTGTTTCTGTAGCTTTACTCCATCTCGCTTACATTTATATAACAAAGAAAACTCCCTTTTAATCTCTCTGCAGCTCATATTTCTGTCAGCCTCTCTGTGACACATCATCCAGTTATAACCACTATGATGTATTTAATGAACATGATTAATTTCTTCCTTAATCTTTGCATGCTCCGATGAGAGCGACACCACATGAAGACATTCATGATGAACAATGTAGTTAGGAAACATCCACCATAGAGCAGCAGATGAGGATGAGAACATCCGCTGAATCCATAAATGTGGTTCTATTTAATTCTTGTTGGGCTGTTTGAAAGATATTTTTTGAGATGATAGCTTAATCAAAAAAGCAAATCCCTGTTGTCTTTCAATCTCCAGAAAACCCCAGCCAGTTTTCCAGCACATTTCTACTGATGTGATCAACTTTAAAGAATACCACAGAGGTTTTACTGTGTCACTTCCCAGCAATGAGCCAAACAAATGTTTTTTGTGTTTTATTTTTATATAAAGGTCAAGACACAATTCAGAGTATATAAGTCATACCGTGCTCAGTTGGGCATTGTAGCTATGTAATGCGTAACTGTGGCTTGTAATTTAGGCGCCAACACACTTTTGTCAATGGAGGGCAGCTCCTACGTCTGTTGAAAAATTTAGACGTCTTCTTTTAATATATGAGATTAAAAACTGTGATCCAGTAGCGAACAAACATGAAGTGATGCAGTCTGCAAGACATAATTACTTAGAGAAACTTTTGTGCTGTCAGACTACTAAGTGTGTTGTTAAGCAGAGCACTGCTTGGTAAAGTCAACATGGCAACACTTTGGCTTTCAGCAGTTATGAATTTGTCTTGTTCTCCACATCGGCTTAGTGCGTTTGGTCAAGAAATAGACTGTAGATAAAAAGTGGCAGTAGCCACTGTATTAGTACCCATGGTGTAGACTTGATTCTGAAGTTCATCCTCATGTCAATTTACTGGAACCAAAACAGCAAAACCAGAACTTAACTTCCCAAAAATGGAGTAAAAACCTCTGAGGTGTTACACTGTTATGTTGTGTATGTTTTATAGTGCACTGTCAAAAGTGTAAAGAACCTACAATAATACAGAGAAAACTCCCTATGAGCAAACACTTGGCGACAGTGGGAAGGAAAACCTCCTTTTTAACAGGAAACCTCCAGCAGAACCAGGCTCAGAGGAGGGTTAGCCATTTCCCTCAAACTATCATCATTTCTCGTATGCACAGTGTCAGCGATGTTTAACGTGCTGTTGTATTTTTGGAGGACTACAATCACGACTGTATAATGTAAATTCTGCACAGCGTGCAGGTATCGGCATCCTGTGTTAGTAAACTGGTTCCCTGAAGCAGCCACTCCCCTGAAAACTTTATGCCTAAATATAATTTTGCATAAGTGCCTACAGAGACTAAAATTTCACCACACCAAACAGGTGTTAAACAGATGTTTTGATAAATCTCAGTCATATGGCATCATTTTGATTTTGTTATTTTATCAAAGACTCCATTATTAAAATACAGACCCAACTCATTGGATTTTTGCAAATCGGTTGGGAGAAAAAATGCTGGAACTGCTGTTTTTCCGTTCCCTGACAGAGTAACACTGTGCTGTGTCTGGAATTCATTATTCTGACTTTTGTGATAACAAGATTAAGTGTTGGGGAAATAACACTGACTTTAATAGGGCTGCGGTGGTGTGAATAGCAACACTCCTGCAGTATTATGACGTATTTCTGTGCATGCCTTAAGTAAACCAGGTAAGAATGGAGTAATAGAAGGTTTAAGGGAACTTAACCTATATTCATCAGTCCAGCCGCTGACCTTTAATCTGGGAGAGACCATGGCTGTGAGCCAGCAGGAGGTGTAAATCTTTTTGAATTGCACGCACTACCAATTTGGTCACACCTTCTCATTTAATGGATTGTCTTAATTTTTCTGCTGTCTATATTGTAGATACAAACTGAAGACATCAAATATATGAAGCAAGAGGTATGGAATTATGTAGCAAAGAAAAAAATGATGAATAAATCTAAATATGTTTTATATTTTAGATTCCTCAAAGTAGCCACCCTTTGCTTTGGTGACAGCGCTGCAAACCCCTGGCTTTCTCTCAGTGAGCTTCATAATGTAGTCAATTGAAAGTAGTTTTCCCTTCACAGGTGTGCCTCGTCAGGGTTCATTTGGGGAATTTCTTGCCTTCTCAATGGGGTTGGGACCATGAGTTGTGCTGTACAGAAGTCAGGTTGGCACACACCTGACAGCCCAATTAGACTGTTAGAATTCATGTTATAGCAAGAATCAACCAGCTAAGTAAAGAGAAATGACAGTCCATCATTACTTTAAGTACTGACGGTCCATCAGTCAAAAAAAGAAAAAGAAAAAAAAGAACTGAAGGTCAGTCAGTCTGGATAATTGCTTTCAATGTATTCCCAAGTTCAGGCACAAAAACCATCAACCACTGAGCTGGCTCACATGAGGACCACCCCAGGAAAAGAACACCAAGAGTCCCCTCTGCTGCTGAGGATAAATTCATCCGAGTCACCAGCCTCAGAAATTGCACCTCAGATTAGAGCCCAGACAAATGCCACACAGAGTTCCAGTAGCAGACACATCTCTACATCAACTGTTTAGAGGAGATTGATCAGGCATTTATGGTCAAATAGCTGCTAAGAAGCCATGACTAAGGAAAAGAAACAACCGGAGAAGATTTGTTTGGGCCAAGAAACACAAGGAATGGACATTACACCAGTGGAAATCTGTGCTTTGGTCTGATGAGTCCAAATTTGAGATCTTTGGTTCCACCCAATGTGTCTTTGTGCGATGCAGAAAAGGTGAACGGATGGTCTCTCAGTGCATGGTTCCCACCGTGAAGCATGGAAAAGGAGGTGTGATGGTGTGGGGGGCTTTACTGTTGACACTGTTGGGGATTTCTTCAGAATTGAAGGTACACGGAATCAGCATGGCTACCACAGCATCCTCCAGTAATATGTAATCCCATTCTGTTTGCGTTTAGTTGGAACATCATTTATTTTTCAACAGGACAATGACCCCAAACACACCACCAGGCTGTGTAAGGGCTCGTTGACCAAGAAGGAGACTGATGGACTGCTGTACCATGGCCTGGCCTCCACAGTCACCTGACCTAAACCCAATGGAGATGGTTTGAGATGAGATGGACCACAGAGTGAAGGCAAAAGGTCCAACAAGTGCTCAGGAACTCTGGGAACTCCTTCAAGACTGTTGGAAAACCATTTCAGGTGACAACCTCATGAAGCTCAGAGAGAGAATGCTAAGAGTGTGCAAAGCAGTAATCAAAGCAAAGGATGGCTATTTTGAAGAACCTAAAACATTAAACATGTTCACTTTTTGTTTACTACATAATTCCAAATGTGTTTATTAATGGTTTTGATGCATTCAGTGAGAATCTACAATGTAAATAGTTATGAAAATAAATAAATATACATGATTTACAAATTTCATAAACCCATATTTTGGTCACGATAGAAAACAGAAAACATATCAAATGTTTAAAATGAGAATATGCACCTTCTCATAAAAAAAATCAGCTAATTTTGAGATTGATGGCAGCAAAACACCTCAAAAAAGCTGCAATGGAGGCAACAAAAGGCTGCAAATCTCGTTTAGTTCAGTGATTAACACTAAAAAGAAACAGCTGGAGGAACAGTTTTGTAACTTTTTAGGTTAATTGTCAACAGGGCAGTAACATGACTGGGTATAAAAGAGCATCTTTGAGAGGTAGTCTCTCTGAAATAAAGATTGGCAGAGGTTCAACGATCTGCAAAAACTGCAAATTGTGGAGCAATTTCAGAATAATGTTCCTTTTTTTTTTTTTTGGCCTGTCCCATTTGGTTCTTTAGCCATCAGAATTGTTGTCTGAAGACCAACAAGGATACCCAATGGATTTACTTTGCCAAATGGATCATCGTGGCATTGCCGTATTGGTCCATTTGATCGATCTTTGTTTTTATTATTTATTATATTTTATTTTCAGATGTTACAGACGGGACAGACATGAGTGAGGGATAGGAAAGGGAGAAAGAAAGAGGAAGGAAAAGAAAAACAGAAGGGGAGAGGGAAAGTGAGAAAGGGGGGGAGAAAAACAAAATCTCCTGGATCACCTGTTGAGAGAAGAAGAATAGAAAACAAGCAAAAAAAAACCCAAAGCAACATACTAAACACAACACCATCGCATTAATCTAGCTAAGTGTAAACAGCAGTAAATACTAAATATTCAATGTTGTTGTGCAGCACGCAGGACAGACAGCGCACAATGTGCTTTGAAGTAGCAGCCAAGAAAGGTGTAATTTAAGTCTACGAGCAGTGAACACCCGTGTGCATACCTGTGTGGATCAGCGCGCTTGTATTCAAATGGTTTCCACATGTAATGGTCTGCAAGAGGATGTAGCGAGCCATAGCCCCGTCCCCCAGGGCATGAAGCAGGCATGGAGGAGATCCAGGCCCCAGACATCCAGAGGCCTCAGAGTGCGAGAGCCCAAGGAGGACCACCGGAGGGGCATCCGTGCCACCCTCATGGGAAGGGCTGAGGATCCCCAGATGAGGCGTCACCCAATAGCCACCAAGCAGAAGCTAGAGGGGGCTGCACCGGCGTGCCCGCCGGCTCTGCCGGCAGCCAGCTGTGCCAGAGTGAACCGAGCCACAGGCCCAGAGGCCGGAGGCCCGAGGGCCCCCCGCACCCCGGAGGAGGCCTAACCGAGCAACAGCCCCGCCAGGTAGCCACCGGGAGTGAGCTGGTACATACCTGAGCGCCCAGCCCCGGACACCAAGAACCACCAATGCACCGACCCCTGAGGGCATCAGTCACCGGCAGGGAGTGTGGTGAGGGGAGATAGGCCTTGGAGGGCCTGGGAGTTCCCAGAGAGGTGGAGTCTAAGACCCAACCTGACATATAGACACAGACAAACTGGCACACACAAACACAAACATGCATTCCCACCCTCATGCACACATATACAAACACTCAGCACTCACCCAACGTAAGGATTGACATAAATGGACATGTACACACAATCACACTCCCCAAACATACTCTATACCCCGGGTCCAGGTACCCTCGCCCCCAGAGGGGGAAACAGAACCCAGAATAATGTTCCTAAATGTAAAATAGCAAAGACTCTGAATATCTCCTCATCTACAATAATACCTGATGATATTAAGAGAATCTGGAGAAATCTGTGCAATACTGGATGTCCGTGACCTTCAGGCCCTCTGGCAGCACTGCATTAAAAACACGCATGATTCTGTCATTCGTGGGCACAGAAACACTTCCAGAACTCCCTTTCTGTGAACAGATCACAGGTTAAAGCTCTATATTCCACCACTATAGTCTCTGGACCAAAGTTCATTTAAAATGGACTGAAGCAAAGAGGAAAAGTGTTCTGTGGTCAGACAATTTGAAATCTGAAATTCTTTGTGAAAAACATGAACACCCTGCCCTCTGGACTATAAAAGGATAGGGACAAACACAGGTTGTTAACTGAGATTTTGGAGAGTTCAAATTCCTGCATCTCTGATAGTATGGGTGTGCAGTAATACCCGTTACACATCTGGAAACACATAATCAGGTTTTAGAGCAACATATAGTCCCATCTAGATTAAATCTTTTTCATTGAAGACCTGACATATTTCAGCAAGACACTCCTAAACCACAATTTAGCTATCACAGCAGCATGGTTCCATAGTGGAAGAGTCCAGGTGCTGAAGTGAACTTCTTGCAGTCCAGACCTTTGACAAATTGAAACCCTTGGTGGATCATGACATGAAAAATACAAAAAAGAAGACCTAGCACTGTCGAACAGCTGGAATCCTGTATAAGGCAACATTCCTCTCCTAGAAGTTCAGCAGCTGGTGTCCTCAGTTCCCAGACTGTTGCTACAAGAAGAGAGAATGTGCTTTCCCAACGTTTATGAGACATGTTGCTGACATCAAGTTCAAAGTGGGCTAATACTATTCTTAAAATGGTACATTTAAACATACAATCTGTTTGCAGAGTTATATTGCAAATAAAATATGAGTTTTCTAATCATTCCATTTTGATTTTATTTACGTTTTACACAGCGTCCCAGCTGTTTGTTTTTTTTTTCAGATTGAGGTTGTGATACTTGTTGTGCTTGTATGGGCTAAAACTTCACCAAACCTCTGATAATCCACTAAAAAAGCTCTAATCTAATTACTCGACTTTTTTTTTTTAGTTCATCCGGTGAGGTTTTGAATCCATTTCATCTGCTCAAAGGGTCACACTGTTTCCACAAGACACAGAAGAACATGTAATCCTTCAAAGTTTAAGCATGAAACGCACAACTACAGCTGATTTGTGGGATGTGGGAAACACTTGATCGCATTGATCGCAGTAATATGATGGAGACTTATTCAGATCCAGATATCAAAGCTGCTGATGTATTTGCACCATCATTGCTGGCTTATGACGTCACTCTCCATTAATCGGAATGTAATGTTCCTGAATTTGCACTGTACATATGACCATCACCTCAGAGGACAAGCTGAATAAAGAGGACGTAAGTCCCAGCTGACTTTCTTAACCCCTGTGACTCTTGTTGAGGTTTGATGCACTTTTAGCACAGCGATATCAACTGCAAGAAACTTTGGCCTATATATAAAGTTACAATCACATGTGGTCTCAGTTTGGATGAGAATCAGCTCCAGTTAGCAGCACTTAGCCTAAATTAATGACTCACAGGTCTGGCATGACATCAACACCTTGGCATTTTGGTAGCCACTGAAATCATGTCCTCTTTATTTTATTTTAGCTGTTTTATGTGACTTTTGGAAGCTAAAGTAATGATACATTTAATCAACTAATTTGTTTGGTTTGTTTTTTTTAGATTGGGTATGCTTAAATATTGCTACTTCTTCTTTAAAACAAGTTCCTCTGTTTAGGTGAGTATAAAGAGCAAAATAGGAAATTAACTTCAAATCAGGCCAAAAAAAACCAACACATTAATAAAACCGTCCCACCCCAAGGTTGAGAATTTGGCAGAGCCCAGCCCAGCATGTGTGTATGTGTGTGTGTACAAATGTTGGGAAATGTCAGCATATGTTATCCCACACTTGTTCTTATTAAAAGGAAACTTGAAACCCCCTCGGTGCTTTGATGACAGCAGTCCACGTGACCTTTTTCCTGCTTTTGGTGCTTTCTGCAGAAAGCCTAAATCCTATTAAATCGGGCACTGAATATCCTCCGATTACTAAAGTCTCTAACATGATGCCAGATCTGCCAGTCCGATCTGAATATTCTGGCCTTTGTTTATGATTTCGGCTTTAAATAAACCCCTCTCATTTAGAAGAGATCTTGGGAAAGACATGTCTAATCTGATATAAAACTCATCCTGTTTTGGGTGGTTTTCAACAAATCAGTCTTGCTCCCTGAGAAAATGTCTGTAGTTGGATTAAAACCTCTTTGCTAACCTAAATATAATAATAAAAGTGCACTAGTTCATAAATATTTATTCAAGAAAGTGCATCACTTGCATTTTGAACCCTTGTAAGAGGCAGAGCTTTCGCTAGAAGAAAAAGCATCATGATTTTTAAAGAATGAAACTGACAGGATGACACAGACTTGTTAAAGCATTGAAGTAAAATCAAATTAATGTTTAATACTGAGGGAATGTTTTCATTTTGAGGAATGATCCCCGCCCTTCGCAGGTCAGCACCTGTTTCTTTTTAAAATGAAATGAAATCTAGAATACCCAGAACTGCTGACTCGCATTCCCGTAGTCTTTCAGACTATTTTCCTCTTTATAAATTTCATTTCAGAAGCATGTGTGAAAGTCGGTGTGTCATCTCCTGATAAACTCGCCCACGAGGGAGTCTGCAGTCAGAGGGGCTTTAACGTAGGACACCGGATATTCAGGTTACTCATCAGGAGCGGTACTCAGCTTTAACAACATTTGAGTAATGAGTGTGACTGAAGGGAGGTCCTCAGTCTGACAAAATAAATATGATGATGATGTCATTGTGATGTCATCACATTTCATACTGAATGCTTAATGAATGAGTTGAGGGGCCACAGTGTACGTTACATAGTACTGTCACCCCTCGCTGGGTTATATTTGGCTTCCAGGAAGCTAGACTTCCTCTTCTCTTTTAAAGCGGTCTTTAGGAACAGCTCTCTGTGCTTTCTGAAGGACATTGGCCACTTTTTCATACATTTTCTGTCTACTCCATCTATCTGACCTTTTTCAGAGGAATTTGTGGAAATCATCAATCATTCAAGCAAAAAGAAGAAGAAGAAGAAGAAGAAGAAGAAGAAGAAGAAGAAGAAGAAGAAAGTGCTCCTAGCTCAAGAGATGAATCTGTGCTGTCTACTTATAATAGACAACTTAGCAAATAATTACACAAGAACTGGACTGAAAATTAATGCTAACAGTTCACCGACTCCAAATTTGAAATTTTATGATTTGAATGGTTTTTAATATGTATGGCAAAGGTAAGGTGAGACATACAGCAGGTATCTGTAAAATACAGTCAAGAGCAGTGGGCGAAGAGGACTCAATGGCAGAGCTCGGAGAGGTCAACTTAAGTGCATTTATTTACAGTGAAACACCCAGGTGATGTTACAAGTTGTGATGGGGAAACAGGGGCTCCTGGGATGCAAGGATCAGGGGCATCCAAATAATCCAAACTCTCCTCACTCAGCTCAGGCACTCTCTCCAAGCAATCCAGGGAGGGGGAATTCCAGGGAATGTCTGTATACAAAGGAAAGAACAGGGGGCAGGCAAAGAGCACACGCCACACTAAAGAGCTGAGGCTTTACTAACAGCATAGTTGAACAGTCTAGCAAAGAACAAAGCTCAGCCACTCGCCTCCTGATGAGCTCATCTGGAGCAGGTGATTGACTGTTGCAGGTGTGTTCAGCCAGAGGTGGGAACCCGTGATGAGTCCCACCCATGAACACAGACACACAACCACAGAGAGAGGAGAGGGAGACAGAGAGTAAACAAAGCCTGCAGCAGGCAGCTCAGGAGGACTGAGGGACGATGACACGGTGAGACTGTTTGGTTTAGGGCTACATTTCAGCCGGAGCTGTTGGGGATCTTGTCAAAATCCATCTTGAGCAAAAGGCAGCCAACATGGAAAGAAGAGCTTTGAATGTCCTGCAAGGAGTCTGGAGAAATATTTACTTCACCTGCTACCCTCCTGCTGATCGTCCCATAATCACCCCAGTGTGTATAAATAGTCCTGTCTGCCTCCTTGTCCTAGTCATACTGTTTCTATATTGTTGAAATCTAGTACACATTGTCATGCCTCCCTCAGTAAGGTTGTAATGATCATTGCAAATCTACCCGCATCCTCCCAAATAGCAAACACTAGCTTAATGTTGTGCATATGGTAAACATAGAAAAACTCAACAAATATCAGCATGTTAGTATTGCTCTTGTGAACGTGTGTGAGTAGTCTGTTCCCCCAAACTAATAAAAATGCTCAGAGTGCCCCTTTAAAATTAAAAAATGCACGCGAAGCTCTCAATTTACCGGTCGATCTACGTCCCTACCCTCACCTATGGCCACGAGCTGTGGGTAGTGACCGAAAGAACGAGATCGCGGATACAAGCGGCAGAAATGAGCTTCCTCCGAAGGGTGGCTGGCCTCTCCCTTAGAGATAGGGTGAGAAGTTCGGCCATCCGGGAGGGGCTCAGAGTAGAGCCGCTGCTGCTCCACATCGAAAGGAGCCAGCTGAGGTGGTTCGGGCATCTGACAAGGATGCCTCCTGGGCGCCTCCTGGGTGAGGTGTTCAGGGCATGTCCCACCGGGAGGAGGCCCCGGGGCAGACCCAGGACACGCTGGAGAGATTATATCTCTCGGCTGGCCTGGGAACGCCTTGGTGTTCCCCTGGATAAGCTGGAGGAGGTGGCTGGGGAGAGGGAGGTCTGGGCCTCTCTGCTTAGGCTGCTGCCCCCGCGACCCGGCCTCGGATAAAGCGGATGAAGATGGATGGAGCTGAGATACCAGGTATCACATTAAAGCTACATTTAAACCACAAAGCTTTAATCTGCCAAGCCCAACATTGTAATTAAAGCATTTTAATGAGGGGTCCAGACACTTGGCATAACTGAATGTGTCCATCTTTTTGTTGACCGACTTTCATGAAGTTCATGTTGGTAGTTTTTGCATTGCGATGAGTACAAACAGAATAACAATTTTAAACGAAGGGAATCCTTTTGTGGTATTATGAGGGATTACATAACATCGCAATTAATATTTCATCTACTTATTTCTGAAAACATATCTGTCTGATATGTTTGTAAACTTTTATCCTTATCTTTCCTTTGTTTTCAGCATTTGCTCTTTTCTGGCTTCTCTCAACCACCCTTCCTGCAGAGTTTTTCAGAGAACCTCAGCTGTTATTTTAAGAAAATACCACCCAAATCTGTCCTTGAGGGAAAGGCATGACCTCACATTCATCCCCTGAGAGGGAAATTACCATGAACTGTCTGTCCTTCCTATTAGACCTTCTTCAGTCTACAAGGATTCCCATGTAATTGGGCCTCCCAGCGGATGTTAATATATCACCAGTGAATCTGCAGCCTGACCTTTGACTCTGAGATATTGCAGACAAGCCAAGCAGCAGGGAGAGAGCAGAAACACACTCTGAGCAGGTGAGGTGGATCAAAGGTTTTAGTCTTCTGCTTTTAGATTCAAAAAATCTACAATACTACCAGAAGTACTAGAGGGATTGTTTTACAAAATACCTTTGGTTTTCAAATTCTGTTTTGCAGCCAGCAATTGTGACGGGCTCACTGTTTTCACGGGATCCTCTGTCCTGCTTGCGTTGATTTTCTAAGCAGACGTCATCGTGATGGAGACACAGCAAACGGCTGGAAGTTTTCCTGCGCTGAGCCAAACCACTGTCACAGCAAGTATAACAGGTACAAGTGTTTGGTCTCAGCTGACCGTAAGGTTCAAAGTTAATAATGTCAGTAAAGAGTGCTCCCTCCAGAATGACGCAAAGCTGCATGAAAGGCTAACAATGCAAAGCGTGGATGTGCTTAGACTGTAAGCAAAGGCATATTTTACTGCTGTTCAGTTGCAGTGTGTGCTAAACGCCTCTGACTGAGTCTGGCTCTGGATCTATTTTCATCCAGGCTCTTCAAACTGTTTCCTCTAATCGCTGCACATTTGAAGCAGATACATAAAGCCTCAGAGACTAACTCAGTTCTCAGAAGTTATCTTCAGCTTTCACATCAGCTGCCCAGGTGAACTCCCTTCTGCTTGCTTATTTTTCCACTGGCATTGCATGTTGTGTGCCACAACATGTGCCACAGAGCTCATTTCCAGCTGGGCTATTTTGGGCTCAGCTGCCAAGATTCTGATCTTTATGGGATTTTAAAACTAAGCACCAGGAATAAACCTTTAAGTAAAATGAAAATCTTATGAGCTTTTAAAAACAGACTAGCAGTTCTGCCAAAGAGCCACTATTTACTTTAAGTTAGTGGGTCTAAATTGCACTTTCCATGCATAATATAAACAGCGCTGACAATATCACAGTATGTTTGGCTGTTAGTCCTAGCACAGTGAGTTTGTTGAGATTTGATGGGAACTGAAAGCTTTTGCAGGTAACGCTTTGTTTTGTTCTTCTGTTATGTCCTGTTCCAGCTGTGGGAGAAAAATATGAGCTTACACGGTGGCTGTAAATCATTTGGCACATTTCCAGCTGCAAGAAGCTTTCATGTGAAGCGGATAAATGTCTGTTTATGAGGTGTAAATTTCAACAGTTTAGGCGTTTCCATTTGCAAAGCAGCTGTGTGGTCAGCAAAATGACGGACCGTCAGAGGAACTTTAATCTCCGACAGTAGATATTACATAATCCTTTTTAGAGACGTCTTTGACACATTAACTGCCATCAAGAGCAATCATGATTTTATGAGAATATGATCACTTTAGACTGTAGCTCTCAAATAAAACCCACAGCCACTTTATAAGGTACACCTCTTTAACTGTTCATTAACACATATCTATTCAGCCAATCACACGGCAGCAGCTCGGTGCATTTTGGCAAGTAGACATGATCAAAATGAACTGCTGAGACTCAAACCGAGCATTAGAATCAAGCAGAAAGGTGACCTATGCGACTTTGAATGTTGGCGCCAGATAGTCTGAATAATTCAGAAACTGCGTATCTACTGGGATTTTTCCCATATGTCTTTCTCTGGAAAGGAGAAAATATCCATACAGCGGCAGTTCTGAGCAAAAGGGTCTTGCTGATGACAGAGGTCAGAGGAGACTGGTCAGATGCAAAGGGAGCCAAAAGCAGACTCCAAAGGCAGGCGGGAATAAAACACAAAGCACTTGAATGATGGCTAGTTTGCGATCCAAAATTAAAATCTGTGAAAGAAAAACAAATGTAATCCAATTTACTGCCAATAAATGGGAGAAGACAACAGAGACTCAAAGACAAAAAGCAAAAGGAAGGCAGCGCAATAAATACACAAAGGGTTCATTTGAGGAAATAGAAACGGGGGAAATGAGACAGCTGAAACCGACATGAATAATGACACAAAGGACGTGAAACTAAACGCAAGGACACAGGAGACAAATGCATACACACAATAACTTTACACTAAAGGAAACACAAGAAACTCTTTTTTTTTAACTAAGAGCATGAAAATAACTAACAAATCTTCTAAATAATCACAACATTGGGAAAAAACTCAAATAAAGAAAGCTTGTTACATAGTTGCATACAGTAGCTTGTTACAACCAAGCTACTGTACGCAGAAGAGCTCTGAACTTACAGTAGCAGACCACACCTTGGAGCCAAGAGCAGGAAACTGAACCACAGTTCACACAGGTTCACCAAAAACAGACAACACAAGACTGGAAAAGCATTGCCTGGTTTGATGAGTGTCAGTTTCTGTTGTTCACATGATAGGGTCAACATTTTGCATAAACAACATGAAAACATGGGGCAAACCTGCCTTATATCAACAGTTCAGGCTGCTGAACAGCTCGTTGATGTGATGGTGTGGGGGGGTATTTTCTTGGCACACTTTGGGCCCCTTATTACCAACTGAGCATCGCTAAACAGCCACAGCTTACCTGAGTATTGCTGCTGACCATGTCCATCCCTTTATAACTACAGGGTACAATGATGGATTTATGATCTTAGACTGGTTTCTTGAACACGACAATGAGTTCTTGGTACTCAAATGGGCTCCACAGTCAGCACAACATTGCTACAACTGACCTAAAGCAGCTCTGCATCTTTTGTAGTTAATATTTTCTAGACAAAGTGCTTTACAGTTTCAAATAAAACACAAGGCACAGAAAATCACAAGTTTTAAAGCCATGTGAGTTGCAGCTGATCTGGAACAAAAGCAATTTCTGAATAAATTTGCAATTAAGATTTTCGAGAAATGCAGTCTCAGTGATTCTGACTTTAATCAGAAGAAAACTATGTCTTAAATTAAAGTATCTGCCAAGTTGCGAAATATTCCAAGACTTTCACTCATTCGAAGCATGATTCAAAGCTCTTGGGAAAAGATTCCGGTCTACGTTATCAAACACTGCTTAAGTCAGAAGCGGCTAAGAGCAGAAGAGCAAGTGTGATTAAAAAGATGTCGGACCCTGAAGTGAATATTGGATTTCATGGGCTGTAAAGTCCAAAGCATTCACAGATGTCTGTTATCTGAGCCAACAGAAGCAACATATTTCTAAGTTCTGATCTTATCCAGTTCTCTTTTTTTTAACGATGCTATGACTGCTCAGCACTGGTATTTTCCTACGGTGTAAATCAAAGTACGACAGCCTGTGTTAGCTGGGAAATTGTTACCAAGCACCCCGATGAAGGCCACAAGTTGAAACAGGCTGGTCAAGCAGCAAAGTTTATACCACGAGTGTTGCAGGAGCTTCGACTTCTTTAGAGGACCAAAACTACCAAATTCTCACAAGAAAACTATAAATCAGAACTGATGAGTTCATGAAGTGTGACACAGATTGGTAGTTCAACTTTTATTTGCCAGTGTAGCTATAACATCTAAATGTCATCCACTGTAGCCGTTTATAGCTGGAATGTGTGTCTTCAAATGAACACATAGAAATAAAAAATTAATATAGAAGACTTGCACACAAGCTGGTGAAGTGAAAGCTCCTTATTGATTTGATATGTAAAGAAACCCAACGCACCTTTCCTAGAGGCCTGAGCATGTCAGTGCAGGGGTTGATCTGACCGTGTCAGCAGAAATAGTCCATTGACAACAACAGAGAGGTGAGGCATTTCTATACCAACGGCAGTGAAAGCTACCTGGACAATTCTGCTAACACGCTTCCTGTTTAGTTGTGATGCACTTTGTGATCTTTGTCTCAAAAGGTCATATAGAAATAAAATTTTACTTATTTATATTGCTTAATTTATGTCACCCATAGGGCATGAGTGGAGACTGAGTGGAGAGTCAGTCATGTGCTATGGGCTTCACGGTCACCAAATGTCAGCCCAGCTAGACACTGGGCAGGTTTCTGGGCTGATCTTTTGAGAAAAATATCCTGCAGTCCAGCATCAAATCAAGCCATCAGATAGCTGCGGCTCCCTAAGCCTGGTTCTGCCAGAGGTTAAAAGGGAGTTTTTCCTTCCCACTGTCGCCAAGGGCTTGTTAGAAGGGTCATCAACTGCTTTGGGTTTTCTCTGTATTATTGTCGATTGTTTACTTTAACATATAAAACACATTGAGGCAACTGTTGTTGTGATTTGGAACTATAGAAATAAAACTGAAATGAGCTGAATTGTGTTGATTTCCCTTTAATTTGTTGCCAGTCTGTAGCTTTGTGTCGGTCTGTTTGTGTTCACCTTCGAACTAAACAGTGACTAAAATCCCGTAAAACTGTTACGTGACGCAAATGAAGCCGTTTAGGAGTCGACCTTTGCTACAGTCACACTTTTGCATTATTGCTAAATTACCTGTTTCATGTCGGGAAATGGATTGAAACACTGACTCGGCATCAGTTAGATGCTTGCTCTGCAGTTTGCTTACACACAAGGAACGCCCTGTGTACACATACGCATAGTTTTAGATACATACACACAAATATTTACTCATATAAACCACAAATACTGCAATCTTTGTAAACACATGATTTGAAGGCGTGCGGACATCAAATACACAAATACACATAGGTTTTAGTGAAATTGTGACACACAAACATTATCCTAAATCCGTTAATTAACCAAAATATACACATGTAAGAATTTCTGTGCTCTCACACAAAATCATCCTCATAATAATTTGACCCTTTATGTCCTCTCTTCGTGGTTCCCAGGGGCTACCATGGTATCCATGGATACTATGTCTCGCTTCCACGGGGAAGGAGTTCGCTACAAAGCCAAGCTGATTGGCATGGACCCAGTACCCGACGCCCTCGGAGAAAAGATGTGCAGAGACTCCATGATGAAACTAAAGGTAGTCCACCGCCAAAGTAAACTGACTTCTGTCTGCTCTTGATTAAACTGGTTGATTTCCTGTAAGATCAATCTTCATTTTTTCACTTTATCAGAGAAAAAAATCAAAGATAAACACCAGACGTTTAATATTTCATGACTGCTGAGATTAATGTTATCATTTGGAGGTACTTGTATTTCACAGACCAATATTTTTTTAAGCATCACAGCAAAAGTATTTAAAAGCTACGTCAAGATCTGGGAGGATATATTTTTTCTGTCCTTCTGTCCATTTCGGTCAGCGCTCAGATGTCTCAATATCTAATGGAGGATTTGCATGAAAGTTATCACAGACATTTTTGGTTCCAAGATAAAAATGAAAAATAAGAAAGTCCTTGTTGTCTTGTGGTGACCCTTCCATCTAAAAAGAAAGGAATAAATCTTTAAAGTAAGTTAGGTGACAAGCAACAGAAAAGAAAATCATGTGCTATACTGTACTTAAAGATCCCAATCTTAAGTATTCAGATTCAGTGGTGTTGACAGTTAGAACTTACTTTCTGTCTTCTGTTTTAGTTTTTTAACCATAGACTGTATATAAAAGAAGGCCAAAGCCACTACACCGTTTGGTTTACTGACTCCGTTTTTGACTTGAGCTCTGCAGGTCATTATAAAGATCTGCCTTGCTTTTAAAGTGAAAACAAAACATCACATGTGTTAAGGTTAATTTACACCTCAGAGCCCTACTCTAAAAAACTGTCACAGCGAAAGAAAAGACACTAAACTGGCAGTTCAATTACAACTCAAACATTACATTACATTACATATAACATTACAGCTAACAAAGGCAGCTAGCCAACAAAGAAGAGCCACTCAGTGCTTCAGAGACAGAGAGTGAAAGTGGACAGTGTATCCATTTTTTTGTTTATTAATATAAAACCCATCTGTGAAGCCGGGGGCAGTACAGAAAGGACTCCCTTAGACTGCTTTTTAGTTTCAGTTTCCTTGTTTTCCACTGAGATATCAGTGTTATTAGTTAGCTAAATGTAAGTCTTTTAGCAGCAACACATCTGTACTGGCATGTGACGGTGCTGCACAGGCTCTAAAAACTAACTTTAACCACTTAAATCCAGCTCCATGCAGAGTGTTAAATCTATGGTTATTTTTAGAGGAAGCCTCTGTGATGTAAGTTAACACGTATTGTTTCATGCACATTTTTTATGCACTGTCTATGATATGAGTCATACGTAGGAAAAGCTCCTGATTGCTGTTTGTTTCAGTGGAAGAGCATGCATCAGTGAGTTCAGATCTTAAAGTTTTTCTTTGTGTTTGAGTTTATTTGCTAACTACAAGGTTTTAAATACTCACAGACTGCAGACTGAAAACTGTCAGAAACAGACTCGATGTGTAGTTTTTGGACCTTTGTAGACCTTTCTGATGGCATTTGAATTTGACAAAGCATTATTATTAAATATTTTTTAAAAAGAAACTCTTCCTTAACACAGTTTTAACTCTATGTTTGATGAATGAGCAGTGTCTTTGTTTTTTCAGAAAGAAAATGAGTTGTGGGAACATTCCTGCTGTGGAAAAATGGCTTGTAATGCCTCTGACATCCTGTTGACTCCTGACGTGTTCTTCTAATCTCAAAGGACTTTGCATGATGCAGTGAGAGTTTGTTTGGAGAAGCGCGCCACAGCTTTTGTAAAAAGTCAAAAAAGGGGGGAAACAATAATAAACGATAAACAGACACGGTCCACGGGGAACGGACAGAGCGAGGTCACAATCACTCAAAATTGTAATCACATTTGTGCGACCTGTCAAGACCGTCAGTGTCAGCATGCATCTAATGTAGTGTGAATAACTTTAAACTGCAATCAGCGATCACACACACACTGCTTTGAATATAAATGTTTATACCATACACAATACATTACAACACAGTTAGAAGAAACACACTACAGCACTGGTGTGAGTCACCGATCGCAGTCACAGGAAGGACATCATAGTAACGAGTATAAAAATACAGACGGCAGGAGCCAAACCACAAATCACTCAGCAAATAGAATCAAAGAGTGAACTTTGTGCAGGTAACTGTGGAGTAGCTCAGGATGTGTTTGACACAGATCTGACTGCTGTGAAGGCCAATTCAGGGTCTCTGGGTGATTGTTTGATAGCAACTGCAGAATCGCAGCTTTGCATATGAATAATGTAAGCTGTGTACAGTACTGTGCAAAGGTCTCGAGCCATGCCTGATGTTTGTCAAGACCAGTTTTAAAAAACCGCGAGAACATCTGGCTGCTTGGAAGTGTGACTCAAGACTTTTGCACGGTATACTTGTTGCATGTTTTGAGACCTATATATTTTATACAATTTAAATATAATAATTTATCAATAAAATGTGTATAATGCTGAGAAGAGGACACCTTTATGAAATATAATATAAAAAGCAACCTGCGAAAACCACCCAAACCACACACTCAGCAATAGCAAAGACAGCTTCCAGTAGGAAAAAGTGCTTAGAAAACCTACCCAGATCGATTGGGACTGAAACAGATCCACTGCCAATGTTTTTGTGGCTGTAAATCATGGATTAAAACAATTTCACAAAGTAAACCATCAAAGAAAACACTTGCTTTTTTGTTAGCAGCAATGATCTGTACATCCTGGTTTGTAAGAGGTCCTTTCAGCAGACCACTTCTGGCTGCAGATACAATGTTCCCTCCGGCTGTCCCGGCATGCTTACTGGTGGTGTTACATCAATCGTAGACACAATGACTGTGAAATATGTCAGAACTGCTCTGTCGGTTAATTCGTTTAGCTTTACTCCTTAATGTGAGATTCATCTCGCTTTTTATGTGTGCTCTGACTTATCTCATTGGAATATATGTCTGTCATTTCATGTTTACTTCTTATTCAGCTCACCTGTGCTGTGCTGTTGTGTGAATGTGTGTGTGCTAAAGGGCTTTGAGGTAGCAGGAAGGAAACAGGGAATCCACAAGAGGAGAATTTGGTTGAAAATTTCCTCCAGTGGCTTGAAAATTCTGGATGAAAGGACCGGGGTGAGTCAAGCAAGGGATTTCCCAACATGTGTTGTGTTGTCCTCAAATTGTAGCGCCCCCTTTAGGTTGATAGTTAGTCTTAAAATGACTGATTCTTCAGTGGACAGTTCATGCTTGGATTGCATAATAAAAGTATTTTATTACACTGCAGTTTATTTTCCAAAACTGGAAAATCTTAAGAGGTGGAGATGATATTTACACAAGTGCTGAGGATCAGTATCATAAAGCTGTTCTTATTTTGGTGGTTAGAGTTTCTTGTATAATAAATAAAAGATAAATCCTCATTTCAGGCTGTTCTTCACGACCATGAGAGGAGCAGGATCAGCTCTTTGACCAAAGATGAGTCTGACCCCAGAGCTCTGGCTTACATCTACCAGCATCAAGACAACTACATCCTCTTCTACATCAAGATGGCTAACCTGGTAACGAAACACAGTACTAAAGCAGAAACAGGTGGTGTTATTAAATACTGCTAATATTAATGCTAATACTGCTAATACTGCCACATAACATATAAACATTTAATAGATTATTATATAAAAATGATTTAATAAGTCATTTATTAGCAAAAATGTTTACTATAACTCCTCCAGTGGGCACATATAGCAAGTATAGTTGTTTAAGCACATAAAAAAATACTGAGCCACCGCAATGCAATTTAATGCTGACATGATTTATCAGCATTATTTAACTTCATTTAACCATCAAACCATCCATTCTCTTCAGCTTATCAGGGTCACAGGGGGGCTGGACCCTATCGCAGCTGTGAGAGGTGGGGTACAGAATGGACCAGTAACCTTCTGCTATATTAAAAAAATTAGATGAAATTCAAATGAATTCAATTTTATTTATACAGCGCCAAATCACAACAACAGTCGCCTCAAGGTGCTTTATATTGTAAGGTAGACCCTACAATAATACATACAGAGAAAAACCCAAGAATCATATGACTCCTATGAGCAAGCGCTTTGGCGACAGTGGGAAGGAAAAATTGCCTTTAAACAGGAAGAAACCTCCAGCAGAGCCAGGCTCAATGAAAATATACATTTTCATGCAGGAGGCATTTTTTTGCAATTTACTGCTCACAGTAGCAGTGCATGTTTGACAGATTCAGTCTGGACTTCTGTGCAGTGTATTTATCTGTGTAGCATTAAAGTTCATTCTAAATAAATACAGTTAGCTTGCTCGAGCAGCATTCTAAACAGCTGGTCCGAAACTGTTTTTATCATTTACGGAATATTTCAAAATTCAGACTAATGGTGTCAAAGCCTGAACTTGAGATGATTATTCATGCTTTTATTTCCTCCTGTTTAGACTACTATAGTTGTGTCTTTTTACTTGTTTTGTTTTTTTCTTTTTTCTTTTTTAGCTTCTCTTTTCTTTTCTCTTTTTTTTCGCAATGGGGCATCACACGCTGAGAGGCGTTTTTTCCATGACATGCAAACAAATAGGGTTTGTTTTGGTAAGCCCTCTGAGACTACTGTTCTGCTGTCTGCAGTCAGTCAAAGTCTTTATTGTGTGCAGCAATTTAACCACTAGTTGTGTTTATGTTAATGTTGGGTATTGTATGAAAACATGTCAGTTGATGATGAAATGCTTTAATTTAAGGGAGTTCATTTTGGGGGGATTCAAATTTAAAAGACAAAATGTTAAGAAGCACTAAAGAAATTGTCATGCATATCTACTTGTGATTTCTTCAGTACAGAGAAACCTTTGTGTTCACATGTTGTGGTGCTCAAGGGCAGGGAAAAGAGATAATTTACTGATACATATACATATGTAATACTGTGAAAAACTCTTGAGCCACCCTTGATTTCTTCATATTTTGTTGAAGAAATCAAGGGTGGTTTGGGGCAATAGCTCCTCAGGCTGTAGAAAAGTCTTTTAAAGATTTTCTTTGGACATTGGCTGCTTTTCCACTTATTTGCAGTCCAGCCTGTGTGCCTGAACAATGTCAGATGATTTATTCTGTTTGTTTGTTTGATCATAAGTTATAGAACTTATGTCTACACACAGCAAACAATATAGAAAGTACCGATTTTAATTTTTTTTTTTTTTTTTTTTTTTTTTTTTTTGCCTGTCCTGTTTGGCTCTTTTGCCATCAGAATTGTTGTCTAAAGGCAAAGAAAGATGCCCAACGGATTTACTTTACCAAATTGACCATCCCAGCCTTGCCGTAATGGTCCATTTGATTCACCTTTTATTGTTTCTTTTATTTTCACTTACTGAATACGGGACAGACTTGACTGGGGGAAAGAAGGGGAGAAAGAAAGAGGGAAAGAGAAACAGCTGAGAAGAGGGACGGGGGAGAAGGGCAAAAGACAAAAACCAACAGAACGGGCAGAGAAGAAAAAAATGCATATATCAATCACCTGGGTCACCTGCTGAGAAAGAAAAAAGAAAACAAGCAGAAGAGAACAAGAGCAACAGAACAAACAACATCACAATGATATATGGGAATATGACAGCAAATACCAAATATTAAACATCATTGTGCAGCACATAAGATCAACAGAACACAGTGTGCTTTGAGGTAGGAGCCAAAAAGGGTGTAGTTTGTGGGTGTGATCACCCGTGTGTACACCTGTGAGCATGGACGCGCTTGTTTTTTGTTTTTTAAAAGGTTCCTTCTTGTAATAATCTGCTAGAGGGTGTGGGGGGGCCACAGCCCCGTCCTCCAGGGCATGAAGCAGGTATGGAGGAGATCAAAACTCCAGACATCCAGAGGCCCCCAGAACACAAGAGACCAAGGAAGACCAACAGAGGGGCAGCCGCGCCACTGTCCCAGAAAGAGCTGAGGAGAGTCCCAGATGAGGGCTCACCCAGCAGCTGCAGAGCAGAAGCCAGGGGGAGTTGCAGTGACGCGCCCGTGAACTCCGCCGGCAGCCAGCCGCGCCTGAGTGACCGAGCCCTAGGCCGAGAGGCCGGGGGCACCCCACCTCCGAAGTGGCCCGAGCGAGCCCCAGGCTCCAGGCCCCGATAAGCGGCCGCCAAGAAGTGAGCCGGTGTGTACCTGGACGCCCATCCCCGGACACAGAGAACCACCAACGCACCGATGTCTGAGGGGGTCCGCCACTGGCAGGGGAAGTGGTGGTAGGGGGAGATAGGCCTCCAAACCTTGGAGGGCCTGAGATGTCCCCAGAGAGGTGGCGCCTGACACCCAACCTGACATATAGACACAGACATACAGGCACACACATATACAAACATCCATTCCCACCCTCATGCTCTCATATGCACTTACTCCACACTCAACCAACGTGGAGACAGACATAAAGAGACGCTGTACACACGATCACACTCCCCAAGCGTACTCTACAAACCGGGTCTAGGTACCCTTGCCCCTGGAGGGGGGAACTGCACCCAGACCCAGGTGGTGTTACCCTTTTCCCTGCGGTGGGGGGAGGCAGACCGCCCCGACTCCGCAGCAGCAGGAAGGCCCCACACTCCAGACCGCAGTCGGACGGCCAACTCCTCCTCCTAGCCCCCCCGCTCCAGCAGGTCGCAGAGAATGGGGGTGAGAGAAGACTCCAAACCTCCCTCCACCCGCTCATTGTAGTGTTGATGCATGTGTGTTCTAAGGTGCATTTAAAACCCAGGAGGGCATGGAGCTACCTGCCAGAGAGCAGCAGGTAAGCGCATGGTCCCTCCTGCTAGCCCTCAATGTCTACGTGTATTTAAAATTGAGAGGTGGGCAACGATGCCAGGGGTGGGGTGTACACCCTGATGGTACTTTGGATTCCGTGTATCGTGCCCACCCCCAAGATCCTATATGTATGTGTAATGAGAGTGTGAGTAATGTGAATGTCTAAGTTGTGGGATAAAATTGAGGCGGAGGCAGCCAGAAGGGGACGGGGGGGGGGGGGGGGGGGGGGTAGCCTCCTCTGCACCCTGGTGACATACCCCTACTCCAAGGTCCTGCATGTGTGGGTGGTTGTGGTGGAGCGGGAAGAGGGAGGCAGCTGGAGATGGGGAGGGAAGGAAGGGAGGGGCAAGTGACCCCTCCCTAGGGCCAGCTCCCCCGCTGACCCCAGTAGGCACCCCCATACTCCGCGACCCGCCAGGGAAAGGGGGCCCAGGCCCATCCAGACCGGGCCCAGTGCAGCAGCGCCTCCCGGCCCCACAGAGCCTGGGACAGTCCACCCAACCCCACCACAGAGAAAACTGCACCCACCCCACCATCCACTCATCTTCCAGACTACATAAGACAATAAACACCCAGGCTGAGATCTTCCTCCACCTCTCCTGTATCTCCCCCTCCTGCAGAGGGAGCTCCTGAGGAGAGGAAAGCTCCTGCAAGATGTGACAATCTCCCCCACCAGTTGAAGAGCCCCCCAGGTGGCTCGATGCACCGGCGGCACCCTGCTCCAGGGCTGGGCCCCCATGCACCCACCCGCCCACAACCCCGGCAACACACCAACCAGGACCCAAGCCCCCGAGGCCCGGTCCGGGTCCCAGCCCAGAGACGGAGCGCCCCCAGAACCTCACGCCCATCCCGGACCCACCCAGGGGCAGACAGGCTACCAGGTCAGTAACCCACGTCCGTCAGCACAGACCCTCCCCTAGCCCCGCTGCACGCAGCCGCGAGGAAACAGTCACCTGAGAGCCAACAGAGCCCCTAACCGGACATGACCGCTACCCCGGGTTGAGCCCCCCAAGGAAGATGCCTCCGGGGAACCCCCCGACGCCCTAAGCCTGTCCCTACCCCCACACCAATCACAACAGTGAAGGCGGGACCAAACTATGACCCCCCACCCCCACTAGGTGATGGAGCTGATCAAAGGAGCCCAGAGCAATTGATCTGATGTGGTGGCAGAGGCTGTATCAAGACTAATGTAATCTAATAGATAATTTCTATATTGGTTAGAATTAAGATTATTTTTATTTTTCCAGTTCATGAGGACTGTTTTCTTGGCTATGCATAGGGCAGTGAAAACCATATGGGCGATATTCTTTTCTGAAGTGACATTATCTAAGCTGCCCAACAAACACACTAAGGGGGAAGTTGGAATGTTACATTTCAGACACTTCGATAAGTCGTCACATATCTCGCGCCAAAACTTCTGAACTGGTGGACAGAACCAAAGAGCGTGGATATAATTGTCCGGTGAATTGGTTTGGCAGTGTGAGCAGTTGTTGGTAGACGTAAAGCCCATCTTGAACATCCGATGACCTGTATAGTGCACTCTATGTAATATTTTGTATTGAATTAATTGAAGACTGGGATTTCTAATTAGATGAAAGGTTTTTAAGCAAATCTGAGACCAGAAGTTTAGGTCTAAGTTAACTGATAAATCCGCTTCCCATTTTGCAATAGGAAGTGATATTGATTCATCTGTTTTAGAAAGCATTCTGTATATTTTGGATAGTAATTTGGGGGTTTTAAGAGTAAGAAATTGAACCACACTTGGTGGTGTTTGTAGTTCAACTTGACCCGGTTTAAATTTCTTTTTTACTATGGATTTAATTTGTTGATATTCTAAAAATCTTTTCTTGTTGATCCCATATTTTGTAACTAGTCCGTCAAATGAAATAAATTCTGTTCCTTCTAGTATATGTTCTAAATATTTGATTCCTTTACCACTCCAATCTGAAAAGTTTATCATATTATTGTTTTGTAATATGTCAGGGTTGTTCCAGATAGGTGTACGTTTGCATGGGATTAATGAAGACGCCGTCAATTTTAGAAACTCCCACCATGCTGTCAGAGAAGAGCTGATGTTGATGCTTTTAAAGCATTCATGTCGTTGGATGTTTGAGCTGATAAATGGTAGGTCTGAGATCTCTAGATTATTGCAAAGTGCTTGTTCTACATCTAGCCAAGGTTCATCTAAGAGGGTGTGTTTTAGCCATCCTGAGATAAACTGAAGCCTGTTGGCTAAGAAGTAGTGCTGAAAGTTAGGCAGTTCTAGTCCTCCTTTATCCTTGGTCTTTTGTAGTGTTTTTAAGCTTATACGTGGGGGTTTATTTTTCCAAAGGAATTTGGACATACATGAATCTAGCGATCTGAACCAATCTTGTGGCGGTTTAGTTGGGATCATTGAGAATAAATAATTTATTTTTGGTAAGACCATCATTTTTATAGCGGCAACCCTTCCCATGAGTGATATGTGTAGACATTTCCATCTAGCCAGATCATCTTCTACCTTCTTTAAAAGTGGGATATGGTTTAATTTAGTTAGATCTGCAAGCTTGGGAGAAACATTAATACCTAAATATTTTATATTTCCCGATTGCAGTGGTGTAGAAGAGGAATTATGGAAGGAGCAATTAATCGGTAGGACTGTAGATTTTGACCAGTTAATTGAGTAATCTGATATTCTTGCAAAAGAGTTTATCAATTCAATCAATTCTTTTTACTTGTTTTAACAAATCAGCCTTAAATCGTCTTCAGACTGTGCAGAATGCTGCAGCCCGTCTCTTAACAGGCACCAAGAGAAGATCTCATATTACTCCAGTTTTAGCCTCCCTTCACTGGTTGCCTGTAAGTTTTAGGTTTCATTTTAAAATTTTAGTTCTAACCTTTAGGGCCCTACATGGTCAAGCTCCCCAATATTTATCTGACCTGCTGAAACCACATTCATCTTCTCGAGCTTTAAGCTCATTAGATGAGAGACTGCTGGTGGTACCGCGCACTCGTTTTAACCCTCTTGAGGCAGGCGTTGCCGATTTGCAACAGTTAAAAACTAACAACCTGATTACCCCACAAACATATTTTATGAGGTTTTTTTTACTCAGAAGTACCACTGCAGGACTTGGTTGTGCATTAGCAACAAAAAGTTTAATTTGAGCCTGAGAGGGTTAAAACTCGTGGTGATCGTGCCTTTCAGACTTTGGCACCACGGTTGTGGAATTCTCTTCCACTGTCTCTACGCTGCACGTACTCCATTGATTCTTTTAAAAAAAAACAGCTTAAGACATTTTTATTTAGAAAAGCATTTGAATAATTTCCTCCTTTGTTTTTTTATTGTTTTATTGTATTACATTGCTGTTTTATTTACTGTTACATTGTTTTATATTTCCATTTCTTGTGTTGTAAAGCACTTTGTGATTTTTATCTGTGAAAAGCGCTATATAAATACATTTTACTTACTTACTTACATTCTCCTCAAAACAGGCATGCAAAGCAAACTTTAAAAAGCCAGCTCATCGTGAACGAGAATGATTGTCACTATAGTTTGTTTTGCATGTGGCTGCATTGGCCTGTTAAGAGTTTGCACAGCAGTAAGATGTTTTATCTGTGTCTCTCAGGCACATCCAGTGTTCCTCGACATCCAGGAAGTTTGTCAGCATGTGGACCGAGAGATCTCGCAGCAGCCTGCAGAGACACCAACACAAGTCAGAAAGAAGTTTTTTTTTGTCCCTGTGCTTTTGGTTGGTTTATTTGTTAGCTTTCACTCACCACTGTTGGTTTTTTTTTCTGTTTTAGGGCGCTTCTTTACTGGTTCTACACAAGAGCTCAGCAGCAGAGGTTCATTATTTTTAATCATCTTCACTTTTTCTAAATGAAGGTGATCCCAAATTTAAACAAAATATTTCTGTGTTTTTATACATGGACTTGCTTACTTTACAGGAACCAGCTCTTGAAGATCTGTTCAGCCCACGGCCAGATGTTTCATCACAGCAGACAAAGCAGGTATAAAACAACAATACAAGTTTTTATGTGAGATAACAGCCATATTTCACATGAAATAGCTGACAAAAGCAAGTGTCCAAAGTTGGGTTGAAATGGTAGGAGGCTAAGCAGCAGTGTCTCCCAGTTTCTGATTTTTCCCAGGGGATCCTGAAGTTGTCCCAGATTAGATATGCGATCTCTCCAGTTGATTGTGGTTTTACCCTGGGGTCTCCAAACCTCCAAAGGGAGGCTTGTCCGAACTCCTCGTCCCCTCTCTCAGGCTGAGCGCAGCCTGCCTGAGGAGGAAAGTCATTTTAGACACTTGGGTTCATGACCTTACTCTTTTAGTTATTCGTGACTATTTTTAGTTTAGTTTATATTATTTTCACAGTTAGTTTCTTTAATAAATTGTGATTTTATAGTGCTATATGTATACATCTTTCTTGTATACTTGTATATGATATTATTTGTATATTATACTTTTACAGGTGCTCACTGTGTTTAAGTTTAACTTTTTAACTAAAGTCTAGCTTTGATCCTAATTAATAATTTTTTTCACCCCCAGTGTCACTTATTAGTTTAGTTGTAGCTCATTATAATAGCTTTGGTGCAGCATTATGGAATCTCGCAAAATAAGACAATTGTAATACAACTACACTTCTGTCTCCTCACTTTTAGGTAACATGTAGGTGAGAATTTATATTTTATTCTCTCCTTGTTTCTGCCAGCAGCCCTCATCCACCAATGAGCTGATGGAAGTGTTTTCGACCCCACTGGGGGAGCCTCTGGCACAAACTCAGATCCCAGGTATCAGTAAACATAAGGACGCGTTCCTCTTAAAAACAGCAGATTTGTAATAACAGTACACCTCATAGTGTAGCGCTATTTGAAAAACAAAAACTATTTTTCTCCTCCGTCAGAGCCTCCACAGCAACAGCAAGTGCTCTCCAGCTCGCAGATTCTCTCTATGTTCCCCACACATCCTGTAGGTGGCTCTCCATACTCATCTCCCACATACCCTCCAGCCAGCATGCCTTGGGGCCAGCAGGTGCTTCCAGGAAACCAGTGGGCGGCCCCGTGGCCCACTGCGCCTGGCAACATTTCACCATGGGCACCACCAGGTGTCACAGTAGCCCCTACATTAAGCCAGGCTCCCAGCATGGCCAACCCTGTGCCCGGTTTCATGATGGGAGGAAACGCAGCCCCTACGCCCTCTGGTGTTAACAGCTACTCCACCCCTTTAAACTCCTTAAACTCCACCCCTATAGGAACAACAGCAGCGCCACTGTCAGTGTCCTCACCCTTGGAGAACCCCTCCCTCCTTTGAAATGAGTGTAGAAATATGAATTTATTGAGTTCATGTTTTGTTTTTAGAATTTTTAGTAAAAGAAAACACCACTACACACCTACAATGAAGCTCTAAATTATAGCACCAATATTCTTATATCATTCATTTTCTTATATATTTATCTACTTCAAGGGCTGCCATGAGATGAGAGGTGGAGAGGTTTCAAGTCCTTCACAGGGGCTAACAGAGATAGACAGACAACAGTTCGTGCTCATATCCACACCTACGGCTGATTTAGAGTCACCTGTAAACCTAAACCGACTCTAGAAGCCAGAGAGCCCATAGAGAACCACACAGGCACGACCATGAGCACGCAAACGCTACTCAGAAAGCCCCCAGACTGAGCCTGAATCCTCTTGCTGTGAGCCAACAGTGTTGACTCATTCGCCAATATTGTAAACTGAAGTACAGTTATGGTACAAAGTTTACATCCACTCAGCATGGGCATGAATATTGTGGTAATTTGGAGGTTTTAATCATTTATTTGAACAAGAATTGCGTGCACAAGTTTGAATTTATTTTGGGGGTGGGTTTCAAAAATATACATACACAACCATTAATATTTGGTGAAACGTTCCTTAGCAGGTTGCACCTCAATCAGACCCTTTTGGTAGCCATCATCAAGCATTTGGCATAATTCTGACTGGACATTTAACCATTCTTCTTGGCAGAATTCATAGACTTCAGAGTTCAGTTAATTTTGTTCGTTTCCTGGCATGGATCCACCTGTTGAGTGTAGTCCACATATTTTCAATAGGGTTGAGGTCAGGGCTTTGGGAAGGTCATTTAGCTAGCCTGCTTTATCCATTAGGATCATTGTCCTGTTGGAACATCCAGTTGTGTCCAAGTTTCAAGCATCTAACTGTTGATTAGAGATTAATTTGATGAGCTCAGAGGTAGTGCTTCTCCTTCATTATTCAATCCACTTTGTGTAATGTACCAGTACCATTTGCAGCAAAACAGCCCCAGAGCATGATGCTACCACCACCATGCTTGACAGCTGGTACAGTGTTATTAGGCAAAAAAGCTCAATCTTTGTCTCATTTGACCATAAAACTTTTCTCCAGAAACTGTTTGACTTGTCCATGTGGGCAACTGCAAATTTCAGTTGAGGTTGAAGTTGCCAGTTTTGCAGCAGGAGCTTCTTTCTTGATCAATACCCTCTCAGACAGCAATACTCACTTTACTGTGGACAGTGATGCTGCTGTTCCAGACGTTTGCAGTTCATGGCAGGCTTGAGCCTTTTCCTTTCATCTGAGGGTGACAGTTTGGGTCTTCTTTAGACCTTCACAAAGGGATGATCCTGGGATCATCCCTTTGTGAAGGTCTAAAGAAGTTAGAAATGCCCCATTAAACGTCTGGAATAGCCTTCAGAAAGCCCCGACTTTAAACGTCTTGAAAAGTTATGGACTACTCTTAAAATCCAGATCTTTGAACTCTTGTAGCTCAACATGGCAACAGCAAATAAAGAAATAAATATTACAATACTATTACTAACATTAATAAAAGCTTAAACAGACTAACAGACAAACTGTACAATTTTTATTTCTAATGAATATGTAATAAAATGTTTGTGCTGAACAGTGAAATCTGTCAATAAATGCTCAGAACTTCCAACTTTATTTTTTCATACAAATCCTGTAGTCTGTAAATTTATGAGGACTTGATGTTGATCACTTACCATGTTCAGTTTTTTAAACAGGACTTTTTGAAATGGACTGTTTAACCATTTGATTTGTGAAATTTGCTGATATCAAATGAATTCCGACTTTCTGTCTTGTTGAAAGGGATTTTGGGGAAGTTTTTTCTCCTTCTAAATCAGAGTTTGAGGAAGTCTAATTTACACATTATAAAATCTTTTTAAGAAACTTGTGACTTCCTCAGATTTTGGCTATGAAAAGACGGCTGACTACATGACGTGTACAAGATGAATAAATGACATAACGTACGAGGAAACCCCGCTCTTACTTCACTAAAATTCTCGTCCTTTCATGTATTTTTCAACATCTCCTCGTCTTATCTAAATAAGGTTATTTTATTCTTTCCTGCCCTAATTAATTTGCTTTTCTTCACTTCATGCGCTCGCACATAATCAAACACAAAGAGTAGATCAACAAAAGCACACAGTGAGATTAATGCCACACTTAGTAAGGCCCGGTTGGATGTTGTTGTGCACATTATGATAAGGCTGACCTTTCAGGGCGAAATGAAACAAAGTGGTGCGCCTATTATTTTCTGCTCTTATTCTTATGTTGTGTCACTATCAGTCACCCTCTTGCCCACACTGAATTGCAGAGCATTTCCTCATTCGCAGTAAGCTCAGTGTGGTTGTGCGTGCAGCAGCACACACAGCTACATCGGCCTGGATACTGGTGTTACTACTAGACATGGAACGTTTTGACCACTAATAAACTATCACTGAAGGAAAAGATGGTAAGGCATTCTTATTTATTCTTTTTTTGAATGTACTAATGATGGACTAATTAGGAAGTCCTCCACTGAAGCTTACACAATCCTCTTCAGGCGCTGTGTGTTTAACTCTGACCATTTCCTCCTGACCACCAAGAGGTTTATGAATAACTAGACTTTTGTAGAAGGAACCTCAGCAGGTATTATTGTAACACTACAGGTCTAACCTCAGTTTCTATGTATCCTCCACTTAGAACAAATGTACTTTTATAACTGAACCATCTTTAAAACGTTCAAGTTTTGTAACACAATATCCACAAAACATGACAAGTACAGTTTGGCACAGTTTTTCTAAACAGCGTTTATTGGATCAGTTTCACAGGGGAAAAAAGGGGAAGTTGAAGAGAGGAAAAAAAGAAATGTTCATGGTCAAGCGGATGAAAGCAAGTTTTATTACAAGGCTGTTGCTGGTTAATGATTCACACTAAACTTTATGGCTACCTATTTTCTAATGTATCCGAATGTTAAGCACCCTAAGGCTTTTTGTTAGACAAAAAAAAAAGAGTCATAGTCATAGGTTATGAACTCTTTTAGGAAAGGATTTTATTCTTCCATCACTTTTCTTGTTTCTTTTTTACTCATCAGCAGGGAGTATTAACCCTGGCCACTCTGATTTTACACATTAGTATAATTCTCGGGCTTCATGGGTGACTGAAAAGCTGAACTGGGGATAAAATAAATCAAGACATTTTACTTGTGAATGGTGTGGCCTTTAAACTGGACGTCATTGCAGACAATTGGTAATTATTTAAAAAAAAAACAAAAAAAAAACTTGGTTTTACCCTGACCATAAGAATGAAATTTGCAGTAGCATATGTATTTTTAACTGTCTTGTTTGTTACAGTAGAGTTACAGTAGTACTGTTTTCTCATTAGGACCTGAGTGCAGCACACCTGCACAAGCAGTCTGTGGTTTTTAAAATAATCTAGTTAACTGTGTCAGCCTGTGTTTGCTCTGCAGCAGGCGCGCGCTGACTGAAAGTGTGCGAGCATGTGAGTGTTTCTTTTTTTTTTTGTGGTTTGGAGGGAAAGTTTTTTGTCTGCTTCCTTTGTTCCCTGTAACAAAGGCGATGCTGCCGCCCCGAACTGCGAACGGAGCTTGCAGCTTATTGGTGCAGGAGTGACAGCAGCATGCGTTTCTATGGTAACCGGGTGCAGGATGCTAGCTGAGGTATGGAGGTGTGTGGTTGCGAGCACTTCCTGCTCTTCAGCTACTTTTTGACTTTGCACAGCTCACAGCCTGAACGAGTGACACTGAGTGATGGTGTGATTCGTTTATTGTTTTTATTTTGTCAACAGCTGAGATATTCATTCCTCATGTTTCACAGCTTCCGTTTCGATTGTATCTCCCTTACGGTTCTTTTGATGCTGTGAGCATTTTGAAAGGCCGGGTTACTGGGAAATAAGATTTAAATCTCAATGTGACTTTTCACCTGAATAAATAAAGGATGATAATAATAATAATGATCTCTAAAATGTTTCTCTCTCTATTTCCGCTTCTACCATCCAGCACTACGCAACCTCTCTTGATTTACTTCATAAGGATTCATTTAAAAACCCCAATGTCTACAAAATATTTTAAATATAAGCTTCACAGAGATGCTAATTATTATCCATTGTTTCATCCATATGAAACATTTTTTAAGAATAACATGACTAAACGTAAAATGCATAAAATGCATAAAAATCTTGAGGTTATAGGGGAAAAATAATATATTCATTTTAATTTTCTCATCTGTTTACTTGGAAATATTAATTAAATAATTAATATTAGTTTGCAGTTCTGTCCATTTTCATTTTCAGCCATTTGGAAATATTCAAATGCAGTGGATGTCTAGTTAAAACTGCCAGTATGATAGCAACCAGCTAGCAGCAGTGCGTTGTGGTTCACAGAGCGATCAGACGGGAAATGACCTCTGAAAAGCTGATTAAGCGTTGGGAGATCCGTGCTCAGTCACCAGCAAAGCAAAGCAAAACACCCTGTCATGCACAGATGAAGCGCATGCCAGTAACTTCTAGAAACTCGTGCACCAGGGTCACAGGTGCAAACCTCTCTGTCATCAAGGTGCTTTCCTGCAAGTCATATGATTGTTTTTGTGAGCTCTGGAAAACGTGCCAGTACCTTCCTCCTCTGTCCCTTGGCTTAAGCCTTTTTGCACCCCTACTTGGCTCATAAACATCTTACACAAAAGGTGAGCAACAACATGTCACATGTTGAAGACTGTCTGCCTTGGTGTGAGTGTTCTGTTCACGTAGAAAGAGACAACAGTAAGTACAACGTATTTATGTAGTATCCCAAAGTGCTTTACAGAGGTATCAATAAAAACGAACTTGTGCAAGGTTAACATGAACACACATGTAATGAATGTTTCAATGGCTCTTCAATGGCATGTGTGGCATAATGGTGCAAAGCATAAAAAAGCGGCTCCACCTTAAACAGTTCTGTAAAAAACGAGTAAATAAATAAATAACTTATTGGACAGTTGTAACCAAGATGAACTTGTACCAGAATGATGAGGAAAAGTATGAAGAAAGGGAGAAACAGATCATGATCCAAAGCATTATGTGTCAAACAGAACCATACTCTCTGCTCAGCTTAATCCAAATGCTGCAGAAGCAATCAGAAAGCACCTCACTGTGAAAATAGATAATGACCCAAACCAAGCAACAAGAGTTTCTTGAGGCCAATTAAAGAATATTCTTCAATGGCCAAGTAAGTCACATTGTCTCCACCGAATAGTGCATGCTTTTCTATTATTGAATACAAAACTGAAAGCAGAGAGACCCTCAAACAAGCAGCAGCTAAAGGCAGGTGCAGTAAAGGACTAGTAGAGCAACTCAATGGAAAAAACAGCATTTGGTGAGTTGTTCTTTCATGCAAGCATTCAAAGTATTTTTTATATATATGTTTAAATTGATGTTAGTTCACTAAAATGTGAAGGCTGTGCATAAAAGTGACTGTCAGTCTCAAACAGCTCATGCTAAATTTGTGATCAGTCATCAGTTCAGTGACATCTTTGTTCTTTGATATATAATCCACTGCAGTGGTGTACAGAAGCTACAACTACAATAAAATGTGTCTTCGTCCCAAATGTCACGGAGAGCGCCGTCCTCCTAGTTCTAAGTCTGGTCCCTTCCTCACTCGCCATGCTGACTTTTAAAATACAAAGACAAAATGAAAGCCTCGGCTAACAGCTTCAAGATGGGGCATTAATCAGTGAGTGATGTTGCAGTGATCAGGCTATGAGTAATGTACTTTTTAATTTTTCTTTTCTTATTGTTGTCAGAGCGATTAACAACATTAGTTTAACGAATAGTTTACACAGCACACGTTTAACTTGCATAAGTTCCCTCAGATCTGCAGATCTTGAGGTACAGTTTCCAAGAAGAAGTAAGCAGCTCCCTTCGTGACTGCCTTTTTCAGTGCAGGTGTCACGCATGACATCACATCCCATGTTTGTAACACTAAATGTCTGATTAATGCTTGATAGTACATCAGTGAGATCTACTCACACTCACAAGATCTACTAAAAATGATTGAAAAACAACTTTGGAGAAAGATATTCTGATGTTTACGGGGTTTTTTCTCACTCAGTGGAAGCCCTCACTGGAGTCAGCAGTGTCTTGATATGTCTTGGCTTTACTTTTAGGGATCAGTGAGGTCATCCACCTTTATAAATAGTCTACTGCCAGCTTGCTAGAGAACATGTGAAATACTCTAAACTGAACTGAATAAAGTGATGCAGCAGAGTAATTTACGATTTCCAACTCATTCCTTTTAAAAATGGACATTCACCAGCACACATAAATAAACGTTTACATTGATACATATATTTGTACATATATTTATTATTATTTTCAGATGTAGCCATTCTTGTATTTTGCTTGTTTACATTATTGTATTTTGCACAACTCTGTTGCTTGTGAAGCTCGCACACAAGAATTTCACTCACATGTGCTGTACCAATGTACCTGCACATGTGATGTGACAATAAAAGTGATTTGATTTGATTTGATTTGATCCCCAGCAGGTTATATGAGGTCATGTGGCCCGCTGCATGTGGAGCAGACGAGGCTGAGAACTAAAGCTTTTGGAGTAACGGTGGACTCGCTCCCATTGAACTCCCACTAAAAACTTTGTTGTTGTGAAGCACTTTGCAATATTTATCTTCAGTCATCTTAAGTCATAATTTCATTTGTACTTACTTACTTAGAATAGCTGCAAGATGTGCAGTTTAGGTCTCAATACATCAACATTAAAATGACTTTAACCAGTAATGTGTTTGAGGAAGTGTTGATCCAAACAAATCTGCTCGGATTATGCTGCCATGATTGTCATAATAGGTTATTTTGCAGCATTGCAGGGAAACAAACAGATTACAAATATGGACAAAACAAAGCGCTGGTATCAGACTTGGTTTTGGCACTGATAACTTTATTTTAAAATGCACAATTGCAAATTGGTCCACAGTTTTGATGTGAACCAGTCCTATCCTATCTTCAGTCATCCGCAAAACCGCAACAACATTTTTCCAAAGTTTAAGCTTTGGAAAAATGGATTTCAAAAAACAAAAAGTCCTGATCAAAGACAACAGACCGAACGAGGTCTCAGCAGGATTTATACGTGATGAACGACATTTTAAAACGACCTCTAGTTCATGCAGGGAAGCAAGAATATGGGTGATGTGGCGTTTGGCTGCTGCATCTAAACCAACCAGAGGACTTAGAAACACGCATGAACAATGAGTTCAAATAATCGAGATGGGAGAAAATAAAAGTTCCAACTTGTTAAATGACAGCAGAGGTTTGATTTGTGCTTCTTAGATGAAATAAATGAGACTGGGTGAGCTCGGAGATCACGTTCAAAATTTAAATTCTTGTCAAAGATTTCAAGGAGGTGATTTGAGGTCGCCGGAGAAGCTAAACACAGCCAAACACAACAAGGTCAGCTGTGATGGTAAAACTGAGGATTATTAATGGTGAAGCACTGAGGCACTACTGTTTATCTTCAATATAGCTGAAGTACGAATTAATGAGCCTGTTAAGATGACCCAAGGGTAAGAAGTAAAACAGCTGGTCCCAGGGTTGAGCCCTCAGTGCATAACATTGTGTTTTATTAGAAGATGCTTTCATTTAGCATATTTCTCAAGAGTGACAAGATTTTTGTTTTTCCCCTGTGTTTACTTTCACCAAAAATCTCGGCAAACAGGACTTTAGCTCACATGCTTTTTAAAAATGCATTTGTGCTGATCTACTTTTTTATTAATATTATTATTATTCTTGACTAACATCTAATAATAATTACTTCTCACATCATTTGGTTCTTTGGTGTTCAGAGTTCACCAAGAAGTTTCAAGTGCTGCAAAGAGAGCTATCAGTTCTGTGAACATCAAAACAAACCAGGAAACAGTGTTGTTGCACGCTGCATTCTCACTTTGTAAAGATAGCGTAGGGGTTTGATGTGTGTGTGTTTGTGTGCGTGGGGGGCATGCCTTGCTCTGTGCTGCGCTGCTAACTTCCTGCTTTACAAGCAGAGCTGCTGCAGTTGAGATTCTGCTCTTGTGTTGTTTTCAGGGGGACAGCGTTGATGTCAAGGCTCTGAGAGCCAAGTTCAACAGCAAATCCAGCACCTCGGATACCAGCAGCCGGGACAGCGGCTCGCCGAAATCTCCTCGACCTGGGTTTGGGAGAGCCATTCTTCCAGTGGCAGAGAGCGAGCTGACACAGAGACTTTCACCCACGATTCCTCCTCATCTGGCTGGCCCAGGCCCGGTGAGACTCCCGAGAATTGAGCCGATGGCGGCTTCGATCCCTCCCAGACCGGGTTCGTTCCCTCGACCGCCTGCCTATGCTGGACTCAGAACCCCCATTCAGCCAACAGATGCTACCAAAGTCAAGCAGACGGGGGAGATGCTACAGAACATGATGCTGAGGCATCAGAAGTCCCCGGTCCCCCCGGTCCCCCAGGTCCCCCAGGTACCCCAGGTACCCCGACTAGGAGCTGGAAGCTCAGCTCCTGTTCCACCTCCCACCTCTACCCCTCTTCCACTCAGACAGCAGCCTCGACAGAGGAGCGCGGGGGAAGTGACCCCACTGAGGAGGCCTCTGCCCCCTGAAGGACCGATGCCCGTGAAACCTAAAAGACCTCCGACTGTCAACTTGGAGCCGTTTCGGAGGAACAGGAGAGGGCTTCCTCCTGCTCTTCCTGCCCCGAGGACGAGTGATGGTAAGTCTGTCTGGTTCAGGTGTTCAAGTCCCTTAATAAGGTGCGCCATCATATTAAGTTAACACAGTAAGTGAGACCATCTTGACTTGTTTGTGTCTGCTGTACTGTGACTGTGGCTGGTGTATAGTTTATGGTAAAATGGTAAATGGCCTGCATTTGTATAGCGCTATACACTACATTCAGTCATTCACCCATTCACACACACATTCACACACTGGTGATGGCAAGCTACATTGTAGCCACAGCTGCCCTGGGGCGCTCCTAACTGAACTCCCAAAAATACAAATAATAAAATGAATGATGACTAACTTCCTTTGAGCTGCTCAGTTAAGTGGACCTGATGTTCTTCACGCTGTCATGTCCTGTCACGGAGATGGACAGAAACATAACCGTGTCTTTAATTTTCTTGCTACAATGGCTGAAAATGTCAGAATTGTCCAAATCAAATCTAAAAGGGACAACAGCAATCTGCGGTGAGGTAAAGCTCCGAACGTAAATCAAGCATTAAGTCTGATTTATTGGAAAATAAATCAGACTCTTAAAAGGAGGAGAGACTTTTAAAAAGAATCTGTTTTCAAATCTTGTAATGAGACAGATTCTGACACTGACAGTCCTCAGTGTGCTTTGTCAGTGACAAAAATGTGCTAAAAACTTGATTTGTTCAACCACTTTAAAGGAAAAAGCAGAACACTCAAACAGAGCACCAAACATCGCGTGTGTAAAGCAGTAATTTCTGCTGTTTGTGTGATTGCTTTTTGTGGGATTACACTTCTTTCATCCATTTCATTTTGTCGTAACGTCATTGTGCAAAGATTTTTTTCTCTGCTACTCTTTGTAGGCTCAGGAAGCAGAAGGATGTCTTTACCTGTAGCACCACCGGCAGTGGTCAGTCCTCCAAAACCTCCACAACGCTCTGACAAACCCAACAGACTGCAGCGGCAGATTGCCTCTGCGTAAGTATTTGGGTTAACACAACGATGATGTGAAGCCCTGTTATGTCTGGTTTTGAGCCTCTTATGTAAGAGGCCCAGTGCTGCTGAACTGATGCAAAGGAAACTGTGTGAAACTCTTAGTGTTTTAAACCAAGTATTATAGGACACCTTAGTTTCAGCTTTCAAATGACTTCATTTACATCTAGTGCGGGCAAGAGATGCTGAAGAATTACGAAGCAGAGGGTTTACCGCTGCTGCAGTCGTGACCCGAGATTAGAAAATATGTGCAAGGATTCGCCTGTTGCACAGCAACACTGTTTCTCAAAATGCATTTTGAACACACCTAAGTATACTTTCAAAGAAAAACCTTATTGACCGGATGATGGTTTTAACAGTCAAATTAAGCTTTTTCCTACTGAGTCAATACAGATGTAACAAAGCACTTGCTGACCAGTAATCAGAGAAACCTGTCTGATTGTCGATTTCAGGGACCTGGACGAAGACGAACAGGATCCCTATGACGATATCGACATTGACAAAAATGGTGAAGACTTGTTTTGTTCTTGAAGCTTCTCTGACACATTGTCTGAGCTATAGTCACTGCTTGGTATTTTTAACATTGTGTTTTCTATTAGAGGACATGCCCTGTTTTCACATATCGGTTTATAATTTATATTTTGCGTTACTTTACAGAGAACTGCAGCGAACACAGTTCACAGTGTGTTGATGGGGTGAGTAAAGAAAAGCAAAAACGAAAAATTTACCACCGTGGAAGTCTCGCTTTGCAAGAACATAGTGCACATTTCCCTGAATCTGTTAATAGACTAGGTTTAAAACCAACATTGCACTCTTAGAAAATAATAAGGCACAAAAAATAAACAGCTCTGATCATTTTTTGATTTAAGCTTTGAAAATCTACAAAAAGGCACTCTTTTATCAGAAGTAATCAGAAGTGCCGCTTTTATCTAATAATCCCGTACAAGATGACTTGTCTTTGCTCTTTACGGGTACAAATAAAAGCTTTTCTCTTGCAGGATGATGACGACGAGGTGTATGAGATGATTGATGAGTAAGTATGAATGTTCTGTCTTCCCCATTAAACCACTGAGTCTCTATTTAATAGAAATGTGGCTGCAGCTGCATGAACAGAAAGCAGTCTACAGTTTCTATTGTTTCTGTTGCTGCTTCTGTTATTTTTGCAACTCATAAGTGATCTGTGGTGCAGTATTTAAGTTACAGTGCAAAAAATGGCACCTTGGTACGATATCTACATCTTTATTTATCGTTTACTATAAAGAGTAAGTCACACTCATTTCCTGTGATTCAACATACAGAATTTCCTGTTAAAGCAAAAACATTGTGACAGAATTCAGGCAACGTCTGTCGAAATGTGGGAAGACTGGAGAACTTGAAAAACTTTTTGTGTAAAACGCTTATGTGTGAAACATTTATCTGCCCAGAAAACGAAAAATAAAGGCACCTAACTCAAAATCTGTGAAGGGGGAATTCTTTTAAAAGGTGGCCGGTCTTCGTTTGTTTATTTGATTCTTCTCTTATAGGGAGCAAGAGAAAGCCACCATGAAAGAAGTTAAGAAGAAACAGGAGAAGGACATGAAAGAGATTCAGAAAAAAATGAGTGAGCTCAAGAAGAAATTTCAGGTAAAGACACGGAGAGAGAAAAGATGACTTTTAAGTTAGCCTGAATGGTTAATGGTTAAGTTATCCTGCTCCGCCTCATCCCTTTGGTGTAAACATTATATCTTTCCCCCGTGCAGTTACAAGGAGAGATAGAGGTTATTCACACCGCCAAAGTCCGGTACGACTGGAATGGGGAAGGGAAACTGGACCTGAGCGTGCACCAGGGGGACAGCGTGGAGATCCTCCGTGTGACGGGTAACCCGGGAGGCAGATGGTTGGCACGCACTATGAATGGAAACTGTAAGTTTACATTTCAGTCAATCACATAAAGAAAGCCTTTGAATAAATTGACTTGTACCAAAATATCAAAAGAAAAAAGAAAGCAAACAAAGTAGAGACTTCTGCATCAAAGTTTTCCATCTGAAACACTGGTTATTGTCGTCGGTGGTGATATTATCGTAGCTGTGGTTCAGGAGATGAAGCAGGGCGTCTACCAATCGGAAGTCTTGATGGTTTGATCTCCGGCTCCTCCAGTCTGCATATCAAAGTATCCTGGTGCAGAGTGTGTGTGTGTGTGTGAGAATTAGGCAATAATTAGGCTTAGAGTGAAGGACTGTATGAAGGTGTGTGTGACTGGGTAAGTGAGTTGCTTGGTGAGGACCTCTTGGCGTCGTATTTTAGCACAAGGTCCCTCTTTCATGTCAGATTTATTCAGTTTCTTCCTACTGATTTTATTTTTTTTCATTTGTTCATCAAAAAAGCAAAGTAATGCCAGTAACTGACAAATGAAAACTCAAATAATGCAGCTTTCGCACTTTTTCCCCCGAAAGTCGTTAATTACGGTACTTCCTTCTGTAAGATATTTTTTCTGTTCCTTACGTCCTCAAAGGGCTCTGGCAACAACTTTTCACTTTATTTATTTATTTTACTATGTCCTCAAAAATATAAAGTATCTGCAACTGAGCATTTGAGACCATAACGTCTAAAGTATCACAAAGTTACAATGTAAACAAAATGCAGTTAGTGTGACAGAACTTTAGCACATTATGGTGTAAGCGTGCTTATGTAGCAGGAGAGTGATGCTGTTGCTCCCTCTGCACGGATTCATTTAACAATAGTTGAACTCTCATATGGAACTGAGAAACAACTGCTTCCTGTGTTAATGTTAGAAATGCAGACTCTGGATATAAATATACATTCACTGCTCACTTTGTTAGCTACCCCTTTGGATGTGCCTGTGATCTTAGAATATCTTTAATTCTTTGTGAAATTGAGTAGAAATTCAACACGACTCCTTGGAGATTTTGGTGCAGCTGATCCAGATTTGTAGCTGTGCATCTGTAATGTCTCCCATTCAATCACATCCCAAAGGTGCTCTACTGGATTGACATCTACTGACTGTGGAGTCTATCTGAATACAATTAACTAATTGTCATATATTTGAGCTTTGTGACTTGTTCCTGCTGGAAGCACCAAAGAATACTCAGTTGGTACTCAAGATCCCAAACTGTGCCCCCACCATGAAGAGAAGCCTGAGCCATTGATACAATCGATCCATGCTTTCAAGGTGTTTATCCCAAATTCTGATTCTACTACCATAACGTGGCGGCAGAGATCAGGACTCATCATCAGACTAGACTTTTATCCAATCTTCTGTTGTTCAGTTTTGGTGAGCTCGTGTTAATTGTGGCCACAGTTTCCTGTTCTTAGCTGACAGGATTGCCAACCAGTGTGGTCTTCTGCTACTGTACCCCATGTGCTTCAAGGTTTAACATGTTGTGTTGAAAGATGCTCTTCTGCATCCTCTGATTGTCATAAGTGGTTATTTCCATGACTGTTGTGTTTTTATCAGCTCAAAGCAGTCTGGCTATTCCCCTCTGACCTCAATAAGGCATTCTCACCCAGAGGACTGCCATTCACTGGATATTTTCTCTTTTTTGGACCACTATCTGGGAAAATCCTGGCACCAACAACCATGCCATGTTCAAAGACACTTGATTCATCTTTCTTCTAGGATTCTGTGCTGTGGCTATTTAGCATAAATCTAGTTTTATTAAGTAATAAAATAAGTAATAATCATCTAATATACAGATCAGATTCTGGGTATTAGATGATTATGTGTGGCTAATACGTATCGTATAATCATGAAATGTCACAATCAAGCCACAGTGCTTCATTTTGTTGTTGCACTTCTCTGCAGATGGATACATCAACAACTCGTGTGTGGATATTGACTATGAAGCAGTGAAGATCAAACACGGGTACAAAAAATCAAATTCACAAGCGTTACCTCCACCACCCCCGGACCCACCACAGATCTTTAATATGGACTCCGACAACAGAGACAGGTGCAGGATAAGAGATTGCTAATTCTGCTGCAGCTTCACATCTGTTCAGTTGAATTTCATTTTCAGTTTTACTCACGTCTCTTCCAACTAAACCCTTGTTTGTATGTTTCCTCTAACTTGCAGCCTGATTCAAGATGAGGGTAAGTGACTGCAGACCACAGTGAAGTGCAAATAACAATCTATGCCAAGTTAAGATGATATAAAAATACAAAAGGATTTTTCTCTTGTATTTTTCTCTAGTGGAAAAATGTATAGGGATATATTTGGTGCCTAATTTGTCTTTTCTAGAACATTTCTATGAGCTACTTGGCAATCTTGCAGTATGCAAGTGATAGCTATGTACTTTTAAAAATTTTTAGTTTTAATGACAAATATTTGAAACAGTTTCTTTCATCAGATAATATTTATTATTATTTCTTATTATGTAGCATTTATTATTTACTATTATTTATTCCTTTTAGCATCTGTTTTATGGACTTTTTTTTGGTTCTCAGATGACTATGATGATGTCCAACCACTACCTGAAGATTTCCCACCTCCGCCACCTGAAATCAGGTATCAGTTAACCCCCAATTAATTTGAAGAAGGCTGAGATATTGATGACTAAGTATTAGTGAATTTTCATCATAAAAATAACTTTTACGTGTGCAGATCTAGTCACTGGTGACATCAGATGGTGTTAAAGAAAAACTAAATTTAACAATGAGAAAATTGATAATGAATTCATTTGTGATTAACTGTTATACCATATTATATTTTTCAGCATAGACCCCAAAGTGGAGAAGGATTTGAAAAAAAAATTTAAGGTAAACCTTTTTAAAAACTTTGCAGAGTGCCATCTGCATTGCAATCAATTCAGATGTTTGTTTGTTTTTTACTCATGCAATGGGAATCGCCCTTTTCATTATTTTTTTTTAATTCGACCACTGTGACTGTTTCCCAGTATGATGGACCACTCAGGGTGCTGCACACCATGTTAGTGGATCCTAACTCCATCATAAAGAAACCAGGAGCAAAAGATCTGCCTGTAACACAGGGAGAGATTGTGGATGTCATCCAGCTCACCAACAGCAAGAAAGCTCTGTGTCGCAACAGGTTTGGGAAATGTATGTAAAACCATCAGCATCTCATTCACTTTTGTAATTGTAATTTGTAGAATTTGCAGTTCATTGGTTTAAGAAAACATGAAGTACTCTGGGATTTTGTTTGTTTGTCCTTTTTCAAATATATGATGTCATGAGCTTTTCTTACTGTTCTTTTCATATGTCGTTCATTACGGCCTCTGGAAAAAGAAATAAAATTCCTGTAAAAGATGTACGCATCTTCTAAACCTTTCGCAGAAGAGGCTTTATAATTAAAACATTTCAGCCATTTGTATGTTTATGTGTTTGAACATGGCCCAGATGGAGTCAATGGTGACTTAAAGACAATATTAAAAACAAAGATTAGACAAGAAACTGCTGTGAAGATTATAATAATAATAATAATAATAATAATAATAATAATAATAATAATAATAAGAGCATGCTGAAAAACAAAACAAAACAGTGCAATCATATTCCCAAAAATATTAATTAACTAAATAAAAAATTACCTCAAATGAAAGCCAAATAAAACATTATTTCTAGTAATAATAAAAGGGGATGTCACACAGTTTTAGTTTATTTCTTTATTATTTATAATTATTATAAAATGACATCTTCTCTCTCTACAGCACAGTATTTGCTGAATATGTTGATCTGCTGCTGCTTGATGAAAGATCAGGCCATTGACATTTCTTCCTATATCCTTTCTTGTTGGTTAAACCTGACCCAAATATTACCATAAAACTTAAGATATTTCAATTAAACACAAATTTGTGCCACAGAAAGATAAAGCCAAGAGAACAACAAAGTTACAAGAATTTACTCCTTTATAATCACTGATGTTCAATGAAAGTCTTTAAAACATAGTGTCACAGTCACAGCAAAGAGGGATCCAAATGCAGGATATGCAGACAAAGTATAAAAAAAATAACTGTTAATTAGACTGACGGTAGAAGTCTATGGACAAAAGAAGCAAAATTCACAGTAACACATAAAAACAGCAAACTCTTAAAGAAACACATGAAGCACACAATTATAACAACAACAACAACAAAAGAAAAGACACTGACAATGACTGTAGTGAGACTAGTGATCTATATGCACTAATGAGGTAATCAGGGAGAATGGAAACACTAGAGTAACAAAACACAGCTGAAGCTAATCAAGGTAATGACAAAGAAAGAAAAATGAAATATAAGACACGGGAGACAAATGCCTACCAAAATAAAAGAGGAAGCGTTATTACACAGCGACAAGGACTTGACAACATGACACAAGAAGATTAAGATTTGACAGGATACAAGAAGATACAGTACTAGTGAGGATGAACTAACATATGCCAATACATGAATGAACTCCACAGAGAACAATCCCTCTAACCTAAGTAAAGATGTACTGGTGGACTTCACCTTGATTTTGAGGTCACGTCACTGGGATTCGAACTCGTTTGAGATTTTTAGTAGCTACACCTACGCTATATAAATTTGAAACTCCTACGTCGGCTCGGTCTCAAGCTATCACATTCACATCGCCTGCCAGCCCAGCAGGGCAACAACAATACCCATCGGCCTTTTAAGTCTTTATGGAGTAATAAAAACACAACACAGATCATTTTTGTGTAGTAATATCAGACAATAATTCAAAAAGTATTTCAATATTTCAAATGATGATAATAAATAGTGATAATTTCTGTGCTGTCTCCTGTTTCACAGATGGTTATGTGTCCAGATCTCTTCTTCTTCCAATGTAAGTGAATCCTCCTGACTTCATATGTGACTGACTATGTCAATGTACTTCCTTAAAGTGTAAAGAAGTAATAAATCACACTAAATGTGTGTTTTTTGAAGATTGTCAAAGATAAAAGCTTAGTGTATGAAATGTATAATATAAGGGTCATTGATGTGCACATCTGTGTGTCCGAGTGCATGATACTGTTTAAAAAGATCTGTTGAAACTAATTTAATCCGATCATTGCATATAAATTCCCATCTTTGAAATTAAAACTAACACTAATGTAGTAGACAGTGTTAGAGGTTTAAATAACATTAATTTAATTGCATTTTTTTTTTGCACTTTTTTCGTGCCTCCTGAGTTTTGCAAATATTTTCATTTTATACAGGCTGTTACTTGAACACCTGTATTGAAGGACAAAAGAATTTGAAATTTTATAACTAAACATATTCCTAGTTTTACATTGGTTGCCCCCCGACCTGGCAAGTATATTTGCATGTATACTAGATGTGTGAGGACACACGCTGTCTGTGTGCATGCGAAGCAATGTGCAAGCTAGGACTGTGTCGTTTTTTCATTACAACATGCAGAACAGGAAGTAGAAACCTTTTAAGTGGAATTCAGGTACACACAAATGTGCATAACCACCTAAAAGTTTGATTTTTTCAACTATTTACTGATTTATATAATTATTAATGTATTGCTAAAAGTGCATTAAACTGCACCTCTCCTTTCTTTAGCTTTATATTATTCTGGGTCCTATTAATAGGTTGAGACAGATTCTTCAACATTAGGCAGTCGATCACAGTAACAAATAAGATTGATAACAGGGGAAAGAATAATATCCTCTGGAAGGGGAAACCTCACTTAAAGTGTAGAGTGCCCGTCTAGATGAGCTGATGTTTCCCTTCCCACAGCTTCAGCAGCTTCCACAATGCTTATTATCCACAGCAGATTTCAGGCATTGTCTTTTTCCCCCGATTCCGGCTCCTCTGAGCTTTCACTTTTCTTCTATTCTTCTTGTTTCTGTGTTTATGAAATAGGAGTACATATGAATGAGGATCATTTTATCACATTAAATCGTTTTGTTATCAAGCAAGAGCCAAGATGAAAAATCATAAATAACCATTAAAAAAAATGTAACAAAAGTTATTACAGTTTTGTATTTTCTAATTTGTTTTTAGCTTTATTTATTTATTTATTTTTTAATTTTAACTTAAAAAAAATTTCAGTCTAGCTTCAGTTCATTTCAGGAGCCAGTTTGCTTGTTTCAGTTTAGTTTCAATTGCTTAAAATGTTTAGTTTTGCTTCAGTTTTTATTAGTTTCAGTGTTCGTTTTAATCCTTTATTTAGTGTTTCTGGAGAACAGAAGCAAGAGACAGGAAACCCAGTAAAACACAAAAATCCAATACACACAAACTGCCCATCAAATCCTCATCAGCCAAATGCTAATAATACGTTTTACAAAATGTACAAGTGCTAAAACTAAAGATACTCGCTTCATGTTTTTGTTTTATTTTAGCTTTGTCTTTTTTCTGAAAGTCTAGTTTTTGTTTTTATTTTAGTTGAATAAAATGTTTTTTTCACATGTAGTCTTTGTGAAACTGTCTTTTACAAATCTTATCTAAATATCCAAACCTTGTTTTTGTCTGGGCCTCAGAAGCATATATTATTATTGGAAATCTATTCATGTATTCATAAACTAACATTAAAACTGAAATTATCCACTCAGTTACAAAAAATATGCACGTCACAGCAATGGCTTGTATATAACCATCTTTTCTGCTTTTAACTAGTTTAGTTTAAACCTTGTTGATGAAGCTTATGGAATATCACAAGTTCCAAATATTCTTTTGCAGGGAACAAGACATTTATGATGACGTCGACTATGCAGATGGTAAGTTTCCGTTTTTATACTCTGCAATAAAATCCAGTCAGACTGAGCTTTTGTCATTTGTAATTGAAGTGCAAGTATAAAGGCGCATTTTCTTTCTCTGTTTTGTTTCAGATGTCTACGACAACGATTCTCTGTAACATGATTATTAAAGTGTATCAAACTAAACATACAAGAGAGAAAAGGAAACAAACAAACCAAACATTTTTTAGCTTTATCGAACTATAACCAAAAACTGGATGCTAGAAAATCAAGTAAAGACAGAATCTGTCTGGATACAGATGCTTTATTTGATTGCACAAACTTCAGAAATGTGTTGAAAAGTCACAGGTTTGTAGAGTTTCTGTAGATTTGTTTGTGCTAAGCTGTATAAAAGTTCAAACTTAATCCAACTGTGTAATTATTCAAACTGACAAAATCAAACGATATATCAAACTTAAATATAAATATAATAATTTATAAGGACTTGGGGTTTTTTTGTCCACAAAAGGTCACTCATAATAAGACTGTGTAAACAAACTTACTGTAAACCTTCACTCACCTGCCACTATATTACCTGCTCAACGTATCAACACGTGATGTCACAGAGCTCACTCTACTCAAATGGCCTCCACAGTCACCAGATCTCGGTCCTGTTCATGGACTCACAGACTCACAACATGGATGTGCAGCCAACAAAATCTGCAGTGACACTTGAATCTCTGCCATAAAGAATTAAAAATGGTTTTAAAAACAAAATGTGGGCTGGAACCTTATATTAGTAATGTATAGCTAATAAAGTGGCTGGTGAGTGTAAGTGCACACAGATTGTCGAAGGTCAACAAACTCATCAGTGTTTGTCAAAGTGCTTGTATAGAAAATAAATACACTATTACTGTTGATGTGTGTATTTTTCACCCTCTGAGATAATTTAAATAAAATAGTTTTTATCTGATGATTGTTTTGTTTTGTTTGTTCCTTAATAAAAAATAAAAACAGAGCTCAACTAGTGAAAATGTTTGATTATGTTTAGTCAAATGGGAGTTAAAGTCCTTTCCTGCTGTGGTAAAGTTTATTTTCTAGAAAGACTGAGAGGTTTGCCATCACTAAGGTGAGGACAGCTACACATTATCTGTCTGGGTAGGTTTACATCAAAGCTGAAATAACTCAGCAGTTCTATTCAATTCAATTTCATTTATACAGCTCCAAATCACAACAACAGTCTCAAGGTGCTTTATATTGTAAGGTAGACCCTACAATAATACATACAGAGAAAAACCGCAAAATCAAATGACCCTCTATAAGCAAGCACTTTGGCAACAGTGGGAAGGAAAAACTCCCTTTTAACAGGAAGAAACCTCCAGCAGAACCAGGCTCAGGGAGGGGCGGCCATCTCCCGGGACCGGTTGGGGTGAGAGAAGGAAGACAGGATAAAAAACATGCTGTGAAAGAGAGACAGAGATTAGTAACAAGTATGATTCAATGCAGAGAGGTCTATTAACACAAAGTGAGTGAGGAAAAAGCGCCCAGTGCATCATGGGAATCCCCCAGCAGCCTACACCTATTGCAGCATAACTAAGGGAGGATTCAGGGTCACCAGATCCAGCCCTAACTATATAACTTAGCAAAAAGGAAAGTTTTAAGCCTAATCTTAAAAGTAGAGATAGTGTCTGTCTCCTGAATCCAAACTGGAAGCTGGTTCCACAGAGGAGGGGCCTGAACACTGAAGGCTCTGCCTCCCATTCTACTTTTAAATACTCCAGGAACAACACACAGGCCTTTGTTTCTGTTTCCATCTTGTGGTGAAACCTCTCACCTGCATCCTGCAGAACACTCGAGAAGCGCTTTGCAGACAGAATGAGGTTTATGTCCATCTCGTCTAAAATTATTTTCCTTTCATCCACAGTCATAAACCATAAATATTTATAGATGTTTGCTTTTTATTAAGAAATGCTTAGTTTGTACTGATACTTATTTATTCTTTAAATTAAACCCTCCTAATGCAACAATATTCATAATGCTGAAAAAAAAACTAACAAATATTAAACTGTATTTGAAGTCGTTCAAGTTCTTCCAAAACTGATTTAAAGCTCATCATTTATGTCAACAATGCATGTGTTTAAGCAGAGACACTGAAGAACAACAAAAATATTCAAAATGTCCAAATACTTACAGTCTGGGCTGAATATTTGTTCTTTAGTTTTTAGTTTCTGTCCAAATGCTTCTACCAGTGGCTCTTATTTATTCTTATTTTTATTATCATTTTGTTGGTGCTGGTTGAGACAGAGAAATGTGGAAAGCCCAGTCACAACAAACATACAAACAAATCCCTCCTCATGCTAATAAAATAAAAATACAGCCATATTTTGGAAATCTTTAGAAAACTTAAAGTAAAAATGATAGCACTATTTATGAAGTTAATAACAAACTGAATTTACGTTTTCATCCCCTAAGCCAGCCCGCTGGACTTTAAGACAACCATGATATCAGACTACTAATTTCATGTTTGTTATGTGACGGATGTGTGAAGGCAGGAGAAGGACCCAAAGTGCAGACTCCGGAGAGTAACTCAAAACACAGCTTTAATGCTGAACTCAAAAGGGTAGCAAAACTAGAAATACACTTAAACAGACAGAACACACAGCTAGATAAGGGTAGATCACAACACAGACACAGAGAAACACAGGGCTTAAATACACAGAGGGAGCAATCAGGGAATAGGTAACAGGAGGGAAACACAGCTGGGGCAAATCAGGCCTAACGAGACAAAGGAAGCAAAACCAGATACATTAACATCAGACATGGACCTTCAAAATAAAACAGGAAACATAACACAGACTGAACTAAAGACACAGACTCACATGCAGGCACTGCAACAAAGGGAACAAAGACATGGTACCAGGGCAGACAGACACTGACTGGACACGGGGATATAGCAACTAAGGATTACACAGAGACATAAACCATAAGACATAACTCTAACGAAGAAACCAAAGAATAGAAATGATACAGTTTTTCTCAGTCGCTTTGGTGCGTTTCTCAGATCAGAATTGAAATTCTCATAACTATTAGTTCAACCTCCACAACACTCAGTCATTTGTGCACATCATAGTAGCAATTTCTCCTCTCTCTGAACAAACTGCAAATGATTTTGGACATGAATCAGTTGCATCCATACATTTCCCTGCTGCTTTCTGACATTTCTATTTGCTTATGTCATGTCAGTCAAAAGTAATCATACCTATGGATGCTGAATAGTCGTTCCATTGCATACATCCATTGCTTGAGTCATCACACACAAAATTGTTGAACTAGTTATCACATGCCAAATATTGGCCATCTGTCAAGCAAATCCTATACCTTTCTGTATCATTGTTCCTGGAAATGTCTCCGAAATTGAACAATTGATCTCAGGTGAATTACAGCTGTCACTCATGAGGAGGCGTGTGAAAGTTTAGTTGTAACCAATGACAAACAACTTGTTCACTGTCAATAATGGATGAATCCTGTGAATCCCCAATTGGCAAGCATATATAAACTGCGCAGGAGCTAGTGTGTACCATTTCTACACTTCTGTGACCCAAAATGGAAGGTCAGCACCGTGGAAGAGGGGTGAGGATGGGGGGAGGAAGGGGAAGGGGAAGAGGGAGAAGAGGCAGATATAGGCGGATTCCTAATGAAATAAGGGCTACAATTGTGGACCATGTTGTCAATCACGGCCTCACCATGGAGGAGGCTGGTCGAAGGGTGCAACCCAATATTGGAAGAACTACTGTCAGTTCAATCATTCAAACATTCTGTAGGGAAAACAGGTATGCAAACAGTAATACACTGTACTGTACTGTGCCATCTCAGACACATCACATGTTACTGTACTGTATTTGCAATTTCACAAAAAGTTCACTCTGCACCACATAGGATTGTAAGACAACCTCGCGGAGGCGGAAGAGGGCCCCTTTTTACCCCACAGCAAGAAGAAGCCATTTGTGCAATGGTCATTGCAAACAATGCAATAAAGCTGAGAGACATACAAAGCGCTGTCATAGAGAATTACACGGTATTTGGCAATATTGAATCTGTTTCAATTTCAACAATTGACAGAGTACTCAAGAAAAATGAAATCCACATGAGCAAATGGCCCTGCTAGCAGCCATGGATGCAGCATGTGACGACATCACAGCAGGGTCCTGCAGAGGATGGATTCGCCACTCCAGGAGATACTTTCCTCGCTGCATTGTGAGGGATAACATCTGTTGTGATGTAGATGAAAATATGTGGCCAGACAGACAGGAACGTCTGGATGTGCAAGAATGATTTACTGTACTGTTACATGTGCTGTTTATTGTTCACATTAGTGCACAGGGCCCTATTTCAGGAAGCCGGTTTAGTGGAAAAACTGAGTAAGTATACCCTGAGTTAACGAAAACTCTGGGTTTTCGGTTTCACAAAGCGAGTTCAGCTGAAGCCTGAGTGAGTCACTATGACGACACACGCCGTGAAGCTAACCTGCCCCCTAGCAGGTTTACTACAACTAACCCTGACTGTCCCCGCCTCTTTGTCGGAAACCTGACAGTAGGAAGTGTCGGACATGGCGTGCCCCGTCCTTGAAGAGCCAGTAGATCGTGAAGCCCAAATTCTCCGCAGAGCTCTCCGCCGGGAGAGAGTGATCAGAGCGCGTTTGGACATTTTATCATTTCCTGATGATTTCCTGTGCGAACGTTACCGTTTCTCAGCACAATCTATAAGTTATGTGAATAACATCCTCAGGCCATATATTACGCATGTGACACATCGCGGACATGCTCTCAGTTCATTACGTATTATCTGTATTGCACTTCGGTTTTTTGCAAACGGGAGCTTTCTGTATAATATTGGTGATGCTGAGCACGTTTCCAAGGCTACCGTCTGTCGGGCAGTCAGGAATGTTACAGTTGCACTGAAACGTCTCCTGTACTCGTTTGTGTTCCCCGGTCATAGACCCACAAGATTTATCAAAGAGGGATTCCACAAAATTGCAGGTATCAGGATGAACGAAACTTAATTTATGATGTGGTGATACTTGGACTACTACTTAAATTGTACATTTATTTTCAGGGTTCCCAGGCGTGATTGGCTGTATAGATGGCACTCACATTCCAATCATTGCTCCTTCAGTAAATGAAGGAGACTATGTGAACAGGAAGTCTTTCCACAGCATTAATGTGCAGGTACATAGTTCCCTGTAGCATTTCAAACTAACAAATCATTTCATTATAGTAATGGATGCTAATTTGTGTTCTCTGCACTGTGAAGATCATATATGATGCTGCCAACATTATCACAAATGTGGAAGCCAAGCGGCCAGGCTCTGTCCATGACTCACAAATATTCCGTGAATGTACACTGAGCACAAAATTTGGACATGGTGAGTTGAGAATACTTTAAAATATATAAAGACCAATTGCTTCAGGGACATTTGAACTGAAGTGTATCCTTCTGTCTTAGGAGAGTTCACTGGCTACTTGCTTGGTGATAGGGGGTATCCATGTTTACCCTATTTGCTTACCCCTTACCCTGACCCTGAACCGGGCCCACAGCAGCGATATAATCTGGCTAATTGCAGGACAAGAGCCAGAATTGAAATGACTATCGGAATGCTTAAGGCCCGGTTCCAGTGCCTGCAAAGACTCAGGGTCACCCCAGAAAGGGCATGTGACATTATTGTGGCATGTGTGATTCTTCACAACATTGCCACAATTAGAGGAGAACACTGTCCTTCTGAACCAGACATCAGCAGTGATCCAAACCATGAACATCCTGACCCTCCCACGGACATACAAGATGGAAGCGCAGTCAGAGACACCATATGTCACAATCATTTCTTTTGACCCATCACCTCAACATGTTGAAAGAAGAATAAACAGATTTTTTGTTCAACTGGCTTTATTGGTCGCCTGTATTTCCTGTACACAAAGTATTAAAAGATGTAAACCTCATAAAGTGTCTCTGTTGCTTCCTCCTCCGTAACAGCTGTCAATGTTTCTTCATTATTTTCCTGTAGTAAAGAAATAAACAACATTGCTGTTCTACTGTAAACTCATCTAATCTGTGGAGTATTACTCACAACTGCATGTTGGTCTGGCTCAACAGGAGGCTGCACCAGATGCAGTACACCATCACCATCAACTGATAGAATATGAGGTTTATACAGGTCACTTAAACTTACAAGGGACCAAATGGCAATTAACAAACATACCAATCACCTTACACTTCATTGTCATTATGCTCTCAAAGACAACCAAGACTGAGGGAAGGCAAAATCAGTCGGAAAATAACTTCACTACAAAATAATCCATTATGGTAAAGAGTTTATCAAATGAATGAGTAGCACTGCAAAGGTGACTGTGAAGAAAGGATGTATGCACATCATGTATTATTTTGAATTTACCCCTTATGTCGGCACTTGTGTCTTGCGGGGTTATTGACTCAGAGGATGTCCCCGCAGAGATGCCTTCGGCCACAGGGCGCCCACTGTTTTGGCTGAGGGCCAACTGCTCAGCCTCTGTGTAGTGGTGGTGGAGGACCCCCACCTGTTTTTCGGGCCTCCGCTTTTTTTCTGTTGGCTATAACGGGCCACATTTGAGCATACAGAGTAAGCAAATATGTACTTGTAATGTGCTCAGATAATTTCAATAAGTGCTTACAGAAAGAAAATTAATGTAGCCTCTAACTGCAATTGATTTACATGGGACAAACAGACCAAGCACTGTGGCTCATAATACAATACCTGTTTGGACTATATTTTTATATTTCATTTTTACTTGCTGCCAGGCACGTTTGGGGCCTGTTGGGTTGCACCTGCGCTCACATCACATCACAAAATAAAATGTATAAAATAACAAATAAAATAACATATGATAAAATAACGTGTTAAATGGGTGGAAATCCCTAGATCAATGTTTATATTAACACTCACGCATTGACTCTGTCGGCTATGTTTTGCCATGCATGCTCCCTTTCTTTTGCAGCTGTGGCTGTGTTACTTTTTTCCGCGGAATTTGTATGTTATCGGCATATGCTGCCATCAGAATTTCGGCCTCAAGCGCTGTGACATACATTGACCGCGCCTTCTTTCCCTCCGTCTCCATGGTGACTCGCTTAATCTGTGCTCCGCTTATCAGGGCTTTATGTATCCTCGTCCGCGCGCTTCACTTGGGGTTAAAGCAACTCCGCGTTGACTGAACTAATTGTTATCAGCCTTTCTGAAACGGAATATTCCGAGTTGGACAGTTCGGGGTTACTCAACCGTGAGTGTCGTTTTTCACTCTGAGTTTTCCAAACCGGCTTCCTGAAATAGGGCCCTGCTCTACCAAATGGGTGATTTTATGTTTACATGTATTCTACAGTGCACAAGTGACTGTAGCATATTTTTCTTTTGCACAATTCTGTAGGATTACAAACACTTCTACACAATGGAAATGTGAAACGTACGTATTCAGTGTCTCAGTTACTCCCAAGACTCCCATAACATCTACAGTAACTTTACTGCACATTTCAGATGGCTGTACAGGTAGGCCATAGTGCTGTCGTCAGCATTTTCAGGTGTCACCAATTGTTTTTGCAATGGGAAACACTGAAATTATAAACTGTCATAGTGGAAACATGACAATGCCATTTGACTATCTTGTTCATAAAGATGGTGTCAAGACTTTTCATTTTGATGGCACTGACAGTTTCGTTGACATGGATACTTGCTTTTGAGGTATGGATAATCAATTCTGTGCATGTGACGTGCTTTTGCAGGCTATCCACTAGGTTTTGCGGTTTGCACTAATTGTTTTGGGAAATGCACTAACTGCTGTGCAAATGTTAATGGTGTTCTAAGAAACGCACCAAAGCGACTGAGAAAAACACAATAAACTCAAAACCCTGGGTCAACGACCCAGGCATCCTAACAATGTTCAGCAATGAAAGTAAGTAACTTTAATTTCTTCATCAAAACAGCAATAATGTTGTGCTTTACTTTATTTCACGCTTCTTCGTTTTGTTTTGGGGTTTTTTTGGTTTGGTTGGTTTTTGTAAAACTGTAAATTTGAAAATTCATGGATAATAACTATAATAATATTTTATCGTTAAAAATAAAATTTCAATTAGAGCTTGCACGTGCAAGTGGATTAACCATCGCAGAAACAAAAATATAATTACAGTACTGTAATATATCACATATAGATAGATAGATAGATAGATAGATAGATAGATAGATAGATAGATAGATAGATAGATAGATAGATAGATAGATAGATAGATAGATAGATAGATAGATAGATAGATAGATAGATAGATAGATAGATAGATAGATATGTTTAAATGTTTCGTGGTGGTTGTACTTGCTTTTACTTAAGTGTGCTACTTTAAAGAAAATGATTTTAATTTGATTTGCATATTTGCAGACATTTAGTATATTTACATTTGACATTAATCCACAGCATAACATTGTGTCAGCTCCACAGTGTTGGGGAGTAACGGAATACATGTACCGCCGTTACGTATTTAGAATACAAAATATGAGTAACTGTATTCCGTTACAGTTACCGTTTAAAAAGGTGGTATTCAGAATACAGTTACTTTGTTGAAATAAATGGAATACACTGGGGTACTTTCCTGTTTCATTTTGTCGCGGGTCAGGACTGTTTGGGTTTTGTTTGACAGCTACGTTCTTTTGTTCCAGGCGGCAGCGTTACGGTTGCCATGGTTACAGGGCGACGCTCTCTCTCTCTGCGCCTTTTCGTTGTTGTTGTTGTTGTTGTGCTAAGCTAACAGGCAGAATGCTACAAGCATAGCTCTAAAGAATGTAGCATCATGTTCAGTGTAGTCCGTGCTGCAGGGAGAATGGACTGCCATACACGTTATGTGTCTGTGAGCGCTAGGAGGGAGAAAAAGGGGAGTGGAAAGGTACGAGCAGTCATCGAGCAAAAACGGGAGCTGGAAGCATGTAAATATAATAATGACCACTGCAGCCAAGAAGAGTGCCTGACGAGCCCAGTTGTAAGTAAGCTATTAAGACTCGACTGTACACTGTGTTCGTGTTTTCCTCCGAAAACAACAAGTTCCGTTGGAGCAGTCTTTCAACGCCTCTCTCTGTCTGTCGCAAGAAAAGTTGACCCACACAACAAAGTAGAGCTATTTTTCGGCTACCAGCCGACAGGGACCCCGCCGTATTATGCTGGGCTTACACTGTGCGATTTTTTCAGTCGCGCGATTCAGCTCCTGCTCAAACTGTACGATTGACTCGCAGGGGTTAGAAGTTCATAGGTCACGATGCAGGGTCTCACAATATACGGCCCGATGCTCTGATGCGACCTGAGTGCTCACACTGTGCGTCCATAAAAATGAAGGTTATAACAGAAATTCTGTCGCTCGCTCTCCCTCTCCGTCTTTCACTCACACAGACACACCACCACCATCAACTTTGCTAAATTGCTAATGAAAAACATTGGTCAGACAGCTGTGATTGAGCAGCAGTGTCGATCCAACTATTTTCACGGTTGTTGTGGTCGTGATAATTTTGTGAGGCCACATCGAAAGGGCTCGGATGGTTCTACAGGTTGTGCCTCCATCGCTTGTGTCCAGATCACACACTGTACTGCCGTGCTACGCCGTCTTTTTCGCTGACATTTGTGTTTGCGCGTGCGCAGTGTGGCAAACTGCGGTGACACCCTCACGACCAAGCGATTGATGATCGGGAGCTGGTCGTGAGGTGTCAATCGCTTCTCGTTACCCCACGTATACTACACGATGCACGACGCACGATGAAGGCCAAAATCGGGCCGATCGCCAAAACGATCGCACGACTCAAAAATCGGCTCAAAATGGGCCAAAAATCGCACAGTGTGAGCCCAGCATTAGTCAGAGGTCCCTTTACTACAGTTCGGAGTCGCGGACCTTCAGTAATAGTAATAAATCACACAGCAATAGTACATTCACGTTGTTGTAAAAAGCATTGACATTAATATTGTAGCGGGTCAGGGCTGTTCGGGGTTCTGCTTGTACAGTTATGTTTTGTGTATGTTGCCATGGTGACGGGTGACGCCCTCTCGCTGCGACGGTGTGTCCTTCCGGGGTCAGAGGGCGCCCTATGTGTGTTGTGGTTGCCTCGCTGAGCAGTTAGCTAGTGGCAGTGTGTTCTTCTGCAAATGTAATAAACGGCTGTGCTCCCTGGCTAGCTCACGGGAAGCAAGACCAAACGATACCTCCGTCTCCTCCTTGTCTGAACTCGCCACAATATATTAAGTAATCCAAAGTATTCAGAATACGTTACTGTCATTGAGTAACGTAACGGAATAGGTTACAGAATACATTTTGGGGCATGTATTCTGTATTCTGTAATGGAATACATTTTAAAAGTAACCTTCCCAACACTGCAGCCCCACCCCACCACACACACCATTTATTTATTTATTTATTTATTTATTTATTTATTTATTTATTTATTTATTTTTAATCAATTCCAGCTCCTGGCCGGACGAAGGAGACGCTCGATTGAATCGACGATCTTTTACTTGAGTCTGCTTTGGGTGCTTCCTGTTTCAAAGTCCAGCTGGGGGAACAGATCACGAGCAAAAACAGCAAATCTAACTGGAGATGGTGTTGGCCTAATAGACTTTCTTATAAATCTAGCAGCGCTTCGACAGAGCGGAGCAGACATGCAGCGGTCTCTGGAGTCTCTGGTGCAGCTGCTGGAGTCCTACAGAGGCAGAGATAAAGTCGTGAGTATTCACTCGGTCACATTGTATCTGTTTAAAGTGTTTCACTCGGTATAAACCATTAATAAAAACAGTGGTTACACGCTTACGAAGTGGATGCCAAGTGGAGACTGATATGTAAGTACTAGACTGTGGTTCTATAGAAACTGCTCATATTTGGTGTTGTTACATTACTTAAGAGCAATGAGCAAACATGCTCTGTGTTAGTTAAAATTAAAGCATCAGCCTAGTAAAGTATGTCTGCCTGAAGTCCACACATTCACTAAATCTCTGACAATAAAATGTCCTTTCTGATTTTAAATAATAATAATAATAATAATAATAATAATAAAAAGCTACCCACAAGTCTCTGTTTGTCTTCTTTGCAGATCAGGACAGTGTGTTATGGATCCCAGCTGGTTGGAGGAGTTCTTTCCCGGAGAGCAGAGGCAGATGTCCGGTCCCAGCGGCTCGGGAAAAGCCTGCTGCTGTTTTCTGCTCAGCTCAGTCACTGCAGGACGGTGCTCAGGTTGTTCGATGACCTCTCCATGCTGGCCTACTCCCACAGCTACGGGTTTGGAAATGGGGTGATTCACACAGCGTATGCACTGCATCACTCTGTGCTAGCCTGTAAATCCCACTGTAACGCTTGTTGCACGTCTTTCCAAGGAGGAGGACGCGGCCGTGCGCTGGATATCCGTGCTGAACAACGTAGCGGACCAGCTGTACTACCCCTGTGAACACATCGCCTGGGCCGCCGACGCTGAGCTCATCAGAGTGAAGTCCGATAAGTGGTGGCTGTTCAGCACAGTGCTGTGGGGAACCTCACTGCTGCTGGGAATCCTCAGGTGAGATCACCTGTTCACATCCATACATTACTTTTCTAATGCTGCCTTTATGGCATGCTTTTCTTATTTTTGTTTTTTAAAGGCCAGAAAGAAGGAGTCTTATGTAGTTTTTCTGCACCTGTAAATGTAACATATGCAGGACATCTGCTGGCCAGAGCTCCTTTAAAGAACATGCATAGACAAGCAGCCCGTATCTGTCTCTCTGTGTTAGCCCTTTTTCTGGTGAATTTGTGCCTTTTTCAAATCCATAAATCTTCAGTGGGAACTGAAAGGGGAGGGGGATGTGAGAGGAAAGTCAGAGAGAGATTAAGTCAAGCACTTCTACGTCCTACTTACATAATGACCAGAAACTCCTTAATTTCATTATCCCATCTCTTTTTTTCCTCAGCTTAGAGCTTTGTTTATTTTCCAGACCCTCTTTCTTTTTTATCTCATCTGTTATTTCATGCAGTTTTTAGAGAAACCTGTGAAGCATGTTTTAAGTCTGAGCACTGAAGCAGACATCAAACCCTTGCAGTGTGAGTTGATGTACGATGTGAATCATTTGTCCTCTAGATCGCTCCGAGTTCTTCTGCTGCTGAGGAAGAAGCTGAAGAAGAGGCACGAAGGCAGAAACAGGTATTTGATTCAGTTTTCTTTCTGTTGTCTCGTGTGTTTCTAAGCACAGTTACAGTAACATAGAGAGGGACTGACCGGTTATGAAAGGTTAAACCACACGTTTTCTCCTGCAGTCGCTCTCAGCTCCGCCGGCAGATGCGAGGGGAGCTGCTGTCCATCCTCAGCAGCATGGCTGACCTCAGTAACGCCATTCACTGGATGCCGCCCGGCTTCCTGTGGGCAGGACGTTTCCCTAACTGGCTGGTGGGGCTGATGGGCACCACGTCCTCTCTGATTGGTTTGATCCAGATGAATGCCGGTAGCGGTGATCAGTCAGACACTACACAGTCTTCACCAGAGTGAGGAAGAGATGGCAACACTAAACGACTGACGGATTTATGGATAATAGTGGAAAATGATTAGACTCCAGTCAGACTGTCTGTGGAGATTAACTGCAGTCCTGTAGCTTGTAGCAACAGGAACATAAATTAAATTGTGGCCTATTACTGCTTTAAAAGCAAAAAAAAGTCACTGCACTTGTGCTTAATTAGGAGTAATTAAAGATCTCTTGATGAATTTGCCAACCCGTATTCAATTTAGTAGCTTTTGATTTACACTTGGACATTTTAGTCATGAGAAATATCATTAAGCTCTACTGTTCATTTCACTACACTAAACATGTTCAGCAGTAAATTCAAGCCCTAACGACCCTGAGGTCAACAAGAGGGAACTTCTGCTGTAAAACTTTTTTCTTTGTCTTTTGTTTTTAATGATTTTGTCTAAAGAATCATCAAAACAGAAGAAAGGTCAGGCTGGTCATAGTTTGATTCTTGAGGAAACACCAGTGGTAACATAGCCTTAAAGTTCCTGTTTAATGGTCAGCTTCACTCTGGAATACGTCCACCCAGCTTCTTAACTGCTTATCCAGCTCAGTTTCACCAGGAGGCTGGAGCCTCTCCCAGTCTGCACTCTGGAATGGGATTGTAAATGATTGCCTTTAAGACACACTCCACGAACCTGGCTTTGAATATAGCATAGAATCATACAAACTGTGAATATAGTATTGCGTGTTATGAATGTGGTGACTGAGCTGTTTCAACTTCAGTCCCGCATTCAGTCATTTTTAAAATCTGTTTTTTTCCAACGCGTTACGTCCTCGAGTTCACACTGTATCAACCAGGTTGGTTAATGAGTTTCCCAGGCATTGAAGAGCTGTCACAGAACTGGAGAAATATCTCAGTTTCATTAAAAAAAACAAAAACATTACCACACAGTTACCACTCAAAGTCCAAATGTTTGAATGTGGTTTTGTCCGCTAACGATGATGTTTGTATGACTGGTGAAATGAAATAGAATGTGTCTGAAATGTGTTGCTAATTTAAATGTAATATAATTTTATATCATGGGAACAAAATTATCTGTTTTTCAAGAAATAAAATAAAATGTTAAATTGTTTGTCTTCTCAGATCATTTAATAAAGTACACAAGTTCTCGTGGGGGTAGATTTTGGGCGAAGTTTCCATCCCTTTATTTTGTGCCACTTAACCAGGATCTGAGAAGTGGCAGCAGTCTAACCCCAAAAGGCCAGGCACTCCTGTAAATACATTTGTATAGAATTTCATTCATTTATGGGCCAAATTGTGTGTGTGTGTGTGTGGGGGGGGGGGGGATAAGCACTTGAATTCAATAGCTTTTCATGATGTCTCTTATGTGACCGGTTTAAGTAAAATCCGTTTTAAATATAAACTCAAATGCACGTAAAATAATTGTAAGTTTCCTTTTTTCGCGATCAAAAATTCGACGTTTGATTGAGCGGGACTTGAACGTAAATCCCGTTGACGTCAGCGTAGGTGAGCGTTGCTTTCAAGTGCTAAAGAACAATAAAATAAATGAGTTTGTAACTACTACACTCCTACATATAAGATTAATATTTTATTCTGCCACATTAGACCCCAATACTGCATAAACTGTATTTATAAACACATTCATATAATATTCCAATTACTTCTACGTCGTTAGGTTTTTGTAAGTGTCGTGTGTTTAATTTGGTTAAAGTACACGGTTTGTTTGTGATCAGTTGTTTAGAAATTTGACTGTAGCCCTTCGTGGTCCAGTCATTTGTGTAGACTTGCACAATTTGCAAAAGAGGAAGAAGAAACTAAAAGAAGAACAAACTATCTCGTGGCGATGTGAGACGCTGCGGTAGCACGTGAACGCAGCACGACTACAGAGTCAGCCGATAAATAAAAGCTGTCAGTCGGCAACTGACGGAGCAGCAACAATGAGTAGCAAACTCTGCTTTAAACACTAAAAGTGTCTCATCTTCGGAGTATGTGACATTGCTGAATTTAACAGTGTCGGTATTATTAGTATGAAGAATAAAACGAAGCCAGAGTTTTGGAAAACGTTCAAATTCCAAACCACGTCAACTCATCTGTCGTGGCACCTACGGGAGTCTGAGTGTGGACACAAAGAGAGCGACAGAGATTTAAAATATCAGGTGAAAACTTCTCTTTTAGCCGCTTGTACTCTCATATTTTGATTGAAGTGTTGAAATATTAGTACTGCTGCTGTTAAGCAAATGCTAGCTTTGCTGTTAGCCTGAGGCTGCTTCAACTGCTAACTTCGGTTAGCCAAACTCATGTCTTTCTCGCACCCTGAAAATAATTTTCGCTTGTTTGTGTGTTTTACCCTGCTGTCAGTTGTTTGCACTACCGCGCCAGTGTTTTTAATAACATGCCATGATTATCTGATCTAACGGTGGATTATTCACGCCATGAAAGATGCGTCGTCGAAAAGATCTGATCTGTGTGCTTATCTGTACAAGAAGGAGGGATCATAAACTTTTCTTTAATGCACGGCACTGCCAGATGGATCACGTACATGTTAAATATAGTAAAAGACTTAAATATAGTAGCTGACGAGTCCCGAGTCTTGTTTATTAAAAACATTTTACCAGTAAGGACCATAATTAATAAATATGGCATTTATTAAATTAGGTTTGGTGTGTTTTGATATTACCATGGTGCTAATCTTTATGGTGTAATAAATTACATGGTTGTTATTTATAGTTGTTTGATAGTTTTTATTTCTAAGATACATGGATGTGAAGGACTGTGCTCCCTGAGCCTGTTGGATGTTGCACTATAGGCCTGCATGCTCTTCGAGTGCATGATGTTTTCTATAAGCCTGAGACGGATTTTTCTATTTCGGTGTTTGTGGGTAAATGAGGACAAGAGGGTGCATAGATGGTGCATACTTTTTCGCTAAGGCATTCATGCTGATGCAGCCTGGAAACTATAAACACACTGTGTAGATCTGATATTTAATAACGGTGTTTTGGAGGTAGCTCATGTGAATTGTGAGTCTGGTTGAGGCTCGGCATAATTTAATTGTATTGTTAGGCAGAGCTGCTCTGCAGTCATGAGGTATTTTAATGGAGAGAAGCAACAGATAAGCAAGGTACAAAATACAGAAAGCAAGAGCTAATAATAATTTTGAGCACCATGTACCCCACAAAGTAACAACGCTATGATTTGTTCTTCTGAGTGATGGCTTCTGGAACAAAGCTATTTTTAAACATTGTCGTTTTACACAAAACTATCATCAAGAAGGAAGAACGGAAACTTACAATGGAAAGGGTACGATTCGTCAAGAAAAATTAAATCGGCGAACCACTGTAAGTGTCTGGTGTTCAGGGATGCTGTGGTTCACCAGTCAGCATGTTGGACCACTTCTGTCCTTTGCAAACCTCGAGCCAAGACAAGGATAAAGCAGATTGCAATAAGAGCACATTAAAAATAAAGTCATAATGATTCTATCAGTGTAGAAATGATAAAGCTTTCTTAATTTGCTTTGAAATTCAGCTACTGTTCCAAGATATTTATAACACTGAACATGTTCCACCATCTGACCCTTAATGGATGTGACCTCTTGTACAGGAGTGCATTTCTTAGAGTCAGTGACATATCTTAGATATGTTTAATTAAAGGTGCGACTTGTCGTCATCCTGGAGCGGACTGACAATAACTGAGTCGTCTGCACTCTCTAAAATGACCCTCATCTTAGATCTGCTTTGATCAATATTTGTGTACAGGATAAAAAGATAAATATGGAGCCAGCCAGACTCTTTAAGTAAAAAAAAAAAAAATCAATAATTCAGATTTTTATTGTAATCAAACTGTTCTAAAAGCTTTCTGATTCAAATATGAGGCTCAATTGTATTGAAGGCTGAAGAAAAATCAACAAGCAGTAATCGTGCATGAGCATCTTTTCCCTCCAGCTTTTTAATAACCAGGTTCAACAACGTGCCATTATCCACTCCTGTGTGTGGAAAACTGCATGGGGATAGGCGCTTGCTCAGTTTGGCTTAAAATCTCTGACTTCACCAGTTGTTCAGCTCAGTAATGCCAGTTTTTCTCTGACAGGCTTTCTTACAGAATGGACTCAGACTGCCTCCCTGCATCTACAGACTCCCTGCTGTGTGATCCGGTTCCTGTTCATGGAGCCTCGGGGGTTGAGGTCAGCAGTCTGGCTGCAGTAGCTCTGCCAGGTTCAGAGGCAGAGGATCTGGATTCGTACAACCTGATCGAGCCTCCACCTTTAGACTGGAGGTCAGACACCTCTAGCGAAGCTGGTTCAGCAGACGATCTGGATGATGCCAGCCTTCCCACCTCAGCTGACTGTCTCGACAAGGCAGATCTGGGTGAGTCAGTATCGCTTCCTTTGGTTGAGAAAAACATTTTGACTCCAGTCGACGTGAACCAGCTGGATCTTGTCGGAAACGTTAAACAGCCTGCTGAGGATGTCGAGGCGAAATCGACAGATGAGGCTGAAGCAGGTGCGGGAGTATTGAGGGCTGAGGGCTTTAAGGACGCAGAGGAAGATCAAGCAGTGGTGACATTGGGGGATGTTGATCTCCACAAGAACAAGAGAGGTGAAGAGGAGGCTGCTGAAAGGAGATCAAATGATGAAGACCATATGCATATCCACACCCTGCTCAGTCAGCTCCAACTAATGGAGGAAGAGCCGCATCCCAGTCATCGGATGCCATCAAATCATCATTACTCTAGGCGGTCTGAGCTGGAAGCATGTGCTCCTTCTTCAATAAAAGAGGACAGCGCTGAAACCAAAGGGCTGCTCTTCTCTGAAAGCCACCAGAGAGACCTGCTGGGGATGCTGCAGTGCACAGAGATAGGCGCAACACCCCGCCCTACCTCTCTGCCGCACAGAGGGGACGTGGACGCCGTGGTGTCAGTTTCCTACAGCCAGGAGGATGCACAGAGGTTCTGGAGGCATCACGGGAATGGTCAGCAACAACGGCACAGGGATGACTCCCTCACTTCACTGCCTGATGATGAGTATCCCGAGCCAGTGTGGATGAAGCTGGGAGAGCAGCCTCCAGAGGAAGAAGCTACTGCAGAGAGCGAGCAGGTTGGTGCTGTTACTAAAACTAATAATAAGGGTGGAGACGTTTGGTCATCCATCGTTTTTGTTATGATGAGTTAACTAATCCAATATTTGCTTTTTATTTATTTTTTTTCAGCTGATTAATGAAGCTATATAATGTCAAAAATAACACAGTCATCACTGGTTTCCAGAGCTACCACACATCTGTCCTGACTTCAGCTGTCTTTGGTCTCTTAGCAACACTAAAACGATAATCAGAATACTTTTTTTTTTCCTACCACCAGCTAACCCATCACTGAACTTATCTGAAGCACGTTCAGTTTTTCATGGACTTAAATTCACTAATTTGCTGTGCGTGCCTTCTTTGCAGAGTGCTGATGACCAGCCTTCATATAAAGATGGTGAGTCACTTATTATTATTATTATTATTATTATTATTATTATTATTATTATTATTATTATTATTATTATTCACTGAAATTTGACATTTGTCAAATATCTAATGTAATATGTGCTAATGTTTTAGTGCCTGGTCCTTGTGATCCTGAAGACCTTTTGGATGGAGTGATTTTTGGTGCCAAGTATCTTGGCTCCACTCAGATCAAATCAGAGAGGAACCCGTCTACAAACGCTCGTATGGCCCAGGCTCAGGAGGCTGTGGACCGAATAAAGGTGCTTTAAAAACAAAATAACCAAATATGCACCTTTTATCATGATCTGGCTGTGCAATGCATTGGTTGATGATGTTAAATCTGGTTTTATAGTTGTAGTGAAGGATTTTTTTTTTCTTATTAAACATACCTGTTTTAAAGTAGGTGGGATGTCATTATTAAGTTAAGGATAGACATGTGGTGTACCTGTCCTCTAAGGTTAAATATGAGAGTGTTTTCTGTGGTTCTTTTAGGCTCCAGAAGGAGAGTCCCAACCAATGACAGAAGTGGATCTGTTCATTTCTACTCAAAGAATCAAAGTGCTCACTACTGACACGCAGGTACTGCACTCATCTGACCACATACATTCATTTTCCTCTCTTGTATCTCCTCATATCATAAGACCTCACTTCTCTCTAAGACTGTAGACCTACCTGGGGCCTACCAGGCTCCTGTCCTGTGGAATTAGCACCCAGTTTGGATTCGAGAGACAGAAACAGGCTTTAAACTGTTAAAGCTCATAGTTTGATGATGGATCAGGTGACCCCGAACCATCCCTTAGTTAACGCTGCTGATGCACTGAGCATTTTCCTCTCGCCTCCTGTCACTCCTGTTTATACATCACTACTGCATGCCATTAGTTTTGTCTTCTGTCTCTCTGTTTCGTTCTGGTTTGGCCGCCCCTTCTTGAGCATTGTTCTGTCGGAGGAGGTCTCTTCCTGGTAAAAGGGATTTTTTCATTCCCAGTGTCGCCAAGGGGGTCATCAGATTGTTGGGGTTCCACCCTAAATCTGCACAGTCTTTAACTTATAGCATAAAGCATTTGGGGAAATGTCTCTGGTAGCACTAAAATCCAATGATGGATTTCAGCAAAAGCTCAGTTGATTCTTGGCTTCATGGAACATGAAGACAAAAACCTAAATGTACTCTGAGAGAATGAACTTTAGCTAAATGTGTTAAAAAGTTGTCAGACTTGAGGTTGTAAACATCTGAAAACATACCCAACACAGCTGGTGACTTTTTATTACACGAAGCAGCATTGCACTCCTTGATGTTCATATTCAAGCTGAGCTCTCGCTGCAGGAATCCTTAATATAGAATTGGGTGGTGATTTAATATGAGGCCTCTAGTAGAAGCTATTTTTTTTTTCTACTGAATTGTTAGGAGAGTAGAAGTAGGTCATCTACTGTCATTGCTCCATTTGCATTTGCTCCATTCTGCAGTGATGGATGTGAAGATGAATGGTTTTCTTATTCAGTGTTTTTACTTCCAAGCGATATATGTTTATTATCCAAAGTTGTCATTTAGGACACAGATGAGGCATAAAAAGTAAAATGAAAATTGCATTTATAAATTACTTTGATGTAAAACAAAGACAAATATTTGTGGAAATTGCACTTCTGATTCACGTAAAGAACGCTCCACTAGCTTCCATGTTAACAAACAACAGTCTTTACTTTCATTTTTTCAGAATTCTCATCCAAGTTAGTTTCGGTCCTGAATTAATCTTAGGCGCCTGGTTTGTGGTTTGCCTTCGGTCTGTATGTTTGTCTGCTAGGTCAGTGGTTTGGTACATTAACTTGATAACATATTTGGCCTGGAGAAATGGTTTTGATGAGGTGAGGGTGCACAGACAATCCTGCTTTGCTTGAAGACACAGAATGAGGAACTTCCTTAATTTCAAATTTACTTTGATAAAGGCCTGGGCTTCCCTTTGGGATGTGCTCTCTCAAACACACCAATCTTTATCATATAATTCCTGTAGTTCTGTAAAAATGTCTTTAACAAGAGAGGCTTCTAAGAGGAAAAATGTTAAGTAATACCTATCTGCAGGAGGTTTAAACTCTATGCTGGTTCCAAACCAGACCTTCGTGCTCGCTCTCCCTGTCTTTGTTTCTTATCTTAACCACTGTCATGTCCTGTTTGCAGGAAGCCATGATGGATCACGCTCTGCAGATGATCTCTTACATCGCTGACATCGACAACATCGTGGTCTTGATGGCACGAAGGAAACGTAAGGGGCAAGATGGTGACACCGACTCAAACTCTTCGTCATCATCTGCAAAGAAGTGCTTGATGATCTGCCATGTGTTCTCCTCTGAGGATGTGAGTCAGTCAACTGGAGGGTTTTATATGGTGTTCATATACTAGAAGTGTGCAATCAGCATGATGCTTTCCTTCTTAGCACTCATATTTTGATTTCTGGATTCCAAGCAGAGCTTTTCAGGAAGCTTGGTTGCTGGCCAAACAGCTCATTTACAAGTCCAGCCAGGCCTCATTGTTATATTGGTCTTTCATTTCTAATTACACAGTTTTGCTGCATGGTTACTGCATGTTTAAACACATTAAGCATGCAGTAAATAAGGTACATGGTGAAATATATGGCATTAAAATGTGTCTAAGATCGCTAAAATTGACATTGGACTCTCCCAGAGCCCCTTTGAACTCTTCCAGATTTCCTAGTCACATACTTTTGCCCACAGACTGGTTACCGCATGTCCTTGCGGAACACCCTCACTCAAACGGCAGCGCAGTATAATGTAAATAGATGTAGCGTTCAGTATCTTGGCATCTCCCGCCCTGCACACTCTTGCATCTCTTATTAAATTGCCAAGTCGGTTGCTGACAGCAGTTTCAGCTTCAGCTTGGCTGGCCTGGTTTCCTTCCTCAGACAACCACTGAGTTCTCCTCAATGTCAAAACCGTCTGGCTCTCGTCCCAGTTTCCCAGTTGGCGACACTGAATGGGAGGAAGAGCTTCCTTTAGAAGCTAATTAGCTCTGGGATGCTGAAGGCTGTGATCGCGTCTGCTCAGAGCTTTTTCAAACTGAGCTTATTTAACGTGTTTAAGATCATTTCAAAATACTTTCATTAACTCATGTTTACAGCAGATGCTATATGTGTGTGTAGCAAGAACTTCTCAGAGAAATTCAGATAAAATGCATTAAAGATAGTGTTTTGTGTTGATGCTCTGGTATCAAGTTGTATGACCCTTTGGCTGCTTGTCTTTACAAACGAACACATTTGCTTTGATTTGTTAGTATTTAAATGGAGGATTAAGGAAAAGTCTAGGGAAAAATTAGTTTAACAAATGCCCCTAGCATTTAAATGTAGAGTAGACATGACTGTAACAACAGTGCTGAACCCTGATTCAGTTTTGTCTGTCTCCTCCTGTTTGCAGGCTCAGATCATAGCCCAGGCTATCGGGCAGGCGTTTGGAGTGGCTTACCAGCAGTTCCTCCAGGCCAACGGTATCAAGGCCAGCGATCTGAGGCCCGGCGAGTACAGCGACTACCTGGAAAGTCAGGAACTCTACAACGGAGACTTGGCCCACTTCTCTGACTCTCAAAACCTCAGAGAAGTAAGCAGGAGGGATTGTGGTTGCAAGGCCACCCACACAAAATACAGCTGACTTATAATTTTGGCTTGTGTAGTTAAAGGACTAACCAAGGCAGCACACAGAGCCAATTAAAGGTCCAGGAGAGAGTGCAGGCAGGGTGGAGCAGGTGGAGACGAGTGTCAGGGCTGATTTTTGACAGGAGGATAGCAGCAAGAGTGAAAGGGAACGTTTACAAGGAGACCTGCTATGATGTATGGTTTTGAGATGGTGGCACTGACTAAAAGGTGGAGCTGAAGGTGCTCAAAGTTTCACTGAGATAGACCAGTGACTAATTAGCCAACATGTTCAATTTATTCCAAAGCAGGCCCCCCTTTTACTGCAAATCATGTATCAAAATGCCCAAATGTGTCATCATGTTGTCCTAAAGTAGCACAAAGGTAGATTTGGCAAATTTGCAAATACCTGTTTGAACAGGTATTTTCAACACAAGAGTCAGAACCGTGCAAGATGCATTCACAAATCTTTAAAGGTGTGCAGCAGAGTTTTAAAGCAAAGACTGGGTTTGTGGGTGATTATGGTCTGACAGCTTGTGATGGGATCAGCAGGTGTGATCCCATCACAAGATGGTCTGCAGTTTGCTTCAGACTTCACACTTCAAAGTGTGTGTTTTATATATGCACAGCTGTTTGTTATTTATATTATCTGCACCTCATCTATTATTTCCTTATCTCGTCATGTTGTTTAGAAGTGTGCAGGGGCTTTCCTTTAGTGGTTCTAAGTATTAATAGAAGGTGTTGCAGGAGAGAAAAAAAGACAAGCCAAAAAAAAAAAGAGCTCTGATTAAAACAACCACTGATATATTACAAGTCTCTCTGTGTCTGTGGATCAGGTAATCATGACCAAGGCTCCGGGGGAGATCTTGGGACTGGCGGTGGTTGAGTCGGGCTGGGGCTCTATCCTCCCCACAGTGGTGGTGGCCAACCTCCTCCACGGAGGCCCGGCTGAACGCTGTGGTGAGCTCAGCATCGGGGACCGCATCATGTCCATCAATGGGACAAGCCTCGTGGGTCTGCCCATCACCACCTGCCAGAACATCATCCGCGTAAGTAGGACACACAATGACACAAACTTCAAATTTCAGTGGTCATAATAAAGATGAGAAGAAAGGCATCAACAACAACAAAAGAAACATATTGTGCTGCAGATTAAATGCCTTTATTGTGCTGTATATGCAAGTTAGGATCACCAGGTGGCACTGTAGGTCCACACAGGACCAACATTAGCATCTGTCAACTTAAACTGTTAAAGCAAAACTTGCTGCTGATATTCAGTGTTTCAAACATTTTCGTTGTTTCGAGTTGACAGAAGTTTATACCTTTGAAACACTTAATCAAAGACACAATACGATAGTTACTTAATGCTGTGCAGTTTATCAACTTTAGTTTCCTTTATAATTTTGGCCTCCACTGATCATTAAACTAAAGTAATGAAGATAAAACCCTTATTGTGCTGCAATCCCTGGTTTCACCTTTCTGCACATACTTTTCCTTCAATTTGACCCCAATAAAATGTCCAATGTTAGGCTTGTAATGATGAAAACATGTCGTAAACGTTCACAAAAGTTATTACAAAAAGAAATAACTTTTGGTGAAAAGGTACACTTGGGTGAATAGTTTGCATATTTTCCTCAGTAAAGTTTTACTGCTCTAACTCTGGATTGCGCCTCCCTTTTTGTTGTTTCACCTTTTTTTCCCCACTTAGGATCAGAAAAGCAAGAAGTATGTGAGGCTCAGCATCGTCCACTGTCCTCCCGTCACCATGGCAATTATCAGGAGACCAGATCCGAAATTTCAGCTGGGCTTCAGCGTGGAAGATGGCATTGTACGTCCGCATCCATATTTCACATCTGTCATTATGTGACGTACCCCTTCAGCTTGGCGCTGAGCCTGCAGCAACCAGCAATAGAACAACAGTGTTTTTACCAGATAGCTTTAAGAGATTAACGTGTTTGGATTAAAAGGTCGGTAGCACTCGGTACAAGTAAATTATTCTGAACTATAAACATGCAGTTTTCTGTCCTTGGGTTGCAGATTTGCAGTCTGATGCGGGGTGGTATAGCAGAGAGAGGAGGAATCCGCGTCGGGCACCGCATCATTGAAATCAACGGGCAGAGCGTCGTTGCAACGCCCCATGATAAGATCATCCAGATTCTGACAAACGCTGTAGGGGAGGTGAGACGTAATCTAATGCTTACATTCACAATAACATAATCAAGTTCATTACACTTTAAAATGAGACTTCTCTCTGTCTGTGCAGATCCACCTGAAGACGATGCCAGCTTCAACGTATCGACTGTTAACAGGACAAGAGCAGCCAGTGTTTCTCTGAGCACTTCCTGTTTCACCTGGACAAAAATTCTTCAGTATTCAAACTTCATGAGCTTTTGCCAAACTGAAAATATTATGCAAGTGTGTTACATGCTGTTGTGACACCACTGAAAGCTGCAAACCGGATCAGTTTTGCATGTTTTTAGGACAATAAGAACATCTGAATATGAAAGTGCGATTTTAAAATGACAGGGATAGATAATAGTTCTTCATTTGTATTTATCACATATTTACATTTCAGGCAGTAGCTGAGATGCAGTAATGCTTTTTTTACTTTGCTTACGTACTTAGTGGTGAGCAGCGTCAGAAACACTGTACTTCATTAGTCTTCCAGCCTGTCGTGTGGCACCAGTGTGCCTGAGGTAAATTTGCTTGAAGAGGGGGACCTCGCTGAATCAGGACAAAGGGTCTGTGGCTGTCATTGTGATGTACTTCCAGCCCCTCACATGCACATACATTAGCTTCTCTGACTGTGTCGAACATGAAGCAGATATGCAACATTAAGAGACTGCCTTATTTGATAGAGAGATGCATATATTTTTAAGATTTTACTGTTCTCAACATTCATTAAAATGATCTATAAGAAAATATCTTGATATGCTTTATTGAATCATTGATGGTCAGACGTTTACATAAACTCATCACAGGTATAAATGTTGTGGTAATTTTGGGCTTTGAATTAATTCTTTGCAGTGTTCTTTTTCCAGAGTAGAATGATTGTACTGCTTATATCTCTAATGACTTATTGAATTTTAATTTTCTCTGATCCACAAGGGTCAAATATAAACATACCCACTTAAATCTTTTAAGAAGTGCAGTGTAGGGTTCTACAATGTCTAACAAATTGAGAAGGTCAATACCTATTCTTGTTAGAATTGTGATTAAATACAATTTGGAGTTTCTCTTTGCTAGCCTAAGGATTTGTTTGACAATACTCTGGTTTGATCATCAGTTTAAACAACTCTAAGTACAGGTTGTTTGGCTGTGTCATGGCTTTGCAGAGGTCTGGAAGAAGACCCAAATTGCCACTTTAAGATGAAAGGACACAAAGCCTGCTATGAATTAGAAATGGTTGGAACGCCAGTGTCCACAGTGGGATAAGTTTTATATCACCATGGACAGTTCAAGCTCAACTTAAATTTGAAGTTGCCCACATGGACGAGCCAAATGCCTTCTGGAGAAAATCTTTAAGGTGAGATGAGACAAAGATTGAGCTGTTTGGAGGAGCAAAGGTGAGGCTTTCAAACCTAAGACTACTACCAGTTGTCAAGCGTAGTGGTGGTAACATCATGTTTTGTTGCCAGTGGTACTGGTACATTGCAGAAAGTGGATGGAATAAATTCATCAACTTCAACTCAAATCACCAGCTAGACTGTTGAAACTTGGACACAGCTTGGCGTTCCAGGAGGATAATTATGCTTATTTCCAGAAAACCAACCGTTTTAAACGACCTCTACCAATTCTGCTAGGAGGAGTGATAAGTATCCCACAAGTTGTTTTTATGGCTACCAGAACCGTCTGGTCAAGGTGCAACTCTTTCAAGAAGTCGGCACATACAGACATATGCAGTGGCACAGCCCTCCGAACTAAAGAACTCATAATGGACTGCAGGAGGCACAAACAGGGTCACTCCCCACTAAACATAAGTGGAGATATTTCTCCATCTTCCGATTTTTGGGCATCCAGCCGTCCGCCAATCGCATCTGGACCCATAACACCAACGCCCTGGTAAAGAAGGCCCAGCAGTAGCTTCACTTCCTCCATGTGAGAAAGAATAACCTGGACCGGAAGCTGCTGCTGCTGGTCTTCTGCCGCTCATCAGTAGAGAGCATGCTCTCCTACTGGGTGTTTCACCTGTTGAACTCTGGTCGGCATGTCAGGTCAATCAGGTCTCACACCTACAGACTCACAAACAGCTACTGATTCCATAAAAATCAATTGGATGCTTATACACTGGTATGCCACTTTAAAAATGTCAGCAGTGCAATGTCTAGTGAAAATGAACTGGTGCCGTTTATGAATTATTAATTGTGATTGTAATGTTTTTAATAGTGTCAGGCTAAAGTTATAATGCTTTGTTGCTTGTATTGATAAAATATCCTTCTTTATGAATTACTTCTTGAACACAAGGGAACGGTTCATATTACTTAAAGCCCTGTGAACCTGTCAGTTCTCTTTTTTCCATGTTTCTTCAGTTACGAAATTATAACAGTAACCAATCGGATTCTTAACCGGCTTTTACGGCCACGCCCCTTTGAATGTGTTTGACCAATCCGCTTCATGTGTGGGCGGAACTTTACGCTGCTTACAGCTGCTATCGCAAACACTGGGAAGTCAATGTCAAGCTGTCGGCCGCTGGAGAGGAGCTTTAAAATCAGCTTTATTACACAGAGGTAATCATTAACATCTGTTTTACACTGAGATAATCAAATTGGTTTCTTTTCACTGTTTTCGTAAATGAGCTGATGTACACAATAGCAACATCACTGTATAGGATGCTAAGACAAGGAAGCTAATGTTTCTTCAAGCTTTTGTAAGCTATTGCCCTTATATTATAAGTTTACGCTTAACCGCTAAATATTGTTGTTGATAAACTTGTAGTTACAGTGTACTTTTGATTTGATTTGATTTCTCTAACATGTCTACTTTAAGAAAAGAATACCTGATTGAATAACCTAATTTCATTCAAGCAGTGCAAAGTTGTAACTTATGTGGATGCGTAGTTTCTGTGTTATGGGAGCATGAAACGTTACTGTACCTTGTTACATCAACACTGCATTAGCTACCTGCTAATGTTTTCCTGTTCTCAAACAGGAAATAACAACCCCGTGAGAAACCTGGCGGTCAAAATAAAGAAAAATATATTTTTTTAAAAAGCCGGCTTTAATGGTTATAAAAACTACATCCTACACCTGCACTGACATGCGCAGAGATGCAGACTGTTTTGTAAGGTTTGCAAAGGGAATTAGTCAGAGCAGTTCTAGCTTTACTTAAACAGCTTTATGTTGTTTTCTAAATCTAGAAGAGACCATATTCTGGACGAATGGTTGAGCAAAAGTGAATGCCTTACAGTGAGACAGGTAAGCTGTTTGGATCAGGAGGATTTCAGGATCAAGCATGGGATTGTCTGACTTGAGCAGATCAGAGTGAGCAGAGAAGAAAACCTTTACTCTAAACACACATAGTAAGGCTGGCAGGTCTGTAACTTTTTTCTACATAATTTAAGTCCCCACTAGCCTAGACCTATTGCAGCAGAACTAAGGGAGGGTTTATTGTCGACTGATCCTGTACAAACTTTAAGATTTATCAGAAATTACATATTTAAACCTTTTAATCTTAAAAGGCTTAGGCTCTGTCTCACGTTCTACTTTTAAATGTCCTAGGAACCACAAGTAAGACATCAGAGTGAAGTGCACCATTTAGGTGATACGGTACTATGAGGTCTTTAAGATAAGATCTGGGCTGATTATTCAATACCTTGTATGGTCTGTCTTCACTAATAACATTTATCATAGTTATAATTTTTTATCATGATAACTATCAATTTATCATCACCTCGATTTATCGATTTATCATCGCCTCTGTCAGTGCGCCCCAGGGCAGCTGTGGCTACAATGTAGCTTGCCATCACCAGTGTGTGAATGTGTGAATGACTGAATGTAGTGTAAAGCACTTTGGGGTCCTTAGGGACTAAGTAAAGCGCTATACAAATACAGAGAATATACCATAGTTAACATTAATAATGACACTTCTTTTTCCTTTTAAGAATTTTCTATATCACCCAAAAGGGAAAATACAAAAAGGCATGGAAAGTCCTGACACCAGCTGAAATCAGTCATTAGTAATTTGCCACTTAGTGATAATTAATATCAGGGGCCATAATTTGGAAGTGGAAGGTACATAATTTCACCAGAAACAGGGCATGACCAGGTGCTCCTGCAAAGTTTAGACAAGCCTGTGAAAGAAAAGGAGAATACGGTCTGTTCAGGTTACTTAGAACTTTAGTGAAGTATTCAGGACTTATTTTACCTGCTGTGTTTTTGATTGTCAATGATTGCAGTATTGGCTCTGTCTGTCTTTTCTCCTTTGCGTACATTTCATAGTTGCCCTGATGAACTTGTCCTCTTCTCCCCACCGTTTTTCCAGGATCACGTCATGGTCAGGTAGGAGCGATGGGTTTTTTCAGACAACTGTTCCTCCTGCTCTGGAAGAACATCACGTACCGCAGAAGGAACAAGGTGATCACATCTTCACTACTTAGGATAAAAAGCAAGAGATTGTTTGATTCTATAAGGAAGCATAATGAACGAGACACAGACTGCACAGTACATGAGATCATTCTTCAGTTTTCCGGTGTATACATCACCATCTGAAGTATCACAGCACTTATTTGTCAGTTTCATTGCTGGCTATAGTCCTGGCCCGTAAAGGTCACTGATCGTTTGACCTACTGTTAACACCTCTTATGCTCTCCTCTTGTGCAGATCCAGCTCATTATCGAGCTCCTCTGGCCTCTCTTCCTCTTCGTCATCCTTATCTCTGTCCGTCATTCGCACCCTCCTTACAAACAGAGCCAATGTGAGTGATGCTGGGATATTTGTGTCTCTTCACAAACACGCTTATACGTCTTAAAAATGGCCTTTTGCCAACTGGTTAAAGAGGATTAACTCACTCAGAGTGAGTCTTGTGCCACACACGCACATTTGTGTTCTTGACCTGCTTTGATTAGTTCTCTATAAACATGTAGTGACATAACTGGTAACCTAAGAAAACACAGCATGCCAGCTCAGAGTGTAATGGGCAGTTAGTCTGTGCATGATAAAGTTACATCTCACTAACTTTGAGTTTAAGAAGATGTAAACTAGACCAAACTAGACTAGATCTGTATCAAATATGAAACCTACACGAAATGTTTCCAAGTGCCTCCACTGGACCACAATCAGTAAGGCTGAACAAAGTTAAAGTTTTACATATATATACAGCCATGTGAGAAAGGTCGTCACAGGACTTTATGCAGTTCGGTAAAAAACTAAGCCCACCCATGACTCCTTAGCTTGTAGGTCCACATTTAGCAGCAATAACTTGAAGTAATCATTTCTCTTAGGGTTGTGGAGAGATTTTGTCACACTCTTCACAGCATTGCTGTTCATCACCTTTAGCGTCAATAAAGGTGGAGAACTGAACAAATCACCACCTATGAAGTTGAAGTTTGTTCAGATGAAACTTTACAAACCTGAGTTGTTTCACCATCTTCTTTTTATGGAAAAGAGGCTTTCTCGTGGCAACCCTTCCAAAACAAGACAAACTGTTTCAGTCTTTTTTAAATTGCACTAGCATGAACGTTAGCATTTAACACGCTAACTGAGACCTGTACAGTATGAGATGTAGCTCTTGGCTGTTTTGCAGTTTCTCTGAACATTGCATAGTCAGACCTTCCATTCAATTTTATTTATATAGCACTAAATCACAGCAACAGTCACGTCAATGCTCTTTATATTGTAAGGTAGACCCTACAATAATACATACAGAGAAAAACCCAACAATCACATGACCCCCTATGAGAAAGCACTTTGGCGACAGTGGCAAGGAAAAACTCACTTTTAACAGGAAGAAACAGGTGGATTTGCTGGGATGTCCACTAATGGGAAGATTGTGGCACTGTTTTAACACACAGCTGAATCCTAGGATAGGATGTTAGGATTATTGCTCAGTCTAGTACCTGGTGGATGTATTTTAGGTCACTTCTACAGTATTTTCATTGTTTTGTGGCTCAGGCTGATCTCCTTTTCTTTCCTTGTAGGTCACTTTCCAAACAAAGCCCTGCCGTCAGCAGGGACCTTGCCCTGGATTCAGGGCATTATCTGCAACATCAACAACCCTTGCTTCCACAGCCAGACACCAGGAGAGACACCCGGCCAAGTTGGCAACTTTAACAACTCCATGTAGGTAGATCGGAGATTAAAAACATGGCCAACCACCTAGAGTGGTGCAGTTTAGAGTAGGATCATTGCTTTAACGGTACAGTACTAGTATTCTGATTACAAGTGTTCTGAAACAAGAAAAACTGTAAGTAAAAGTATATTTTAGAAATAAAGCAACCTCACCTGCATCTTTCAGCTCATTTGCAAAAATGTGCATACATTGCACGACTTTATATAAACACATCCTATAGGAATAGTTTTAAAATATTTCTGAAGGAAATCAGAACACTTGTCTTCAGGCAATATGACGTAAAAGCTCACAGTTTTGCATTCTCTTACTGTACACAACAGTGTACAGTAAAGTAAGGCAAATTTAGGACTAGCAGGCAATATGATTGAATAGACTCTGTCTGTATACAAACATGAAGTCAGTGTTTGCTGTCATTAAGTATCACACACACTCTCAATCTCACTGTTGTTTTCCTCCAGACTGTCTCGGCTTCTAGTGGATGTCCAGGCCGTTCTGGCCTACAGTGGTAATCAGAGCTTCGCCGGCTTTCAGAAGCTAATGGAGAGCGTCCGGAAGCTGGGACAAAGAAGTGGAGCCCTGCCAAGTACTGCAGCTTGTTTCAATCTGTTGAAGCATTGATCCAAGGAATACATATTAAACTGAGGGCAAACTTTGAAGAGGGGCAGTTTAGAATTTCTTTCTTAAATGGGCACCATTAGCCAGAAAGAGTCATGAATAAGTACAGTCATTGTGGCAGAACATGAAGCTTTACATAAAGTCAATGTTTAGCTGGGGGTTTTTCTTTAGGTTTAGTTGCCATGTAGCTGCGCTTTATTCCCGCTTTTCACACAAATGCAAAAACCTTCTTTGTTTTTAAAAGAAATAGGGGGGAAAAACAAGAATTTATACAAAGAAGGGAATGTTGGATTAACTTTGATGTATCTGAGCAGGCCTTACTCAGTATGTGTACGTGTGGTTTAAGCACAGCTGAATGATTGTGTCTTATTGCTGTTGTGAAAGCAGGACATAGTGATTGCTTAGCTTGCCCTGCCTCGGTCATATTGAGTTACTTCCCCTGTTGAACAAGAGACTGAATGAAAGCAGGTTGTCAGTGTTTTGTTTTTCTACAGCAAGGCAAACATTAACATGTGCTCAGGTCTTAGTTTAAAGAACCTGCTGCACTGTTTCATTTGGGTAACTGTTTGGAAGGATGAAATTAATATTTAGTTAAACCTCACAGGAGACAAGTAGAAGAGAAAAAGAAGGTTATTCTTGGTGAACCAGTTTTAAATTTCTAGATAAGAAAAACAAAAATATAAGGAAGGAAGTTCAAATGATGAAGCCTGTATCGATGAGTTTATGTGAGCAGAAATCATACAAGCAAACAATGGAGAAAGCTGCTGCACTGTTCTGTGACCTGCAAGTCATTAATAATGAACCAGTGACTGGAACCGGGCTTATTCTATTCTGCCTCCCTGTAGCTGGTCGCATTTTAACTTTATGAGTTTGTAATTGTGTTTTTTTACTCTCAGCAGCAGGAAAAATCGTTTTTTTTAAATAGAAAATAAGGCTAAAATCTATCAAACACGTCAGTATGAAAAGGAAGAAACTATCGGACGTCATGTGCTACCTGAAAAAACTACAAATTAACTGTGCTAACTTTAAGTTTAAAGTGTTGATACTGCAAACTCAGCTGCAAGCTCTATTCTAGATGTTAAGTGTTGATTCTAGCTTGGACTTTGATTTGTGGGGCTTTGTGGGGTTTCGGCTGTAATCTTAATCTGTGTATTTCCACTGCAGATCTCCCAGTAAAACAATACCTGAGACCAAATGAGACATTTTCCACCTTCCTCCTGACCAATGCCAGTATGTCACCTGTGAATGTGGACACACTGCTGAATGCTAGACTTAATTTTCAGGTTGGTTACCGGCTTAAATCACAAATAAACCCATTATCTGCTCTGTAGAACTAAAACTCTTTTGGCCTAAGTGGTTAATCCCTTTTAGGATTAAAGATATAAACCAATCTAATGTAAAATTTTACACAGAATAAATAACATTTATTACAGAGAGAAGAAGAAGAAGAAAGATATAATCCAAAATGAAAATAAGATTTCTGTCACTAACAAGTCTTTGAGGTGTTTGCTGCCACCAAAGTTACATTATGTGCTGAAAAGCAGTTACTGTAACTTGTTACAGGAAAGTCATGTAATTTGTGATGATATTTTAATGTAAACTGTTAGTTTTCCCTTTAAGGCATCACTGAATTTTTTTGTTGGGTCAGTAGCAAGCATATTACCTTTGTATTGTTTTTGTCTGATGGCCAAACATCCTTAAAAGAACGTTTTTGTCCACCCCAGACTACACTGGCTGTAGCGGAGATGCAGCTAAAGGACATGGTGTGTAATAGAAGTGTCCTAGAACAGCTGCTGACGGTGGATGGAGGAGAAACCGCCATGACTGATCTTCAGACCCAGATGTGTTACTTACCAGCTGATGTGCTGCAGGAGACCGAGCGCCTTTTCCTGTCTCAGCTCGACTTGACCAAGTTCTTGACGGTAAGCATCGGCTGATGGAGAAACCAGCGCAAAATTTAGTGAATTCAAAGCAGCACGAGTAACATGGGCCACCTCTTGTCCCTGTCAGAGAGACCGTCTAATGGCCAACGCTGGAGAACTCAGGGCCATCAGTCAGGCTGTCACCTCAGTTTCCCAGGAGCTCACTGCCCTCCTGGATGATGTAAGAGCACATTAGATTCAGTCTATATCTCTATCACACTGGACATGATCAGTTCAAGACCATCAGACCTTCATCATTTTTTGTCGTATTTCTCTCTCACCTGTTTTCGCCCTTCATTTCTGCCTCTTCTATGCTTCTTGTTCCTTCTTCACTTCTTTCAGATCTCCTCCCTCTCCAGTTTTGCAGACATGAGCGCAGCTCTTCGTGTCCTGTCTCCAGAAAATCGCACAGCAATGCCCAGAGAAAGTTTCAGAGCTTTTTCAAAGATCGTGTGCGGTCACCATGAACTTGACGGTGAACGCATCCCGTCCCTTAACTGGTATGAAGACAATGACATCAAGTCCTTTTTGGGCAAAAATGGCACAGAGGACGTGAATGTGGAACACAACAACAATACAAGTAAGACGCTGTGCAGTTTCTGTGGCAGGATGTTAATGGCAATATGTGCAGACAAGACCTGGCTTGAGGCCTTGATCCTTCTGTACTTCAGGGTGCACTTGCACCACTTAAATCAACACAACCCCACTGAGAAACACCTGTGTTGTTTAACGATTGTCCTGCTTGGTGGGTTTTTTGCTTCCTGCAGCTCCCTTCTGTAAAAATCTGATCCAGGCGCTGGAGTCCAACCCTTTGTCTCGCATTGTGTGGAGAGGAATCAAACCTTTGTTCATAGGAAAACTCCTCTACACACCCAACACTCCTGCAATCCAGCAAGTTATGAAAGAGGTACAGCAATCTTATACTCACTGTTTTATAAACAGAAGGTGTCTTCAGACCAGGATGTTTTAGGTTTTCATCCACAAAATTCAAACAATTTCCACAGTGTTTTTTTTTTGTTCCTGTCTTCCTCCCCCCAACACCAACTACTCAGGGCACGTGGTTGCCCCTCCCTGGAGGTCTCTTCCTGTTAAAAAGGAGTTTTTCCTCTCCACGCTTGCCAAGTGTTTGCTCATAGAGGATTGTCTGATAGTTGGGGTTTTCCTTGTGTTATTTTAAGGTCTTTATCTTACAATATGACATTATATGAAAAAAAATTAAATTAAAAAGGAAACCTTGACTAATATTACCTTCTGTAAGATGTGTCAGACGTGACTTCTTAAGCTAACTTTAAGTTCGGTTCTGCTGAAGGTGAACAAAACATTTGAAGACCTGCAGATTATCCAGGAGCTAAATGAAGCCTGGCTTGAGGTGGGACCACAAATCAAGAGCTACATGGAGACCAGTGTGGAGGTTAAGATGCTACAGGTCAGACTTTCTCTCACTACAAGAGGAAAGAGTGAAATATATAGCATTTTTCAGCATTTTTCAGTCATAATAATGTGTCTGTGTATGTGTTTGCGATAGGATTTGTTAAGGCAGCCAGAGATTGCAGTACTGGTTAACCTGCGTTTGGAAGACACACCCTGGACAGCTTCACGCATCGCACGCTTCCTATCGACACCCTCTCCAGATATCCCACGGAGGCCCGGAGCGCCGCTGACCTGGCTGGACATCTACAATGACATAAACCAAACTATCTCCACTCTTGCACAAGTCACAGAGGTTCTCCTCCTTTGCTGTTATTTATTTTTAAATATTAATAAAATAGAAAAGTGAAGTTTGCTTAAAGCCTAATTCCACCTTCCTTGTGATTGTCTGTTTATATCTTCTGCATGTTTTCCTTCGTCTCCTGCAGTGCTTCTCTCAAAACAAACTGGAGGGGCTGGAAACTGAGGGTCAGCTGATTGAAAGAGCGCTGGAACTACTAGAGGACAGGCAGTTCTGGGCAGGTGTTGTTTTCCTGCTGCCCAACACTTCCTCGTCTGAGCTGCCCCCACATGTCACATACAAGATCCGTATGGACATTGATGATGTGACCCGCACCAGCAAGCTCAAAGACCGGTACTGAGAAGTACTGTTCCTGTTATAGTTCATTACTATCAGCAGTAGCTTATTCCTTTTAACCAACACTTTACAGCAGTTAAACACAGGGCTGCTCCTGCTGTTATTGTTTGTTCTGGATAATGCTGTAATTAAACTAACCATACTGAGACAGCCTCATCATGAAACAAGGAAGACCTTAGGACGGTTTCTCTAGCACTTTAATTCTTGATTTCATGATTTCTTTTAACTTCAGGTTTTGGGATCCGGGTCCAGCTGCTGACCCCTTCAGTGACATGCGTTATATTTGGGGTGGTTTCGTGTATGTTCAAGACCTGGTGGAGAGAGCGGTGAGCCGAGTGCTTACCGGGATTCGACAGACTACCGGCATCTACGTCCAGCAGATGCCCTACCCCTGCTATGTGGACGATGTGTGAGTGGCGTGCAGTTGTAAATGGATGTTGTGAACTTTCTTGATCTATAGTCGAGTTTTTCGTCTAGAGCAGCTGTAGGTGAGGAGAGAGAGTTATGCTGGATCCGAACAGAACTGAGAGGTCTCTGTTTAACCTGTCAGCCCCTGTCTCTGTGTTTCTGAGATAGCTGAATCTGCTGTCCTTGAGGGGAAACATTAAGCCATGACAACGAGGAAAATCTCTTTCATATCTCAAATTTATTCTCTTCCTTTTCAGTCATTCTGTAGATTTTTGCTTGGGATCATAAACTCGTAACTCAATTTGGGCCGAGCTTTAGCTGTAAGCAAATGGCTTCACATCTGACTCTAGAATACTTTGGTGGAGAGATGAGTTCATGGTCAACTCGGTGATTGCAAGGTGGACAGGCACCGTGGCTACCAAAAAAGTGTAAACCACTACTCCACCATCACCATGACCAGTTGGTTTAAGGTGTTAGTGCTGATGTGCTGTGTTTGGTTTTTGCCAGATGTGGTCCTGTGCATCGTGGCCAAACATCTCCGATTTGGTCTTTCCAAAGGACATTGTTCCAGAAGTCTTGTAACTTTGCAAACCAACTTTGTGCTATCATCCCTTCCAAACAAGCCACACTTGTTCCATCCTTTTCTAATTCTGCTTTTATAAACTAACTTAAGCTAACTTATAAACTAATACTAAATGTATTAGAAAAATCATTAGAAGTAGTAGAACTAGTAGTACCTTTACTAAAGAAACCTGCTGAAGAGAGAAGCTGGAGAATAAACATGGACGAAAAGATAATTATAGGCACGATCCAAACAGAGTTAAAAAAAAATGTATAGAAAAAACCCAACTTAATATTTTACAGTGAGCTTGGTTTTTGGAAGCTGAGTATAATATCAGAGTGCAACAAGATCAGCTTCTTGTAATAACAAGTTGAGTGTCTGGGAGTTTCCGAGTTTATTTGATAGGGCTGTTGGAGTGCAGCTCAGGAAAGCCTTCATAATTGTCACATTTTTGTGTTTAACACTTGCTGCTGTAGCCTTCCGTGTATCACTGGTTTAACATCAGCACACACATTTCGTCTTTGGTTATTTTCCCCACAGTTTTCTTCGAGTGCTAAACCGCTCTCTGCCGCTTTTCATGACACTGGCGTGGATCTACTCTGTGGCCATGATCATCAAAGGTGTGGTGTACGAGAAGGAGGCGAGGCTGAAGGAAACCATGAGGATCATGGGTCTAGGAACTGGGACACTTTGGTTCAGCTGGTTCATCAGCAGCATAGTGCCATTCCTGGTTTCTGCGGCACTGCTCATCGCTCTGCTCAAGGCAAGATGATGATCCGTCATCACACGCACACTACATTGCAACCCTGTAGGCTGAACAGGAAAATGTGAACATCACAAAGTCTGCAGTCATATTTTTTTTAAGTAATGAGAGAATTTTTCTAGTGGAAATGATTTGTGTATTAAAGTGTTTTATAGTTTCTCGTGATGACTAACATGTTTTGGTTTTTTTTGCAGTGGGGCGACATCTTGCCGTACAGCAACCCAGCCGTTATTTTTTTCTTCCTCACAGCTTTTGCCACCGCCACCATCATGCAGTGTTTCCTCATCAGCACCTTCTTTTCAAAGGCCAACCTGTCAGCTGCCTGCGGGGGACTCATCTACTTCGGACTCTACCTGCCTTACGTCCTGTGTGTCGCCTGGAGAGACCACCTCAACAGCACACACCGAATCTTAGCTGTAAGTAAAAAAAATGATAGGGTGCAGTCATCAGGGAACATTTTATAGGGAAAAGGAATCCCTTAATTGTTAAATATGAGCATGGGCCTTATGTGAGATTGCTTAGTTTTATTTATGAATGTCAGTCAATGATTTAACAGGGTGTAATGTGACTGTCTGTTTCTCTCAGAGTTTCCTTTCTCCTGTGGCCTTTGGCTTTGGTTGTGAGTATTTCTCTCAGTATGAAGAGCAAGGTGTGGGCATTCAGTGGTACAACCTGCACTCCAGCCCTGTGGAGGGAGACCGATACAGCTTCACTGTCTCCATAGTTATGTTGTATGTGGATGCCTTCATCTATGCCATCGCTGCCTGGTACATCGAAGCAGTGTTTCCTGGTATGGATGTTTCCTGCTTTATCTTAGCTATGCTGTAGATATTTTACATCTGTTTATCTGTTAAAAAGTGCGAGACGACCACGGTCTTCTGTCCTGTGTCTCAAACTGGAAGCTTTTGTTTGTGTTTCACTTTATGTGTTTAGTTCAGAGACAAACTAAAGTTGTTCAGTGGCATAACATTGTAGCCACCACTGGCTATCTTTTTAAACACTGTAATGTTATCCTTTGGATGAATGTGTGCATAAGTTTGTGTTTTATACACCAGGTGAGTATGGGATCCCCAGGCCATGGTACTTCATCTTTCAGCTCAACTACTGGGGAGGTGTTCCCCTTGAAGCAGGCATGCCGATCCCCCCTGCACCTACAGAACAGAATGAAGGTACTGTTTCATTTTCCACTGCAGGTTCCCAAAGGAAGGCTCATTACTGTCACTTATCGTTTATATAAGGTGCTTTTTTATTGGACAGAGTTTTAGTAACCTGTCATCCTGCACCGTGATGACTTTTGAGCTCAGCTCTTTATGCCAGTTTAAAGACATTCCTGGCAAATGAAGTTTTAAGACCATTAAGTACAAATCAAGGTAATGAGATGAGACTATAAGCCAATTAATTAAAACGATTTTAGAAAACAAGGAGACTGAAGTTGAGCCTAGACCCATAATCCTTTTCAATTTGTTTTTTGTGTTCTTGCATTTGTTTTGTTGTTTTAAGGCATAATAATGTGCTGTTTTCCCTTCGCATATTCACAGATTTAATATTGCCTCTTTATACCTGTAATTAGATCACATTGAACCAGAACCCAGTAACATGATTCTGGGTGTAAGCATCAGAAATCTGGTGAAAATCTACAAGAAGGGGGGGAAACTGGCCGTAAACCACCTGAACCTGAAGTTCTATGAGGGGCAGATCACTTCTTTCCTGGGCCACAATGGAGCCGGCAAAACCACCACCATGTAAGAGCAGCTAGCTGAAAGTTAGACTGTGGATCACAAACATAATTTACATGCAGAATTTTTGGAGCTTCATTAACTGAAATGTGGTTTTACAAACAAAGCTGTGGCTGTGCGGCTTCAAATTTTAAAATCACATTAGAATAAATGGTTAATGAGAGATGTGATTGTAGTTTCATGTAGATGGCACGTTGGGTCAGTATGGTTTTTTTTTAATGTGTCTGATGTTTGATAGATCTGTCCTGACCGGTCTGTTCCCACCCACCTCTGGGACCGTGTACATCAAAGGGATGGACATCCGCCATGACATGGACCTCATCAGGAGGACGCTGGGAGTTTGTCCCCAGCACAACGTCCTGTTTGACATGTAAGGCCTGCTCACAAGCTCTGATTGCAACTGATTTTATGTAGCTTGCATGTAGCTTCTTAAGTGGTTATTGTAATTTATTAAATTTATTTTCCTGATTGTTTAATGAAATGAAACACTTTAATTAGGAAAGAAAACTACCAAATTAGCTGTTTTGGCTATTCTTTAGCTTATAAATCGTTTCATGTTAGCTGAAAGTCAAAAAATTGAAATTTAATGAAACTTGTTTTACATCATTTGCACTTTTAGAACTTGTTTTTTCACTTGTGGTTGAACATAATTTAAAAAGAGACAACAATGTACACTTCACTTGGGAAGGAATTGAGCTGTGAAAATTCTCACAGCTCTCTGTAGATGCAGATAAACTGTCAAACTGCATTTACAAGACTCCAAGGGCTATGTTTGTGACACGCGTCGCCTTTCATCACGTCACAATTGTAAACCAAAGTAAACGGCTAACATCATGCTGAAGTGGCCTCTGATTATCTTCGGGTGGCCCAGCCAAAGACTTAATCCCTATACACATTGATGGCAAGACCAGACGATGGCACTTAACAGATGCTTGAAGACATCTGCCAGGAAGAAGAATAAACAGCCTTTATTGAGACATACAAGGCCCGAGCTGCAACGTGTTGAAACAACGTTCAGAATACCTTTTTTTTTTTATAGTGTAGACTGTTTTGATCAGATTTCTATTAAAGAGATATTTTCATATTTTCTCCTTCTTTCAGGCTGACGGTAGAGGAGCATGTGTGGTTTTATGGCTGTATGAAGGGTTTGTCTGAAGCAGAGGTGAAGGCGGAGCTGGACACTTTGCTGGAGGATGTCGGCCTCCTGCACAAGCGACACGAACAGACCAAAAACCTTTCAGGTAAAGTTACTAGTTTAACTCCAGTGTGTTGAGACTTTATGAATGAAAAACAACAGGTTTGTTGTTCAGTCAGTTTTCTTTTCAAGCTTGAAATTTTCCATTTGTCAGGCGGCATGCAGAGGAAGCTGTCTGTGGCGATAGCGTTTGTCGGAGGCTCAAAGGTGGTCGTCCTGGATGAACCTACAGCTGGGGTTGACCCGTACTCCCGCAGAGGGATCTGGGACCTGCTGCTCAAATACCGCAAAGGTGCTGTGAACAGTGTTTTCTGATCAGGGTTTGAGGGTGAGAAGAAAGCACATTTTAGCCAGGAGACTAAACGGTCATTTGTTGGTTCTTTGTTTAAAGATAACATTCTTCTTGTTATGTTTAGTGGGAAACATGAAACCAAAAAGCAGACTAGCAGGCAAACTTAATAAACAGTAAAACTAGCCTTTATTTAGGCGAGACATAAAAATCCAACAAGCAGCAGAAACACAAAGGCTATTGATTCAAGTGGGGTGGAAAACACAGGCAGGCAAAGATGTGATTTAAGTGCACACTAGGGTAGTTGATGGCAATGGAAGACACCAGGGAACACATCTGAAACTAATCAGGGGAAAACAAGACAAAAGAACTAAAACTAAGTACAATGCACACAGGACAGGACAAATAAAACGGGAAGTAATTGAGCAAAGGAACCTTGATCCACATCTCTGTAAAGCCTGGATATGCTTGTCTTTCTTTCGAGATCTTTATTCTGAGACTTATAAGAAAATAAATCCCACTAACGTGCTCTCTTTCCCCCTCAGACCGGACCATCATCCTGTCCACCCACTACATGGACGAGGCAGAGTTGTTAGGTGACCGGATCGCCATCATCTCTCAGGGGAAGCTGTGCTGCTGTGGCTCACCGCTCTTCCTTAAATCCCAGCTGGGGTCTGGCTACTACCTCACTGTGGTGAAGAGGGAAGGACTGGACACCAGCACTCCCAGTAATTTCAGTATTTCCACCAGTACCAGCTCCAACAAGCTCCCTCCTCTCATCAAGGTTTGTTTTCATTTATATTCATCATAAAAATGAAAGCAAATTTAAAGTTTTAATTCTTTATCTATTACCTTGCTGTTATATAGTTTTTATAATTTGCACATAAGTTTAAAGAAAGCACAGAAATGTGGAGTACTGAAAGAACCGTTCTCTGCTCTATGTTTCAGGACAGCGACTCGTCACTGAGTGAAGACACCGGGCTGGGAAGTGAGGATAGCAGCTCATGTGAGTGTAAACTACATTAATTGATCATTAGCAAGGTTGAGCACCAATGTAAAAGCAGACGTTTTGGTGGTTTGTTGGTCTGGAGCAAAGAAACTGCAATTATCATTTGCAGATGAGACTGAAACAAAAATATTAGCGCCACATTTGCGAAAACAAAGCACAACATTTCAGTACAAACACCTCATATCAACTGTCAGCACAGTGGTGGAGGGGTGATGATTTGAGCTTATTTTGAAGCCACGGGATGTGGCCATCACACCAAAAGCTTGGTCAAAACAAGAAAATGATCTCAGGACAACAGAACAGCTGAAAAACTGAAGAATCGAGGCTTTGCACTCGCCAAGTCCAGACCTCAACCTGATTGAAATGCTGTGACCTGTGCATAAATGAATGCACACAAATATCAATGAACTAAAGCAATTTTGTAATAAAAGTGGGTTTAAAATTCACCCACAACAATTTGAGAGACTGATAAAGTCTTATAGGAAATGGTTATTTCCATTTCTTGCTGTTAAGCTGGTTCTACAAACTATTTAGTCGTGGGCTGTGTCCGTGGACTTCCTCCTGTTTTGCATTAAACCTCTGAAGTTGCATTTTGTCGGGTTTATGTGTAGCTTTAAATATGTAGCTTACAATAGGAGAGACTGAAAATGTTGAGTACATGTTTGAAAACATCTTTAGAAGCAATTTAAAATCACATTCATCATCATCTTCATGGCAGATTTGGCAGCTTTGCTGTCGCTGGTTCAACACCACATCCCTGGCGCCAGACTGGTGCAGGAGTCTAGACGTGAGGCGGTGATCAACCTGCCACAGACGGCCGCCAAAGACAGCAGCCTGGCCATCCTACTGATCGCACTGGACCAGAGACTGACTGAACTGGGAATCAGCAGCTACGGGCTGTCAGACAGCACGCTGGAGGAGGTGAGACAATGTTACAGTTACATTTCCCAGTTACATCACTGGAAAATATGAAACTAGGTCAGTGAGTGCTTGGTTGTGATAAAACTAGTATAAAAATCTCCTATTACACAGTAATCGATATAGTGAATGCACGGTCCACAAGGGTGACGTAAAAGTAAACTGATTGAATGGCGTATTATCCGTCTCTTCAGGAAGGCTGGATATTTGTGGAGCTGCCAGTAACAGGCTTAATATTAGCCTTCGATTAGCACTGATAGCAGATTTGTGGAGCCTGATAAGTCACATTTGCATGATTTACCTTCTCACTCTCTGCTCCTTTGCAAGGTTTCTGGATGCTCCCTTCACTGCCACCTGCTGTCTGCAGCTTACACCGTTAAGGAAATGCCTCAGTTTGAACTTAAAATTGCTTTGGCTGAGTTTTTATAAGAAACTCCTGCAACAGAGTGGAGTATCAAATGTCCTTTAACCCTTGTATGGTGTTCGGGTCTGTGAGACCCGTGTTCAGTTTTTTTCAAAAGAAAAATTAAACAATTAATTATTTTTTCACGTGTAAATGTGTTGTGTCTTTCCACTCACTCCACTTGATTATAACTGATTTATTTATAACATTTTATATAAAAGAAAAACGAGAAGCACATTAATTCATAAATGTGATCTAACAAAGGTAAAGGGAAAAAATTAACCATGTTTGCTGTTCATATGTCTTGTAATTGGGATGAAGTAAACATCTGTTGAGTAATTTAACATAAAATTGTTTGATAGTGTTAATTTGGAAAGCCAAAACTCTAGCGGGTCCACCAGACCCATGAACACTGGCTGAGTAACAAAAATACGAACACCACACAAGGGTTAAGACATTGTAGATTTCCACTGTTTCCACAAATAAAACGTTGTGGGGTTTATTTATTGTTTCTTTGTTTTCGTTTTCACACTCTTTGAAAGAGTGCCTTATTGTGCATGTACGGAGGATTTAAATTTAAAGTATTTTCCAGATCTTTCTGCGGGTGGCCGAGGAGACAGGTGTGGACACTGAAGCAGAGGTGCAGCCTGAATCACCCCACAGCCAGCAGCCGTCAGGACAGGGAACTGATGGCCATCCTCTAGATGAAGCAGAAACAGGTGTGTGTGTGTGTATACGCACACAATCACACACATATCACATATCATGCACATGTAAGTGTTCTGTTTCCCCTTGTGACTGTTTGTTTCCAAAATGCTGCCAGGAAGGAAAAAGCCTCATAGAAAAGGTACTCTCAGCTCGCAATTGGCTGAAAATAATTATTAGATGAGATTCATTTTTTTCAGTAGAATTTAAGTGAAATGCAAAAAAAGTAGACGTAAATTATGACATTTCAGTTTTTTTCTCTGGTTTATTTGGATGTGTCTAGGTCCAAGTATTTATCAGTTAAATGTACATTAACAGTCCAGGTTCTCACATTGTGTTTTTCTTGTCAGCAGAACCTCAGGAGACAGACCTGCTGAATGGCGATGGCCACGGTGGGGTGCCTGCAACTGGCTGGTGGCTGACATGGCAGCAGCTGAGAGCGCTCTTCATCAAACGCTGGCTTTACGCTCGGAGGAGCCGTCGGGGAATCTTTGCCCAGGTTAGACTATCTGTCAGCAGCTGACTAAAATATCCACCCACTTCTACCGCTATGCCTTTTTCTTTGAAATTAGCTGCTTGTCATTAGCTACATGTTGCAGAATGATAGTTATTCTGAAACATAGACGGATATCTTTAAGGACGTCTCGATTTGTGCCTCAGATCGTTCTCCCTGCTGTATTTGTGCTGATCGCCCTGCTCTTCAGCCTTATTGTTCCTCCTTTTGGGAAGTACCCTGCCCTGCAGTTGCATCCCTGGATGTACGGCGAGCAGTACACCTTCTTCAGGTACCCCACATTGAGTCGTAACTGCCTACAAAAGCTCCCTCGGCATTTTGTTTCTGTTATTGAGCATATTATTGAGGAATTCTTTCATCTGTGTTTTTATATTCACAGCAACGATGATCCTGGAAACCCAGCCATGGAGAATCTGCTTGAAGCTCTCCTTGACCAGCCTGGATTTGGTACCAAGTGCATGGAAAAGGAGGACAACATGACGTAAGATCATCCCATTGAACTGGTTTCAGTGGTATTTATGGAGGCAGTAGTAAAGATAGAAGGACTTGTGGTGCTGAGACATCATGATGTTAAATACAGTGTATTAGGCACCAGAAAATATTTATTTTCCTTACACAGATATTACTGCTGTGGCTAAAATGTATGCACGTTTTCCTCAGGTTTTCAGAAAGTGTCGGTTTTAGTTTGGTTACAGAGTGGTTAGACAATATAAAACCTCCAGTGGCATTCAGCTGAAATTGCATCTCTCTATAAGTAAACATATAGATTTGAGTAAATCTGCGTACTTTTTTTAATATTTTCACTGCACATCGATGACTATGACACCAAAACTGTCTTCTCCCTGCAGGGATCCTCAGTGTGAAGCTGGGCGGGGTGGTTTATTCATGAGGCCACAGTTATCTTACTCTACCTGGGACATGTTCAGCAGAGGCAACTGGAGCAGAGACAGACCCTCACCTGAATGTCAGTGCAGCACAGAAGACGTCTACCGAATGCTCCCCGAGTGTCCTGAGGGTGCTGGAGGGCTTCCGCCTCCACAGGTCAGCGCGGGCTCAATCAGGACTGATTTACTGTAACACAGTGATCAGATCTCTGCACCATCAGAAAATATCACCAGTTAACTCATAACAGAACCAACATTATCTGAATTTTTGTCATGAAATGTTTGTTTTCGTTAAATACTGTAGACTATGTCTGTACTGTACTGGACCCCAGTGCTTTCAACTGACCCATTGCAGTTTTTTATTTTTCAGATTAAAAGGCCGACTGGAGACATCCTGCAAAATCTGACAAGTTATAACATCTCAGATTACCTGGTGAAGACCTACTCTCAAATCCTTAAGAAAAGGTACTTCATTAACTCAACACAATAAAAATATACATATAGCTATTAGGGGTGCAACGATACACAAAATTCACAGTTTGGTTCGGTTCGATACTTTGGTGTCACGGTTCGATATTTTTTTCGATACAAAAAAAAGTTCATGCCTTTTTAATTTGTCATTTATTAAAATTATAAATATATATTTTAACTCAAAAGTACAGTTTTTAAATTTAATGTTGCTGAAACAAAAGTAATTAAAAAATCTGATTGAGGAATCACTCATCTTTGGAAAAGAGAGTTTATTACAGAGAAATGGCTCTTTCCAAAATAAAAGTTATACTATACGCTTCTTCTGGGCTATATTCTCAGCAGCATATTGTAGCGGGTCAGGGCTGTTCGGGGTTCTGTTTGTACAGTTATGTTTTGTTTATGTTGCCATAGTGACGGGTGACGCCCTCTCGCTGCGACGGTGTGTCCTTCCGGGGTCAGAGGGCGCCCTGTGTGTTGTTGTTGCTGTGCGGTTGCCGCGCTGAGCAGTTAGCTAGCGGTAGTGTTCTTCTGCAGATGTCAATAAACGGCTGTGCTCCCTGGCTAGCTCACGGGAAGCAAGACCAAACGACACCTCCGTCTCCTCCTTGTCTAAGCTCGCCACATTGGTGTCAGAAGCGGGATGATGGTGGCACCCCATGTTCTGACCCGAGTGACTTTTCCCCCGCCGGTCGTGACCTGCCGGTGCGCCAAAAGAAGGCACCTGGACATTTGCAAAGTGAAAGCAAAAAACAAGCGCAAAGTCAAACGCGATTTCAATATGTCACATATTGACAGTGGCTCACCGATGCCAATGACATAACTACCCAGCTACATTTCCGAAAGAATGCAAAAGCATTGACATATATTTTTTCTTCCTACAATAGCCCGATGGGCAGGGCAGAGATAGATTTTGGTAGCCCGACTGGAAAAATCGCTAGCCCCGGGACGTCGGGCTAGCGATTTTGCAAGCCCTGTGTTACAGGCATGGCCCTTTAAGGATGAAGCCTGATGGGAAATGTATTCGGGATGTGTGTTAGCGGGACTGCCTGGTGTGTGTGTGTGTGTGTGTGTGTGTGTGTGTGTGTGTGTGTGTGTGTGTGTGTGTGTGTGTGTGTGTGAAGAGAGAGAGCGGAGAAGGGGAAAAAGTAACGGTTAGCTACAGAAGGAAAGAAAATAAATAAAAGGAATATAATAACTCCCTCGACAGCCAGAGTTGTGTCGGCGATGCTCGCTGTGAGTAAACTGTTTCAGCCCACTGTACGCGGTGTTCGTGCCTTAGAGAAGAAATAAAGTTCGGTGAAGCAGTTTCCTACGCCTCCTTCGATCTTTTTGCTAGCGGAGTTGACCTGTATAGTAAGCTGTTGCCGGCTACGAGTCAGTTACGGAACCTTCAAGTAACTGCCAGAGGTTTCCTTACTACGGTTCGGGGCCGCGGATCTGGCGCGGTAACACCTGTATCTGATTGAGGAATCACTCATCTTTGGAAAAGAGTTTATTACAGAGAAATGGCTCTTTCCAAAATAAAAGTTATACTATACGCTTCTTCTGGGCTATATTCTCAGCAGCATATTGTAGCGGGTCAGGGCTGTTTGGGGTTCTGTTTGTACGTTATGTTTTGTTTATGTTGCCATAGTGACGGGTGACGCCCTCTCGCTGCGACGGTGTGTCCTTCCGGGGTCAGAGGGCGCCCTGTGTGTTGTTGTTGCTGTGCGGTTGCCGCGCTGAGCAGTTAGCTAGCGGCAGTGTTCTTCTGCAGATGTCAATAAACGGCTGTGCTCCCTGGCTAGCTCACGGGAAGCAAGACCAAACGACACCTCCGTCTCCTCTTGTCTGAGCTCGCCACATTGGTGTCAGAAGTGGGATGATGGTGGCAGCCCATGTTCTGACCCGAGTGACTTTTCCCCCGCCGGTCGTGACCGGCCGGTGCGCCAAAAGAATTCACCTGGACATTTGCAGGACTTTGTGTGGGGCAATGGGGTCGTCGGGGACGACTGACCCCTTAGGTGGGGGCTATGTAGCGGGTCAGGGCTGTTCGGGGTTCTGTTTGTATAGTTATGTTTTGCTTATGTTGCCATAGTGACGGGTGACGCCCTCTCGCTGCGACGGTGTGTCCTTCCGGGGTCAGAGGGCGCCCTGTGTGGTGTTGTTGCTGTGCGGTTGCCGCGCTGAGCAGTTAGCTAGCGGTAGTGTTCTTCTGCAGATGTCAATAAACGGCTGTGCTCCCTGGCTAGCTCACGGGAAGCAAGACCAAACGACACCTCCGTCTCCTCTTGTCTGAGCTCGCCACAATATTAAACATATCAGGTCCCCATAAGGAGAATCATGTGCTAACGGCTGTCTAAATGACCCGGGTAAAGTTTGTAGCATGCATGCTTGTTGTTTTTGTCTGCTAACACTTGTCTTTGCACTAGGATGATGTCAGCGTAAATGTGCAGTCATATTCGTTGTGTTCCCACTAGTGCTGTCAGCGTTAATCTCGTTGAAATGACGATAACGCCACAACACGGCAAATCTCCGTTAACGAGCTACCCCTGCGTGGGGCTAGACGGCTAACACGTTAACGAGCTAACTGCGCGCTAACACACTAGTTCCCACCCATGTAATTGAGCATTGCGTGGCACATCCAACATACTGTTTTACTTTAGTCCATGACACGCTTACCTTCAGGGTCATACCTCACATGAAAACCAAAATAATTCCAAACGCCAGATCTGAATGAGGGTGGGGGAGGTTCAATTTGCCATGTTGCAAGGAGAGCTTAACTTCTGTCTCGCTAGCTTGCCCTGCGCTCTTCCTTCTGATGATGCTGTCTGTGTTGAGCGCTCAGTGGATCTGCGCTCGACAGTGCAGCCTAGGCGGAGTAGTCGAACGCAGATTCACTGAGCGCTCAACACAGACAGCATCATCAGAAGGAAAGTTGATAAAATAAATTGCAAATTTTGTATTGTTCGATACATATGCGTACCGAACCGAAAGCACTGTATCGAACGGTTCAATATCAATACGAGTATCGTTGCACCCCTAATAGCTATCATTAATTTTGATCCCAATTGACCGAACACTTCACAGTATTCATAAATGTCTTTATAAACTTTGACTGATTTGCATTTTTCCATCATGAATATAACTCTGTGATCGCTTCTCTCTCTCTCTCTCTGCCTTTAATAGCCTAAAAACCAAGAAGTGGGTGAATGAATTCAGGTAAGCTGTTAAATTACACTAATATACAAAATATCTGCTCTATTTAACTGTGATATTTCTTTAAATGCTTTGAACTGTTTTAAATGAACTCGGTTGAACCACCTTTGTATTATTTCTAAAATGTATCACAGATACGGAGGCTTCTCCCTCGGAGGTAGAGCTGTATCTCAAACCCAATATCTCCAAGACTCGGTCATGGCCATCAGGACTCGTTTCCGAGTCCCACAGGTACAGAGAGCCTTAAGATGAGTGCTTTAATAAGACTAATTTTTTTTTCTACCTTTACAGAGAGAAAAGCAGGGAAAATGGAAGTAAAATATTTAAAAGGGCTGGAAGTTCTACTGCTGGTGCCAGGAAAAGCTAGTCCTGACCAGAGCACCGGCTAATAACAATAAAAAGCTTCACCCACCATCCCCCACACCACATGATTCCCCATTAAAGCCGTCAACACTGAGAGTCTGCTTTTTGCTTCATCACAGAACAGTTCACTGGGAAACCTGCTGCACAGACTCCCAGAGGTCTTAGGAGGGCTGAACAGTGAAAACAATGTGAAGGTAAATGAGCGTCTTTTTATCTGTCTTTGTGTCTTCTGTTTGTTTTTCCCCAGACTTTAAAGAAAGCGATGTAGGTGATGCGTCCAGATATTTGTGTCTGCTCAAACGCTCTCTTTTCTGTGCTCAGGTGTGGTACAACAACAAAGGCTGGCACGCCATGGTGTCATTTGTCAATGTGATGAACAACGGCCTGCTGAGAGCGAGTCTGCCGCCAGGTCCTGAGAGGAGGAAGCACGGCATCACTGCCTACAATCACCCACTCAACCTCACCAAGGAGCAGCTCACTGAAGTAGCCATGTTAGTTCACTGCTGTGGAGAGTTCAAGTTCACCAGTTTGGCTCTTGTGCTCGTTGTATTAGTTCTGTTTATGTGAGGGGGAAGATTAGAGTGGATTTAAACTCTGCACTGTTGTAAAAAAATATTTTATTTTTTTTCTTTTAAAATAAAGAGGTCCACAGTCCTCTGATGTGTTTTTCTCTGCTTTCTCCTTCAGGATGACTACATCGGTGGATGTCCTGGTTTCCATCTGTGTGATCTTTGCCATGTCCTTCGTGCCGGCCAGTTTCGTCCTTTTTCTGATCGAGGAGCGAGTCAGCAAAGCTAAACACCTGCAGTTTGTCAGCGGGGTCAAACCGATTCTCTACTGGCTGGCCAACTTTACCTGGGACATGGTCAGTACAGCTCGAGATAGAAGAAGTTAACTGTCCTCACTCAGACAGATTTGTATGCATCAGTGTAAGTCAGGAAGTTTCATCAATCCATTTACTACTGTAAAGGGTACTGTCACTGTAAAGACCATTACACACAGCATTGAGCAATAATGAGCTGGTCCTGATGTTTCTGAACAAGACAAGGAAGAAACTGAGATTTCACGGTTTGATCCAGGAGTTGCAGCTGTATCACGGTGCTTTCGCACACATTTCAGGATGTCGGTGGGACAGTTTGAGCTCTCGTTGGCTTCCACATCTGAGGAAGCAGAGACATAAGTTCAGAGACCTGATTGACCTGGAGAAGCGTCTAGCTGTGTGTCTGAAGTAAAATAGTATTATTTTACTGTTTGTGGATCCAATACATGTTTTGAGCTACGAGCGCTCTTGTTGTCAAATGCAGTGGTCAGATTGATCAATGCTGTTTATTCAGACCCAAAGAAATCAGAAAATTCAAGCTCAGTATGAAAAAATAAATGTCCAGGGAAATTACTGAGCATGAATAGTTGCATTGAGAATCGTCCCAGAAACATTTTTAACACGAAATATTTGTACAGATTTTACATGTCAGGTGTGTAAAGGCCTTTAGACTATCATCACATACTTGACTAGATAAAAATCCAGGCTCAGGATAGTTTTCCCTTTTTTCTTTGTTTCCAGTTAAACTACACCATTCCTGCTATCATGGTGGTGCTGATTTTCATCAGTTTCCAGCAGCAGTCATACGTTTCTGAGACCAACCTGCCCGCTCTTATCCTGCTCCTCCTGTTCTACGGGTGGTCCATAACCCCTCTTATGTACCCAGCATCCTTTGTGTTCACTGTCCCAAGCACAGCTTATGTATTTTTGACCTCCATCAACCTCTTCATTGGAATCAACGGCAGCATCGCCACCTTCGTCCTGGAGCTGTTTGTAGATGAGGTAAATTTTACGCAGGCGTGAAGTTCAATTACTTCTTCACCTGTGTTCTAGGAATAAGTAAGGCATAAATATATGTAAATAACAGTAACTATGCTTTAACCCTCTTGTTTTACATTTTCTTAACTAAGGAAATGTTCCTTAAAATATTTCTCTGCAGTAGAAACATAATTTTGTTTAATGCACCTTTAACTAATACATCATATGTGAATGATTTTGTCTTTCCAGTATCTGAACGAGGTGAACAGAATCCTGAAGAAGGTGTTTTTAATCTTCCCTCATTTTTGTTTGGGACGAGGACTTATCGACATGGCCAAAAACCAGGCCATGGTGGATGCGTTCAAAAGACTGGGTACATACTAGTCAGCCTCAAGAGTTATTTGCTCTTACAAAGACTAAATATAGATGTAATGTCTCTCCTCCAGGTACCAAACCAAGCCTGGACCCCCTTCAGTGGGACTTTGTAGGAAAGAACCTTTTTGCAATGGCAGTAGAAGGTGTCGTCTTCTTCATCTTTACCATACTCCTTCAGTACAAATTCTTCATCCGCTACAGGTAAAAAAAATAAATAAATAAATCTATTTTTAACGTTCTCTGCACTCGTTTCTCAGGTTGTTTCCCTTTTCCTTCCTCTTATTGCTGCCGTGCAAGTGTGTCAGTTTAATGGATAGAAATTCTAAAATCAAATAAAAGTGGGATCTGTGAGTTGGTTGCTTGTGTGTTTGTTCAGGCCTTGGTGGACTAAGCCTGAGTTGCCTCCTCTTGGTCCAGAGGATGAGGATGTTGCGAGAGAGCGAGAGAGGGTCAAAAGTGGGAAAGCACACTCAGACATCCTCACCATGATCGACCTGAGCAAGGTACAACGTGCAGGAAATGTAAACGCTGAACTTGTTTAGGTCACTAATTAACTCTACTGCAGCTAAATGTTTCTCATTCGAGAGACTCTCACTGATGAGCTGTCCTCCTCCTACACTGACACAGAGTGGTGAATTTCAGCTTAAAAGTGTAACAAATAAGCTTCTTGTTGTTCAGGTTTATAAAGCCGGCAGAAAGCCAGCCGTAGACCGTCTTTGCCTCGGGATTCCTCGCAGCGAGGTGAGGGATCTGCGCACCAGTGATTGTGAAGACACACACCCCCTTTGGCTGTCAGCTCTGTGTTCTTTATCCATGTAGTTACAGCCACATTATCACAGGGACTGTTTTATGATATTGTAAATGCAACTTGAGGTACTGCTTTTCACCACTGTAACTGCTATTTATACTTTCACATGTAGTCAGAATCAGAAAGGGTTTTATTGCCAAATGTTGAGCAGATTTACAACATTAGGAAATTGCTGCGGTGCTTCAGTGCAAACAAACTGTCATAAATTACGCTTAAATAGACATGAAAATAAAAATAAGAATAAGAATTAAAAGTGCTAAGTAGATAGATATATACATGAGTGCAGGTGGTGATCAGTGCCAAACATGGAATGATGCAGTGAACAGTGTAGTGCTGCAGTATCTAAAAATACCATCGTTACTAGCAATGGACCTACTTTTTCTATAGTTGCTTCTGCTAGTAAAAGCTTCTGTTATCTTATGACTTAATAACTGAGCTGTGTGTATATAAATAGAGATGTTTGTAGCATACTGCTCTTATGTCTCTGCCGTCCAGTGTTTTGGGCTGCTTGGGGTCAACGGAGCTGGGAAGACGTCAACATTTCGGATGCTAACTGGAGATACACCTGTCACTCATGGAGAGGCTTTCCTCAGCCAGCACAGGTACAAAGCGTGTCTGCTGCAGTGACTTCAGCCCCTACAGAACTACTATTGTACCAAACCACAGATATTGCATCAGCTATTTCTCTGCTCTCAGTGTGCTGACAGAAATGGAGCGGGTCCACCAGCTGATGGGTTACTGCCCACAGTTCGATGCCATCAGCGACCTGCTCACAGGTCGGGAACATCTGGAGCTGTACGCCCGCCTGCGGGGGGTGCCAGAGGAGTTCGTCTCTAAGGTGGTGTAAAATTCCCAAGCTAAAGTTTTATGAAGGAAGATATGCTGAAGAGTTGGTGTTTTTATTTAGCTAAATATGTGGCCATTGTAAAAATCTAGGTTTTGTCTTCTTTAAATGTTATTTCAAGAGGTGAAGTATCAAGTTTGGCTACAGTCAGCAGTTTCTCTGCTGTTCTCTAGGTGGCACAGTGGGGTGTGAAGAAGCTGGGGCTTACTCAGTATGCCGATCAGGAGGCTGGAGGCTACAGCGGGGGCAACAAGAGGAAGCTCTCCACAGCCATCTCCCTCATCGGGTCTCCACCTGTCATATTCCTGGTGATGATTCAGCTTAATAGAAAAGATGATGCAGTTATTATTGAATGACCTTCATCCTTAAAATATTCCTAACTTATATCTCACTCCGTATCTCCTCTATGCTCCCCCACCACCTTTTGTCAGGATGAGCCTACCACTGGCATGGACCCAAAAGCCAAAAGATTTTTGTGGAACTGCATTCTCAGTGTCACCAAAGAGGGAAGAGCTGTAGTGCTAACCTCACACAGGTACCAGTCAGTTCAGCTTTATTTCATTCCCGATGGAGTTTTGTATTGTAAAGGCAAAATATTTACTGCCGTCTCTAAATGTTTGTATTGTCAGCATGGAGGAGTGCGAGGCACTTTGCACCAGGATGGCCATCATGGTCAACGGCAGGTTTCGGTGTCTTGGGTCTGTGCAGCACCTGAAGAACAGGTAAGCAAACGCTAGTGCTGTGCGATACAGCAAATATAGGCATACGATCCGATACCAGCTAAACAATATCCACTTACCTCTACGAGCCGCTGCACTTCTCCCCGATTTAATGTCTGGTGTGTTGTCTACATTAGACAGGCTGAAAGTGCATCCTGTAGTGTTTTGCATTTCACCCCCAGTTCTGACTTAATACTGAAAAAAAAAAAAAAAAAAAAGTACTGAAAATAGCCTTGACCCTTTCAAAACAGAATGTGAACAAATTCGTGAAGAGGTCAGGATCAGAGAAGTTTATCTTCTCATGTAACAGTCGTGAATCACGTGCTTCGTTCCTTTCCGTCTTTCAGGTTTGGTGATGGATACACCATCATCCTTCGTTTGGCAGACACCAAATCGGACCCCGACTCGTGTCCCGTCAGCACCTACATGAAGGAGTGTTTTCCTAGTATTGAGCTGAAGGAGCGGCACCAGAATGTGCTGCAGTACCAGCTACCTTCGCACGCCTGCTGCCTCGCTCGAGTCTTCGACGTGCTGGCAAACAACTACGAGGAGCTGGGCATCGTTGATTTCTCCATTTCACAGACCACGCTGGACCAGGTGAGGGCTGTGATGAAGGTTTAAAACCTCTTTAGTGTTTTGGAAAATGACTATTTCTGCAAAATGGGTGGTGTAAGTCTCATGGCCTATGATCCCGTGTAAGTGGAGCCAAGTGATTCTTTCTTAGTGATTTTCTCCACATGTGGCGCTGCGATACCCGATCTGCCAAATCCCACTTTAAAGCTTGGTCATAATTAAACAAGACTTGGGTCAGTAAAGAAAGAATAAGTCTCAGTGATACTAAAGCCCCTTACCTTTTGTAGGTGTTTGTCAACTTTGCCAAGGATCAGACTGATGACGACTGCCTCACAGATGTGGTCGTCAGTAACGGGACAGCACAGCCAAACGCACCCGAGCACAGAGTTAATCCTCCCGTCAATAAACCACAACCACCAATCGTTCCTCCTCAACCAAGCAAAAGTCCACACCTGCCTGGGAAATCATCTGACAGCAAGTCAAAGGCGGGTAAGCCGAAAAAAGAAAAATCTAGCAAAGGCAAATCTGGCTCTGTGGCAATGCGCGCACTACCACATCCAGAGGAAATGGCCCGGGAGGTGGCTACGGTGAGCCGCAGGGCCAGCACTGAATCAGACGGCAGTAACAGCGGTCTTCAGGGAGAATCAGGCAAATCTCGTGGGTCGAAACGCAGAGCAGAGAGTTCCAGCAAAGATCCCTCGGTTCTCTTTATAGTCGGCGGCAACTCAGAGGAGAGCACGCTATGAAGCGGACTGGCACTAAACGAGCGGACCAAAGACAAACAAAAGCTTCATCTTCCCCTCTGTATGTCATTTGAATGCTGCAAAGTCTTCACAGGGACATGAAAAAATGAGCACTTTAAAGTCCATCAGTAAGAAAACGCCAGTGGACAAGTGGACTGAAATGTTACTGTCTGAGAAAAACAGAGTAGAAGCTTTAAAAGAAACAACCGAAGGTCCTTTGTGGTAATGACTTCGGTGCCTTGCTCAGCTCTTTCATCTGTAACTCTTTACCCTCCACAGCGAGTAAAATAAGTACAGAAAGCATCAGTTTTCTGAGTAAATATATTTCTAAAGGTGCTGCTGAAATCCTCACCAGATGACAGTAAAACTATACCATATCAAACAATAGATGTCCACAAATTATGTTTTGTGTTATAATGAGAAATTACACAGGGAAAAAGTGCTGAACACAGTTACTGAAATTGATTTAATACTTTGTTTAAAAAAAAAGGATGCATATAGGCCATCATGGATGAGTGCATCCACATTGTACCTGCTGATTTCAGGTCTTCTTGCAGATCTTGGAGAACTCTTCTGATCATCCTTTTCGCTCCTCTGTCTGGAGTCTTGCAAAGAGCCACTGGTTGTGACTGGTTTGTGGTGAAATTATGTCCTTTCCACTTCACGATTATGGCCCCAACAGTGCTCACTGGAACCGTCAGTAGTTTAAAAATTCTTCTGTAACAATCCCATCAGTATGTTTAGCAACAACAAGCATGTGAAGGTCTTGACAGATCTCATTGGTTTTACCCATCATGAGATGTTTCTTGTATGACAGCTTGGTAATGAGACACATTTTATAGGCCATCAGTTAGAACTGAACCAGCTGATATTCATTTGCACTAAGTGGCAAATTACTAATGACTGATTTCAGCTGATGTCATGACTTTTGCCTTTTGCATCTACTTTTTCCCTGTGTCATTTCTCATTATTACACTTAATTTATTATTAACTTGATTTATTATCATCTGTGGTTTGATTTATTTGCATGTGTGGATTGGATGGGTTGTTACTGACATCTGGTGAGGATTTCATGCCGATAGCACCTTTAGAAATAGATTTACTTCAAAAATTGGCGACACGTTCAGAACTTATTTTACCAGCTGTATATGGGTTGATTAGTCTTACACTGTGTTTTCTCTTTCTGTGTCAGTGTCATCACTCCTCATTGGTTTATTTGTCCTGAATGAATGTTATGCAGGGGTCGCTGCTAAACCAGTGAGCAGTGTAGCTCAGGATTCAGTCATTAGACCTATTACAACCTCATCTTTGTTTTACAAAAAGAATTCTTTCAGTCTGAATACTGAAATATTCAGACTGTATGTTTTATGTTAATTCTCAAGGTGGTTTTATAGGTTAGAGGGCATTTGAGTGGCGGGTTGTTTCAGGACTATACAGTATCTCTTTTGAGGAGAGAATTTACCTCTTATTGTTTTGTAAAAAACAACTTTATTATATCTTTTATCTGAATGTTTTTTATTTATCCAAATTTTTATTATGCAGACTAATCTTATTATTTATGAATTGGGGGGGGTTCTTAACTTTGCTTGCTTTTCCTTAAAAGAGCTGGAAACCTCGTGATAAATGAGATACACGGGTGTCACTGTAAACGTTAAATTCATGTCAAACATGCCAAAAATTCCACGTTCAATCAAAGAAGTAATATTTAACAAAACAGAGCAATCAGTGAGACAAAAACATTGCCTTCAGTCAACAACTGTTTTTATTCTGAACTATGTGTTTGTTTCTTTCTAACAAACGACACACTGGCTGCTGAATGTTACCGTACTGTAATGGCATTTTAGATATATATATATATATATATATATAGGATTTCATTCCAAAATGCAACCTGTTTTTAACAATGTGGGGCAGCTGGATGGGTGAGTGATTAGCACACGTGCACTACATGGATAAAAGTAGTGGAGCAGCCAAGGAAACCAAAGCCATGTTTGGAGTTTGACCATCTGTCATTCTCAAACACTTCCTCCACTTACAGCTGATTGTGGGATATCTATGAGAGAAGAAATGTCACAAACTGCGGCTGTGGCGTCCTGTTACTGCACCAAGCTCAATTTCAGTGAGCTCTCTCCAACAGCATATTCTTTCGGGAATCTTTGTAAAGACAGACGGCATGCTAGCTGCTTTAATTCAACAGTACAGACTTACTCCCAATACTTTTGTCCATGTAGTGTAACCTTAAAGGCTTCTACAGCTGCGTGCTGTAATTTCCCAGCTCCCTCTCTTATATTTCCTGTCTAACTCTGGAAAAAAGGCAGAAAATGTTTAATAAAAGATCAACAATTATACTAAAATGCCCTGAAATACTGCAGAACTGAAACTGTAAGCTGGATGTCTCATTTTGGAATGAATATGCTGTTCTACTTGAATATCAGCTGTAAGATGTACGTTATTTCCTTGAAGTATGGTAGCTTAAAAGAATGTCTGGTGTTCTGAAAAAATTAAAAATATCTGCAAGTTATGTGTGGTTGTTGAGTCACTGCGGCGTCTGAGCAGTCAGGTGGTTTGGCTGCACCATCCTGAGGAAGATGAGAGGCGCTTTGGGTGCAGGATGAAGTGGAGGAAGGCTCATCTGTCTGTTTACCCTGCAGGCACCAGGTGATCTGTCTTTTCCAGCTCGTCTGTTTTAAAGGAGAAAAAAATGTAGAATCAAATTTTACCGTTTATTTGGTGTAGATATTTATGTGTACACACACGAAACCTGCATAAAACTTGCTCTTGTGATAATATTTGTTCAGTTCAGCTTGGAGTATTAACACTAAATTTAACTAACTGACATGATTTTATGTGTCACTGACTGTCAACAGCTCCTGTGGATTACGTACTACTGAAGTCAATAAAAAAAATAATTTTCTTAAAGAAATAATCGACACAAATAAATATCAGCATTTAGAAGACATCATACTTCTTGGGGTAAATAAAGTATATTTAAAAAAAATTAAGGGAATGCTCGATCATCACAGTGTGACACAGAATCAGTTAAACTTCAGGGATACCAGTGTGTCCAGTTAGGAAGCAGAAACCACTGTGAATCCTCCTGGTTTGGTACAAATGAAAGCAACTCCATGAGGATGCCGTGACCTCCTGATGTCCTTCAGCGGGACCTGAAGGAACATCATCCAGCAGTCCCGGGTTTACAGTGGGTCAGTAATGGCCTGAGCAGGCATATCGTTGATGAAGGCCAGTCAAGCTGCAGGGTGCTAGACTGTGAGAACAGGACATCAGGGCCCCGTGGACTGCATTTCTGGCAGTTTGATGAAAAATCTGCCCGTGAACAGCCCACTGGAGGTCATTCTGTGGGGCTGTGGCAGTGCTGTCCCACTTCAGACAATAGTCTGCCCTTCTACTGCCCTGTCCAGCTCTCCTTGTGCGAAGGCCCATCTCCTGGTATTTCCTTCAGTCTTGAAACTGTATTGAGAGAGACAGCAAAACCTCTGACCACATCTTGAAGGAGTTTGACTACATGTGTAGGTACTGTCTCATGCTACCACTAGTGACAAGGACATGAAATTATAAAGTAGAGGAAAAACTAGAGAAAATCCCCTACAAACACATCCCCTTATTGTCTTATTGTTTCTGCTATCTAACTGGACAGACTGCTGTCCCTGAAGATTAATGGAAACTGTAACATCCATCAAACGTACACGCTGCCCCGCTTCCCATCCTGCTGCCCGACACTGCTCTGATCTGTAAAGGCCACGAGGAGCTGATCAGTCCGGTCTTGTCTCCATAGTCCTTCCTCGGCCCCTCTCCTCTTCTTCCTCAGTCTGTATGTGACAGTTTGCAGCAGTGCATTCAGGCTGGACAAGGTGATGTCAGGAAGCTGAACCTCAGCCAATCTCTGCACAGAAAAGAACAAACTCAAAATATGGGACAATCTCTGAAGCTGTGGGGCGGGAGGGACAAAGGATAAAAATGCTGTGCAGTCCCATATAAAGACAGGCATATGCTCATGCTAAATAAGCCCTGACTGGAAGCCTACATTTCCCACAATCCAATCTTTAAGCTGCCAACTTCTTTTAGACATTGTCCCAGCTTGCTACATGCTGCGTTTCTTTTCTGATGCTCAACATCTACTATTTCTACAGGCTCTGAGGTGCTCCCCCTCAACCCTTCACCTGTGCTAAATCAGTAGACTGCCTCTTTAATGTTTAATACACTTCCATCAAGGACAGGAACCACTATGTTCAGAAAATGTCCCAGTGAATGGATCTGAAACTAACTCACACTCTTGGAGAACAGGGGATTGTCTATCCAGGGCCTGATGTCTGAAGCCTGCGCTGTAACTGCTCCACTGCCTCCAAAGCCTTCTGCTCCAAGCTTTGCAGAGCTGGTTGTTGCTTGTTGATGCACAGTGATGGCAGGCAGAGGAGTGAGACAGCCTGAGCTCTGATCAAATGGTTTTGGTTCGCTTATAGGCGGCGGCAGAAATGGAGAAGTCAGTGAGAGTCTTGCTTTGGTTGTTCTCTCTGAGGTTAATCCTGACTGGAGGTCAATTGCGTTTTGTTTCTGTTCCACTAGTTTGCTGACAGATGGGTCTCTGCTGCTGGTTTCTGTTTCCTGTCGACTCATGGAGGTGTTGCTTTCTTCTTTCTCGTCTTCCTCCTCCTGCTCAGTCTCCTTAGCCAAGGTTAAAACCGGCATTAAGTTGACACAAAGCCTCATTATGTTCCCTGATATCTCACATGTAGTCCCGTCCTTATCTGTGGTGGACCTGCTGTCCGATGTGATCTTCTTTATCCTCTTCTTTGACTTCACTGTGCTCATCCTGGGAAATTGCTTCTTTGCTTCTATATTTAGTGGGAAACCTGGTTCTAGTTTTACTATCACTGTGTTGTTCTCTTTCCCCATCTCACTTAATAAATATACATAAAAACACCTTTGACCACTTCCTATGAAATTATTCAGACATATCCCACAAAACTTTATTGCATAAAAAACTTCCCTCTCTGATCTGTCAGGCTGAACTCCTCTCTCTCCAGCAGCAGTGGGAAATACTGAGAACAATTGGAGGTCTCTGTGGCTGGCCCATTAAATCTGCTGTTATGGTAACGAGCACACAAACTGCTGTCACCTGAACTTTAAGAAGAAAGAAACCAAAGTCAAAGCAGGAATAATGCCTGAGCTCAAAGCTCTCCAACATGGAGGGTTTTACAGATGATGGAGGCGCTTACAGAAATTATGACAGGAATTCTTGTTTGCTGAGGTGGAGCAAAGATCGTCTATGAGAAAGATGCAAAACGACCCACTAAGGAGACGTTTAAAAACAACAACAACATCAAACCATTTTCTTAGAAATAAATCTGAAAGCTTTTTTTCAGCTGCTTTCAAATGTCTTTGTTAAGAATCATATGCACTTAAAATTATAACCTTTAGGTTAAAGTGAATGCTTCAGTTTTAAACAGATACTCACTAGACAATGATAAATTTTGCTTATTTCTACACTCTATTGCATCAACGAATGTTTTAGTAATAGTCAAAAATAAAATGTTTCCAAACAAATTCATGGTCCATGTTTTATCATTCATCCTGAAGTCTTGTGTTATGAAGGATTTGTCCTCCAAATGTATTGTATTCATTTATAGTCATGTGAGACTACAAACTATGGACGGAGTGAGTGCTCTCTGTGTTTTCCTCTCTTTGTTTGTGGAAAAGACAACAGCCTACTGTCAAGCTAGCAGTCAGCAGCTAGCTGCTCACCTGATAATCTGTCCGGTTTTTATATTTCTTGTGTCAACTGTATTGATTTACTTTGTTCTCGATCTGTAAAGATACAGACAGTGGGATCTTTCCGCCTATTTTTTCTGGAATAAGATGGTCGTTTTGACAAATAGCAATGAAGAACAGGATTATATGTGAGTAAAAAAAACAAAAATACGAGTCTGTTTCGTTAGCTGGCTGGCTAGTTATTAGCCGGTAAAATAAGTCATATTAACATAAATAGCTAGGTTTATTTTCAGGAGTCGTTGCTTGTATTAGTTGTATTGCAACGTTTCCTGCACATAAAAATTTCAATACACTCTGTAGTTGGTTTTGGTTATTTAAGAGTTAAAGGGCAATTTTAACACTTGTCCTTGTGAGCCTTTTAGCACCTAACTAGCCTTCCTGTAGCGGAGTCTAAAGGTGAGAGGCGGTTCTAATGTTCAAAATCCTGTTTTAAGCCAGAAATCGCAACACCGACCATAATAACTAATACGCGTTTTTAAGGTTGCATTGAAACATGTTTCGTTAGGTCTTACTTATTAAACTAAGGTTTGGATGCCAGAGGGAGAGAATGGGCGAACCTAAATAGTCCAGGCACAGATTACATCATATTATGTTGCTAATAACCTGCAGAGCTCAGGCTAAAAATGGCATCAGCATGTTGACAACTGAGCTTACAGGAAGAAGCTCCAGCAGAGGCGGTCCACACAGACACCCACTGACCTACATCTGAAGCTGCTGTGGGATGCTCTGCTCTGTTCTGACCCAGTTACACAGAGAAACCAGAGGAGGGAAAAATCTGCAGCTTTCATGGGTGTATTTTCAGTTTTAGTAGGATAAATGTCATCTATATGCTTTCATCTTAGTTATTCCTCAGATAAGGTGATTACATGGCCATCCATGTAAATATGCGTATTTCAATAGATTTTTACTACAGCTGTTATTACATGTCGTTTCAGGGTGAAATTATTATTGTGCACCTGTACCAGGTGTTGTGCAGGAAAGGCTGTAACACAATAAATAAGTAAATAGTCAGTTATATGTGTTTATCCTGCTAAGGGCTTCTGTGAACCGGGCCTGTTACAGGGTACACCTTGCTTTTACTTTCACATCTGAGCATTTGAATAGGTTTAAATAAAGCAGCTTGAGGAACAAGTAAGCTGACTTGATTCCCTTGAAATTCCAACAACTCAATCAGATTTTGAGATTGGAAGCTGGAAATTCTTCTGAAAGATATATCAACTCAAACTCACTAAACTGATCCACTGTGCTCTGTTTTTCCAGCCTGGTAGAGGAGCGTAAATGCACCTCATTGCCTAGCTCTCCTGCCAAGCGAGTGTCACCCACCAAAAAGAAACAGTTCTATATCAACCAAGCCATCCGCAACTCTGACCTCACACCCAGGGCCAAAGGCAAGAAGAGCCTCCGCCGACAGGAGAACAGTAAGCTCTCATTTTACGTAAATTAAAAGAACGGCGTCAGAGACTGCAGGCTGAGCAATGCTGGGAAAGCATTGAAAGGATTACTTTGGGGAAGAGTCTCTGTGTGCAAGTTCAAAATGTTTTATAGGATGTATTTGAGGCTCCCGAGGCTGCTGGGCAACATTTTTACAAAGAATTCTGACGTTAGTGGCTTCAATACCTTAGAGGATGAGAAAAACGTTTACATTAGTTATAAAGTCATAAACCTGTCATTGCTTTGCTCATTTATCTCTCTCTAATCTTCTCCTTTGAAAATTAGCACGCTACCTTGCTAATCTCCTTGAGAAAGATGAGTGCTCCAAAGACGATCTGGAGGTTTGCAGCAACCCAGCCATCCCATCCATCTTCTATGAAGTCTGCACCAATGGAAACTATGTAGAGGTACACAAATTAGTGGCATTTGTTGCAAAAGTGCGAACGGCTTAAGAAAAGATTTATAATTTCACCGTGTCATGTTCTCAAATTTTATGTACTGTGTGCGCAAATATTTACCTGAGAGGTCCCACAGGAAACTGCCGCTCAAAAACCGTGTTTGTGTGTCCAAAGAAATGTAAACTGTGTGGTTTGGCTTGTGCGAGGTCTCACAGGGCACAGGGTTTTGAAGACCACCTAGAAAGATCAGGAACGCTGACTAATGTCATTTCTTGTCTTGTTGTTGTTTTAGCCGTGGAACGACTTCATGAATTGCTCTGGTGAGGAGCAGGAGAGGCTGCTCTCTCTGTTGGAGCTGGAGGAGGCCAAGAAGAAAAACACCAACCAGCTCCTCAAAGACCAGAGGAATGGTAAGTCTCACCCTTTGAGCCTTTAAAGTGAAGCTGTTTGTCTGACTTTGTCGTCTCTCTCTGCAGTAAATCCTGCCTTCACTGCTCAGGACTGCTTCCAGAGAATTGATCGCAGGTTGCGAGCAACTCTGAGGCGGAAACAAATCCCCATGGTGAGTGTCTTCTCTGCTTCAAATCTCTCACTGTTTGGTCAGTGATTGCATCACTCATGTATTTGAAGTCGTTGTCTTTATAGTAAGTAGGGGTGGGCGGTATAAACGGTATATTAATTTGGCCAACGGTAGAGATTTTGACTATACCGCTCTACCGCGATAGCACATTTTGTTGGTGTCAACAAGCTGCGCCTGTTTTGGTCAGTAAGCACAACCAGAATTCATACATATGGCACACTGTCGATTTTTGAGAAAATTAAAGGATTTTAAGTGTGCCCTATAGTGTGTAAAATACGTTATACAGAAGAAAATAATATATCGTGATATATATCATTACCGCACATGCTTCAAATTATACCGTGATATGGATTTTTAGGCCATATCGCCCAGCCCCAATCCGGTTGTTCAGTGATGACGCGACGAATCCTACTTCCGGGCCTAAAGTAGTCTGCGTTTAATATGGCTTTTGTGTTGTTAACATGTTTAATGTTATGTATTTTCTTCTATTTAATCTCAAAAAGCTCCTAAAACAGTCAGTGATCACTGTTGACCTCCCTCGGCTTTTATTACCGCTAATTATTTATTTAAGCTCAGTTTTTAAAACCTTAGGATGTAGCTACAGCCCAGCCCATGCAGCAGTATATGAATGACTAACCTCGTATTGTGGATGGATTATCTCAGTTGTTCTCCTGGCTGAAGTTTGGTCCTTTTACAGCATCCTGCCATGTGATTACATTTGTTCCTGACCACCGAGAAAACTCACGTTAACTTTTATCGAGTGGAAAAAAAGTTAGCTTGTTTATATTATGCTAACATAGCTGTGTCGCTAGCGATCACGTAGCACATCATTATATACCAGCTAGCCAAACTTCAGTAACCCTACAAACGTCACTGCTGTTTAGTTTTCTGTCTTCATTTATGCTGGAAGTGATAACAGAGCTGTACGTTTTAATTTGTTTCCAAAACCCCGCAGTCAGGACATGCTATATTGTATTTAGATAGAAGCTAGCGAGCTAACTCCCTGCTAACTTCTACCTCCGTTAAATGTCATAAATTCCATTTTCATGGATGCCTGGATGTTAAACTCAATTGTTACACCTGGTAGAGCAGAACGCTGATCATTTTATTAAAGATGAAAGACTTTAGACAGTTTTTCAACTCTCAGTAATGCCATAGTGATCGTTTGATATATGGACCTGCAGCGGAGTTTAGACCCAGACACGGCTAGTGATGTCAGACTGAACAACCGGATAGTAAGTTCAACTCATGTTAGTTTTATGTAGAGCCAGTTATCTCTTAACCACCACTGGCAGGTCCTCTTAATAGACCCATCTGCTTGTGGCTTCGTGCTGCAAGAGTTATTTCCTCATTGATTAATCTTCCTATTTTTTTATGTTTTATATAATGTTTGAAATTTGTGAAAAAGAGGATGTTCATTAGCCTTCTGTTGTATGAATGTGCCCAATGAAACACTGAAGAAAATCAGAAATTATAAGATACTCCTAATCATTATCTGGGACAAAGATGATGCGCAGGGACATGAGAGCAGGACTCCCTGAGATCGCCTGCTGAAGTTTAGTATTTTTCCCAAACACAAACTATGAATTTTGTGAGATCTGTGGTTTCTGCTTCTCTCAGGGAACGCTGGAAGTTCTGGAGGAAAACCTTCTGAGCTTCTTCAACGCTCAACCTCACTCAGTTTACACAATCAACCTCAGCAGCAGGTAGAAATCCTCTTCTTTCAGTTGGTGTGTCTGTGCTTCTTCAAAAGCTTTTCATTCACTTTAGTCTTTAATTGGTTAGACTTTGATAATGGACAGTGGAATTACACCTGTGGGAAGTGGTCTGGAGAGCTCAGTGGAATGTCATTTGTCAAGTAAAATCTGAGCAAATTACGACCTAGTGATCCTCAGTGCATTGCTTTGGCACCTCATTAATGTGTTAATTAATCTCATCTCAACAATGCTGCTGTTTGGATTGTTCTGACAAACATGCAGGTTGAAAACATGCAGGTAAACCTGCTGTATTAGATTGCATCAAGTCTTTATCGTCTGTCACCATAGCGACAGGAACAGGAGAAAATAGCTTACAGCCGGTGGTGAATACACAGTCTCCCTTTGTCGAGATGTGCGGGGAAATTTGTACACTACACAAACGTAGTCAGTTTGAATCAAGTGGGTTAATAACTGTCACATTTCTGTTGTTTGTGTTCGTCAATCAGCTTTGAGAGGCTGCTGCTTCACGCCATCTGCCAGTATATGGACCTCGTCTCTGCAAGTGAGTGGCAATAATGCGTTACGCCGACATCATCCTAGTGCAAAGACAAGTGGAAGCAGACAAAAACAACAAGCATGCATGCTACAAACTTTACTCGAGTCATTTAGACAGCCGTTAGCACATGATTCTCCTTATGGGGACCTGATATGTTTAATATTGTGGCGAGCTCAGACAAGGTGGAGACGGAGGTGTCGTTTGGTCTTGCTTCCCGTGAGCTAGCCAGGGAGCACAGCCGTTTATTGACATCTGCAGAAGCACACTGCCGCTAGCTAACTGCTCAGCGCGGCAACCGCACAGCAACAACAACACACAGGGCGCCCTCTGACCCCGGAAGGACACACCGTCGCAGCGAGAGGGCATCACCCGTCACTATGGCAACATACACAAAACATAACTGTACAAACAGAACCCCGAACAGCCCTGACCCGCTACAATATGCTGCTGAGAATATAGCCCAGAAAAAGCGGATAGTATAACTTTTATTTTGGAAAGAGCCATTTCTCTGTAATAAACTCTCTTTTCCAAAGATGAGTGATTCCTCAATCAGATACAGGGCTCGCAAAATCGCTAGCCCGACGTGCCGGGGCTAGCGATTTTTCGTGTGTATGTGTATATATATATATATATATATATATACACACACACACACACACACGTGTATATACGTACGTGTGTGTGTGTGTGTACACACACACTCACACATATATATATATATATATATATATATATATATATATATATATATATATATACACACACACACACACACAAAAGAAATAAATGAAAAATGTAAACATCTATGTTTAGTGAACTTTGCAGTGTTGCTCTGTGGTGCAGCTACGACACCGTAGCAAAGTTTACACACTATGTCTACTTGATCCACGTCTGACTCCACGAACCCATAATGTTTCCACACCACTGAAGTTTTTTTTTTTTTACCTCTCTTTTCAACCAACAGCAGTCACTCTCCTCTCCAAATAACTTCTGCTTAGCTTTCCGAGCTTCCCTCGGGTCCTCTTAATTGTTGTGACGCGTGTTCGAAATGCAGAGAGGTGCGCTCGATTTGCCACACGGAGCAGCGCGAGAGTAAAGCACGAGGGAGGTGCTAATAATCGGCTCAGTCATTTTTAATGATCATTGAAAGCCCAGATCGTAATCGAGATTAAAATTCGATTAATTGAGCAGCCCTAATGCAATGTATTTTTTACAAAAAAACCCCCCAAAACTTACTGGCATGTATCATCTTTTCATCTCATTAAAATTGGAAGATTTTGAGTTGTTATCATTATAAATGCTTCTGTCTTTACATAATCGTACTTATCCAATCCTGGCTGCGCCTGCTAAGCCAGTTTAGTTTGTTTCAATCACATCACAGTGATCAAAATCTATTTCTCGCTTGTTGGGCCTCCAGGCAGCGACTACAATGGCTTACGTCAGACTGAAGTGGTGAACAAGCAAGAAGAGTTCCTGCCTCCTGGACTCCTGCTGTCTGCCTACCTGGAGCAGATGAGTTGAGGACAGGACCACGCCCGTTTCTGGTTCTTCCTGCTGCAGACAGGAGCTCTGAAATGTAGATATGATGTGCAGTCTTCACACGTTGTTTGTAATAACCACCCAGCTCAAATGTCTGCTTCTCTTTCTCTCTGTCAATTTTCCATAAACTAGATCCAAAAACGCAACAGAATCGATCACTGGAGCGTTAGCTAGGTTAGTTCGTGCTTAAAGTTGAATGTTAAACTGTTGGTTGGGTAATATGTAGTGAGTATACAGCTCAGCAAAGCAGGGTCTGAACACAAAGTCGCATCTGAGGCTTACAAACTGATACCTGTTTGAGGTTGGTAACTTGACCTCTCCTGTCACACCGTTACATTTTCTACCCCACGGTGTGTGTACAAGCAGCACAGGAAATCCAGCTGCTGAATTTTACTAACAGTGGACTTAACACTTGACAAAACAGGCACAGTAAATTACAGCAGTAAGTCCTGAAATAGAAAGCATACTGTGTAAGGTCTGTGAGTAGTCTGCAGCGCTGTGTGTGTGAAGGTTTTAGGACCGTTCTTAAATGAAATGCATCACCGCCTGAAACAGTAGCCTGCATGAAGCATGAATTTTAATCTCTTTATTACTCACAAGAAAGAACACCTCTTTCATTGCTACTTGCAAATTATAGTTACTCTCTTTCTATTGTGTGTATTATTTAGAGGCAGATTGAGGCTTTGAGGTGGGTCTGAGAAACCCTTACAGTTCAATCAGAGGCATCTTTTGTGACAGCTGAGTAGCGGCTTTATGAGTTCTGCTTCCAGTGCATGTGTGTGCCATGTGGGCATTAGGTTCAGTTTTCTGCATGTGCAGCAGATCGAGCATAGATGCTGACAGACTGCTGCTGTCACTGCACACTGTCAGTGTTATGTCAGTAATAGCCAACATTTAGGATAAGAAACTATATTATTCTATGTTTTGGTGCATCAACGTACAGAGTGCTCTCTCGGTTTACATGAACACACAGCTTTTAACTGCTAACACAGATTCAATGTATACTGTACCTACAGTAAATGGGGGATAAAACCTGCTGAGCTTTGACTCTCAGGTATGTTAAATCTCAGTATTTGCATCCCTGGAAAATACTTCTGCCTTATGAACACAGTTTCTATGTTTTCTCTGTACAATTTTCTACTTTGTACTGTACTTGGGTTTTGGAAACGTGTATCCAGGTTATTTAAGGAAAAAGAGACTTTATTTCTGTTTTCTTTTTATAATGACGGCAGCAGAGTAACAAAACTTGACCTGTTGGTGCATTTTGTCAACAACCAAAGTGTGCGTGTGAAAATCCAACTTCTCAGGCTTTTGACTTGTCACTCTGAATGTCATGTAGTGCTCATTTCTGTGTACTGTGTAGAGCCCAGCCTGTTTTTGAATAATGTTCACCTCGGGGCCATGTCAAATTTTCCATTACATGTACACATAATTGTGCCAATCATGTTACATTTAATTGACTTGTGCCAACATTTGAATTGAAAATGCCCAAAAAGTTTGAGAGCTTTATACAATAAACTGAAAAATCTTTGTGTATGTGTGCATATTTATAAGTATCGCTGCAACTATTAAATGATTTAAGTTTTTTTTTTCCATTTTCTCATTTTATTATCGTCAGAATGCTGAAAACAAAATCTGTGTGAGTGCTTTAAATAAATGGAAGTTAAAGTGTTCATTCACATTTGTAATATTGACTTAAAATCAGACCTAGTTTTATTCTTGAGATTGTTCTCCTTCTGCTGACCTAACAGCACAGGTATACGCGAAGGCTAACAGCTCTTCTCCAGCATCATTGCTCCAGTTCAACAACCAAATCTGTGTGAGATCAATATCCTTTTTTATCCATGTTTAAACTGAAATATCATCGTGCAACATTATGCCTTTGGACCACTTTTCTAAGGGTAATCATCATAGTATAAAAGTTTTATGTATGTCTTCCTTAATTCCTTCTGGATGAGAAGAGCAATCTTGATGAAACTTTGTATAAAGAAAATTAAATATGTAAATCACATATTAAAAGATTTTATACAAATATATATTTGTACATTTAACAGGTCAGCTGTTCTCCACCACCCCTTTTTCAATCCTGGCCTCTCTAAGAGTTCTCCCTGCACTGACATGAGTAGCACAGGGGGACAAAACCTTGTGGTCTCTCAGCAGCCTTCAAGTTGCAAAAGAGAAAGAACGCAGAAAATCAGTTGCAGTTCCCAAAACTCGGAAGAATTTTCTCAACAAGAATACGTCAACGCATCAGCCAACCCATCCTCCTCTAAAGATGATCTTGAAATATCTAAAGAGACCCTTTTGGGAGATCACTACGAGGTTGAGGGTTTCCTTGGAGAAGGGCGCTTTGGTATTGTAACCAAATGTCGCAATACAAAAACCAACGAAGTTGTTGCTATTAAAGTCAACAAGAGAAACAATGAAATTCTGCAACAGGCAAAAATGGAAATTTTCATCCTGGCGCAGCTACGAGGCTTGGATGCTGATAGATGCAACATTGTTCAATGGAACGACTTTTTTGTTGAAGGTCACCGCATCTGCTTAAATTTTGAACTCCTCGATCAAAGCCTGTGGCAGTACATGCGGGACCGGGGGAACCGGGTTCTCCCAATAGGAGAAATCAGGACAATGTTATTTTGGCTCGCAAATGCTCTGTTCCACCTGGGTTCTTTGGGAATAGTGCATGCTGACCTCAAACCTGGAAACATAATGGTTGTGGACTGCTATGAGTGTCCCATCAAAGTCAAACTTATAGACTTTGGCTTTGCATGTCCCGCATCTACAGTGATTCCTGGTGACTGTGTGGGGACGGTTGGTTATAGAGCACCCGAGGTTATGATTGGTAGTCTATTTAATGAAGCAATAGACATGTGGTCCCTGGGGCTGGTAGCTGTGGAGCTTGCTACAGGGCTTCCTTTCTACCCTGCGAGAAACAATTATGATGTTTTGAAATTCATCATACAGACCCAGGGACAGCCACCAGATCATGTTTTAGACTCTGGCTCATACACTGATAACTAAAGGGAGTGCAGAATTATTAGGCAAGTTGTATTTTTGAGGAATAATTTTATTATTGAACAACAACCATGTTCTCAATGAACCCAAAAAACTCATTAATATCAAAGCTGAATGTTTTTGGAAGTATTTTGTTATTTTCTGTATCACTGTGTTCAGCTTGGACAGGAATTTTATTTTAAGATGGCCAGCTTACAGGTTTCAGTGGGGTATGGAGGTGGAGGTGGATCACTATTTTTATAGGCTGAAACGTGTTAGAGCAGAAGTCATCATTTTAGGTGGGGGAACTTGCACAATCGGTGGCTGACTAAATACTTTTTTGCCCCACTGTATGTACAGTCAGCCTTCATTTCCTTATAGAGCAAGGCTGGAAGACTGAGGCATCGTCCAACTTAATAAGCACAATACTGCTACAAAACACAATACCCTGCATTGCATTTGATCAGCACTAACACCTTTACGGTAATGTTAATATTCACTGACGCTGGTTAAAAAACACAAAACAAAAGAAAGGAACTCTGTTTTTACTGTGTGACATTTGAAAGAAAAGGAATCAGATTCCATTCGTGTTCTTGTTTACGATGACACATCCAGCATTCATCTGCTAATCAAACAATGTCAGCACAACTGAAATTATAGTTTCCGTGTGCAGAGTTCACAGACGTGGGAGCCACCCCTTGTGTCTTCATAATTTGACTTTGACTTCATATTTCATGCCATCTTGGAATTTTTGTACTTAAATTATATTATTATTATTAAATTATATTATTATTAAAGTACAGGGAGTGCAGAATTATTAGGCAAGTTGTATTTTTGAGGAATAATTTTATTATTGAACAACAACCATGTTCTCAATGAACCCAAAAAACTCATTAATATCAAAGCTGAATGTTTTTGGAAGTAGTTTTTAGTTTGTTTTTAGTTTTAGCTGTTTTAGGGGGATATCTGTGTGTGCAGGTGACTATTACTGTGCATAATTATTAGGCAACTTAACAAAAAACAAATATATACCCATTTCAATTATTTATTTTTACCAGTGAAACCAATATAACATCTCCACATTCACAAATATACATTTCTGACATTCAAAAACAAAACAAAAACAAATCAGCGACCAATATAGCCACCTTTCTTTGCAAGGACACTCAAACACCTGCCATCCATGGATTCTGTCAGTGTTTTGATCTGTTCACCATCAACATTGCGTGCAGCAGCAACCACAGCCTCCCAGACACTGTTCAGAGAGGTGTACTGTTTTCCCTCCTTGTAAATCTCACATTTGATGATGGACCACAGGTTCTCAATGGGGTTCAGATCAGGTGAACAAGGTGGCCATGTCATTAGTTTTTCTTCTTTTATACCCTTTCTTGCCAGCCACGCTGTGGAGTATTTGGACGCGTGTGATGGAGCATTGTCCTGCATGAAAATCATGTTTTTCTTGAAGGATGCAGACTTCTTCCTGTACCACTGCTTGAAGAAGGTGTCTTCCAGAAACTGGCAGTAGGACTGGGAGTTGAGCTTGACTCCATCCTCAACCCGAAAAGGCCCCACAAGCTCATCTTTGATGATACCAGCCCAAACCAGTACTCCACCTCCACCTTGCTGGCGTCTGAGTCGGACTGGAGCTCTCTGCCCTTTACCAATCCAGCCACGGGCCCATCCATCTGGCCCATCAAGACTCACTCTCATTTCATCAGTCCTTAAAACCTTAGAAAAACCAGTCTTGAGATATTTCTTGGCCCAGTCTTGACGTTTCAGCTTGTGTGTCTTGTTCAGTGGTGGTCGTCTTTCAGCCTTTCTTACCTTGGCCATGTCTCTGAGTATTGCACACCTTGTGCTTTTGGGCACTCCAGTGATGTTGCAGCTCTGAAATATGGCCAAACTGGTGGCAAGTGGCATCTTGGCAGCTGCACGCTTGACTTTTGCGCCTTGGTTTTTCCACACGCTTCTTGCGACCCTGTTGACTATTTTGAATGAAACGCTTGATTGTTTGATGATCACGCTTCAGAAGCTTTGCAATTTTGAGACTCCTGCATCCCTCTGCAAGATATCTCACTATTTTTGACTTTTCTGAGCCTGTCAAGTCCTTCTTTTGACCCATTTTGCCAAAGGAAAGGAAGTTGCCTAATAATTATGCACATCTGATATAGGGTGTTGATGTCATTAGACCACACCCCTCATTACAGAGATGCACATCACCTAATATGCTTAATTGGTAGTAGGCTTTCGAGCCTATACAGCTTGGAGTAAGACAACATGCATGAAGAGGATGATGTGGACAAAATACTCATTTGCCTAATACTTCTGCACTCCCTGTATTTCATAAAAGAAAACTACAACGGACAGCGCTGGACATTTAAGACCGAAAGACAATTTCAAGATGAGACAAATTATCAGTCCAAGGACACTCGATACATAAGACTTAACTGTCTCGGTGAACTCAAACGACTACTGAACGTTAGCTGTCGGGGAAATATCCAACATTTATCTGTCAGCCTAATCAAACAGATGTTGGCCTTGGATCCAAACCAGTGCATAACACCCTCAGAGGTTCTCCACCATCCCTTTTTCAACCCAGGCCTGCACTGAGTATCACAGGAGGACAAAACCTTGTGATCTCTCAGCAGTCTTCAAAACAAAAAGATCACAGAGAATCAATATCCAGCATTGCTTCAACCCCAGACAAAAATGACAAAAACACAAACAGGGATTGGAAAAAGGCATTAACAGCAGATATCATTGCAAGAATTAATTAAGCTGCTCCAATAATGATCACTTTGGCTTTTCTTTTTCTTTTTTTTTAATTTTCACTCCCCCCACCCCAACCAGTCGCGGCAGATGGCTGTCCCTTTATGAGCCTGGTTCTGTCGAAGGTTTCTTCCTTTTAGAAGGGAGTTTTTCCTTCCCACTGTCGCTCATTGCTTGCTCATAGGGAATCAGTTGATGGGGTGGCCAAAACTCTAGGGCAGGAGCCCCCAATCCCAGTCCACGATGGCTGGTGTCCCTGCAGGTTTTAGATGTGTCCTTGATCAACCACAGCTGATGTAAATGGATAAATTACCTTCTCAACTGTCTTGAAGTTCTCCAGAGGCCTGGTAATGAACTAATCATGTGATTCAGGTGTGTTGACCCAGGGTGAGATCTAAAACCTGCAAGGACACCGGCCCTCATGGACTGGGATTGGGGACCCCTGCTCCAGGGGAACTAGCAATTCTTGTGAAAATTTAAAAGGAAAAAAAAAAGCCTAAAAAAATAAAAACAACTGATGAATATGTTCTTGAACTGAGGCACAATTTTGCATAAAATCCATTAAGTAATCTCTGTGTCAAGTTCTTAACAATATTCAAAGCGGAGCAGCGTACAACTTACCATTACATCGGTCCTTCAATCAGACCTAATTTGATCCAAATTGGAAATAAACTGGATGTTTATTAAATAAACCAGCTTTAAGCATCATCTAATTGTTGTTTGTAACTCTTTTTAAATATAGTGCAAACCTTTAGCCTCCTAGTAGACATACATGTTTTATAAATGGGAAAATCCTCTTTTCTTTAGAAAAGTTGAGCTCTGACCTTGAAGTCAAGGTCCCTGAGATTTAAACCTTACAGATTTTCAGTAAATGCAACCATGGTATTGATTTAAAAATTCTACATTGTCTCGTTCTTGAGTTATTGCATTCAGAAACTTGGGTGTCCACAGCACCCCGCCATATAACAGACTCAAAAGATTATGAGGTAGGGTTTTTTTGGTTTGTTTGTTTGTTTGTTTTCATAAAGACTACAACACAAAAATAACACAATTGGGAATATTATTGTCATTTTTTAAAACACTATTTTAATGTTATCTAATGTAGTGCAAAAAATAAATAACTAAATTGATAACTGGCACTGAGTCTTCTGTGTGCACACAGTCTGCATCAACACACAGGGGAACACTGAGACTTCAGAAGATTTTCACTGTATTTGTCTATTCAGCCACAACTTTCAGATTTTTCACATAACAAGCAGCATGGATTTTGTCCTCATCATTTCAGCTAGAAGTACTTTATAAGGTGGTCTTTCAAGTGAACATTGAACAGGGTTTGTACAGGTGCTTGAAATCCTTGAAAATGCTCATTCAGGATTTAGACATTTTTATATAATCCCCCCATTTTCAAAGGCTCAAATTGAATTGAACAAGCAAGTTTTATGGTTAATAATTGACTGTTTGGAGTGTAGAACTAATAGATATCAAATGTTGTTTCCTCCTTTACTGTATCTGCCTTCAGTTCTGGTTGCTTTTGCACTGTGAAGCTCTATCTGGTCAGCTTATGACTCCCCAAGTCATAAGCTGTCCCCACCCTAACTGACAGACTGAATTGTCGTGAAGCCTCTCTGTTTCCATTCATGAAGATGTCTCTTGATTGTAGTCTATCACAATGATATGGCAGTCTCCTCAAGATATGTTCATACCTTGAGTATTGAAGGGCCTGACTGCATGTGGTTTTGTGTTGTGCAGAAGCTTCAGCTAATGAAGGAGCATTTTGCCCTACAGTAATGTATTTTATGATCATTTACCTTTTACAACTAAATAATTGAACAGCAAAGTTGGGCTCTAATACTTCCCACAAGTGCAGTAACCACAACAAAACTAGTAACAACCACCAGAGAAAATAGAAACTTAAAAACATAACAGATCAAAGAATAACAACTTGATCTCTTTTCAGTGATGCCTTTCTGGAAAAGTATTTGTCAAAGAACAATGAGCACTAGATTTCCACTAGATGGTGTTATAGTAAAACACAAGCATAACCCTCATTTAGACAATTTAACCTGATACACAGTTTGTGACCATGTATTTACTCTTCTGGCACTTTGCTTTCACAATTTTGTATTTTTTTCACTACCTTTTGGCATGATCACCTTTTAATTTGTTTCTCACATTTGTGACAAAGAGACTGCACTGGAGGCAAACAAGACTGTGTAAATACATTCAGCAAGTTGGATTAGTTTCCAGTTTCTGCTGAAGACAAGCAAAAACCAGTCACTTCAGAAAGATGTTCAGAATAAAAGCTGTAAAACTGCCAAAGAGCAGCACGTGAAGGTAACCGACATGAAGATAACAGGGTAACAAATGCAAGTGAATATGAGCATCTTTTTATTTCGCAGCCTTCCGTAAAGATGCTGAAACACAGTTTATTGCTGTTTATCATGAGAGCACGGGTCAGAGATAAGATCCCTCCAGGCTAAACCCTTTAAATCTAAATACAAGCCCAAACCGATTGTCATATTTGCATGCCAAACACTGAGTAGCGCACAGGCCTAGCACTCAGTATTTACATGAAAACAGGAATACTTATTTTCTGTTTATGTAAGAATATAAGGGTGAGAACTGTGTGTCCATGTTCTCATTAAGTAATCCTTCCATTGTTGTCACTGAAGCTTTTGTCTGGCTGTTTATTTATATCTAAAAGCAAAATGACTGTTTTTGTATTTTGCTGTTAAAGCCGTCGCTCCTCATGCCAACCACACCCCTGCAGCAGTTCATTTGTACTGAAAACGCTTCGGGCTCTTTAATTATTTTGGTATCAAGTGTGAAATTAGAGCTGTCATTGCGACAGGGGCCCATTTGATTTTAATTACATGTCTCTCTGGGACCGGGGCAATGAGCAAACTGCTTTCCTGGATCCCATTTCACCTGATGAGGCAGACACGGGATCACTTTTCTGTTTTAAATATCTCGAGCTGTACATTTCAGCTAACAGCTGCAGCGGGCTATCAGCCAGTCAGCATTCACCTGTCTGATTCCCACATGATTTTTTTTTAAGCAAAGATGTAACCAGGAGCTTTTTTGGAAACTATCAGAGATAAAGGGCAGAAATGACCTCCAGATTATTTACCTGTGGCTAAAGGCATTATTTTCTGTGCACTTTTTGCAAGTTTAATCTGTGTGAAGGCATTGTGGTTTGTAATTTCTCCATTCCCAACTGTAACATTAGAGGCTGTTCCCGTGTTTTTACACACTGCACACTGATATGTAACACCTAAAGTTTGGGATTTTGAGACAGAAAAGTTTGTTTGGAAACAGATGTGTGCACTATTTCCTCATTTAAATGCGACGACATATAAGACATTTAAAATAATGCAGTTAAATAGAGTTTCAGCTGACAAAGAGGCGTAAGCTTCTATCAAAAAACAAAAACACGAAATAGGGGTTGTACAGTATTGCAATCGATTTTTATCTCAGTCTAATTTGCTAATTCAGATTAAAGAGCTACACGTGTTGTGAAAGTAAAACGTTCAACCACTTTGCCACCTTCATATTTTCAAAATGAATGTTGCGACATGAAATAAAATGAAACCATCAACGATTAAGATAGAGCCAAATTAGACTCGATTAACCCTAAATGAAACGAGCTTCGCGTAAAAGCTCACTTTGGGCACTTTGAATTGGGATACTCCCTAAAAATGAGCACAGGAAACACAAATGGGTTTACACAACTTCTTTTTTTACTGAGCATTATAATTTTTTGATTGCAAACTTTATATAAAGTGTTTGGAGAAAGATTTTCATTGTTTTTCTCTGTTTGGGAGCAATTGTATTTTTTTATTACCATTTTATTAATCATTTATTCTAGTCAGATACCTTTTTTAGAGGCCTGAAGGTGCAAAAAAAACAAACAAACACTGACTCTAATAACTAATGCAGGATATTTTTCCAGCCTGATCTATTAAAGCCTTGCAGTATGACAAACGCTGTGAAAAGTGATTAATAAAAGGTAAGATAAGATATCTTAATAATTAAAGGGGAATTCACAATTTTACAGAAGCAGAGTGGACACAGCTGGAATAAACAGATGCAGCATAACCTAGCAACAAAAATGCATACTATACAAGGTAGAAGAAATATCATATGCACATCGTTGGCATTTTAGATCCCAAGTACCAGCAAAACAGTAAAACAGTGTTTCATTGTGGGCTACAGAGATGATCAATCAAATATCGATCATATCGATACCAACTTTGGTATTGTATCAGATCATAGTTCAGTATGTTGCCCACTGTTAACCAATTTTTTAAATTAAAAAATGTATATGGTAATTAAAATATGTTCTAAATTTAGCAAATTAATGTTGATTCATCTCATAAACCACCTTTAAAATTTATAAATATCTGTATCCGCATTGGTATCTGTGATACTGGCCATATAATTACTTGTTATTGGCTACTGGGTTTATTTTTCCTTTAATGAAGGAAGCTAGACCAACAGAATTTAAAAATATAAAATATTTTCTATTTTATAATATTTTATAGAAATATTTTTATCTGGGAAATTGAATTCAGTCAGTTTGGCAGATTAAATAACCCTTTTCTGTTGTAGTTTGATTGTAAACAGCTTCACTGTGTCCTTACGCAAGTGGCTGTTTCTGCTCTACGCTACGTTTTATTTTTATTTATTCACATTTTAAACCCCTGTAATAGGCCCACGAAATGCCGCACATTAAACCACACCTTTTCCCCCTTCTCTTTCTGCGCCGCTACTTCTGACGTCTGTTGACACTGCTACGTTTACTTTAATTCACCTGCTACTGTCCATCTGTTAAATACCGCAGGGACACCAAATGCAAAGTGTGCCTGAAGTTTGCATCATCTGCAATAACGTCCCCAGCTTTCTGCCCCACTCCAACTTTATAGCCCTGCACTTACCCTGCCGCGGGGGTTGGGGGCGTCCGGGAGGAAGAGGAGGGGAGGTTGGGGGGAGGTAGGGGAGGTTGGGGGGAGGTGGGAGGGCTGGCCCCTGCTGATTCAGAGGTTAGGAATTTGCATCTGATTGCTGTTTGTCAACCAATGATGTGAGTGTGCAAACCGGAGAGTCTCTCCACGCCTCTCTCTCCCTCTCTCTCTCTCTGTCTCCGTGTCTGTCTAGCGCCACGCAAATTCTAAAAAACACAATTACATGCGCAAGCCGATCGAGTGGGTGTCATGCAGTCACATGAAGCCACTTCATTTCTAGTCGATATACATGCTAATCACCTCTCTTCGACCTCGTTCCGGGGCTTTTTCCTCTGCGCGTAACCGGTGAGAGCGAGAGCACTCGGGATTCAGAGTCGGAGAAAACAAGGAATGTTTCTTCCGGTTCTGAGGAGTGAGAATACCGAACGGAAGCCGATGTGGTAAGTTTATTTTCTCTCTGTGTCTCGCTCGCTTTATTTGTGCTCGAGCTACCCTTTAAACTCCGTTCACTTTTCCGTGGCTTCCTCCTTGTGTTTGTCTCGTCATTTATTAGAAAGGACGCAGTTTTTTTTATCGATACGCTTTCAAATGTCTGATTAATTGCCTATTGCAAAGGTAGCGGATGGACTCAAGGACCGTGAATCACTCACAACGGTTAGATATTAACCATACGCTGATTGAAAGGGCACTTTTTTGTAAACTATTCCCCCAACACCCCTCAAATATTTATTTATATATATATGTATATATATATGTATGTATATATATATGTATATGTATATGTGTGTGTGTGTGTGTGTGTGTATATATTTATTAATACTATGAAGGGTAAAAATAGAAAAGGTTGTCATTTTAATAACTAGCAGAGTTAGTCTCTGGTGTTACCTGGTAACCGTGTCACCGTAGTAATAAGGGCTATCAGTCGATTTCTGACCGTTACGTTGTCACTTCAACCACGTCCCAAACGTAAAGCCGTAAGTTCACACTGCAGGAGGATTAGTCACACTACACACCGGCTTCGTTACGTGCCAATAACAGACAAAGCGCTTTTTTCTTGCTGTTAAATCTTCGCGGCTAAAAGTGCAAATTAAAGTATGTGTGTGGGGGTTTTAAATAAACGTATATAAATATATGCATATATACATTTTGAACGACGTCTGACGCCGCGTCCCGTAGAGCTCGAACCCACACCGCCATTACACATCCACTGTATGATTGTGTAACATAAGTACATCCCATTGCCCTTTAAGTTAGATATAAAAGCCAGCGCATGTAACTGCAAGTACAGCTGGGGCCTTCACTGGAGGTCTGGCTGCCATGTTCTGCATTAGCTGGGAGGGGACGAGAAGAGAGGTGGTGGTGGTGTTTTTGCAGGGGGGAGTCACCGGAGACCAAAAGGTGGCTTTATGGACTACTTTGAAGCAGGTTTTTAAGACTGCTTCATGCCACTCACTTTAGTAAGAGCAGGCAGCCCCAAAGGCCTGTGCTAAGAAGCAAGGTTAACATATGTAGCTCCATAAGACTCTAAACCACAGTCACGCGACAGTGGACGTAAAACCAGGTTTTCCTAATCTAGCTCTGTCCTTTCACATAAAAGAGGCGGAGCTGGAACCAGATGACCAATAGCAGACATGGACAGGGTCAGTGCTGCATTTTTCCTCCGAAGAAGGAAACCAAACCAACGTTTTTAGCTCTAGCACAGAGCAAAAAGCATTAGTTTTACATATTAGAGCGGAAAAGAAGAGATGAATGTTGACTGTGTGAATTCCTGCGTTAATAAGCCTTTCAGTATCAATGCCAGCTTTTTTTCTTAAATTATCTGACTACCTGTAATCACAATGCTTCAGGCTAAAGAAGTCTTGGTAGTATAGGGAGCAAATAGATGAACAAATAAAGACCTATCAAAAAGTAAGTAGACTTTGCAAATCTTATCAACAAGTAAGTACATGGCATAAGTGCTCCCTCTCTCTGGATTATGTTTATATAAAGGCCTCTAGGACAATTTGATGGCTGTGAAATTGCCTACAGCCTGCACTAAAAAAAGGAAGAATGAATGAATGAATGAAGCCTCTCATCAAGGAAGTTCTATTCGTTCAGGGGTGACATGCTTTTCAAAGGCTTACACACATCTGTCAGTCAAAGCACAGACTGTCAGGTTTCCAGGTTAAGAATTGTACCTAGGAAAGAAGTTAAATACTTACACTGAAAATAAAACTGTTAAACCTGAAATTACTTCTGAAAACCTCAAATCTTTCTTGGGAGTATGGACTACTCTGATGTAAAAAAAACAAACCAACCAAAAACATAAAAATGTAAGAAAATAGATGTACTTAAAGATGTGAAAATAACCCTACACGAGATGTCTGAATGAGATGATCTTCACTAGAGTTCAAGGGTTTTTTCAGTTTCTTACACGTAAAAAAAAATAAAAATCCCGTAAGTTGCTGACATTTCTGTGTAAGTGCAACTCTGACGCAGCTAGATAAAATCAAGTCCAGTCAAAAATATTCCAAAGAAAAGTCGCGTCACAGTAGTGGCTTGGACACAATGTGCCATCTTGAGTGCTACAGCATGGTAGTGGGAAAGTCCACAGTATGAGCCCTGCAGACTGTTTTCATGTGACGTCCGCAGTTGTGAAAAAGGGGGACGGCTAACGTTTCATCCAAAAGAGTCGAGAGGCCCTCAAACTGTATTTCTCTCATAATAGCCTGTTTTGTCTCACGAGGAACCTCGCAGCCACAACCAAAACTGACTAACATTTGGTTTGTGGTTACTGTTAAAGTTTCTCCCCAAGTAAAGGGGACAGTGGAGTACAGGCACAGGAAATGCCCCGTAGAGTACATTTGTCTGGATGACATTAAACATTTATGACACGAAAAAACAGTCAAGTCTGGTTTCACTGTCTTATTTAAAGGTGGTTTTAGATGCTTTTCCCTTCCATCAGGATGAGTGATTCTTTGTAAAAGTTTTTTTTAAAAAAAGGCTAATATCTTTGTGCTATTAATCAAAGGATTAGATTCAGATTCATGATTCTCTGTTGCAAAAATGCAACAAAGTGGTCCATTGTGTGGTTTGAGGTCACAGGCACGGTTTTGAAATGTTCTTTGTGTGGTCATCAATTTTGCAAAAGTTTTCAGCACGCACACAAATTGATGGGAGGACGGGTGTTTTTGAAACCCAAAAAGGTGAACCAGGAGAAGACGCCGCCAGGAAGGTTGAGAGCCGTCCCGCATCTGAGTGGGCATAATTACTTCTTAAGTTGTTGCTGACAGACACAAAGAAAGTGTGAGCTGCTGAGTCGCAGAACTTGGCATCATCTTAACAGAGATTTCCAGGTCCTGATCATGGCACCCACGCCCCACCATTCCTCAATCACCTTAGAAAAACTGCACCGCTAATCTGTTTGGTCCCCTCTCCATATGGTATCCTTTGACAGCGGCATAGGGAAAGGCAGCTGAACCAAGCCAGGCTTTTATTTTACATTGTGATTGGCTCATTGTAGATTAGAAATGAAATGACTGGCATTCAAAGCAAAATGTAATGTGTTTCTCACTCATTGCTTGGTTTTTTTTGGGGTTTTTTTGTTCCATTTATTATCGTAGGCGATTGAGCCTGCTATCATCTAGATATCAGTCCTGCTGACACATGTATTGTGGGTTGGCCGATGGCCATGTCTGTCTTCTCATTGCATTGGCTTCTACTGATATGCCTGCTTTCTGTTGCTGGTTCCCGGAGTGTGTTTTCTGTTTTCTTTCTCCTGCTGTTTAACATAGTCCCTTCTGGCCTCTTCTTTAATCTGCTGTTTGGGATTCTCTGTATTGAAACCATCTCAGGTTCATGTAACACCTTATATATTAGTCATGTGTGTTCCATGTAGAGCCAGACTTCTGCTTTTCTTTTAATTCACGTTTTCTTCTTCTTTTTGTCTTAAGGAGTTTGTGCCGCTGGTAGGTTCACACCTCACTGTTTCTCACCTTGCCAAATGCACATATCAGCATGAGGCAGTGTCACGTTGTCATTTACAAGCAAAAATCCACATAGCTTCCTGTCGTCAGCGGTGCCTGATCTCAGCCCAAGTGTATTTGAAGATCATTTGGAAGTAGTAAGTGTCACATGCAAATAGCTTGTTCAGTTTGCCTCCGAGCATCACGGCTGAGTGAACGGCAGACACTGGCAGTTGGCCACTAAACTGGTTAGTGGCTGCGAGTTAATGACAGGAAGACATGCTCAGACAGGCCAGACAAGTCTACTTGTTTTCTTATCAAACTATAAACCTTTTACTGTGTTCAGGGCTATTTTCTTGCTTTAATTTGTCACCCTTCCTGCAACTCCCAAGGGGTGTGGGCTTTGGCTCAAGGACTGCATTGACTACTTGAACGCTTCTGTATCAGCAGAGACTGTATTACTGTGAATGTTGAGTGCTGTCTGCACACCACAAGCCTTCCTGCTATTAAAGTAGTGGGAGGCAGCGCGGCTTGGCTGCCTTTCAGCTGTTCTTGTGCCAAAAGCTGCTTTTCTGAAGGCACTGTTCAGCACGTGGGCCTTTAACTGTAGCCAAAAAATGCAGGGGAAAAAAACCCATACAGTTACTTCATTACGTGGGCTCGAGTCATGAGGGAATCCCAGCAGGCCTGACAGTGATGTAGGCAAAAGGAAAGGACTAAGGCTTTGGGATGGCCCGCAGGTCCTGAACCAACCTGCTCAGACAGATGTAAGCTTTGTGAACGCAGTGGGTTCGGCGCCAGACAGGTGCCCCGTGCTCATCTGCCCGGATACCAGGCCACAGCTGCAACATGTTGACGTGTCCATCAGACCTGAAGCATTTCTGTTACATTTAGCATTACGTTTGTGTCAGCTGGCACTAACAACCCACCCGAGTAATCAAAAACTAATTTAATCAAATATAAATCCTTTGCTGGCAGATCAAGCTGCTGGTATTTATTAGGCAGAGATGTTTAATCCACATCTAATACAGAACTGACCACCAGCAGTGGTTTTGTTCCTTTTCACTGTGTGCAAAGAAGTCTTTATCTTAGGTTTCCAATCATCCATCAACCGTGTACACACAAAAGGATGGATTGTAAAAGATCACAATGTAGTGACGTGACCATGTAGTCTCTATATAAACCGACAAGTTAATCCAGTTTTCATGCCATTCAATGAAAAATACCCCCCCCCCCACCTTTCCCATGCTAGACGAAGCGGCGTCATATCATCACTCTGGAGCCACAATGGCAGTGCACTGAAACCTGCGAGCTGCAACACGCAGCCTGTCTCCTGAGCTTCTGTTTTTCATGGCAAAGTTCTGACCTGGTAACTGCCTTTATAGTAATCACTGGAGGTACTAAAGTAGTTAATATTAATATTAGCAGTACAGGTGGCTTGATTAAATGCACTAATTGTATTTAAAAAAGTAGTGGGGTTATTTTTGTTTTGTTTTTTTAAACCATAAAGGGAATAGACACTTAGTAAAGTACTAAAAGCTTAAGCAGAAATGAACATGGATCAGTGGACACAAAACAGCTGCCTAAAATGAAAGCACTGATCTGTTGATGTGACTTGTTTGTTCACTTTCTCTGGAAGTTGTTTCAGAAAACTGTTTCTTTTTTGTGTTTTTTTGTTTTGTTTTGTTTTGTTTTTTTCAGGATGCGGTTTAGCTGCACAAAAGAAAAATGAAAAAAAAAAGCAAAACAGAACAACAAAGAACTGGTACCAGCCGGTACAAATGAAACTGTCGAGCCATGAGAGAGTTAACCATAAAAATACTGATGTCATCTGTTGTTTTCACTGCAGCACAGACTGCGTTAGCCTCCTTAAGAATGGTCTGCGTCTCCCCACCAGAGCTGTCGTCACATGAGATTTATGTCTGCTCCTGTAATAATACAGTGTCTGCTCGAAGCTCTCGTAGGGTTGTAACATGGCAAAGTCAATATCCACCAGCGAGGCATTATCAGCAGCAAACGTTTCAGCTGAATCAGCAGAGACCTCTCTTTTTTTAATTTGAATGTTCAGCTGATAACTTTTCAGGCAGTTAGGGACAGTCTTCTGTCTAACAGAGAAACATTTTCCTTGTCAGTTGTTTGGCCTTGAAGTTACATGTGTCTGACGTGCAGAAATGCAAACCTTTCCACACACATGGTAACATGTTGTTCCTGTGGTTATTCTATGACCTCTTTTAAGCAGCTCGTATTGTTTTTTTTGTTTACCTGACTTACATATATCAGTATCCAGCCTTATAATTGAATCTTTTTATGATTTTTAGGATTTCCTTCCATTTTCCTAGAAGTATTGAACCTCAGCAGTTTTCCTTTCGCACTGCTTACAGTTGCTTATTAATAATAATACTACTCATATTGTTTCAGAGTGTTTCAGACATGTGAGCAAGGAGCAGTGACTTTCCTCTGTTTCCAATTGACATGCAGAGGCTTTTTACATTTCCTTCGAGTGAAATCAGAACACTGTAGATCATACGGTGGTTTTAGCATGCAAAACACTATTAGCCTCGCTTGCGTCCACAGCTTAATCCTGTTGCTTGATGGCCACAGATTTCACTGCTGAGAAGTGGATCGCTGGATTATTGCTGCTATATGCCCACTTAATTTATAGCATAGCTGGCGCTAATCAGATTTGGCCTAGACTTGCTGGTAGGGTTCAGTGGAAAATACGTGACCGGCCTGTGCGACACTTCCTCAATGATCTTGTTGTTGCTCCACTGGGGTTCAATGGAGCCTGTGTTATTGCCTTACGAGGTAATACTGCGAGGAATGCAAGAGTGAGGCATAATCAAGACCAGCACCACTAACCGACTTTTTGCTGTTATCCCCACCCCGTTCCTTTTTTTCCCTTTTTGTCTAGATTCAGAAGTAATCGGGAATCCTTTGCTGCAAACATCTGTCATTTTAAATTCTATCCTCAGTTAATATCCAAGCAGCATGTTAACTATTTGAATGCACACAGTGGACATAAATAAAGACTGAAAAGTACACTTTATTGTGACTAACTCAGTTGATTCTCTTTCTTTATTGCAATAGTTGTTGTGTTCCAACTAAAATATTTGCTTACCTGAAATTATAGGCGTGTTGTTCATTTCAGTTTCAGGTTAACAGCCTTTCCGGTTAATGTTTTGCCTCAGGAGGAGAACGCAACTTGTTAATTAAAGTAATGATTTCTGCCTATTTCTTAGTTGCTGCAAGTAATTGTGTGCGAGTATTTTGGCTGTTCAAGTATATGTTTATTTTATTTAAAAGGATCCTATGTAAATTAGTGTACACAGAAAGCAGCTTGTATACATAAACAGTTTGAAGTAGAATGGGTGTGGTTGCATTTTTTTCTTCTTCTTCTGTGACCTCCAGTGTGTAGTATTTAAATAATTTGTGTTACTTTATTTGTTGAGAAAAGTGTGTAAACTTTGCTGCAGAGAGCACCGTGGTGTAATAATCTGATAAATTCAGGTGTGATGATTGAGTCGACGAAGCGTTGATATTAAAAGTAAAGACAGACAGAAATATTCAGGAGGGGCAGGCAGACGTATGTTTGCCCGGGAATGTTGTTGATAATATCAGTACAAAGCCTGTTTCTCTACTAACGTAACAGTATGGTACAAACTATCAATGCATGACAGCACGCTGAATGATATAACAACTTGCAGGATTTCAGTTAACCCGCATCGCGTTAAAACATCGATGCCATTTAAGTCTGTCTAACGTCCATTTGGATTGAGCTTGTTTTTTTCTCTTTTGTTTTTTTTATTTAAACTAGATGTAAAGAAAGAACGTACACCACGAACCATCTACGGAAACTAAACCGAAACAACTTTTACAATGTCTCCCACCCACTCACGTCAGCGAGCAATACGCCGAGACGAGGCACAAAAAGCAGATTACAGCTTTAAAAAAATCTAATTCTCAGATTTTTAGTCAAGCAGAACAGACAGACATTCATTTTAATATCTAGTTTCAGGACCTGCAGAGACCTCACACGGCTCATCTCAAACCGCAGATGTTTTATCAGGAACAAGGTGGTTTGTTGTTTCAGTACATGAAAGGAAATTAACACTTTTATTCCAAATGTGAAATGCAAGATAAACAATCTGCAATCTTGCTGGCACATGAACGTACCCGCTGAGGAAAAACCCTTGGGTTTTAATACTCCTCTTTCTCTCTGAGAATTTCTTTCTTTCTTTCTTTCATTGCTCATTGTGGCACGCATGCCATCTTGGAAGAGAGTTCTCACATCAGCATAGAAATGTTTCATCTCAAGTTAAAGATGATCAATTGAACAGCTTTGTATGTATTTGCTGTGACACCCTCACCTTCCACGCTCCCCAAGAGGACAGATGTGGCCAAAACCTGGCAGGAAAATAGCCAGCATGGCATAACAGAGCCACCAGATCCTTCCTCTGTGTATGGGGTTAAGGGTTCAGGGTTTTCCTTTCATTTATCAAGAGTCTGTATGTGCTTGTATGTTGAGCCAGCCTGGGTCACTTTATCTTGTTGGAATTAGACCCTTAGCTCCCATTCTTATCACTCTGTCCTGTTTGCTCAGACCTTGCAGTCTTCCACTTCCCAAATGTGGGTTTAAAAAAACAGGGTTAACCCATTAGCTGCTAGTGTTCTTTTTTTTATACCCCATTCATCCAGCTGCTTACGTTTCTGTGCCAGTGGTTCCTCAATTTCTCTCACCCACTCATGGTTTCCTGCTATCTATCCCAGCAGGTAGTGTCTACTTAGACTTAGCTGTTAAATGAACCCAAGGAATATATCCACACAAATGCCAGAGTCTTTTTTTTTTTTTAAATAAGTGGACTTTCTTCCAGAGGTTTTATCGGTGGTCCCTGTGAGATCTATTCTTCATAATTTGGTTGTACATATAAAGTGCTGTTCTATATAATTGATCCATTTGTTGTAAATACAGACTTGGAGGCAGACTGTTGCAGTTTAGTCCAAATGGAAGACTAAACCTGAGGGGTTAGCGGTGTGTAGCTCGTATGCCTTATAAATAAATATTGGAGCCATGTTTCTGGTTTTGAAGCACTGTGGGAGGCAGGTGACAGAGGTTGCTGGATGCGATAAATACTCATGACTACTTACACAGGAATGAATGGCCATTGTGCCTGTTCCCACCGGCTACAAAAGCCAGATGTTGGTGGGGTTGTTGTCCAGTAAGCCCTCGTAAAGGTGGCAGTAAAACTGCAGAGGAAGTTGTCTGCTGTTGTCAAGTTCTCAGAAACTCCTGAGTTAACCCCTTTTCCCGACATACTGAGATATGGAAATGTTTCCCAGAGAAGGAGCAACACCATGGTATAATTTGTTTGGTGTAAATGAGTTTGTAAAGCATTTTGACTGTCAAAAAAGGAAGACAGACAGGGCGTGAAACCTGTTTGTTTTCTTGCCACAGGATCTTGTACACACAGAATTTCTTAGTGGAGCAGCAGCTTCTAAATATTCTAAAAATTACTCATAACTAGTCGAAGACTGTGTGGAGACATTTCCCCCATGAACGCTGATTTCTCACGTGTAGTACAGTACAAAGAAGACCCAGAAGGGGGTTTTAAGGGAAATCACCCATTGCCACTCAGACAGCTTCACTGCAAATTTCACAGCAAGCTGTGGTCTAGATACTAAATGCTTTATCACTCACTCAAGAGTCAACCTCTGGCCATTTTGCTGCAGTTAAAAAGGAGTAGTGGCAGTGCATCAGTTCTTTTAAGCGCTCTTAACTCCCCGAATCCTGTTGTTAATAAGTACCCAGCTTTATGATTCCAATATAAACCAGAAGGTCCCCCCCCCCACCCCTTCTGACCAGGATTTAAAAACTAGTCATCTAGCTACTCTTCACAAGTCAGAGCTCCAAAACAAATAAAGGTGTTCTTGAAATAATAGCATCTGAAATGATCCATGGAAGCATGAAAATGTTGTTGTTTTTTGCTGACAGACAGCAAAGACGATTTAAAAAAAACATTTGGCGCACAGGCAAAAATATGTGATGCTCATGCAAAAAGTGAGAAGCTTATATAGTTCTACTGCACAGATGTATAAGTGTTAACATCTTACTCGCTTATTACTTGGTTTTTTTTTTTAAGGTTTCCCACACATTTTTTTTTTTTTTTTTTTTTTGAGCTTATGTGGTAATCAACAGCAAATATTTGAGGTTTTGGCAGATAGCAGGGAAACCAAGGAAAACTGAAGCTGATTTGTTGTTTCACATTAAAAAGAAACATCTTATCTCATAACTGAAAACCTAAAATCTGAAAAGCTGAATCTCTGGTTAGGACCAGACATAAAATGAGAAAAATTCGACAATATTCAGGTTTTCTTTTAGTTCAGGCAGTATACAACAACAGCAATGTAGTCGTTTGCAATGCATATAGAAAGTCTTTAGAAGTAAGCGAACCTCCTCATTTGGGGAAGTGGAGAGAACATATGTAGTGGTGCAATATAATTTGCACCATCTAGTATGAAGGAAATCATGTTACTGATCATCAGTGGCATGAAACAAAGAGACCACTTCTGCTTCCCCCTGCACAGGAAGAGTCAACAGACGAGCTTTGTTGTAATCACTTCTGTCTTTGAAATTACATATATGACAAGATGACAGGGAGAGAGAGAGGGGCGCAGTATCCGGAGCTGTAATGCTCATGGCACAAACATGAAGTGAACACCAGAAATTGCGTGACTGTGATGTGTGACTTCTTAAAAAAAACACTTTAAGCAAAATGCGCTATCAAGATAACGTGTGCGAGTGCGTTGTTGAATTTGTTTGTCATTTAGTGCTTTATTGCTACTGGATAGTCGAGAGTTTGCTTCCTGTCATTCTCGGCGTCTTTCCCCTTGGATCCCTCTGTAAATACAACGTGCACAAGTTGTTTCAGTCGAACCAGATCCAGCTCATTGAGGCGCCGTAATCCTGCTTTATTTTCCATCTGACAACTGCAGGCGTTCAGTTGCGTCTCGATTGCCCCTAAAGAATGCACTGAATCAATATTGAATATCTGTCAGCTGCCTTACTACATCTGCTCCGTCAGTTGTCACTTCCTTCGCCCTATGTGGAAACAAAGTTTCACAGCTCTTGTTTCCTTGCGCAACATTTCTCTTAACACCATGGTATAGAGTGGCTGAAATATTTCTATTGTGGTTTTTATTGGTGCATGATAATGTCGGGGTGAGGGGATGTAACTTGCACTATATCAAACACCTCTGAAGCTTTTCGAGTCTTAGTAGTGGAAGAAGTTTGTGCTTCTGAAGTGCATTTTCTCAGAATGAGCTGCAAGGTTTCAGCTCTGCTGCTGAATTTGACTTCTTGCTGCATCTAACTCCAGACTGTGACTCTGTAATACTCGGTGTATAAGAAGTGTATACTTATTTTGGAGGTACAGGAACATAAACGGCACCTAAATTTATAGTGTCATGTGCAAATTTTCATTCATCGGTCTGGTGTGTCATTTGTGTCGTGCACAATTAATTCTCTGTAGATTACTAATGTTGTGCAAATGTAAGTTGATCTTTCGCATGAGTCACACAGGTATAATGTTGCAGAAGCTGTTGTTTTCCATTTGAATGTCTTGTTGAGAAACTGGCTGATTGGAAAAACACATCTCTTGGCAATTGCCAGGATTCTTGTATTCCTTTCAAGTATTCACAGCTATGTAAACACAAGATATGGAAAAAGGTTAATTTTCCTGTGAGTGGCACCATGGCTTTCAGTTGGAAGCCTCAAGAAACTGCGGGCCTGAAAAGTGGATACGCTGTTTACCCTCTTGTGCCTACATGTAATTATACTACCAAACCCGTGAAACTCTGGTGAGATTTCCTGTGTAATTCCAGTTAGCCGCACGCTGGAGAAAAACAACCTCTGTGCTCAAGAAAATACCTGTAATGATGAGGTATGCTGTGCCCAGGTTTGCTGTGCTGGTCACATTTTCAAAGGGGATTCATAGATGTTGTCATCTGTAAGAAAAGCAAATGCAAGCCTGAGATATCAGCTGAAAAAACAATTATAGAACTGTGTTTGTGTGCCGCTGCGTTGCATGTAGTTGTGATACAGATTGAGCTAACCTCGAAAAGACGATCATTCATGCTTTCATTTAAAGGATACTCAATGAGTAGACGCAACACAAAATCTGAAGTTTGTGAAAGACAAAGATCGTGCCAGATGGTGGTTATCGAGATCAGTTTCTTTCATATATTAGTCAGCATAGCCGAATGAGTACTGGCGTACAGTCACTGCTGCTTCTTGTCATGACTGGAGCTTGGTATGTCCAGCACCTGCACTTGAATTTCATTTCCCCTCGTGCTGTCGACTCTGCTCTTATCTGTATGTGACTGATCTAAACACAGCCTCCCCAAACCCACGCCTCTTAGCATTTTGACCAGATTCTAGGTTAGCGGGGTTTAGCAGGGGATCTTTGCGACGTCGTTACTGTCGATAGGTTGAAGGTCACTGCTTATAGTACAGCCTGCTTTGCATACCTGGGCACTTATGGAGCAGGTGTGTAGGAGAACAACGGCAACCTACGTGACTTTCAGAAAACTCCCCACTGTGTGTCTCACTCTTAAAGGGGAAAACACAGCAGTGAAGCCTCAGTGATGTGACACTTGTGTGAATATTAATTCAACCTGAGAGAGCGTTGTCTAAAATCTTTTGCCAGTAGGCTGAAATTCATCTTGACTCCTAGCCAATCAGGTAAAAAACGCGATGGTTCTTCCTGTGATTTCACTTCCTCTTGTTGTTGAGGTTGAAACAGTTTGTCCTGTTCCTCGCGTGTTTTGTTTTGTTTGACTAATCCTTCACAATGTACGTTGCCTTTAAAGACTGTGTATTTTGTGTTTCACAGGAATCTCGAATTACAATTTGCATTTTTGTTAGTAATATTAAACATTTTGTTCTCCTTTGTGTTTTCCTTTTTTGAGTAGACAGGGTAGCGCTGAGATTTTACAGAACTTTTGTTTATTCATAAATAGTGATAGTGAATAGTTTTCTTGCAGGATTATTGAAACCAGAAAATCAAAAATGGAGAAACTACTAGATGAGTATCACGGGTGATCTGAACAGGTAATGATCTTTACAGAGAGTGGGAAGTGGCAATCTGACGCTCTGTTCTTTCTCTTCCTCAGGTCTTTGTAGGCTGTCAGCAAAGACTTGTACTCCCTCCTTTACTTCCACGTCTTGTGCCTCTCTGAACCAGCCACCTCTGCTACCGGCTTCGGTTTCTCCCCAACTGTAGGAAAAACCACTGAGACAAGAGAGAGGCCTCTGTCTTCAGAACTGCAGCCAACCTCTGACTGCATGTCAGCGAGCTCCTCTTTTTTTCACCTTTCACTCCCCCTCAGAAACCCACATTTCATCATAACCGTAACCTCCAGACCTACAGCGAGCTGCTAGCTGCCTCCTCGCAGGTTCAGTTGGCTATTGCTCCCCTATTGTTGACCCCTGACTGGCCTTCGACTGGTGCTCCTTCAGCAGGGGAGGGAGGGGAAAGAAGGCCTCTGAACGCTTTGCCACTTTCCCTGGAGATGAAGTTGCAGGCCGTCATGGAAAATCTGCACAGGCAGCAGAGGGCCAAGCTACTGATGGAGCAGCAGCTACAGCAGCAAGCCGCCTCCCAACAGACTCAGGTCCGTATGGCCGGAGGGAATGAGCTGATAGGGAGCCCGGCACCTGAGACAGAGCAAACTCAGATAGCGGCTCTTGCAGCCATGCGTGCCGCGGCGGCCGGGCTGCAGAGGGTGTCAGACAGCCCCATGTCGGAGCGCAGCAGTGGTGGTGACGAGGAAGGCGATAATGAGGACAACGATGAAGGAGAGGAGCAATACAAGGACATGATGGGGTCAGATGAAGAGGAACAGATGTAAGTGAATTTCTTTGCTGGACCTTTCTGAAAATTTTAGTGATTAGTTTCTGTGTGTAATGTAGTTTTTCAATATATAAATGTATTTGTGATGCACACAGCAAACAGAAATGGGACGAGGAGGACTTTGAAGGTGAGATGGAAGAAGACTTTGAGGATGACCTTGAAGAGGAAGGTCTGCCTACGGGTCATGATGCAGTGGCCCCTGGCAAGGGCATCCTCCTGCTGCCTCACCGTCAGCTTAACCCCCATTCCCAGCTCCTGAAGGTCCGTCCCAGTGTTGAGCAGGAGTCCCGCTCAGCAGTGGGAGCACATCTGCATTCACATACCACGCATAGCCATTTGAGTGGGCAGGACCACGGAGACTGGACCTACGAGGAGCAGTTCAGACAGGTACCATCACTTTCTGGTCCATTACTGTGTGGAGGTCTGCACCGACAATTAGAGGTTAAAGTGGGATTTGGCAGGTGGGGGAACCCTAAGGTCAGATGTGTGTGTGTGGGGAGGAACAGCTACGTTGTGCATTATATAATGCCGTGTTACATTTGCCATTGTGGCTTGCATTTTTCTCCAGCTTGGGGAGCAAAATGATCACACACTAACATATGTTTTTTTTCTGTGTCTTATTAATCGAGCTATTTGAATCACTCAGTCCACTTCTGTACCTCGAACACACCTTTATATCTACACCATGAACAAATCACAGAAATGAGACAAAAAAAGGAAGCGTGCAGGCAGGATCTTGGAGTGACCTCACTGACTCTGTGACACTGGCTAAAATGAGCCATTGCAGTTTGTGAAAATGGAAATGTGCCAATCAGATTTAATTGCTCATTAACCGAAAGTGTCTGAGCACCATTCTGGATCATTCTGGCCCACTTTAACCCCCCTGCTGACAACAATCTCCCAGATACCAGGCGATTATGTGAATGCAACTGGATGTATGTATTTCAGATTCAGTCCGAGCTGGGTAAAATGGTTAAACAAACTGGTGCGATATGATAAAAGTGAATCAGAGTAGAGGTTGTCTTACTATTAAGATGTGACCAATTCAGTAATAGCATTGTAAATTATAATACTCTGCCGTGCATAAACACTTATTTCTTATATCTTTGCCCCAGCTGTAGTTGCCATTTAAGTCTTTTGAAGGTCCGCAGCTTTAACTGTTGCTGTCATTACTGCTGATTGATGGTATTAAGGGCTGTAGACTGGAGGGACTCTGGCCAAAGAAGCAGATTAGTCTAAAATATTTGCTGTTTACCAGTGGGCCACATCTGGCCCTCAAGCCATTCACATTAAAACTCTGTTGCACTTTCTCAGCGGCATGTGATGTAATCTGACCAGGGTGGGAAATTAGCACTAGCCACCGGGCAAAATGTTGATAAAGGCTAAGGTGAGGGTTTTCAGTTTGCCTTTGCCACTTCACGGTCTGGTCAAGGCAGATGATTGAAGAGACAATTTCTTCTGGTGGCAGCTTGGTGCCTGGTTAGATTTTTGATTTTACAACTAATATGGACTAAGAATGAAAGAAAGTTGTTCCTTGGAACAGTCTTGAAGGACTGGAAGCTGAGGAAGAGGAGCTCAGAGGGATCAGGAAGGGCTGTGGGTGGGTTAGAGTGCATGTTAACAGCTTTGCCATGCTGCCGTTTACTGTAAACATGCTAGTGGGCTGGATATTATGAGGGAGGCCCTGGTGGAATAAAGACGGGCTGTTTACGTGAAGAGATTTAAGACTGTCAACAGCTAAGTTTGGATAGAGGGCAGCTGTCGATAAAAGGGGAACGCAAGCGGGAAGACGGTTGGTTAAAAGTTTATTTCAGGTGATATAAAACTGAATTCTTTACTGTATTTACGGTATTTTTAAATTTGACACAAACAGGACACACAGATAATGCGGTTTTCCTACAAGAAAAGCAAAATACAAACCCTAATACTTAGATTAGTAGCAAAATAAGCTTTATTATTTCTAAAATGTGCAATTATGCAAATTGCAAAACTGCTCACAGAGAAGTATTTTTAGCCTCCTTAAATAAAAAAAAACAACAAAACTACTTCTGCATGGTGTGACAACTAAATGTTGTTTTGCCAGTTTAAAAATGTAATATACACTAAGCCGCCATCACATTCAGCAGTTTATTACATAATGAAAGCCACCATTAAAGTGCAACCTCACGTCCTGTCGCACAATTCTAACCATAAAACATATTTTATCAGGACAGATAACAGACAAGCTGCTAAACTGCTTCAGAGGAAAAGAGAAAAAGCTTTTAATACAATTAACTTTAGTTTTTATTTGTTTTTAAGTCAAACGTCTTTGCCACGTTGCTCCTAGCTGACATGTGCTCCAGTTTTAAACCAAACTATAGATTATGTCATTTAAGGCGCATTTCTTGTAATTACAGAGCATGTGGACTCAAACTCTCTAAAACCTATAGTCTGCTTCTCTAAATAGTCCACCCCTCCCTCTGTAAATGTTGTGTGAACGACTTGAATGGATACTTTTGGGTTTTTATTATTATTATTTTATTTTTATCATGGCACCTCAGTCAGCCGAGGATCAGACAGGGCTGTGTTAGTGCAGCAGACCGTTATATAATCAAGACAGTCAGCACCGTGACTGGTCAGATACCCAATAGATTGGGTAACACTGCGTCACGCCTACACAACTTAAAGCCTGAGAAGAGGGAACTCAGCATTGTGGCATGATATAGGGAATTGGGTAACAACAGTAAAATCTGTGCCAAGCTCACGGTGTTCCTCGACAGTCTTTAACGTTGTAAAACCAGGTTTTTCCAGTCTTGAACATCCACTTATTTTGCCCTCAGATGATTACAGTCGATGGAAATAATTGCAGCCGTGGCCTGGCACGACGAAGACAGTCTGTCCCCTGATAATTCTAACCTCAAGCAAATCAAAATTGTTGACCTCAGCCTTAATTTGTATGTGGCGTGCACCAATTTTATTTTGCTTCTTCCTTTTTTGTTCGGAACCTAATGTTTGTGGTTTCTCCCCGTCATGTGGAAAACGGTAAAATCTGCAAACGGCTTCAGCGCAAACTTGACTTGATGCGCTCTGAGCGCATAGACATGCGCATAGCACAGTCATAGATGCCCCTGTGCAAAAAAAAAAACCCAATAAAACCTGCTTATTAAGGGCTTCATGGGATTATATGTACCGTTGAGTATTTGTGCAATCATCTGAAACATATAAAAATACTGTATGATGCAGCTATCAAGGCCAGGAAAGCTACACCCACAAAAAAATCCCTGTCACCACCTGTCCATACCACCAAGCCCTCGTGGCAATTAAAAGACACGTGAGGCTGTAATTTATGTTGGTTAAAATATTGCACTTGTCATCACTGCGCAAAACGGGCAACTAGTGCTGCATCAGAGCAACCCTGAGCTGATGGTCCGTTTTTATCAAGATATCATGAAAAGTTTTCGGTGTAGACTTAATATCTCTATCACAGAAGGGGGCGAAAAGAGGGTCTGATGGGTAGCACTAACCTCCTAGCTTACAATTACACGTGTTCAGACATGTCATATGCTGGTAGGGTGCTTTGGAGGGCACTGGGTGGAGAGGAAGGGGTTAAGAGTGTACAGTTTATTTTGGGCAGGTGGGTGGAGGCTGTTGGAATGTGCCTGATGGAGGGTGATAATGTGGCCACAAGGAAGCTCAGATCCTCAGCAGAAACTTTGCGTGCCTCTATCAGTGCAGAGCAGTTGGAGCACTTCCAAACTGAAAACTGCCCTTTTTTCTTCTTTATGTTTGTACAGCACAAATAATGTCTCAGTGTGGCACCACAGGTCCATAGTAGTGGTTACAAACACAGGGGACAGGAGAGAATGTATAAGAACATTGTACAGAAACAGTTACAAAAAAAATGCATCCTTAATCACTTTACAAGACAACAACAGGATCATAAAAGCTCTAGTGCACAATATAAATCCAATAAACGCAAGATGTGGATTCAGCGAACTAAAACCAGCCCACACCCAGCTTTTAGTCAAGGTTTGCCCCAGGCTGTGGTGGAAAGATATATCAGCAAACCTGCATTCCTGGTGGATCACCCAGCCACCTTCCCTCTATCTCGCCTCTTTCGCCTGAAAGGTCAGACTAAATGAAGCCGAGAGGTCTGCCCTGGTCGGATGTCTGATTACGCTGTGGTTTTAAATTAATTAATCAGACTATTCAAGGCATTTTGCCAGCTGCCTCATATCTGGCCGAGGCAGAGCGGTGCCAAATGAAATAAAAGAGCGAGGATTTACACAGATATCAAATAATGCCAGGGTTGTTGGATTATTTGATTTGTATGTCTGGTGAAGCTATTTCAGTGATACCACTGCAAACGGAACACATGTATGAGCGTCCCTGATATGTCTGACTCTTGGAATTATCTGTATCAGTATCACACTCCATTTTTATTCCCAGCAAGTTATTAAATTAAGCCTATAGCTAGGAGACCTGCATGCATTTGTTTCCATCAATCTCCACTGAAATACTGGGCGATTTGAGTGGAGGCTTTTTATGGCATAATTATTGATAAAAACTTGGAAAGCTTTGAGAGAGAGTTAAAAATCCAAATCAAATTAGGAATCGAAATTCTTACATAAAATGAAGGATAACTATTTATAGCAGCTTCATTTATTATTTCATGCATTCTGGTGTTGACCTGATCACCTTTTAGAAATACTGAGCTTTTCAAAACAAAGTTGATGTACAATAACAATCAGGTTTCAGTTATTATGTTGTCTCTTTGTGGTGCACATGCCAGCATAAAAGGCTACCTTTTTTATGAACACTATCCTCCTCGGGCCAGAGGCCATGCAAAGCCTTTGAAGTATCCCGTCCTGTGTCTCTGTCTGCTTTAAACACCAGCAGCTGGGCAGATGGAGCCCAGATGGACAGTAAAGAAGGGATGTCTTTAAAAATTCATGGCACTCACAGTGATCAGGGCAAATGGAGAGAGGGGGAAGGGGGACTGGCATTAAACATTAAATTGCTAACACACACATATATATTAGGAGGTATGGGGGCGAGGGGCTGTCTGTTAGTGACTACAGGAAGCGTAGCTCCAAAGAGAGCCAATTGGGAGCGACACTTATTGGGATTGCCCATCAGGTTTCTGCTGATACAGCTGCTGAAAGGTGCTCAGTGGGTTTATGTTCTACTTTAGCAAAGCCGTTTGTTCTGATTTGATGTAAGTGAGTTTCATTTATTTATCACAATTCTGTTTATTCCTTCTGCTTCTGTATAGCCCACAAGCTCCTGTTGAAGGGTTTGTAATAAAATGCAATGAAATGGAACTTAAACCACATCTTACTGCCCTTCTTGGATTCCATAATCAGCTGACCCTTTTACTGTTAATGACTGACTAATGTCAGACTATGCGTCTGTGTTTGATCAATATTTCACATGCTATTGAGCTTTTATCCGATCCATCTGCTTGGTTTTATTATTAAGAAGCACAGCGAGCGATTACTTTTATCAAGCGCATCGTTTGGATTTTCAGACCTAAGCCAGATATTCTGCAGACTCATTCCTACTCTAGTCTGCAGGGTTCAAAATGAATCAGCTCAGGCATGTTTCACTATGCTGTGAGACGCCTCTGTTTGCCATCTGTGTTTAACAAAGTGACAACACAGGGTTAATGGGCTCTGCTTATGTCATGAAAACAAAAGGCAAAGGAATAAGGCCACAGCAGCACGGGAAGACCTCTCAGTCTTCCTGTTGAAGGGAGGAGGTGGAGCAGCAAAGGGGGAAAAAGACCGTCAGTTGGCGCTGGTCTTTGAACCGCTGCCAAGTAGAGCATGTAGTAAATGCTCGTTTTGACTGCGAAGCCCTGCGGAGCATTTGAATTGTGTCCAACTCCTAGTGTGCTTCATGGAGCTGATGTCAGAAAGTGTACAGCCATGGGGATTCTGGAAATTGGCAGGAACTCAATATGGGGGAGGAGAGGTGGGGGCTGCAGCAGGAATGTAAACAAAGATCGTGTAAAGGCTGAGGCTAGCTCTTTCATCCCTTCTTTTTTCTCTGGTTGCTAAACGTTACTATTTTTGTGTAGGCAGCTTCCCTCACGACATGTATTGTCTTTCTCAAATGTATCAAACATGTAAGCCTTTGTCAAGAATGAGGAAATTGCTTTTCTAAGCTGGGAAGACCCAAGATGCTCCACATTCTTCATATTTGTAACTTTTTAGACCCTGTTTTTCCTTTAGAAAGGATTATATGGATGCTGCTTCATTCTTTCTTTCTTTGCTCTTTGTCCCTCCATTAGAAACTGTTTTTTTCCTGCATTCATACAGAAATAGATATGTGCTGAATATTTTGTGTCCTCGATAAGCACTCAACAAAACCAAAGTGGCTTCTTTACCTACAAGGACACTGATAGGCATTCATGTGAGAAAAAGCACTATGTGGATATTGAAAGCTTTCATTTGTAGAATACTCAATTAAGAAATAGGTCAAAGAGAAATAAGATGTGCGCAGCTGTACATTTTCAAGGTCTGAGATTGCTCTTTGTCTCAGTGTGAAATGAAACTGTACAGGAACGCACTGGAACAGAGATCTGCGTGCTTTGAAATGTGGCTTAAATGGTCTATGCAATCAATAGGCCAGGCATGCTGCAAAGCAGAACCCCCATCTCAGACATAGTTTCATAAAAGACTCTGTTAGTTCCTTGATCCGTCATCATCACATTAGGCTCAAGCAAGAGCACTCAAGCTGCCCTGTCTTGTCAGTATGATAATAGCTGACCTTTAATCATTATATGTGTATGAAAAGAAGCCGGGGTTGCCTGTTCATACCACAGATATAAATGGTCATTCACGATGTGTATTTTACACCACTACGACGTGATAATAAACCCTTTTCCACTGCGGATACTTTGACATGTCAAGGCAAGAAAATAAGTCATTTTCACACATGAACTTTGGACCGTTTTGGAAGAATGAGGTTTCTCCGGCTCACATGTAGCAGGAAATGGTCAGATTCATATTTAGATCACCTCTCAAATCAAGAAGGTCAAAGAGCAAATCTCAAGTTTTAGGCGATTGTGGTGCACATACACAGAACACTACACAGTTGTATTCATATTTAGTAATAAGGGGGAGGATGGATTTTCTCACTTGCCACTATTTGCAAGTGCTTGCTGAAAGGGGGCCGTCTGATCCTTGGGATTTCTCTTTAATATTGTATAATATACAATATAAAGCACAGCTATTGTGAATTGGCTCTTTATAGTTAAAATTGACTTTTTTTTTAAATCAGCAAAGACCAGCTGAGAGCTCATGAGCGCCTGTTATGCTTCACGGTCACCTTAGTCAGCAATCTTGGGCAGTAATTACAAGGCAGTGATGCTTTAGGTAGGCCATGTGACATAAATCTTACACGGTTTGGCCTTGTATTTAAGGCAGTCGTGATGCCACGTCAAATAAAAAAATATGATTTTTACCGTGGTGATAGAAGTGCCATTGAGGCTGTTAGTCTTTGTGTTTAACTTGCCATGACAAGATTTTTTTCTTTTTTTCATGTGATGATATCTTCACATGAAAACATGGATGCTTCAGATTTTTCCAAAAGTGACATCAGTCAGTGCCTAAAGAGAAAGAAAGAGAGGCTTGCTCCTGTTCAGGCCACAGCCCAGCCCCATGTTGACTGGAGTGGGTTTACTCCATCTCTTAAGAGCCACACGCACAGCTATCTGCTCTCCATGTGGGCACAGTGGCCCATATTAGTTTTTAAGGCCACTGTTGTTAACCATTAAACCCTTTGCCTTGCCTATCAATCATACTGATTGACAGCCCAAGCACCCAGCCAAGTGTCCATCCCCCCCCACAGCAAGGTGCTCCACACTGAGCTATTTTTAGTCCAGTTCTGTTTCCTGATGATGTGTCTTTATGTCTTTGTCTCAGTGTGTTGGAACAAAGGTATAAACCCTCCTCTGAGACATCCTGCTTACCATCTTTGTCCTTATCTTACTGCCTTCAGACACGAGCATTATCATGGCATCTGCTCTGGCGCTGAATAAATACCTTCATCTTTCGTAAGGCACTCATTAGAAGACTATCTAGGTCACGCTTTTCTTTTCTTTTTTTTAAGGCAAGGCTGGTTTGCGTGTTCACTTATGGAGACTTAATAGGAAAATAATAGTTTGAGCCAAATTGAAAAGACCGAATGCTCTGTGTCAGTTACTTAGCTACTGTTTGCTAAGAAGTCAATTTATGAGCTTAAATTGCTGCTACACCCACTTCCCCTGCTTTTCCGCCCATGCAGCTTTGCCTTCCTCAGTTTCGAGCATCCATCAACGTAATGCTACTCATTAGCAGTGTGGTTACAAAGGATTGCTTACAGCTACCTACTACACATCAGGCTCTGGGGGGCCACCTGGCTGCTATTTCTGATTCTTATCCAAATCCCTAAGCCACGGCAGCTGACCCGATAGTAGCAGGAAGGAATTTAGTTTGTGTAATCGCGGGAGGGTGCTCATTCTGGTTTAATGTCTTGTCTTCATCAACTGCCTTTCACCTTTTTCTCATGTCAGCAGGGGATAGTGTGTCTCCAATAACGACCAACAGAAGCTGAGCATTAAATCCTTTGGCAAAGCCCTGAAGATGTGGTCTCGCTTACAGCCTTTCACACCATAAAGAAACTATGCCCTCACTGTTTGCTGAATTTCTACAGGTGTTTCCCAGCAAAAGGAAAGCTTGTGGTGGTTTCATGGAAATGAAGTGGAATCATTTTTATTTTGTAGTAAAACACCTTTATCTAGTTTTGCTTTTCAAGTATTTATTTAGTTGTTTACTGCATTTCCAAACTGATATAGTTCAGCCATGGAAAGCTTTGAAATATGCCCTTAATCTTAAATCATTCCCATGTATTAAGGGTCCAGAAGAAATAGGAGTTAAATATTAGTGGTGTTGTACCACAGTTGGCACATTCAAAAAAACATGGGTTTTATTCAGTAGCTATGCAAACTACTCATGTCCCATTCTTGGTTTCTTTTTCTAACTCTCTTATCGCTGTCTGCCATTTTTGGGCCACATATGACTGTTGCAGATAAAGCAACAACAGTTACAGTCAGCCACAGCGCTGGTGTTTTCACGCAGGCTGTCAGCTCCTTGTCCTCAATCGATGGAGCTGAATTTATGAGGTCAGTTCGGATTATGATCTCCTTTGATCCAGTCTGTCAATAAAACAGCGTTGCGAGCATCAGCAGGGCGACAGCTCTATTGTTGCTGTAAATTGTGTGCTTGTGGGGGGGATGGAGAAAGGCAGGGCGGAGGGCAGAGCAGGCAAAGATGGATTCGTTTAAGATGTCAGTCCATGGGGGCATGTCAGTGCATACAGCACACTGTCTGTACGACTGTCACCTCAGTCGATTAAGTCATTTTTCAGATGAGGAGGCAATTGGATGTCAGACTGAGGAACAGTGTGGGGGGAAATAAGGAGTGGTGGTTAGAGCCCCCAAAGTAAGAGTCGCGACGGTGTCGTACTCAACTGAATATCTTAAAAGTGTAGGGCTGGAGCAAAGGACCAAGATCACTTTGATTATAGTTGTGCCATGGGGCATTGGCTTTGGCCTCTACTGCACAAAATAATTGAACACTTCTAAAAGCAGTTTTATTTGCATCCATGTATTTGAGGAAACTACCCACTGATGGGCAGACAGCCAGTCTAAATAGGTTCCTGGAATTACTATGCAAAGAAGTTTTATACATTTACCTTGTTTTAAGCACATGTCGTCATCTGTTTTGCAATTTTGCTAGAATAGGTTGTGAAAGCCTTTTGAAAAAGGAATATCACATGTGTTCATTTTTGATAAAAGAAAGGTGTGTATGTATTACAGCAGTTGGTTTACTTTGTTTACCTGTTGTACGTTTTCAGCCACTGCAAAAGTATAAATATCTTTGCCTCTCTAGTATTGTTGAAAGGTCTTGAGCCACACCCCATTTCTTCATATCAACCTGGGAAAATGGAAAATAGGTGCAGCAATTTATCGAAACGTGCAAACACACATGGAAATATACTATATTGGTTTGTACAATTCTAATGGGTTTGAAAGTCAATATTTGGTATGATTACATTTATCCTTCAGCGCAGCCAGAAGCCAGTTGACTTGTAGTTTTTACATTTTCAGGACTAGTTTTCAAGCTACTCTTCTTTGGATGTTGGCTGCCTTTAGTCTTGTTCTCTGTCAAGATGATCCCACACTGCTTCAATAAAGGTATTCCTGTATGCTTTGTATGTAATGGTATGCCATATGGCATATCCCAGCCTTTTCTCCTTGTTTCCTATCCTTATGAATGGCTTCTCGAGCCCTCCACAGAGACCATTTCTGACGAGGCTCTGGTGCACAGTATATATAGTCCAACTAAAGGGTCAGTATTATTAAAGCCATGATTTTCAGATACTGCTGTATAGTTTTAGTCTCCGTATTCCTTTATCCTACACTTGTCCAGTTTCCTCTCTTTCTTAAGTACACAATGCACACCATGCTAAGATATGTTCAGTTTTCTGATAATAGCTCATTGGGAGTCACCTTGTTGGTGCCAAAATACCATTTTACATCTGTCAAACTGTGCTATCTTTGCCATTTTTGATTTAGATTCAACTAAAGAAACCAAAAAAAGGGGGGAGGCGGGGTTATATTTTCTGACAGGCTGCTAGTATCAAAGGGCCTAAAAATAATATACAGGGAGTGCAGAAGTATTAGGCAAATGAGTATTTTGTCCACATCATCCTCTTCATGCATGTTGTCTTACTCCAAGCTGTATAGGCTCGAAAGCCTACTACCAATTAAGCATATTAGGTGATGTGCATCTCTGTAATGAGAAGGGGTGTGGTCTAATGACATCAACATCCTATATCAGGTGTGCATAATTATTAGGCAACGTCCTTTCCTTTGGCAAAATGGGTCAAAAGAAGGACTTGACAGGCTCAGAAAAGTCAAAAATAGTGAGATATCTTGCAGAGGGATGCAGCAGTCTCAAAATTGCAAAACTTCTGAAGCGTGATCATCGAACAATCAAGCGTTTCATTCAAAATAGTCAACAGGGTCGCAAGAAGCGTGTGGAAAAACCAAGGCGCAAAATAACTGCCCATGAACTGAGAAAAGTCAAGCGTGTAGCTGCCAAGATGCCACTTGCCACCAGTTTGGCCATATTTCAGAGCTGCAACATCACTGGAGTGCCCAAAAGCACAAGGTGTGCAATACTCAGAGACATGGCCAAGGTAAGAAAGGCTGAAAGACGACCACCACTGAACAAGACACACAAGCTGAAACGTCAAGACTGGGCCAAGAAATATCTCAAGACTGGTTTTTCTAAGGTTTTATGGACTGATGAAATGAGAGTGAGTCTTGATGGGCCAGATGGATGGGCCCGTGGCTGGATTGGTAAAGGGCAGAGAGCTCCAGTCCGACTCAGACGCCAGCAAGGTGGAGTACTGGTTTGGGCTGGTATCATCAAAGATGAGCTTGTGGGGCCTTTTCGGGTTGAGGATGGAGTCAAGCTCAACTCCCAGTCCTACTGCCAGTTTCTGGAAGACACCTTCTTCAAGCAGTGGTACAGGAAGAAGTCTGCATCCTTCAAGAAAAACATGATTTTCATGCAGGACAATGCTCCATCACACGCGTCCAAGTACTCCACAGCGTGGCTGGCAAGAAAGGGTATAAAAGAAGAAAAACTAATGACATGGCCACCTTGTTCAGCTGATCTGAACCCCATTGAGAACCTGTGGTCCATCATCAAATGTGAGATTTACAAGGAGGGAAAACAGTACACCTCTCTGAACAGTGTCTGGGAGGCTGTGGTTGGTGCTGCACGCAATGTTGATGGTGAACAGATCAAAACACTGACAGAATCCATGGATGGCAGGCTTTTGAGTGTCCTTGCAAAGAAAGGTGGCTATATTGGTCGCTGATTTGTTTTTGTTTTGTTTTTGAATGTCAGAAATGTATATTTGTGAATGTGGAGATGTTATATTGGTTTCACTGGTAAAAATAAATAATTGAAATGGGTATATATTTGTTTTTTGTTAAGTTGCCTAATAATTATGCACAGTAATAGTCACCTGCACACACAGATATCCCCCTAAAATAGCTAAAACTAAAAACAAACTAAAAACTACTTCCAAAAACATTCAGCTTTGATATTAATGAGTTTTTTGGGTTCATTGAGAACATGGTTGTTGTTCAATAATAAAATTATTCCTCAAAAATACAACTTGCCTAATAATTCTGCACTCCCTGTAATTTAATAATAATATAATTTAATAATAATATAATTTAAGTACAAAAATTCCAAGATGGCATGAAATATGAAGTCAAAGTCAAATTATGAAGACACAAGGGGTGGCTCCCTCTATCCTAGACTAGGTCTGGGTGCTTTATGTCAAAATATATTAGATTTGCTAAATGCAGAGCACATACATTGCTTTTTTTTAATATTTGGAGTCAAGGTTTAAAGCAATAGTGTGAATGCACTTAAGTTTATTTATTTTTTTTAATCCTCCCTCTTCAAAAGTATTATATCATGATAAGCACTGACGGCCCACGTCTGTGAACTCTGCACACGGAAACTATAATTTCAGTTGTGCTGACATTGTTTGATTAGCAGATGAATGCTGGATGTGTCATCGTAAACAAGAACACGAATGGAATCTGATTCCTTTTCTTTCAAATGTCACACAGTAAAAACAGAGTTCCTTTCTTTTGTTTTGTGTTTTTTAACCAGCGTCAGTGAATATTAACATTACCGTAAAGGTGTTAGTGCTGATCAAATGCAATGCAGGGTATTGTGTTTTGTAGCAGTATTGTGCTTATTAAGTTGGACGATGCCTCAGTCTTCCAGCCTTGCTCTATAAGGAAATGAAGGCTGACTGTACATAGTGTTCTGACTTCTGCTCTAACACGTTTCAGCCTATAAAAATAGTGATCCACCTCCACCTCCATACCCCACTGAAACCTGTAAGCTGGCCATCTTAAAATAAAATTCCTGTCCAAGCTGAACACAGTGATACAGAAAATAACAAAGAGTATAATCCAAACGTAAGTAAATTATGTTGTGTTTTCTGAATTAGGCGTTAGGTGTTACTGCGTGTGCTTCTTTTGTTATGGGTGGTAGGGGGGAGGCATTTGGTCGCCTGTAATGGTGATGAAGACTCAGCAGTATCCTGAATGTGTGAATGTCTCAGGCCGCTCTTTTTTTTTTTTTAATGATCTTGCTGTGATGACAACTTTAGTACTCACGCATTGTCATCTTTGCAAGTGACAAACCAAAAACCAAGAGGAAACACTTCATCTCGTCTAAAGCCTTGTCAAATAACTGAAAACAGTTATTTTCAGTTCTAGTCATCTTGTTAAAAAATATCATCTGGTATAGCAAAGTAATTAAAGCAAAAACAGTGTATAGTTAATGTTGAACTCAATTTTTCTGCCTTTCTCATTTAAGCATATTGTAAACTAGCTGCCGGGAACATCCCTAATTTGAGTATAGCACATCCTTTATTTTTGTTTTCTCTGTCAACCCAACTGCCAATTTTAGATACCAGCACCTAATGTTGTATAGGTCTTCCCTGTGCTGTCAAAACAGGACTTTTTAAGTGCTGTCCTGTGGTATCTGACACTGGGAGTCTGCAGTGGGTCCTTGGATTATTGTTGATTGCCGACAGGCTTATTCAGGGGCATCTTGCACACACTCATTAGATTTGGATTTAAGGAGTTTGAAGGCCAGGTTAGTGCCTTGTGCTCTAAATGCCTTATTCCGTTTCATGAGATTCTGTTGAACTTTTGGGCTTTTAGAGATGATAACCAGAGGTTGTGCTTCACAGAGGCAGTTTATCAATATAAAGGGAGCTAAATAAAGCAAACCAGTGTTAACACATGCATGCTGACTGAGCACTTCAACCAGGGTTACATATACAGTATACTCCTTTTAACACAGCCTTCTAGAAATTACGCCATACTAGACCTTCCATTCAGATTAGGTGGGGCAATGCAAAGACAAAGATTAATATGATGTTGTGAAACTGCTCCTTTGACACTGGCTGAAGGGGTTAGTACTGCCATCCATAGAAAAACAAAGATTGCTGTTGAATGAAATGCATACAAAGGGAACGTTATAACACACACAACGAGGTTATCACTGTGCATTTCAAGTGAATTATGAGCTGCTATAATGTCGTGCTGCACAAAACCAAACAAGCTCATTCACTTTATTAAGCTCCTTTGCATAATATAATGAGAACAATGCATTCAACCCTCAGCTGTCATGAAGTATACAATATATTTGTTAGTTTAAACAATATAATAGGTTATATCATGGCCTAAAGTTCAACCCTCACGTCGTCTCTGACCTATTGCACATGAAGTTAAGTTAAAGAAGGAAAATAAAATGTTTTATTGTGAGACTTAGTCAACACAGTAACGTTTGCATTTTTAACATGGAATGTTTTTTGTTTGGAAAGCTGAAGAATTTGATGATAACCTGTCTGTTATTTCTATCTTAAGTCAAATTTATGACTTTTATAGAGGCTCTTTGTTTTGGACCAATTAGCCTTTTACCTCTTTAATAACATTGTGATGCATTCAGCTAGGTTCAGACATTCACCCGCTGCCAATTTATTCCCTTCAACACTCAGCGCTCTCCTGCTGACACCTTTGGGAACATTTCCCAGACATTAGCTGAGAAGTGGGGTACACCCTGGACAGCATAGACCACTGCCTTCACACTAACAGCTACTTTAGAATTACCCCATGTAACTAATCTCACTGGGTATGAAAATTGTTACTTTTTTTCCATCCAAGTGTTCTACCTTTTTCTAGATCGTGTTTTTAATCTTACCTAGCACTTAAAGCATGTTTAGCACTCCAGTCTGCATCCGGAGACACACTTTAACATCGTCTCACACAGACTGATGGTAGGATTTATAGTGCCCAAGGACATTTCAGATATGTAAAGACAAGAACTGACAACAACCTTCTGAATAGTAAAGTGCTTTAACATATGCAACAAGTTTCTTGGTGGCTATACGTGATAACTGGGTAACCAGTGAGGACTGTATTGGGACCATACAGAAGATGTGACTGAAACAAATGGCCTTATGTACTACCACACCCCACCTTGTCCATTTCAAACATCAACATTTATCTTGTATGATTTGACAGTAGGATCATTCAAAAAAGGAAGATCAAATGGCTATTGGGCTTTATTTTTAAAAAAAGTGTATGTGCCCATTTTTGAATTATTTCAAAAATTATGTGAATTATTTCCTTGTATAGTTAAGTTACCTGCTGCACCCCTGGAAAAAAAATACTGTCAAAGTGATGCAATTTAGGTTAGATGAGAAGAATAGAAAGCCACCACGAGCACGAAACGTTACTACTTTTTTCTTCTGTCTTGCTCTGACCTACTGTGTGTTACAGGTGTGTAGGTTAGCGTGCATGTGTTTGTGTGTCAGCCTCACCCCAAGGTGATGAGCAGGTGTAAGGAAGCATGTAGGTGATACCCTTGACTTCTCTCAGTTTTTGGTTTTCAGTTGCAAGCCTCTATTATCTGCTATGTGACACTTGTGTGCCAGCACACCTGCCATTTGCATTAACAGTGGTGCGGCCAGCCCCTCTAAAAACACACACACATGCACTCCGACTGCACTGTTATTGTCACTTCAGCGAGGGCTGCAAAGGCTGCTCTTTGGTTACTGATTATTTGTAGTATAAAACCACTTTGTTTTTGTTCCGACCCTAGTTTCAATTCATATGTAGCCGGCTGTCACTGACCTACATACACAGGGTGTCAGGGTGGGAAACTATCAAGACAGCAGTAAAACAATAAATCACTGACAGAGTAGAGTACATTTGGTGACCTTTCTACTGTCGCAATTTACCCCCATAACACTCCTGTCTTTAGCTGTAATTATGAGTTTACTGCTATAAGTACAGTTATATGAATTCCCACTTAAAAGAGCTTCAAAGAGCTAGTGCAAGTTTCAAAACACAATAGTCATCTCTGCAATCCCAGTTGTCTTTTTTTGTTTTTTCTAGAGGATTGGAACAAGGGGCATGAACCCTGTGCTACCAGTTGGCCCAGTTTCTAGTCGTTTATCTAGTTTCTAGTAACAGCGCTTTAATCCAGGAGAGGCCCCTGCCCCGGTGTGCATACTATAGACATGAAAGTCTATACAAGCCTAAAACATCCACACCCAGCTCAGCCTGATAGATACTCTACATATGTAAGTAGGTAGGGTGGTAAATCTACACAAGGGTTATATATACATAAAACCGTGAGATGGCCAGAAACAGAAGAGTGTTAAGGAAGTAAGACACAGGCCAGCAAAAATGGAAAATTATACAGAAGCTGAATCAAAGTGGGAAAAAGCCAACAGAAAGAGTTAATGAGTTGCTTTGCAACCACATGTTTCACAGTAACTTCAGTGCAGCACAGAGTTGTTTTTTCAAGTCTGTGCAACTTTACTGCCGTTCTTTCATTTGGTGTTTAGATGTAGCACGGTGGAGCAAACCCTCCCATAGGTTTACTGTCAATCGCATTGTTTCCATACTCACTCATACCAAGTCAGTAGATAGAGTACAGCAAAACTACAATCATGATTTATGATGTGAGTGAACTAGAACTAAAAAATAACTCATATCTTAAAATGTGGATTGTTGCCTCTATTAGATTAAGAGTATTGCAGTCCAAGTAGACATTTATGCAGTTTTATACTAACTGGATTGGTTATTTGGCTTTAAAACAATATTGTTAAAGTATAGTTAAATTGTTCGTTGTTGCTAAGCAGGACAGACTACCTCACCCACATCTATCATCAGTGAAACCTGGATGAAACCTGAACCTGGATATGCACAAGCATACTTTGTTAACACGTTTCAGACTTCACTAAAGATTACTCACTTGATTAGTTTGCAGAAAGACCGCCAAAAATAAGCACGCCACGGTCTTTGAGTGCTGTAACACTAACACATGAAAATGTTACCTTTAACTATTACATCAGGTGAGACCTTTCAGTTTTTTCATTTATCATGTGTGGCGTATTTAAATCTACAGTAGCGATTTCCATTGTCCTGCTTTGTTACCACATCGTGAGCATTAAATGGGGAATGGAATCTGAATGCTTCCCTCTAGAGAAATATTTATTGGTGTGATTAGGCAGGAGAGAGCAAATAAAGCAACATGGGGAGGGGGTGGTAGCTGGGGAGAGGGTAATTTCTAAGATTTATGGCGCGGCACTTCACAAAATGCATGCATCCTGTAATTAAAACTCCCCCTTTGCCTCCAGCAGGCGTCTACATTAGTTGGCATCCCCCACAGCCCTCTCCGGCCCTCTGTTAACCCTTACCCACTAGATAATAAGATCTCACGACTGCTTGGCGTCACTAATTAGAGCTGAATGCCACAGAGAGGGGCAAATTTGGTAGCAAGATACAGGAACATTGTGCGATAAAGGCTTTCCTTTTATCTTTTCTTCTTCATGTAGCAAGCACAGGTTACAGGACAATATGGAGGATTATTTTACATCTTTTTACTAACTCGTTTGATAAATTCTTTGTTGCATATTACTCTTTGACCCGGAGCAGGAAGGTCATGAGAATTTCCTAAGTCAATCATGCGTTGCTTTCATTTTGTCTAATGGCACGTATCCTATTGTACACACCCTAGATGCTTTGTGTTGCATTCCTATGGGAATGCTGCTTTCATGACTTGTTACTTTTCTGCAATGGTGGGTTTTTTTGTTTTGTGTTTTTTTTGTTTTGCGTATTAACTATGTGGAGGCGTCTGCCGGCTGCTTGTTTTGTCCACCAACACACCAAAATCCAAAGAGCTGCAATTTGCTATCAGACAAAATGTTCACAATGGTTATTTGCGTCAGCTTTGTGCTGAGCCGAGTGATTTCCTGACGTGATATCAAACGCGCTTCACGGGCGTCTGCAACATCAGGGTTCGTGGCTTGGCTGCTATTTTGGTGGCTGTGTAGTAACAATACGCCTTGGTGCTATTTTCTGTGGTTTTGTTTGGTGGTGCTCAGTTGTACATTGTGTTTCACAACCTTCTATTTTCAATAACACATTATGAAACTCCGTGACCTCACTTATGCACGGTGTGATGTACAGTTGTCGATACTCTCGCGCTTTATCGAGCCTTGTAAATATAACTGCGGACGCCGCTGAAGTTTGAAGATGGCGAATGTGTGCCTGCTGCTTTCTCGCTTTCGAATAAATGCGAGCGTGTAGTAAACAGAACTCTAAGAGGATGTTTCACAGTCACGTTGAAGAAACTAGGCAGGAAAAAAAACATCCACAGGCTCGGTGGCCTCATTGTCACCCCCTCGAGTAACCCCCTTCACTTTTACTGCCAACTTTCACTGACGTTTCCGAGGCCCCAGGCCCCGCTAACAGCTGTACCTAATCAAGTCCTCATCAGGCCACAAGGTCTACTGTGTCTCTCAGATCTTCTTATTATCAGACGGAGACCCCCACCTCCCGTCTTGTTGTTGCATATTACAGCACTGACTAATCATTCTCCATATTTTAAAAATACTTTTATTGTAGTCTCAGAATTTAAAAACACCATTAGGGCTGAACGATTATGGAAAATAATCTAATTGCGATTTTTTTGCCCCAATATTGCGATTGCGATGCGATATGCGATTATTTTTTAAGGTCTTTGTCTTCTGTATTATTAAACAAAGACAAGCAATACAGTATGGCCAATACTATATTACATTAATTTTAAACTGTTCTTTCCTGGAAGACAGACCTCTGTTATGATAACATGAGGTGATGCATGAATTGATGACTGACATTTTTATTTAACTTCTTCAATCACAACAGTATATTTGAACATACACAATAGTTTATTTTTAGCTTACAAACATCTGAGCATAAAGTGCTGACAAGGAACCCTGGTGTAAACATTAAAATGAAAGTCAGTACAATGTGCAGATTGCAGAAATATACATAAAAAAAATCAGTGGCTTTACCACACAGTTTTTCGACATCTGTGAACTACTAGACAGTCATTCAATTAAAAAATAATATTAAATAAATAAAACTAATAAATAAAAAATACACACATCTTACTGATCTCTGCAGTCAGTAACATTACACATAAAGTGCAAACATAATAGCAATTGTATAAACACACACACAAACACGCCTTTAAAATTTAAAGGCGTGAAATTGGGACGGTCTAGCCTTCTGATTAGCGTCACCGCTGTCTCGGTGGAGTTTAATAAACTCGGCCGTCTGCTTCTTGCTATCTAAAATATAACCAGACACTGGCGTAAATTCTCGACTGTCTCATACTTCTGTTTAATAAGTTTTCTGTTTGACGTTTAGTCAGCTGTGTGAAAACCAAGGAGGAACCCACCCGGGGGATTAATAAAGTTTTATTTTATCTAATCTAATAACTTTAATCTCAGCCAAACCGATTTACTCACGAACAAACAAAACACTGAAAAAAGCCCAACAATAACATTTTTAGGTTGTCTAAGTGACTTATATATTACGTTTAACGCGAGCAGCGAAACTCCGCGGTGATCTGAAAATGATGTGCCGGGAGTTGTGCTGTTCTCGGCCGCATCAGTAACCCTCGAGCTCCCGGCTAGCTGTCGAGCTGGTGGGTAGCAGACGCCTCTGAAAACGTCGAAGCACTTTTGCAAATATGGGATATCTTGATAAACCGAGCAGATATTTGATGTTTACACAACTACTTTCTCGCCTGAAAATATGTTAAAAGTTTATTTTGTGACCCAGAAAGATTAGTATGAGTAATTTTAAAACTTAGTAGCGGCCGCCATTGCTGGAAACTGGAGTTTGGCTGGGCCGCGCTATGAATTCTGGGATATGGTAGTAATTTGGACAGCCTTCGGCACGTCGCTGTGACGTAATCGGTCTACAAATGCGGCCTCAGGAGGATGCAGCCCATGAATTTGGACATGTCCAGAGTATAATCGCAGCCTTTGCGGTTAGAAAATTGCACTTGATCATGTCGCGATATTATCGCAAATGCGATATATCGTTCAGCCCTAAACACCATCTATCCACTGTCTCTTCACAGCTCTATGAACTGGATGGAGACCCAAAGAGGAAAGAGTTTCTGGATGACCTCTTCAGCTTCATGCAAAAACGAGGTATGTTTTCATATCCTTGTCCCCCTGTGTCAAATTTGATTTCACTAACTATAGGACGTCCTATTTATTCCATTTCTTATCTTGCTGTATCACATATCCCCGCCTTATCTCCGGCCGCTGTCGTTGGCAGCTTCTTAATGTGATGAGGAGAGAGGATGATCACCCACCCCCTTCTTTCTCTGATATATGACACAGCACTGTCTACTCATCTTTCACTGGCATGGGTGGGGTCTTTATTCATTTCAGCGATGATTGCTTTATGGTCACACAGCAAGTCGGCGTTCCCAGGCTATAACTAGAAGGGACACACTGTATCGATGCTTGAGGATGGATTAGTTTACCTTCCCATCCTGCAGGCTGTCCGCATAGCTCGACCCCCACTTCTAACACTACACGCATAACCACTTTTCACTCTTCTTATCTAAACACCTAACAAGAAAAGTGAATAGTTTGTATTTTCTTGTGTTCAGTGTGCTAACGCCAGACTGCCAACTTGAGATAATTATTTTCTTGAAGCCGTGTTGATTTCACAGGATGCCAATGGCTGATATGATCAGATCAGTGGGCGGACGACTGACATGGGAGAAAAGAAAAGTTTGCTCATGACTGAAAAAACAAAAAGCCAAGCAGTAGTAGATGTTCACACAGCCTCTGGTAGTGTGCTCCTAGATTCTGAAAGCGCCATCTCTAGGCCATTATAAGAAATATGACGTGAGAATTATAATCACTGAGAAGACAAATTGATTAAAAAAATGCTTTGATTGGTTTGGTTTTTCAGCCAATATAATAATAGCAATTATACAGCATATTAGTAATGTAAATGAAAGCGTTTTATTCCGTACTTTGACCTTGAGCAATAACTAAATTCTAATAATCTTCTCAAATAAAATCAAAATAGCTGTCACAATTACTCTGCCTTTTTTTCCAGACATTTTTAGAGCAACTTCTTTCTCATCACAGTTTGTCTTAGGTTGTTTCCAATTATCTTTATTAGCCGTAAATGAGTCACACGTCTAAGTTTTGATAAACTGCCCTTTGGGTATAAAAACCTGTTTCTTTGGACATCCCCTGAACCCCCTTAACCCCACCCTCTGGTTTAAAAGAAAAGTTATTTTAAAGAAGATTTCCAAGTAGTATTTTAAATGTGGATTTGGAAAAGACAAAGTTTATTGTGCAGTAGTAGAGTTTCTAATTCCCCTAATTAGATAAAGATCCCCTTTTCAGTTCTGAGAGGAACCACAAATCTCTCTGGGGTTGTGTCAGGGAGGGCAGAAAGTGTAAAAGCTAAACACGTGGAGTTGCCCACAGTGGCGTGCCCTTGTGAATAAGCTGAAAAGTATCTAATGATAATAACGTGTTGTTGTAATTGAAATATTAGATATTTAAGGTAAATACTTGTAAAAATGACAGTTTTCAGTGGAAAAATAGTTCCAGGTTTTGAAATATAAGAATTCAAAGTTAAAAAGTGAGGGCTGACCTCTGAACCCCATCAGGAGTGGACTGGAAAAAAGCGTGGTCATACAAGGACACAAACCACTGACGCTCACAGGAGTTTGATATATTTGATGCTTGTTCGTTTCTATGTAAAGCCGTTAATGTCATAAGTGGTCTTACTCTGCCCATTGTTTTGTATTTTAACATCTAGCCAAAAGACAGTAAATTGTTCTGAATCTGGTTGATTATTTGTGGGGTTGCCTGGATGCCAAGTTCGTTGGTTCAGCTCAAGGGTAAAAGCAAACCTAGTGTAGTTTCCTAGCACGGGCGAAGCATCTATTAGATCTGCGCGTTGGTGAGCTCCGCCACTCGACCGCAGCACCGTCACTCTGAGCACTTAAACAACACCTTGCACTGGCAAATTACTGTTTGCTAATACTGAATGGTAAAAGTGTGGTCTTTTAATCGTGACAAAAGAGCCAAAGAAGGTTTTGCTACAATTAAGTTGTGAGCTACAGCACTGTCTTAAACATGTAAAATGAATGGGTGTGACCGCGCACCACCTTTATTGGCTAAAGGGAGACAACTGTTATTTCAGGTACTGTTGTTTGTCTTTGATGTTATTTCATATGTATTTTATTGGTGGAGCATGACTGTATTTTTTTCCTGTTTCCTGTTGCTGCAGGAACCCCAGTGAATCGTATTCCCATCATGGCCAAACAGGTCCTGGATCTGTACATGCTGTACAAGCTGGTAACAGAGAAGGGTGGCCTGGTGGAGGTTATTAACAAGAAACTGTGGAGGGAGATCACCAAAGGACTCAACCTGCCTACCTCAATCACCAGTGCAGCCTTCACTCTTCGCACACAGTCAGTATAAAAACACTCGTTTAACTGGTGCTTAAAGGTTACTCAGGGCGTTTTCACACCTGTAGTTTGTTTACTCTGGCCCGACTTTGGTCATGAGTTTGTAAACTTGTAGTTTTTCCTTTGGTTTGGTTTGACTTCACATGCAGAAGTCCAAAATGCATCCGTTACTACAAAACATGTAAGAATGTTCAGTCCACTCATTTGCCGGATGTGTCTGAGGCGGGAGCAAGAAAAATAAATACAGGAAGAAGGTGCCGTGTTCTGGTCTACTGGAGAACATGGAGAATTTCTTTTCATTTCACGGTTAGTTGTTAGCACATCCATAGTACCTTTCCGCATTAAGAATACAAAGCATACATGGCTACGGGACTTTTTTTTTTAACCTGAAACGTTTAACGTACACCTGATAGTTGGTTCGCATCATTTTCACACCTTCTCCAAAGGGTCTCGGTGCTGTTGTTTTGGTCCACACCCAAGTGTGATTACTGTGTTCACAACCAGACACACCAAATGGGGAAACAGAACCAGTGTCCGATTTAAACTGACAAAATACCGTGTGAAAATACCCTTAATAGCACCCTTTTTCTTAATTAAGCAATTAAGCAAGAGTTAGCTAAAGTTAAATCGTTCCATACTTGTTGCTGTAGAAATTAATCCCTGTATTAAGACCGATCAGTCCTAGTTAGCTGAAGTTGGGCCAAACTTTGTCTTCGAAAACTCAGAAGGGCACACCTGTTGTCCACTTTGTTGATTTCAGATACATGAAGTACCTGTACCCATATGAATGTGAAAAGAGGGCACTGAGCAACCCCAACGAGCTTCAAGCAGCCATCGACAGCAATCGACGGGAGGGCCGGCGACAGAGCTTTGGCAGCTCTCTCTTCACCTACTCTCCCAATGGGACTCCCACCATGCTGTCCTCGCCGAAGCTCCCCACGCCCAGCATGGGCTTAACAGTGGGCACCAACGGGACCTCGCTGGGTCACATCCACAAGATCAAGAAAGGTGAGATTTGCTTATTGCGCTGCATGCACATCGAAGAAAATTTACTGTTTGAGGGACATGTTCTTTGATGTTGATTGTTTTGAACAGTGTTGGTCAAGTTACTTGAAAAACGTAATCAGTAACTAATTACTGATTACTTCCCCAAAAAAGTAATCCCGTTACTTTACTGATTACTTATTTTCAAAAGTAATTAATTACTTAGTTACTTAGCTACTTAGTTACTTTTTAAAAACATGATTTACAACCTGAAGAGGTGATAAAGCGATAGATCTGTCAACCCAATTCTACTTTTTCTGCATAATCCATCATACAAAATGTAATCAAATGGAAAAGTATCTTTTTTTTAACTTGTTTTATCAGTTTTAATCTTTTAACTTCATGCATATGCAAAAATAAAATTATATGCACCGTTCTCTGACTTGAATAAATTAGTTTAACATTTAAACCTATTTTCTACACATTCCAGCACATAAAAGAAAATATTTTTTGTGTTTACACTCAGTCTTTCAAATAGATGCAAGTGAAACACAGCAGAAAATAAATAAAGTCAAAGACTCAGCGGTCCTTTTGCTCTATTTTCACCTGTAAAGCAGGAGTAGGGTAGGCGGAGGTTTACCCTGGTGCAGGTGTGCCGAGGCGGTCAGTGGAAGAATCCGTGAGTTTCTCTGTGAATTACCCATTACGTCGTTGCGCACTCGGTGCTTGTTTAGGGGGGGGTTTTTCGCTGTAAAAAGAAGTTTTCTTCCCACGCACAACGGACACTAATGTTTTTGTAACTTTTTATGGAATCAAACTCAAAGTAAGGTCAGTACTTCCACGCTTTAAACGCTGCACGCTCATACTCTCTCCCACAATCGATATGTGATCCACTGTTGATCTGCACACAGCTGTTGTCACAAACGTTGCACTTGCTTACGTCACTGTCATGAGACATTCTCGCAAAAAAATCACGGTTTTAGTAACGCAGTAACGCAGCGTTCCTACGGGAAAGTAACGGTAATCTAATTACCGTTTTTGCAATAGTAATCCCTTACTTTACTCGTTACTTGAAAAAAGTAATCAGATTACTGGTTTTGAATCAGGTTAAAATACATGGATATGGCAGTAACTTTGTCTACTCTCAGGTCAAAATGACAAATTCAAGTCAAGTATACGGTTTGTCAGTATAACGTGACAGTATAACGATTTACTCTTGACTGTGTTGGATCAAAGTTTTGAAAATTTAAGTTAAAATGAGGATCCACTGTGAAATCTTGAGAATTTTACTGATAGCACATTTATGATCAGAGATCATTTCTGCCAAATTTATCTCTTAAACGGAAACTCCGATCTTCAAATAAAGAAATAGCATCAAATCTGATTTGCTGTTATCTCTCTCTTTAAAAGAGCTTAACCCTGGGACCTTCCCGTAACACACTGCATCTTATTTATTATCTGTTTTCTGTGGTCACGCTGAAATTTATGTCTGGGGACTATAATGCATCATATGAGTTTGCTTGACTTTGAGTTCCCCTTTCTCTTTGTGCTGCTGGGCCAGAAGAAGAGGGAGGCCAGCCTCTGGCAGGCGTCAGCATGGCTCGTTTGCCAGCGGGGGGCTTGGCAGGTCACTCAGTGGCTGCTGTGCAGGCAGCAGCAGCCCATGCCGCCATGGCTGCTCAGGTGGCCGCTCTGGAGCAGCTGAGGGACAAACTGGAAGCAGGCGAGCCGCCAGAGAAGAAGATGGCGCTGTCTGCCGAGGAACACCAGCGACTGCTGCAGAGAGCGCTGCAGCAGAACCTGCTAGCCATGACTGCTCAGATACCTATGAACATTCGCATCAACAACCAAGGTACTGAACAGTGGAGCTCTGACATATTCGGGTAGAGAGAGAGGAACAAAACAACCAGTCAGACATGACTTTCATGTTTTGCACAGTAGCTGCAGGCTGTTCTACACTCTCGTTTGAGGAAATTCCTCCTTTATCTAATCAACATGAGATAAAAGAGTACACCACCTTTTTTACATCTCCCTGGTTTCAAAAGCTCAAAGATGCAAGAACACTGATTTTGCTGATGTGAAATGAAACTGTAATTTCTCACTTATTCTCGATTGTCAAGAAAAAGCAAATGGCCAAGTCCAGATAAAAAAGCAATATTAAGGTTGCTGGGAAATATTAAGTCGATAATGTCAGCGTGAGCGCTAGCAGCAGTGATCTGTGTATGAAAACACCCACGTGAAAATGAAAATGTCACCTCTGGTAGTGGTTAACATGTAAATGAACAGTAAAAGAAGAAGATGAATTAATGTATTTCAAATGGTAACGGTCGGTTATTAGAGTGCATTTTTAGGGACATTCGTTTGTTTGTTTTTAACTATTCCAGAGTTGAAGTTTATTTTTGTCTTTACTGCAAATCAAAATGAACTAAAAATAAAAATCTGGAGTTATTACGACATCACAGTTACTCTTGGCATCACAGGTTTTTACATTTCATTGTTGCCAGTGCGAGCTAGGTTTGACACATTTCCCTTTTCATGACAGTTAGTATCTCAATGCATTCTTGTAATCTCACCACAAACCACAGCACCCAACTGCGAGAAAGTAACACCTAGCAGGGCTATAGGTTGACCTGCTTAGCTTATAGAAGCAGCGTGCGTGCATACATACATGCATGATTATCTGTGTGGGGATTCCCTTCTGTAAGCACGCACCTTGATCTTATAGAAGGATTTGTCTCGGTTACTGTCTATCTGATCGTGCACATGAACCATTTCTCGGTAAGTGACTTATGAGAAATGTTCATTGGGACATTTTTGAAAAATTCAGTTTTGCTCCTACTGTGGGACGGTTTTGTTTCTCCATTTGGTTTGAGTATTCTTAAGTCAAATCTGGATCCAAAAATGAATAAGGATGAAAACTGCTTTCTTCCAGATGGCAGACAAGACTCAGCTCTGAACCTCACCACCAACGGCACAGGGAGCATCAGCATGTCCGTGGAGCTCAATGGAGTGGTATACACTGGTGAGCAGCTCCTCTGTAACTTAAGGTGACACAACAAAATGTCAGATATGAGCTCGCTGCTTCGCAGTTAGTCATGAAACGTTAAGTATTTCCAGTAAGACTCTTGGCTGACTTACAGATCTGGAGAAGCATCAGATTGGTATAGAGACCAGCCCCCTTTCTTCCTCCGAATGTTCCTATCAGCACCTTTTTTGTTTCTGTTTCATATGTTGTTTCGTTGCTTATTTGATTTGTGAAGAAATGGAGAAATGATTATAGCTGTAAGAGATGTTACACAGAGCAGATTATTCCTGTTTTGTGGCAAAGCAGAGTTGTGCAGTAACATCGTAGAGTGTTGTTGTTGGAGGAAGATTACCAAGTTTGGTAAGACCTCAGTCTCGTGGGCCTAGACCCCTTGGATAATCTGGCTGTTGGAGATTGCTTAATGTCGTTAGGTGAAATTGGTCAGAAATAGGTGTACAGTTGTGCACCAAAGAGCTCTTTGGGACTCCTTTAGTCACTAGCAGAACGCTGCTGTCTCCTGTAGTTTAAATGGCAGGTGCCGGCTTGTCTGCACATTCTCACTGACTATTTGCAGAGCTGCAGTGAAACGTCAGTGTGACTCAAATGGGAAACTGAGCACGTTTACCTTGAAACTAAAAACTAAACTAAAAATTTGTACCTGAAGCTGTGTTCACACATGAAGTGATTCTCAGTAACCAGAGGCATTGAATTGCGTTAAGAGAATAAAAACGGGGCGAAGACAAAGTTGGCAATGTGATTGAAGTATCTATCAAGCGTTGCTAGCCAAACAATCCGGTAGTAAATAGAATAGAGGGTTACCTAGGTAACTAGAGCCTGAATGTTGTTAGTGACCAGCTGTCAGCTTCAGATTGATGCGTGAAGAGCAAGTCTCTTCTGGTGCAGCTTAAACAATGCGTTTCAAATGGCACAACTTTTTCTTTGAAAGTGAATGTTCGCTTTTCACCGTTTGACTACTAACAGGTGAGCAGTTGGCACCTGTGTCTGCAGACAAGTCAGCTTCTTCCACACAAACTACATGCGACTATAGCAGTTGCAAGGAGGTTTTTGTTGAAGCACCTTCCCCCTCGAGCAACCACTCGCCAGTTGGTCAGGAAAGGCAGTTTTTTTCCTAGCAAAAAGTGGTCGCCAAGCGGTTGCAGATCAGTATATACAGACTGTAATTCAAAGCATTTGACAGATGTTTTGTACTCTGACTCCTTTTTGTTTTCCCTCTTGTCGTTTTCTATCCAGGCGTTCTTTTTGCTCAGGCAGCACCAGGGTCAGCCTCGTCTGGTGCATCTGCATCGTCCGTCACCAACAAGGCTCCCAGCAGTCGCGTCGCTCCGCAGCAGCAGCAGCAGCAGCAGCTGCAGAACACACCTACCTCAAACTCCAGCAACTCATTGTCTTAACAAACTCCCAGCCTTTCCTTCATTCATTTTTTTATTTTATTTACCACGCTAAGTGAAGCCAAAAAGCAACCTCATTTTCTATCTCACCAATGCCAAAAATAGAAAAGAAAAGAAAAGAGAAGAACCATAAACCATACAGAAAGACACAAACTGGAACTCTTTTCACTTGAAGTACACTATCTCAGGTTTCCTCTCACAAACTCTTTTGTTCTTCATCGCCAAAATGATCTTGAAAAAGCAAAATCTCCCAACTGAGAGCCAGTATATGCTAAACAAAGACATATGCACAGCCTGTGAATTATTTATTTCTGCATCAATGTACAGATTATTTGGAGAACAAAAGAGAAGATAAAAACTAGGAAAGCATTGTTTACACACACAAACACAGCTACTGACTGACAATGATGTTTTATCCTTCAGGGGAGAGATTTTATTTTAAGTTTTCATTGTCATTATTGTCATTATTTTATTCTCTTTATTGTTTTTTTTTTTATCATTTAAATCTTTAACAATCTTTTCACTGCAGGAAAAAAATCTATATTAAGAATTCTATACCAAAAAAAAGAATATCATCTATTTTTAATCAGAATAACTTTAAGGATAAGTGTTGTTTCTTCAGGGCATATATAAATATATATAAATATATATAAATTGTACCATTGTGACCTCATTTTGGGTAAAACCTTATACACACGGCAGCCGTTTTGAGTGTCTGTGTGAGATAACAACGCAGGTCTGTGCTCCTGTCGTGTGGGGACGTATGCATTACATCACAGATTCTCCTGTGAATAGACAGAGTGACGTCGGCGTCCCGACTCAGACTAATGCAAAGGAGCACGCATTGGAGGCGGGCATAGTTGTTCTTCCTGTGACGCTCGGCTAATTTAGCTAGAAAATCCACTCCTGTTTGTTGACACGAGGCTTGTTAAATACACCTTTTACCTTTTTTTTTTTCTCTCTCTCCATTATGCTGGTAGAGTTTTCAAAATGGCTGTTTTTGTAAGAGTAAGGTCAGTTTGTACAGGCGGTAAAATTAAGTTGTTTCTTTTTGTTTTGTTTTTTTTCCCACCTCCCTGCACCTCATCACAGGATGGACTTTCTCAATGCTGTCCACACCAAGTGTTCCTTTTCCTGTTTAGGGTTCAGATTTATGTGGGAAAACACAGGTTTTAGGTGAATGTTCTCACGTGTTTCTCGCTCTTAAACAAATATCCCACTTGACAGAGCACTGCTTTTCCACGTGTTGAAATCTGCTTTATCTTCTTTCTAACTTGGCCTTTAGTGGAGTGATTGTCTTTCAAAAAAAGAAAAGATGCATGCATGTATTTGTAGATAAAAAGCCCCCTTAATGAGATATGAAGTGATTTCCCATCTTAGGTTCGCAGGAGTCGAGCGTATATGGACAATCAGGTGTCAGGAGATGCTTATCTGGGCTTCGGACGAGTGCTTTTTTCAGCTCGTATGTGACATTGTGTTGTGTTTTCTTTTTTGGCTTTGTATTATAGATTTCAGATGCTTTTTATTTTTATTTTAGCGTTTTCAGCTTTGTTTTTGATGAATTTGTGTGTCTTCTGATCCAAGTGCTTCTTATCCCGCGCCTTGAGACGAACAGGGTCTCATTAAGGTTAGCTTGCAACCTGTCCGGGATCCTGCGATGGCTGAGAGGTGATCGCAGCTGCGGCGTTTGCTTGTGGCCTCGCGTCTTTGTACAAACTCTGTTAGCTTTACAAAACACAGAGGAGAATCTGTGTCATTTGTGTCCGTGCTTTTTGAAGTCAGTCAATCAATTCAGCTTTTTGAACTTTAACCTGTTACCTCTCTGAACTGTTAACCGTTAAAGATTGTTCCCCACAGCCCCGACACACACGCGCACACACACACACACACACACACACACACACACACACACACACACACACACACACAGTCACCCCACTTCACAAAGCAGCTTCATTCCTACTGACGTTGGAAGTAAATCAGGCTTTGTACGTGGGTTCTGTTCAGAGACCTTAACACAGCATGAGCTGACCAGAGAGCGCGCGGTACCTCAGTTTAATCAGTTTTTACCGTTCAAGTCAAATATCACCAGATGGCTGTCGTGGCTTTGATTCTGGACTCACTTCTCAGTGGGAAATTACCACCAGCTGCTACAGAGCAACTGGTCATTACTTTTATGTTTTTTGTAACGGACCTCACAGTCATCACAGTGGCGTTCTTGAATTTCAGTGCAATGTCCACAAAGGATTGAACTGTCCATCCTCAGGCACAGGAAAGCAAAGGCGGACTTCAGGTTTATGTAAAACCCTGCTCGAGACTTCAGAAACCATTTGATTTGCAAATCGAATAACTAAATTCGTTTCTCTCCGCAAAACGCTTAAGCGCCTATTAGATGCGGAATACAAAACATTGCCGGCTTTATCTGTTTACCGTAAAGTTCCTCCTCCTTCTCAAAGATGAGCCCATGGCTGAGGCAGCGACAGCCACACTAACCTTGCAATAATTGCCAGACACATGCAAGAAGTGTTGCATTTGTGGCATCGATTGCCAATGTCAACTATGATGAGGTTAAACCACACTTTTGAACATTTAGAGTTGCGAGTGTGTGTCTGCGTTTGGTGCATGGTGCAACATCAAGCAGTAGCTGCTTCTGGTTCTCAGACGGGGGCTCGAGGAGGCCGTTCCACACAGACGCCGTAAACCGAACACACGGTTGCTGAGACACGATGATAAAACATTCAGCTGTTTGGCGAATTCTCCAGTGAACCCATGAGCACGTGCAGGACACCTTTCTGAAAGAAGTGACTGAAATTACGTAGTCAGACATGAGGCTGATGTGTTAGGACGCCGTCAGGCTCAGAGAGTGTCTACGTGTAGAATGTGTTGCTCTTCATTAACTCAGGCGTACAGCTGATTTAAATGTTTGATAAGTGCATCTCTTAGAAACACAGTAAACACTTTGTGAATGTGAGATTCAAAGGCTCAGCTCCATGAATGTCATCTGTCTTTTTTTCATGCCCTTACAGTAATGGGTTGGTATGTTGGAGTACTGCGTAGGCCCTAACCAAAACAAAACAAAAGGGGAAAATGACAGCCCTCACGTATTCCTGCTTCCTTGTATCTGCAGTATGAGTGGATACGAGGGCTGTTTTTCTTTGTATCAGGAGTAGCAGGTGTCACAGTTGCCAGTAATGGCTGACAATCAAATAGAGACGTACTGCGGCTGGAAGCATGTTGGGGGAGGATGGCTGGAGAGAAGCTAAATTCAATCAATCCCAATCTAAAGGATCAACACTGCTTTTTCACATTTGACCCTGTGACCTTTTGGCCCCCAAGGCAGCTTTTAAAGCACCCTCCCCCCCTTCGGTGAATCCATATTTATCGTATAACTATCGACTGCTTGTGTGTGATATTTGCACATGAACAACAAAGGTACCGCCACTCGACTGTACTCGCTCTCTCTGTGGACGGCAGCATTTTCAAGGAACATGTTCTTAACATGCGCGGTAGCAACAATCATGAGACGTAAAGACAATGCCGTATACCTCCAAACACTCTCGACATCCCTTCAACCACAATCAAACCCCGTTTCTACCTCAAGGACTAAAAGCTTTGGCAGATTTCTCCTGCAGGGCCACACCTGGGAGAATCCTGCTGGAGGCTGCGCTCAGGCCAAAAAACCCCACTCAAGTGATGGTGGTGCTGGTTCATAAGGATTTTAAAAGAGATTGTAGTGACCACAGACAATCAGCTGAAAATGCAATTCTCACCTTTAATGATGACCATTTTAGAGGCAGCTCTTTGGCAAGAGCTCCCCTCAGTGGAAGGTTTTTGTTACAGCGCACAATCAGTCAAAGTTTCCTGTATGGGGGGGAAAAAAACATGGAAGGATATGAAGGCTTCAACTATTCCATTTACTTTCTTTTCCTTTCTTTACTTCCTTGTGGTGTTTCCAGAGTTTAATGTTTGTGGGGGATGTAAAAGCTTCAGAATCAGCATTCAGATCACGGAACACTAAAACCAAACTTCACAGGCTTTTAGAATCAGTAGCTCTGCAAGGCACTCAAACAGGGAAGTGGTTCAGACAGGGAAAATGCAGTCTGGCCTGTATCAGTGCAATCATGTAGGATCCTCTGGTCAGAGGTAGTTCATCTCTGATATTTTAAGGCACAGTGTAGCTAAGAAAACTGCATCAGTCTTAACTCTGTAGCCTGTAGAGTTGTGAAAAACAGATTTTTGTTCAGGCTGGAGCTTTCGTTTTTTATTGTATGGTAGGAAGTTTGACTCCTATAGCTTACAGATGTTTTCCATCATTAGATTAGACAATGCCTGCGCAACATGTTTGGCTTTTTTATTATTTTATTCGTCTTTAATGGCCCTGGACTGTTTTCAGAAGCCTGCTTCGTTTGACACTGTTGTACAGACTTGAACAGCAACATAACTCATCTATTTTGCCTGTCTTGGAGTCCAATTTTGATAACAGTATGTTAATATCAGCACAAACCCTCAGAGTCTATCGCGATCGGCTCACTCGCTCTCTGTCTCATTCGTAACTTTTAAGTGTCTGAATCTCAGCTGTTTTTGATCCCAACCAGAGCTGTAGATAAAATAACTGCTTGAAAAACATGGTTCTGAGGGTCTTGCTTGGAGCGTGACTCCTGCTCCCACCTGCTGCCGACATGGACACTTTGCTAGAACATTTACGGGTTAAGGCGCATGTGGGGCTCGAGGACTTTTGACTGGACTTCACCACTCACCTTACCTCAATCAGGGGGACTGTGGATAGGGAAGATGATGATGATGATGATGATGATGATAAAATAACAAGATGCCTTCTGCTGTGACAATTGTATGAATTAACATGTATTACTAAGACTCATTAAGTAGATTATTTCTGAAAATGGCTTTTAGGGCTATGGATATATAAATTTTTTTTTATTGTTTTTTGTTTTTTTGGCTATTTCCCTGCTTCTTTTTTCCTTGTTTTAGACATGCTGTAGCAACGGAGACACAGAGATTACTTATAGAGCAGATTTTTGAATACAGTGATGATACTTATAATGGTAATGTGATTATTATAGGGAAGCGTGTGTCTGTGTGTGTGTGTGTGTGTGTGTGTGTGCGTGAGCAAGTGAGAGCGTGTGTGTGTGTGTGAGAGAGAGCTTCACGTGTATCCTCAGAACAGAAACAGGACTCTGTCTCTTGTCTCTTACAACCTCTCAGGAAAATCTACCTCTACCTCCAGTTTGATGCATTTAACCCGGTGAGGGCTCAAGTTACAGTTTGGCAGGAAGAGGACACGAGAACGGGCGCCGGCGTTTGAAGTGAACTTCAGCCGACCTCGATTGATATGAACGCCGTGCTTGTGTTAGATACAAACAAGACATTCTTGGTTGAGAGGTTCATTTCTGACGCCGGGGCGTCCGCCGCCCTCTTGTTTGTCGTTACACTTTCGTAACACTTCTGCTGTTTAGCTTATTTGAGTACCAACAACAGGGAACCTCCAGCTCAACAGCTAACTACTACCAGTACTCGGACAAGTACTGCTTCTCGCACCACTGTCAGTTCAGAGTTTTGCAGTCTGCTCTATTAATGTGTGCTTATTCCTTCTTCTTTTTTTTTTCTATCAAGGATCACATTTTTTCACAAGTGGGATGTTTCCCCAATGGCCACCACATCAGTGATGTGGCAGCGGGGCAATGCAACTGTTTATTTTGAAGGGTGAAGATCTGTTCTTGCCTATTTACTCAATATATGTTAGTGTGAATACTTTTATTTTGAATCTGAAATTAATAAAATATCACCTTTGTTAAATGTCAGACGTGTTTTGGATGTTATTTTAAGTATTTGGGACTAAGATTTAACAGCCAGTTATCCTGAATTATACAGCCTCAGGGGAAATATTAGACTATGTCAGTATTTATTTAACAAAAATTAGACCACTAAGTACTAATGGTTTCACAGGAATTAAGAGATAGCAGAGCCAGTTGCTGCCAACCAGATTAATTGATCATCTTCAGGTGTGAGGAGCTCAGTAAAAGCAGAAGTTTAGACCCAGGCATCTTGCAATCACTTAGTCAACCATGAACTACTCGGTAGTAGATTTGAGCCCTATGGGAGTGTCCACCAAGAGGGACATGGACCCCCTATTGATCCTCTACTTAATCATACGAGCCAAGGTGTGGAAACGGGTGTGGGTCACAAACAGCTGAGGTTCTGGGCAAACCCACCGTGTACTCTGTAGACCAATGGATTCTAGAGTTAAAGATGAGGCCATCTGTCCAGCAAATGCTTGGCTGAAATGAAACAGGACAATGATCGCAAGCACTGCAGCAAAATCTGCAACAAAAAGGCAAAAAAAACAGGAAGCATCAAGGTGATGCAATGGCCCAGTCAGAGTCCAGACCTCAACCAGAGTGAAATGCTGTGGTCAGACCTTAAGATATCTGTGCATAAACGAAATCCCACAAACCTCTGTGGACTGAAGCAATGTTGCAAAGAAGAGTGAGACAAAATTCCTCCACAATGATGTGAAATACTGAAATCTATGGTAAATGATTACTTCAGGTTATTGCTGCTAAAGGTGGTTTTACAAGCTAAAGAGTTGTGGGGTGTACTTTAGTTTTCCACACACCGCTTCTGCATTTAGTCTAATTTCACGTTAACTAAATAATGACAGAGTGTAATATGTGTTAGAAATCAGCCAAGGTGCCATTGTGTAGCCTGTAGGCCGTTTGTCTGTCCATCTATGGATATGCCTCACCAGACCATCACTGACACACCACCAAACGGTTCATGCTAAACAATGTTACAGGATGCATAATGTTCTCCACAGCTTCTTCAAACCCTTTCACGTCTGTCACATGTACTCAGGGTGAACCTGCTCTCATCTGTGAAAAGCACAGGGTGCCTGTAGTGGACCTGCCAATTCTGGTATTCTTGGGCTCTATGGTGCCAGTCAGTGAGGGCAGAGCCCACTAAAGGACATGGAGCCCTCAGGCCACCGTCATGAAAGTCTGTTTCTGATTGGGTATTCACACCAGTGGCCTGTTAGAGGTCATTTTGTAGCTCTGGCAGTGCCCATCCTGTTCTTTGCACAAAAGAGCAGATTCTGGTCCTGCTCGTGGATTAGGGTCCTTCTGCAGCCCTGCCCAGCTCTCCTGGACTAACTGCATGTCTGCTGGAATTGCCCCATGCTCTTGAGACTGGGTTGGCAGACACCTGAAGGAGTTGGAAAGAATGTCAGTGGCCTCCACCTGTAAAGCCTTTTCTGTTTTGTGTTTTCATTGTTGTCTAGTGTACTTGTTGTTAATTTCATTAACACCAAAACAGCTGGAACTGATTAACAACCCCCTCTGCTGTCCCAGATGTTTAACTGATGATGTTATCCTCTAATTAGAAAAGGTTAAAAGGTTTTCCTTTATTTTTTAGATTAATTTTACTCAAGAAACTGTTGCAAACTATCTAACAGAATATAAAGACTGTAAAAGCAACACCAGGGTTATTACTTGAAATCTTAAGATACTGCTTAAAATGAGTAGATCAATAATAATGTTCCTCTTGTACCTTTCCCATTGTAGTGTACATTTCAGTGTTTTTTCTGTAATGCAACCGTACTCTGACTTGTATCCCCATGTGATGTCTGTGTTGTATGTGTAAGGTCGGGGGCGGGTTCATTCCACTGCAGGGCAACCTGCCACTGCATGTGTCAAATAAACTTTGAACTTGAACTTGATTGTCTCATTCTGAGTTGTCTTTGTACATTTACGCTGCTGCAGCACTTGTGTCTTTGACCTTGACTGCATCGAGTTGTTAAAATCCATTTACTGAAGCTTCTCACTTTACACATCTTATGGAAACTTGCAACCTAAAATAAACAAATACTAATGGTTATGAGCCTACCACCTGTTCACAGTATAGTCTTTGGAAATTATTTCTACATTAGTGAAAACAATTTAGCATAAAAAAAAGTTTTTTTATTTTTTCATTTAATTGTTATATTTTTTTATTATTTGAAATATCTTGATAAGCAACAAGATTTGTATTAACAAAGGTGGTTGTGGGAGTATTTTAAAGTGCCATGCTGACGGCCAGATCCACAAGAATTTGAAAAGCTTTTTCTCCTCTGTACACAAATTCAGTGGATCTTTAAAAAAAAAAAAAGCTAAGAGGTTTTTCTGCAAGAATGATGGATAGGTATGTAAAAAGGATTCAAATATCCTCTCCCAGAGATGCTGGACATGGAATGGCTTTACCATGTGCTATTTCTTGTGACTGAAGATGCAGCAGAATGAATTACAACTACAGTATGCTTAAACTGCATTGGATGCAGCCAAACCGATAGGATGATGTCTTGCAGTACTGATAGGCAAATGCTTTGTCTCCTGAAGTCAGCTGGTCTGAGGGTGTGAGGAGAAAAGTCCTACAAACAAGCAGCAACTGAAGGCAGCTGTAGGAAAAGCCTGGCCAAGCATCCCAAGGGAGGAAAGTCAGAATGGTCTGATGTGCATGGATGCACAAGATTTGCATCCAAATTTAAAATGATCATTGCAGTTACTTATCAAAAGTAACAGACTCAAGCACATAGGAAATGAAGGGGAGAGTGCAGGCAGGGTGGAGACGGGTGTAAGGGGTGATTTCTGACAGAAGAGCAGTAAAAGTGAAAGGGGAGGTACAAGGTTTGGAGATGATGGCACTGTCAAAAAGCACAGACAGCAGAGATGGAGATGTTCAGATTTTCATGTGGAGTGTCAGATTGGACACAGTTAGAAATGAGTAGCTCAGGAAGACAGATTGAACAAGCAGTTTGGAAATAAAGTTAGAGAGGCTGAGATGGTTTGGATATGTCCAGAGGAGGGATAGTGGATATACTGTACAATGGATGTTGAAGATGGCACAGCAAGGAAGAAAAGAGGAAGAACATAGAGAAGATTAATGGATGTAGTGAAGGAGGAGATGTTGATGTGGCATAGAATAGGTGGCAGAGAATCTTGCAATAGGACTTAAAGGTACTGTGCTGCAGGGGTTGTAACAGACTCCACTTTGTTTGTGTGAATGGGGAGTCTGCCTAACACTAAGTTTCATCATGGAGTTCCACAGGGTTCTGTGCTAGAACCATTTATATTCACATTACACATGCTTCCCATTGACTGTATCATTGTGGCCTTTAATTTCTTACTGGGCCCTAAGAGTCTTAGAAACATGGGGTATGGTTGTTGGGGTTTTCTTTTGTAGGGTCTTTGCCCTAAAGCATCTTGAGGCCACTGTTGTTGCCATTTATGTAAATAAAATTGAATTAAAGTCTGAATTCTACACCTTAAATGCCTCATTTTAAGTTCACCGTGTATATTAAATTATGCAGTTTTTTAAAAAAGTAAGGTATGCTGTTGCAGAAATTGCCTCTTTGCTCTTTAATAATCGTGCTCACCCAGAGGTTCTTTGCATATAAAATTCAAAGGGGGGTGGGAGTGAGGGCAACGTGACGGGCGTATCACGTTGACGCTGGCTTTTTTACAAAGCACCGCCCAATAAGCGTCTCCGCGGTGCTAAACCTATCGGAGCCCGGTAGATTCAAACGAACGCGCTGATTCAGCGAGTGGGGGCGGAGCTACTTCTAGGTTCTGTTTGGTGCTTGAACAGCGAAGCGTCGGATTGAGAGCGATTATCTTCGTTACGGTGGCAAGTGTTACGTTTAGATGATAACAAACCCCCACGTAAAGAAAAAAAATGAGACTTAGGTCTCAGAAAACTGTTGCTGTTTGTCCAGAGACACCGAGGCGCTCCCGTCGACGGTCTAACGGAAAAAGGAGTCGATCGCGCCTGTCGGGGTCGGAGATTGAAAGTCCGCTTCAAAGCAAGGTAATTTATTGTTTGTCGGGTTATTTCTCTATGGTGATAGTGCTGTTATTAATGTTGGTGGAACAGGTAAACATTATGGTAGCATACAGAGCTGGATGTTGAATATCGTCCCTTTGTTAGGATGCTAGGCTAGTTAGCTAGCTACTAGCGTTCTCATAACAAAACAGCTAACAGAGTTGCTAACATTAGCACCTTCTCGATGGTAGGTGGCATTTGCCACAGTTCTCTAGTTCTATCTGGATCTGTCTGGACCTATTTAAGTAATTTTTTTTGGTTAATTTTAATTGGTAGGTTAAATACAGCAAGGAGGGTTGGTAGGGATATAGTTTCCAATTTAGACCTGAAAATAAACCGTCGTGGTTGTAAATATAAGCTACTGTTAAAACCTCGAGCTACTGATTAAGCTTTATGACTTCAAGTTTAGATTTTAAAACGTGTTGGATTGGCAGACATGACTGTGACTAACCACTGTTTGCATTGTAGATTTAAACTGTAGATCATTCACTGGGTGTCGAAAAGAACAAAGGAAAACAATGTTGTTCATACAGATCCAATTCATTCTTAGTAGCTGCTGTCTTTAAGTAAATCAATCAATCAATGAAACTATCATTAGTATTATTTTTTTGTATTCTTTTCTTTTAACCTCTACATCGAGTCGTATTGTTGTGTGTTGCTTTAAATTACTAAAATGAAACAGTGAGTTAACTTTGGTTTCAAGTTTAATCCTTTACCTTAAAATTGAGGGTCTTTTCACCCATAAGAGAAACTTGAGAACATCTCAAAGAAGAAGCATACATACTAGGCAGCGTTAATCACATCACAACACTGGATTCCAAGAGGATTGATGCCAACAAGGATTAAAGATCCCAGTTGCATGTGGAAGAGGGTCGCAGTAAAGTAGGTCACCAGGACACGTCTTCCTGTTTAGACCCATTAGACTAGTGTGGATAGAGGCCATGCAGAACAGAATCCTATTCAGGGCAACATATGTGGTGACTTTGGTTGTTGGTTAAATCAACTTGATACTCAGGTTGAAATATGGGGCAAACTGCTGCTTGAAGAAAGGTTTATAACCATATTACAATTGTACTGTAAATAGCTGTGAAACTGTGTGGTCACCAAAATACAAGCTGACTTACGGCGTTTGAATGACGGCGTTTGAATGACGGCGTATTCACTACGTGAAGGCTTAAAAATAGCCAAATCTTGTATCCATCCTAGGTGAATTGGGTGTGTGCCTCCAGAGATTTATAATTGCGAAATTGGTTCGCCCTATATGTGCTGACTCCTCAGACAAGGTACGAGAATAAATAGCGGTTGGTCTTCAGGGTTTCTACTCCACTGCCGTATTTCATACGGGTCCACATTTCCAATGCGCGCAATTTTTTGCAAGTACCGTCTCTTTGCATCTGGACACAATCTGTCTCTATAACGTCCTCTTTCTTTTGAGCTGCTTTTAAGTATGGTTCATAGCAATCTTCCTTCCAACACAGTGTGTTTGTTTTGATTCGTGGCCTACTAAAATGGTGCCGCGCTCCCACAATGCATTGCGGCGTGAACTCCAAAGCCCCATTGTCCTTGGTGATGTAAGACTTGGATGCAGCTGCTGGCCATGGAAACCCATTCTATGGAGCTCTCTACACGCTGTTTTTGAACTAATGTAAATTCCACAGTTTGGAGGTCTGTAATGATTGACTCTGCTGAAAATTGGCGACCTCTGTGCACTATGCGTTTGTTGAAACAATCTGCATGCCTAGGTGTTCCCGTGGAAGTAATTGGAATATACACACACACACACACACACACACAAGCTAGAGGCATGTCAGCAAAACAAGAGAAGGGGACACATTGAAGAACAAAGTGCTTGGAAGCAGTGCAAAGGGGTTGGTCTGAGTATATCCGTATGTGAGGCCTGAGTGATGGGGATTACTCAGACCGTGGCACAGATTGGTGGGGGGATGGTGTTTGTGAGGTGTAGGACCTGATTGACCTGAAGTGCTGACCAGAGGTCAGCAGGCCTTCCTGTTCTCAGTCGTGGCCCCTGCGTACCAAACACCCAGGCAGTAGGAAAGCTTGCTCTCCATCGAGGAGCGGTAGAGGGTCAGGAGCATCTTCTGGTCCAGGTTATTCTGGAAGTGCAGCTGCTTTTGGGTCTTCTCTAACAGAATTTTTTTATAAACGTGGAATACTGATTGAGACATTCTGAAGTAATGCACTATTACGCTGTTTTAAATGGACCTTAGGGGTAATAATGAAGGTGGGTTTTTTTTCTTCTTCTTGTTTTTATTGTGTAGGATGAAGAGACTGTGAATAAAGACTCAGAGGATGAAGTTCCCACTATGGTGAGGCGACCGCTGCCTCGTGGCCGGGCGAGAAAGAGGGCTATTGCTGTGAATGACCAAGAATCAGGTATTTTAGCGCCATCGGCTGATTCTGCTTTAAAGCACAGTTACACTACCTGTTAGTTGAAAAGCTCATCGTTTTCTGTTGTGTTTTCTGAATGACTCATTTTACTGTCTAGATTTGACCTTCAAGACTCCAGTCCGTCCCATCATGCACCACGAGCGCATACTGTCAGAGATCGACCCTGTGACTCCGCGTAACGCGACAACAGCTAGAAACATCTACTCACCCATTGTGCGTTTCCTCACACCCAGCAAAGAAAGTGAGTACCAGTCATCCATTTGAAACTTGTTTACATGTAACAAAAGTCTCTCATTGAGAGACATCACCATACAACTGAATGCAGCTTTGTGATCCATGTGATAAACTCCACCTTGAACAAGCTGACCTGCTTAAACTACTTGGTCGGGAGTCAACTATATAAGTCTTATGTGATGTCATAAAGTCAGACTTGGTACTTACAGTCTGTGTGTGTGTGTGTTTTCTATTCAGATTTGAAGTACGCAGGAACGGGGACCAGTGTACTGATGAGCCCAGAACACGGTGTGTTCGGTTGTGGCTCCATTGACCTTCTGGGTGGAGACGAGGACGATGACATCTTTGATCCGTAAGTTGTTTTTCTACATACAGTCACAGGAGAAGACCATGATGTAACTTCATCTCATAGATTATTTTAAAGGAAGTATTCAAAATCAGTTTACAAAATCCAAAAATATCTTTTTCTAGTTCTTCAGTAACATGGATATGGGTTTGGTAACTTAGCTATTTGAGAAACGACACAAAGTTTTGTTTGAAAGTTTCTGTTGCTGAGCATCATTTTCATCTGCAGCTTTACGTTCATCAAGAACATGCCGTCGCGGTCCCAGCATTCTAGACCTGCTCTTCTAGATATTCCCCCGAAGACCAGAAGCACCCCAGAGGGAACGCTGGTGGTCGATCTGGTGAGTTTTATCCTCCCTGGCCTCCTGCTCGCTGCACACATATGTAGGGATGGGTACCGGTTCTGACATAAACGGTAGTAACCAGACCGAAAAGCAGCGCACATTTCGGTGCTTTATTTCGGTGCTTTTTTTCCCTGAGCTGTGATACACTTTAGATTCTAGCCAATCATTTTACGTTTCCGAGGATAGTAGGCGGGTCCAGGTACGTACGTTCTTTTAGAGCAGAGCTACAGATTAAAAATGCCCAGGGCGAAGCGGTCAAAAGTCTGGCTGTACTTCACAGCAAAATATGCAAACTCAGCAGCAACAAGTGCTTTAAGGTGATACTGTGCAAAGGATGTAATACCTCAAATCCGATGAAACACCTGGCGACGCATAGCGTTTTTTTAAAAGCCGAAAAATGCGCCGTATTTGATAGCTTGCTGCGAGACCTCACACCGAGCACATCTACTGCGGGTGTGGCGCCTGTTATCGGACCCGGAGTTAGCAATATCCCCCAAAAACCCGAAGAGGAGAGTCCTGGCCCCTAGCCCTGCCAGTGTAACAGAAATGATGAGGATGATGATGCAGCAGCAGCCGTTCTTCTCTGCGTGAGTAGCTTAATGTTGTTCGTGTGTAATTTACGTTGAGTAGGCTAACCACATTATTACATTAATGCATGTAAGGTGAACTAGCAAACATCATCATAGCTACATCCGGCTGTCTTCTTGTTTGATGGCAGATATTCCCTTCACCCTGGCCAAAAAGGCTAAAATGACCAAAGAAAAAGTGGAAAACAGTTAAACATGAGAGGTTTTGGACAAAGTTTGTGTTTGTTCCATTGATTAAGCACTGCTTCCAGCCAAGAGTGATACCATATATGCCCTGTAGCTGCAGAAAAGGCTAACATTGTTATCTTTTTACAAAAAAACAGCTGAACATGAGAAGTTTTTGGACCAATTTTGTGTTCTCCATTCTTTAAGCACCGGTTCGAGCACCGTTTAAGCACCGGCACTGTTTCAAAAGTACCGGTTTGGCACCGGTATCGGATAAAACCTAA